>NW_027072089.1:69013052-70213052 GCF_038088225.1 Cyrtonyx montezumae | reverse complement strand
CAAATATTGCAGAAATTTGCTGAGTCAAAAAAAAAAAAAAAAAAAAAAAGAGACTAAACCAACCCAAAAAAGAATAAAGTTTCCTTGAAACCACCTTAGAAAAAAAGTTGTGCATATATGTATTTGCCATCATTAACTCATTTGGCCTGAACCTGGTACTCATCTTGATGGCATTCATAATGAATTTGCACAGCAATTGTGTTGCTGTCTCTGTTATTTATAGATGTGACACTTTATCTAGGCACAATGAAAATTTCCAGCAATAACAAGTGGATCCAAAGAAAGGTTTATCTGTGGAAGAAACTCAGGCCAGCTACTGGCCTTCGTGCAATATGTAGCCCAGCAAAGCCACAGCTTAACAGATGAGCTCTGTCTATTATAATAGCAAATATTTCCCCTGAATATGTTTTGCAAGGTTTTGCAACTCATTAATGTAGTTTAATTGTGATCCTGCAACAATTTTTTAATGTCCTACAGAAATCAAACAAGTCTAGTTCCTCTGGAAAACAAGACTGGCAAGGCAAGCAAACAGATTTTTTTTTTTCATTTAGTCTGGAGCCCATTTTGCTTAAAAAATAAAGTATCAAGTAAAAAGGAAAAAAAATCTAATTCCCTTCCAGTCAGAAGAAGGAGAAACCACATGAATATGTTTTTCAAGTGATAAAAAGTTAAGAGGGCTGAATTCTTTGGGCTGGAAGAGCTCCAAGATGACTATATTCCTTAAGATTTGCATAAAACATTAAGATCAAGTTCTCATGTTGATATGATCTCATTCTAGTGGAAATCTAGACTTAGGAGCCATATCCATGGGGTCTGGCAACATTATGAGTTTAAGAGCTTAAAATTAAAGTTTTGCAATAAGTCATTCTGTACACATATTCCTGTTTATGACAGGGAATGAGACTATACTTAATCTTATGGCATAGATCTTTCTGCACTCTGTACACCTGCTAATGTCATGCTAGCATATGATTAACAAGATGTTCTGTGAAACACATCATGTTAGCTCACAGCTGAAAATACAGATTTCTAGAGAGGACAGTCAAACGAAATAACAATATAACCAGTGTGATAATTAACTGAAATAAATAAATAAATAAATACCCCATTATCTACCCCAAGAATACAAGGAAGGACAGCGACAAGGTTTGCTTAAAAATATATGAATGAGAAGTACTAGCTTGAAGACATTTTTTTATTTTTTTACTGCAACACCTTTAGAAAGATGTGGTATGCACAGAGATACATAAGGGAAAATGCGATGTTTCTGTAAGAAAATATGTGCAGCAGCTTCTTTAACCAGAAGCAAGTGTGCAAAAGAGCTTCATATTTAAAGCAGGAAGGAAATAAAGGCTGCTGAGATAAATACTTCTGTTCTCAGACTATACATTTGCTGCCACTGTGTCAAAGCAAATTCTGGATAAGTTTTTTTCTGAACAACAGATCTGTGAGTACAGGACCAGTAATGTTCCACTTCTTCCTATACCCCTTTTACCACTGTGTTTTAGATTGTGAGGGGCTCATGTAGACAATGGCCTGTGAGAGGGCACATAAAGCCACTTCACTTCCTTCAATATCATCCTCCACGTACCAACTCCATAACAGAATGGAGGTGGCAAGTACATAATGTCACAATGTTTAGCCTATTTTGAGCAAGGGGGATCCATTATATTTGTCACTGTTGACTCGATATGTTTGCTTTTCTCCATAACACCTTGGTAACAGCATTGTTTCAAGAGATGTTTACAAGAACAAATACCTGTAGGTGATTTGCAGTGTAGTTTGAACCCTTAGTAACAGAAGCTACCTCAGAACTGAAGACACTTGCAAGACATTATGGCTTTGTGGGTTGCCAATACACTGCACTGTTTGGTCAGGAATGAGAGACCATGAGGAGTGCCACACTTTAGCTGCCATCACTGTCGATAATTTGTTTATGAATCCACCCTTAGCTTGCTTGTCCAGAGAACAGGATGAGAGTTGAACTTCCAGCGATTTACTAACTATTCTTGTATTCCCAGAAAAACTACTATAATGTTAATTTTCTTGAGCACTGTTGTAGATTTTAATACTACACACACCAGAAAAGGTATATAAAGGTGAGCTATTGTATTTCAATGCATAGTGCAGCAATTAGTTTGGCCTTGAAAGTACCATTCACAATGGCAACATCATTTAACACTGTTAAATATCACCTAGGGAGGTGGGCACAGAGGATAACACTAAAATGGTTATTTTAGGAACAATAATACTGATGGAATACCAAGTATCTACAGGCAGCTTAAAATTGTTCTGCTGGTACATCTGGGACAGTTTTCTTAAAGATGAATACCCCTGAGGACAGGAAAGGAGAAAGGCACAGTACAGGAACAGAAAACAAGAAGGTCCTTCTTACAAAAATCTGTATCCGTGAATGGTGTCAGAGCCAACAGAAAATACTGTCTGCATGGGCAACTCCTTCACACTCTCCTTGACCTCTTACATCCTATAGATTCCAGGATGCTCTTGGCTACAAATGGTGGAGTTGTGCAAAGTATATACCAGCTGCATCAGGTAAGGGAAAAGTCACCACATTTGCTTTTGTCCACTAATTTATGCGCTTAAGTAGAGGCTCAGAGATTATCTCAAGTAATCAGGTACACTGTGGAGGCCTCACTGACTATAAGTGCTCTTAGTGAAAGCTCCAAGTGAAACAAAGCTATGAACCCCACTGTTTTCTACTCCCACTCAAGCAAAGGATGGAATGGAAGAAGCTGGGAATTATGGCCAGATTTTCATTTTTACTCTTCAAGAGTGTGGGCTGCACACTCAGTGGTGCACAGCATGCACAGCAGGCTGAATGGTGCTCCACTCCCTTGGCCTGTCTGCTGAAGAAACCTGTTGTTTAGAGCAGCTAGCACATCTTCCCTATTTCTCTTTGCTGTGAAGGCAAGAAACACAGAAGAGCTCTTTCGCCATCTCAGAGCTCACTGAATTTGCTTCCTCCCAACAGCTTAGCACAAACAGTAACAGCAGTCAGTCATGCATGTACCAGTGCTGGCCTAAGTACGAGCATCAGGGAACTGCATACTGGTAGGGAATGCCACCACCACCAAAGCACCACGTCTAGCAGTGACAGGTCTCACCCTCTCCATCTGCAGACTCCTAGTTTTGTACTACCTTCAGCCTGCTTTTTCACTTGTTTTGGTATTCTCCCAGGATGACGTGCTTAACTGATTTGAGTAATTGTGATTACAGGAAGCTGATGTAGCATTTCTCAGGCTCTACCAAAGTGTTTGCCACGACTTTACTCTCCCATGTTCATTTGTATTTGTGAGTTTTCTCTAGTTTCCACATGATGATTTGCTCTTGTTTTGTGTGTGCTTCCCTAAGGTAGTAAGATAGCAAGACACATATCATTTCTATTATTACTGATGTGTTCTTTGTTTTGTCTAACACTGCTTCATTTCTCCTCCACAGTTCAGCAACCATTTTAAAATGTCTGACAGATGCATTTGTACAGCATTCTGCTATGTGACCATCAGCTTTATCCTAAAACAGTTAACAAAGGCAAGCTGTAATTTTGAATGTAAGCCCCTCCTTCAGCAGCTAATCCCATAAGGAAAACAGTAAGAGCAGAAAATAATCTGACAAAATAAGCTTTCACATTTGCATCCCATTGAGCATTTAAGGACTGCTGGAACAGAAGATGGCCAGCACCTGATTTTACTACTTGAACAGGAGCAGCTTCCATTTGTCATAGAAAGTCATGACAGCAGGCAGACACTTCTGCCACCAAAAGTAATCCTATGGGAAGCTTTGCCACTGCAGTTGTTGGGTTTGGTTTTTGCCTGGAGTAAAATGTTATGCTTCAGTTCACAACCTCTTGAGGGCACTGAGTAGGTACTACAACCAGCACCACAACCTCATGAGCAAGCCTCCATCAGCAATGGTAGCAGGTTAAGACCCAATCTTATTGCACATTCACTAAGCCATTAATCAAAGCAAAGCTCGTACCACCAGCCCAACAAATTGCATTAAGTGCCAAGTGGATGCCACTCTGAAGAGCAGTTAGGGAATTGCTCATAAAATTACACCTTTTGAAAATACATTCAAATTCCTACAGGGTAAAAATAAAATAAAATAAAATAAAATAAAATAAAATAAAATAAAATAAAATAAAATAAAATAAAATAAAATAAAATAAAATAAAATAAAATAAAATAAAATAAAATAAAATAAAATAAAATAAAAATAAAATAAAATATCACTGTGGCATTATGCCCAGACTGAACCTAAAACTATGCAACACGTGACCCCAAAGCATGTGTCTTTCCCAGCAATACCGCATTGTACTTGGCAGCCAACACCCCACAAGCCAGGTCAGCGATGCAGGCTGCTTCAGTTCTGCTCTGCAGAACACAACACCAAACACATCAAAAGAGATTTGCCTTCGATTTATATCCAAAGACAGAAGGGTTTTATTAATAAAACTGTTTCCTCAGACTTAAATTCCATTAACCGTATTTAAGAGGGAGTTACTACACATCTTGCCCCCAGGCGAAACATGTCCATTCCACATGTGTTAAAAATCAGTATCTCTTTACATTTCTTGGTGTGTTGAAAAAAAGTCAAAGGATTTATTTTTCGGACTACAGCAAGCTGGGAATCTTTCATGTCTGAGGAGTCATGTCGCTATCAACCGGTTTCTATTTTGAACTTATGAATTTTCATATCACATAACCAAGGGTTACGTTTTTATAATAACCACATCTCTCCATCTTGAAGTAAGAAGCTTAGCTGGCATCATGCTTTAAGGACAGCTGTGGGATATGAGATGCTGCAGAGAAGACTTTGAAGCTCTCTCCATTCTGCACGAGGTGCTTCCCCCCTCCTTCCCCCTGCACTTTTGTTAATCTTGAAAGCATTTCCTACTAATGCATGAAACCTCTATTGTGCCACATATGGTTTCTATTTTCAAGTCTCTAATGATTTCAGGAATTCTTTGATTTCTCGAGTTGTTACCTCATTCTTGTCATTCCTGATTGACACAGAAGAAACAAACCCAGCCCCTCCTAAGCTTTATTTCTGTACTTATGAAGCTTCCTGATGGATGTCGAAGTTCAAAATGGCTTTTGTAGGAAGGAAGGTGGGGCCTCAACTGTGGGTTGATGAATCTGTGTTACATTTGAATAGCATCCATTTTTCTTACTTGGAGAACTGAGGTGTAAACCATCAAATTTGTAGCGTGCCCAAAGAGACTACCATCACATCTACAGACCTAAGTCAGCACTGGGGGTTTTCATACAGATCTGTACCTGCAAATAAAATACAGCATTCCCAGAAAGAAATACTCCACAATTTTTGATTTCATCGAGTTTCCAAAGCATTAGCAGCTGAATGGTAGCCAGACCCTTGCAATTGCAGCCACACAAGAGTTCTCCCACGATGCCATGGTGATGCCTGGTTCTGCCCTGCAGCCCCTTTGCTGTGCCAGCTCTGTGTGCCCTGTCCACGTGTGGATGCCAGCACAAGGCAATGACTGAGTCTCACTGAGCTTCAAGATGCCCTTTTGTGGTTTGTGGTTCACTGCATTGGGCAAAGCTCTCACTGGAACACAGCACGCATACAAGAGGATTCGCTCGGAAAATACAATTTATTGCAGAGACTTCATGTTGAAGGATCAAAACAGACAAATGCTTGAGGACAGTTCTGGAGGCAGCTTCGTAATTATGGAGAGATTCTGTAATCTCATGGAGGCACATGCTGCAAAGGTGTGCCTGCTACGAGACAAACCTATCTCTTACTACCATGTTCCTATTAGCAGCAGCTACTGTACTTCAAAATGCAAATAAGGATGAAAAGAGAGGAGGGGAAAAAAAAAAAGAAGTCCACACCAAATCATCGCTTCATGTAACAACAGCACTGGTAGATGAACCAGTTCTAATGCTGATTCCATTTAACTGGATGTGATACTCTCAGAGATTCCTATCAGCAGAAGAAAGGGCTGCGTGATTGCTTCTTGGCAGCAGCGTGTAACAAATCCCCCGAATTACACAACCAGCTGTCTCACGCACGGAGCACACAGGAACAGCCACCAAGAATTTCCCATCTCTTTGGGTCCGTTCCACGGGGAACATCAGTGCTCTCCATAGAAACCCGAGCAGCCCCACTGAAGAAAATATCCACGGTATACAGTCCCACCGGCACAAAGATGACAAAGCAACGCTGCTCACTTGGCGCGGCACTCTGTGAGACAATGAGCAGCAACAGCAGCATGGAACCCTTTGGTCACTGCCTGTCTTTTCCTTTCCCTCCCACCCCATCAAAAGCTGACAATGCCTGACACCCTGGACACAGAGGGGCATTGCCCAGGGACTGCAGCACAGCAGCAGTCGGTGCTGCATCGCTCCCACACGGCATTCCTAACCTGTGTCTGGAGACTGGGTGGCACCCAGCAAGCAGAGGTGTCACTGAGATGTGTGAGGGATCCGGGAGTGATCCCAGCTGGGAACAGGGAGGGATCGTGACCTGAGGCCTTGGGGTGGGTGCTTTCCAGCTAATCACAGAACCGTGGGGGTTGGAAGAGACTTCGGGTGATCAGAGTCCTTGTAAAGAAGGTTCCCTAGGGCAGGTAACCCAGATGTCCACCTGGAAGGCCAAGGGTTGGGCTGGGAGCTGGCAGTTCATTGCTCTGCACTTCAGGCATCTACAGAACCCGATTAGTGCACACGGGGGAAGCAGTCAAACCCACGGCCACCCTCATGAGGAGCCCACTCACACCATTCTTTTGTCATCCCTGCGCTTGACAAAGCACCTCACTTCTCTCGTCGGAAACAGATGAGAAATTCACGGAAAAAATCACCCCTACACAGTGCCCACCACACACAGAAACACGCGTCCCGATTTGGGGCAGGGGTACCCAACTGGAGTGGAGGAAGGACGAGCAGCAGCGCCGGCAGCAAGGCGCAACCATTCGAACAAAAGAGATTCCAAGATGTCGCACTGAGAAAATCTTCCTGCGGAGAACTCCCCCCCCCCCCCCAACCCCGCCCGGTAGCGGGGGATGCTCGGGGGCTGCGGGCACACGGTTGGCTCCCCCTGGCGCGGCCGCATCGCTACGCGGGGTGGAACCTCAGCGCGGATATCACCGCTGACAGGGCCCGAGCGCGGACGACGGGGCTCCGGGGAGGGGGGTCTTCCCCGTTTTCCGTCAGTGCCGAGGGGCCATTTCGTGGGGTCGGGCGGGAGAGAGGGGCGGCGATGCCTTTGGAAATAGTGGGCAGCGGGTGGGGAGCGGGCTTAGGGAGAGAGGTGCGCGGGGGAGCTCCTCCATCTCTCCGGAGAGCGGCGTGGGGCTGGCAGGGGTCCCTCGAGGACCCTCGAAGAGGGTTGGGGGGCGGCTTTGTTCCACCCCGGGCCCGATCCCCGACGGAGCGGGCCCCCGCCCCGCGCATGCGCCGGGCAAAGACAAAGGAGCGGGCGCTGGCAGCCCCCCCCCATCCGCGCGGCAGTGGGTCGGGGCCGGGGGGATGTTGTGCGTGTGCCCGGTGGAGGGGCGAAGACATGCTTGTTCGTGGGGAAAGATGGAGGAGAGAAGGCAGCACGTTGCTGGGGGTGTGCAGCTTCCTGGGGGGGAAGACGGGGGAAGAGGGGTGAAAAACGGTGGGGAGGAATCTGCTGGGAGAAGAAGAAGGCGCTCGATGAATATTCATGGCACAGGAGGATGGGAGCCGGGCGCTGGGGGAGCGCAGCCCACCGCACCGCGGTACCCCGCAGGCACCCACCCACCCACTACCGCACCCCGCACCCGGTGCCGGGAGGTCCCGCCCGGCCGGGAACCGTCTCGCTGCCGCCCCCACAACGATCCTCCTCGCCCCGCTCCTACCGAGGGGTTCGGGGGCTTGCTGAGACCGAGGGTTTTCTCCGCTCATTGTTAAGATCTCGGGCGCAAAACCCGCTCTCTCCCACCACACCCATCGTTTCCCCCCCCCCTCCACCCCACCCTAAGAAAGCGCCGTCGGGCATTTAAACCCCACGGCATCTCCCTCGGTCGGCTTTGTGCCTCCAGCGCGCCGTCCCTCTCTCGAGGAACCTCTCTCCCCACTCTCCCCCTCATCCCCGCACCGGGCTGGGAGAGATAAAGCGGTGTCCCCCGAGCCGCTGCCCATCGCCACGCGCGGGTCTCGCCGCTCCTTACCCCGCGTGCTGCCGCTGCCGCTCGCTGTGCCTGTGCCGCGCTGCCGCCCGCCCCGCGCAGCCCGGAGCCGCTGTGCGCTGCGGCTGCCGCTCGCTCTCCGGGCGCGGAGTGCCTCGCGCTGCTTGCTGGAGCACTGCCGCCGCTACCGCGGCTGCTGCCTCTGCATTTCTCGCTCTCGCTCTCTCTCTCTCCCCCCTCCCTCCCTCTCTCTCTCTCTCTCTCCTCCCTCCCCCCCCACCCCCCTCCCTTCCCTGTGACAGCCTGTGGGCAGTTCAAAAGCCACACGCACTTATTTATTTATTTCCCGGCCCGGCGGGCGGGGGGTAGGGGAGAAAGAGGGGGTGCGCTGCTCAGAGCTCGTGCGTAGGGGGCGCGCGGGGCCGGGATGTGAAACCCCGCGGGGGCCGCACACGCGTCTTGCGGCCTTATATATCCCACCGCCCCCAAAAATAAGGCGATCTCTGGAAGGAGGATGCCGTCGAGGGCGGCGGTGCGGGGCTTTCCGCTGCACCCCCGCCCCTACGGATCTGGGAGCCGCGGCGGGTGGAGAGGCTGCACGCAGAGGTCCCCCCCCACCCACACACACACACACACACACACACTCAGGTCAACAGGAGAAATCACCAGTACAAGAGGTTCTGGGCCGTAGAACAAAAGGCAAGACACGGAGGGAAGCAGCCCGGTTATCGGGGCACGGAGCTTTCCGAGGCCCCGGCCCACAGCATCACTGCACGCGCTCCCCTAGCCCCCCCCTTCCCCCGGCCCGCAGCATTACTGCACGCGCTCCCCTAGCCCCCCCCTTCCCCGGTCCCCGGTCCCCTCCCGCTCGGCGATGCGCGGAGCTGGGGCGCCCCTCCTCGGCGCTGGGGCGGCACCGCCTGCTCTGCTGTTCTCTGCTGTGCTCTGCGGTACGGCACACCCTTTTTATCCCTTTTTTTAATTATTATTTTTGTCGTTTATTTATTTACTGCATCCCCCCTCCCCTCCGCCCCGCAGTTTGCCACACCTGCCCGAGCTCCGCCGAGTGACGTTGGGTAATCGAGGAAAGAAGAAACGAGAGCCGCACACGCACGCAAAAAGAGGCAGCGGAGCTTCGAGGTGTGCCGGCTCCGTGCCATCGCCCCACTGCCGTGTGAGCCGCGTGGAAAAAATGCTGCAGAGGGGAGAAGCGGGAGGTGCTGCTGTGCCTGTGGGGCGCTCCGGCCGTGGACTCGGGGGGGTGGGTGTTCCTCTGGGGACAGCGACACGTGGGGTCAGCGATCTCTGAATGCACGCAGCCCAAACGCAGAAGTTATCCAGCGCTCCCTTGGGTCGCTTTGCTGCATGAGCGTATCTCACGCACCCTTATAAATGCGATCGATTTCATAGAATCAGAGAATCATTTGAGTTGGAAGGGACCCCTAAAGGTCACCTAGTCTGCCCCCCCTGCGATGAACGGGGACATCCACAGGTTGATCAGGTCGCTTCGAGCTCCATCCAGCCTGACCTGGGATTTAGACAGATGCGAGTCCCCAGCTCATAGAATCACCAACGTTGGAAAAGACGTCCAAGATCATCCAGTCCGACCGTCCACCTACCACCAATATTTTCCCACTAAACTACGGGGTCTTAAAGCGGCCTTTGGGTATTCTTTTGTCCTAACCAGAGAGGTCTGGGGTATCCGCAGCTTCTCCTCCCGCGTGCGAGGAAGGACGGAGGAGGTCGCTATCAGGAAGGGGGGGAAAGCACGGAACATCTGACAAAGGATAGAGAGCTATGGCCGCGTAGCTCTGTCCCGGTCCTCCCGTGTGGTACAGCTGCTTGTCCTGAGCCCGTGCTGCCACTATGGCAAACCCCGGCCACTCCCCCATCACCCATCCCCGTCACCTCTCGCCACCTCTCTCCCCCTGCAGCCTTTCATCCCCCTCTGACTCCCAGGCAGTACGGACTGTCACATCTTTGCCACCGGGGACCAAACCCAACCCGGAGCACTCCCCTCGCTCTTCCATCCGGACGCAGCAGGTTCTGACCTCCAGCTCCTCGCAGTGCGTTAGGTGTGACATGGGACCACCGTCCCTCATCCCCCCCATCCCCACAGCATGAACCCAGATGCGCACACCCCACCCCCAGCACCCACCGCTCCCAGCAGGGATCACCAGCTCCTGGAAAGCAGCGAATCCCCGTTGTACTCTAGGAAGCGAGAGCGCTGGCCAATAAACAAACAAATAAATAAAAACACGTTAAAAACCCCACCGGCGCCTCTCTTTCGCGACCAGACAAGGGGAAAAAGCGCTCCATCCTTTCGCTGCCATCACAACGAAAGCAAACCCGGAGCCACCTGGGGCTGAGCTTCGCACGGGCACCGCGGGAGGGAGCGCTGCGCTCAGTTTATGCGCAATCCAACGTCCCCGCTGCCGGGGGGGGGAGTGGGAAACTCGGCTTCCCCTGCGGATCGGTTTTCCCGAGCCCGTTGGCTCAATGGGCGTGTGCGTAATAGCGGTTTTTATTGCACGGTGCGATGAAATGTTTCAATTTCACAAGAGCGTTGCTCGTTTATGACAAGTTTTTAATGAGCATTTAAAATGCGATTCGGGTCTAATCGCCTGCCGATCCTCCTGGTTACAGCACCTTTTGTTCGGGGAAGATGAGAGGTGCTGGTACAAGGTGTAGGCAGCCCTTTCTGGTAGCAGTGCCCACCATTCCCTTAGGACTGCAGCTCCCAATGGCGTGTATCTGAAATCTGATTGCAGCAGTATAGGGAGACATGACAGGAGGCTTTGTTGCACAGATTTGCAGGCAAAGCATGTGAAATAAACAGTGTTGTTAAACCGCCACTGGAACACCTCAATCCAAATGTAAGTCCTGAAGTGAAGACAGCTGAAAGCCTCTGATAACAGTTTTAGCCCAAAGTTCTGTGTTGGCATGCATGGCTATGCCTGGCCTTACCGGCCTGGGCATTACTGCACATACCACAGAAAGAGGCGCTCCACGCCTGCAGCCAGGTGGGATGTGTGTGCCCTGAAGCCTGCCTTCCCCCTGTGTTCCTGGCTCTGACTCAGCCTCTAATATGGAGCACATGTGCCTCCCAGGAGGTCCTACTCCAGCTATCGATTTAAGAGGCTTCCCTGCTCCTCAGAAGTCCGTGTGCAAGTTTTCCCAAAGATGGGTATAGTTGCTGTTCTGACAGTACCATTTATTTGTGGTTATCCAGGTTATTTTTGTCTCCTGCCCCAATTACCCTCGAGCCCTGGAGCTGCTCATGTACAAAAGAAGCAAATGTGCATGCCTGATGACTTATGTGTGCCAGACCCCTCCATGACCATCTATAAGTCAGATCTTGGAGTCTGTTTTCCACTTTCACATACACGCTTCACTGCTGCATCAGCTTCTCTGTTTGGCTTCTGTGGCTAAAATCATCTTTCACTGAACAGATACAATGAGTGTATTGGCGTCAAAATAGTGACCAAAATTGGCTTCTTGTGCAGTATTTCTTCTGTTCTCACTCAGAATGTCAGTAATCAAATCAAATCACACTGTCTGGATGCACCAGTGTGACAGCTACAATGACCTGTTGGGAACTTGTGAAGTAGAAGTGAGGTGCACAGGAAAGGATGTGAAATGCATTGAGAAAAACTCTGTTCCAGTACTTGGTGTCTGAGCCCTGCACTGAGGATGACTTAAGTATGTTACTGATTGGATATGCTCTGTATGAAATGCAAGCTGGACTCCTGCCTTGGGAAGGAGCCATTGGCTGCGAACACAGGGTCATGGCCATTGGGGACATATAGTCCACACTGTCCATGCTCACCTTCCCTGAACCTCCCTAGTCCTGTCCAGGGCCCAGGACCCCTTTTCAGCTCTGTCTTGGCCATCAGTCCCTGCCCCAGTAACTCCATAGCTGTCTCTTCCCAACCCTTTCTCTGACCCCATCTGAATGTCAGACAGATGCTTCTGACCAGGCCTCCTGGATAGACCCTAGACATGGTTCACCCCTTGTCACTCTTAGCTTTGTGTCCCCCTTCCTTGTGGAGCAGCCTCTGTCATCCAGCTAGACACAGGTACTTCCTGGAAGCCCTGCTGTGGTCACAGAAAAGAGATTAAACCTGTATGCATTAGAGCAGCTTTGGTCCTGTGCAGCCACATTCCTTAGACCCTGTATTCCTTTAACTTTGTGGTGCTAAGCTTAAAGCTGCCCTTCTCTTGTACCTCACTGCTTGTGCCAAGCACAGGCTGCAGATGCCTTGGGATAGTCAAATTCCATAACTACATCTGATGTGGTTAGAACTGTTAGTATTTGTAAACATTTGGACAAAAGTGTCTCTCCCAGAAGATAAGAGCAAGATAGCACTCATACCTCAAAACCATTACTCCCTAGCTAAGCACCAGACATGTCAGTAGCATGAGTTGTTGAGCTCACAACACTCAACTGCTTACAATGTCAGTGATGCAGGTTTCTCTTCAATGGTGATGTTAGCAGCAGAAAGGACACAGTGCTTCAGACCAGGCGGTGTAGGTAAGCTCTGTGGCTGTACCTCAGTGACCCATCCTTCCATACCAGAAGTGGGCATGTTCTCAAGGCATGCACCACAGATTTAGCCACAAGATTCTCTGTGTTGGAACAAGACACACTGTCTGCTTCCTGAACGCTTCTTTGAAATGCTACACTACTTCGATAGTTTTATTTTTGTATTTTTACGTGCCAAACCCAGTTATCAGTATCAGAGAGAGGGTGAGAGTGCTGGAGCTTTAAATAAGCCTTGTAATGTGCACTACCAGCTGTTTGTGGCTGAATGACAGAGGGTCTGCAGCCAAGCTGTACTTTTTGCCTTTATTGGGCTGATTTTGTGGATACTGCAAATAAAAGAGCATATAGGGGCATATCACAGAATCACAGAATTGCAGGAGTTAGAAGAGACCTCAAGAGATCCCTGACATATGGTCAGATCAGGGCTGTAACAGAGCATAAATCAAATGCTTATACACACAGAATGATTCAAGCTTTACTGAAAAACTTCAGAAAGAAAAAGATAAAGGTGAGCGAGATCTATGGTGATTCAGAAGCTGATATCAAGTTGTGCTCCAGCACAGACATGTCAGATACCTCTTGCCTTATCTCCTGCAGGTCACTGACTGATGTAACTGGATGACTTCATGTAATGGAGGCAGGCACTGCTTTACTTACCCAGCAGCTCATGTTTGTTCAGAGATAGCTGACAGCCCTGGGGACAGGCACAGGCTGCCACTGTCACCTCACCACCAATCTGTCCTTCAGTGGGTATTGGTTAACTGCAGTAACAACTGATACCTAATCATGAAAAAAGCACCTTTCCAGTTTCAATTTAGTGTGTTTAAAATTTTGAGAAGTAACTTTCCAGTGGGACAAGCAGAATTTAATCCTTTCACATCAAAATCACTGGAAGAAGTCCAACTGCCAATAGCACTCACACACAGCCCACGAGACAAGAAGCCTATTTTACTGGGAAGTTGTAACTCTGTGTAAGGACTAGTTCCTAAGTCATAGAATCACGGAATCATTAGGGTTGGAAAAGGCTACTAAAAACACCTAGCACGATGTCAGCCCATCCCCACCATTATTGCCCACTAACCCGTGTTCCTCTGTGCCACATCTACACATTTATTGGACACTTCCAGGGATGATGATTCCGCCACCTCCCTGGGCAGCCCAGTGCCTCACCACTCTTTCTGAGAAGAAATGTTTCCTAATATCTGACCTACACCTCTCCGGACACAACTTGAGGCCACTCCTTCTCATCCTATTGCTAGTTACCTGGGAGAAGTAGCCAACTTTCACCTCACCGCTATCTCCTTTCATGTGGTTTATAGGCAGCAATAAGGTCCCCCCCTGAGCCTCCTTATCTCCAGACTAACAATCCCAATTCCCTCAGTTGCTCCCCATTAGACTTGAGCTAGAGACCCTTCACCAGCTTCCTTTCCCTTTTCTGGGCCTCTGGAACATCCCAGTTCCTAAATGGTCAAAGTCTCTTGCCCCTGTCAGAAAGGCTGTGACCGGCAGCCCATGGTGCAACATTACAACTGGGAAGTCCCAGATGTCCCATAGGACTCCCGTGAAGAGGCACATGGGCTTAGTGCTGATCAGTGAAGGTCATAGTACAGGATGTCTACTATTTTGTACTGTCCAAATCGGTGTGTTTAATTCACTACTGTGGAAAACACAACTACCACAGCTGGTGGTAAGTCAGGCTTTAGTAACTGCATCCTGAATTCCATGAGCTCCATGAGCCTGAAGCTGAGATACTAATATACAAAGACTACAAGACAAATTACTGAACAGCTTCTGTTGTAGCCACCACACCAGCAGAAGGGCTTTCAAACAGCTATATCATTGTTCTGTGAGAGCAAACCTGGTAATGGCATAGTACAGAACAGTTGCCGATGAATGTTTTAGGGTTTAGGAGATGCTTCAGCTCTTCGTTGTACTCTCCCTGCCCATCCTCCCCTTCCTTGCCTTCCATACCATCTTCTCAGCTTCTTAGCCAGACAGGCTAAAGTTCTCAGAAGAGCTACAGTAGGAGTTCATGGCTGGTGAAAGTGCACGGCTAATGGTGGTGACTATATTGAAAAACAGACTTTTCTATAGAAAAACACCTTTTCTATAGCATGGTTTTGAAAACCTTTGCCAAAGTTACCAGCTACACCACAGACCCTTCTTAAAAAAGGAGCTAACCCATAGCTAGCAATTTATTTCACAGCCATGAAGTAATTTATTCACAGGAGCCACCAAATGCCCCAACCAGATGAAAAAATGGGAAGCTTGAAGGACAGCTGTCTTCCGCTGCTGTTTCCTGTAACCATCCACATTCTTAAAGCTGCTTTCAATATAAACTGCAAAGACAATTTTAATACAATTCATGCCTGATGCTATGGGCTACATGAAAGATGCTCTGTATTTACCTCCACTCCTTTCAGCCTTCTTGTACCAAAAAAATCCAGAACTAGATTTACCTCTTCTAATCAGTAAACAAGAATATTGAGTCCACCACAGGGTAGTTTTGCAGAAAACAGTCTTGGAAAGAATATACTAAAACTTACTTCCCATTTAATAAAGAAGCTGAAGCAGAACACTTCTGCTGTGAGACAGAATATATTAGAGTTGATATTATAAGCAAAAAACGAATATGAGAAGTTTGAGGTTGTTTTCCATGCAATTGCTTAATTATCAGTTCACATGGAAACTTTGTTTCCCTCACCTTTCAACATATAGTGTCTGAATATAAAATGTTATTTTCTCTCCAACTCAAAAAAATATCTGCTTTGAAACAACAGGTGAAAATGGTCCATAAACTGAAATGAATTTATTAGCCAAATGTTTTTCTTGACAATCCGAGTTGTATATCCTTAAGTGATACACAGTAAATGTGCAAAATTAACTCCTTGAAGTGCAGGTTTTCAGCTTGTTCCAAGGACAATCTCATACCATACTACAATTGCTGTTTTGAGGAAACTTTGGGAGGCCTATAGTCCAATTTTCTGCTTAAAACAGTCAATCAATAACAGTAAATTAGGCCCACCATGGCTTTGTCTAATTGTGTCTTGAAAACTTCTGAGATTGGAAAATCTACTGTGTCTGTCGTACCTTCCTGCAGTGCTGCACAACCATCTTAGTGAAAATGTTTTCCTTATGTCTAAGGTGAACCTTCCAAGTCACAACTTAGATTAATTGCTCCTGTCTGCTTTTCATTTGGTACTGTGAAGAGAAGTCTGGCCCTGTCATCTTTCTTACGCTCCTCTGGGTAGTCATAAGCTGCCGTTCAGTCTCCTGTCAGCCTCTTCTTTTCCAGGCTGAGTAAACTGCTCTCCCTTAGCTTCTCTTCATAGCTCATATGCTCTGTGTCCCCAGTCATCTTAGTACCTTTCCACAGGACTTTGTCCGGATTTTAACATCCTTTTCAAAAGGTGAGTGTGGGAGTTCCCATAAGTGAGAATAGAAATCTATTTTTGCCTCCTCAGCAGCAGGTTAAACAAAATAACCTCCCTCAGTCTTCTGGCATGGATACCCCTACAGTAACCCATGAGTTTATTTATTCAGGGTGGGAGCACATCACTGGCACACTTTCCACTTGACGTACACTGTAGCAACTGGGCCTTTTCCACTCAGACTGCTGCTCTGACAGACGCTTGGCAGTCCATTCTGATGCACGGGGTTGTTCTACCCCAGCTGCACAGCTTCCCACTGAGTCCCATGGGTTTTCTGTTGTCCCAGTCCCTAAGTTTTTCAGGTCACTGTGAGCTAAAGTTCTGCTATTTTTCCTGTCAGTCCCTACCCCTGCTTTAGCATCATCTGTAAGATGGTTTGTGGGGTGTGCATGCTGCCGCATCGTCAGGACTGCAAATGAAACACTGGACTATACAAATGCTACTATTACAAAATGTTGATCCCTGGTGGACTCCACTCCCTAACAGTCAGACTTCAAGACTCCATCAGGGCCACAATTCTTGTACTGTTCAACTGTCTGTTTCTCAAGCCCAAACTTTCTTATCTTCTGAGTGAGCTTTGGGGTATGATAGGAAGTGGTGTTGAATGTCTCATTAAAATCCTTGTATGTTGTACCCACCACTTTCCCTTTGCCTGCATAACCATTTTTCCAGAAAAGGTAACCCATTTCACCAAAGACAGCTTGCTTTTCGGATGTCTGTGCTTAGTAGTTCTCATTACCTGCTTGACTTTTGGGGGTTTGCAGATAACCAGAGAACATGCTTCTCAGCGATCTCTCCTGACTGTCATCATTTTTCATCAGTAGAGACGAGCCAAGCACATCAGCCAATTCTGTCAACACCAATCTCTTCCCATGGACTGAAAACTTTCAGCTTTGTTAGGTGGAACCTAAACTGTTACTACCCCATTTCCTTTTTGATTTGTGCTGGTCCGTACAGAGTTCTAGGAGATGAATTTGTCTGTTAAAATTGAATAGAAAAAAAGCAGATATTTGAGTCCTTCAATCTTTTTTTTTTTTTTTTTTTTTTACTACACCATGTTCTCATTCATCCACTGACTACTTTTTTTCTGAACTTCATTTTCCAGCAAATCTACCTGTGAAATTTCTTATTACCCTCTGTGTCCTGAGGCATTGGTAGCTTTGGCCCCACTTTATCTTTTGACCATGCTGATTTCATGTTTACTGCATTTGTCCTTATGCTGAGCCATATTGTTTTACTATTCTTTCATGTCTCTCTTTGTGTCCCCTTCTTGAACACACTTTTTTTTTTGGAGTGTGTTTTGGTCCATTGACAAACCCCTGGCTTAGCCAAGCAAACCTTCTGCCAAAATTCCCAGCCTTCCTGCACAACAGGATGGTTTGTTCCTGAGCTCTCAAGAAGTTTTTCTTTAAAAATTAGCCAGCTTTCCTGGGCACTTCTCCCCTTCATGGCTGCTTCCCAGGGCACTCTGCCTTACAATTTCCTAAAAATAAGCCTGAAAGTCTGCTCTCCTGAAATCCAGAGTGCTAAACCCTGCTGCTTTCCTTCCCAAGCATCGTTCAGATCCTGACCTCATTCATCCTGTAGTTACTGCAACCCAAGCTGCCAACTGTGACTACACTTTCCACTAGCACTTCACTGTGAGCAATAGAGCATTATCTATGGGCAATGCTAACGTTTCCATGTTAGGAAATTATCATCATCACTGATGAGGGTTTTCCTTGATTTCTTGCAAAATGCTATATTGTCAGTGTGTTGAAACCACATGAGGACAAAAGTCTAAACACAGAAAACCTTTACTTGTTTCTTAGAAGGCCTCATCCACTCTGTCCTCCAGGTTAGGCACTCTTACAGACCCTCATCACTATACTTGTGCGCTCTAATTTTGACCCAGATACATGCTTAATGAGCACATCACCCAGGTTTATACTGGAGCACTAGGCAGATTCTTCAGAAGCCCTCCTCCTCTTCTCTGCTTGTCCTTAACTAAACACCTTTTACCCAATTCCTGACCACAAGCTACAGTACCTGTTCACCGGGTACTCATATTATATGAGGATCAAACCCTCACCCAATGAGCCCAGTCTTTATGTCTGTTGATAATCCTTGGGGTCTCTTCCAGCCCAAGCCATTCTATGATGAATTACAGATCAGGATGTGAAATGGACCATCAGACAAGTCCTAGCACCCAGATTCAGTTTTCTACCATTTGTAGCCATGGAAAATATAAAGTGATGTAGAACATCAGTGATTTTGCCTGCACTGTGATACCGCATCTGTATTGCTCCCAAGACTGTTCAGGTTGAGGGAGAGCAGAAAAAATACTTGCTCTGAATTTCCAAGTAGTAAGCATGTTCCTTTAACTCCAAAAATTCTAATATAATGTAAATATATCTCATTTTCTATTGTATTTTATTTTATAGGGGTAATATCCATGTATATACAGCAGTACAGTTCACAGCAAACTTATTTAGAACTTTAGCCAAGCTAAATGCATTTGAAATGCTAATGAACAAAATGAATCAGTTCTTCATAGCCCAGCACATTGCTACGCTCTCAATTAGGGCAAAACATTCTTTGGAAAGACTAAGTATCCCCATTCATGTGGAACATTTAGTAGTTTTGGACTGCAGAGCTTCTGAGTGGGAATCCAGATACCCTTGAGCCACTTTCAGGTTAGCACACGTGGATTTTGTTATATTTCAAAAGCAGCTAGTTTAAAGTATGTTTAAGCTACAAGCATGGAAAATTATACTTTCCAAGTCAGACTGTATGTAGCTTCTGCCTCTCTCTTGAATTTGCGATGACACAACCTTGAATGGCATCCAGTTTCCTCAACACTACAAAAAAGGATGCAGCATCCTTGTAGAAAATGTACAAATATTTGTGTAAAAAACAAAAGAAACAAACAAACAAACAAAAAAACCCACACCATTTTCCCTGAGCAGACAAGAGTCATTAATGTCAGTAAAAATACATTTCCAATGCTTAAATTCTTTCTTCTATCACATTCTCAGCTCTGAACCTACTGTGCAGCTTCGCTCAACAGGTACAGAGATCTTACGTGAAAAATGAGCATGGGTGCATAAGGAAATGACCTATTTCCTAGAACAATTCTTCTAGAAATTTTTGTGTCACTCTAGGGAAAGGTTACAATGTGGGCTTGCACATCGGGGATGTTAGATAATGCTTGCATAAGCATTATGAATGCTTTGGTTTTCAGCAAAAACTTTGGACACTGTCCACATCTTTAGGTAGAGTGAGGAGCCATGAGGCAGAAAGAAATGAAGGGCATATTGAGAATGTCTTTCTTGTGGCACATGTACATACTAAGTTTATATTTCACATTAATGAGGCCAGATGAACTGCACAGATGTTGGATGGTGTGATTTTACTACACACATGTTTTGCAATTGCTGTATGCACACGCAGCATAACGTGTGTGGTAGACACTGAACATCAGCTGCAGGGATCAGGAAAACAAGCTTCCACTTGTTACAATAACTCTGACTGGCCACAGAGCTCCTTGTTTCAAAATGTACCCACATTTTGAACAATTATTGTCAAGGACGAAGTACAGGAAGAGTAAAATGTCATAAAAAATAAATAAACACCTTAAGGCCTCACTAAGAATTGCAACCACTGTCATCAAATCAGACAGGTGTGTTAGTTTCACAAAAACAAGGTCAAATATCCCACTAGTTTAATGGTTTTGTTTCTCTCTCTTTTTTATTTTCATGTAAATGTTTTAAGAAAAATGTTTAAAATTAAAAATGTTTTGTTAGTTATGTATCAACAATAGTGTATATATTGTGAGGGCTGCTCTGAAAGTAATGCCTCTTGTTTTACTGCCTTGACCCACAACATCAGAGGCAGATGTTGGTGGTCTGGCAATAGAGACTGAACCATTCCACCAATATTCCATCTCTTTTTTTTGCCATGTGACAGATGGCAGCAGAGGGGCAGTCTGACAAAATAGTACCTGACATGGAAGTGTGTATGAAGCAAAGGTATGTCATCAAATTCCTTCATGCAGAAAAAAATTGCACCTATTGTCATTCACTGATTCTTTCTTAATTGTTATCGAGACCAAACAGTGAATGTAAGCACACTGAAGCAGTTGGTAATGTGTTTCTACAGTGGTGACAGTGGGTCAGATTGTTGTGAGTGCAGCATGCTGACTTCTTTTCATCACTGGCAAAAATGAATAGTTAATTGTGACTCTACTGAAAAATGGTATTTTGTAGCTGAGAATTTGCTCTACCAAATAGCATTATCGCGCTCTTTGTACCCATTGTTTCCATGGAAATAAATAGGAGGCATTACTTTTAGAGCAACCTACGTATACATGGCCCAAGACAATTTCTGCATTCTATAAATGCAGCTCAGGCAAGCCAAAAGGTTGGACACCCATGCCCTATGCTGTAGGACAGTGCAATTCCAAGTCCTGAATGGTGAGTTGTCTTGTTACAATCTTGGCTTTATTTAGCACATGAATTCTCTCCTGTAGTGTCTTAAGCAAAATAAATGATATATTTATCATTTAGTTATCTTTATTTAAACATAGCTTTAACTTTACTTCCTGATGTGTAAGCAGAGCAGCACTGTCTGCTGCACTTGTGTTGCGCTCCAATGGAAACTGATGAGCTACACAGATGATCTAATCTTGGTGACAAGTGCACTGGAGAGAGTAGATCAGTACAGCTCAATGCAGCAGGCATTGCTAGAAATGGCATTACCAGAAGGCAGCAAGATCCTCCTCAGTTGTCAACCAGAAATCAAGCAGAATCTCACCAAGACTATTTTTGACTGGAAAAGGAATGACTCATTTCAATTATTTGCAACCTGAGTGAACTTGTGAATAAAGTAGCATGTTTATCCTTAGGACCCACACAAACATCAACTACTGATTCCAAATGTTCTCTTTGGAATCTGATACTATATGAATATAATATGTCTCCTATAATATGTCTCCTATTCTAGTCTTAGGCAAGTTGGGCCAGAAACATCTTTCAAATAATTCAGTCATCCCAGGCTGCCCACCAGGATGAGCAGTGGGCCTATGCTCCTAGTGCAGAACATGACAGCTAATTCTAATTCCCAGTTTTGGGATGACTACAGAAGATGCACAGATGAATTCTCTGTCTGTCCTGGGCTCTTGATGTGCCCAGTCATACTCTGCCTTATTTTGCAGGGAGATTCCTGGAATATCATTGTCCTATCCACCCTACCTTCCATATACAGAAAGTAAATAGCAGTTCCTATCTTGTATTTCTTGCCCATATGAAGGCTGTAGAGCATAGCTTGTAGGATCCAAATTGTTGGCCACTGAACATTTGCTGTATTTGTTCCCAAAAACATATTACTCCAGAGATCCTGCAGTGATACTATAGCTGGTACAACTGAGGGATATTAACTCTAGAAGCAGGACAGCTTCGCACAGAGGAGAGAGAAAACTGAAAACATTTCCAGAATCACTGCTTGTTAGATAAATTATAAATTATTTACCTTATTAGGTCAATTAAATAAGAGCTTATTAGCTGATTAGTGAATCAGAATTTGATGGTAGTTGCAGGAAAAGAGCTATTCTCTTGCAATAAAACATATTTAATTTTTCATAAAACAATTGCTAGCACTGATATGGAAATACACTGCATATTACTGATATGGAAATACACTGCATATTACAAGAACATGTCATTAATAATTAGGCCCTCAACAGCTTTATAATTTCACTTCAGCTGACAGTCACGAGAACTAGATGAGATTTAAATAGAGCCACAATAGTACATCCATTAATAGAACAGGAGCCTATTTGGGAAGGGTAAAAAATCCAAGATTTCTCAATTGCATTTAAATAATTGGAACATAACGTTATTTTTGTTGACGTTTGTTGTGTTTCTGATGAACAAATAGGCTGGAAGGATACTAACAGGAAATACTATTCACAAGATAAGCAGCTGTTAGACCCCAGAGTTTCAGGAGTTCATAGGGCCAAAAAATTTCTTTCTTTGTCTCATTTAATGAATAGTCAGCATTCCTCACCAGCCAAAGGAAATGCTTTGGGGGCAGTTTTTACAGATGCAATCAAATCTTATGTTTGTGTGAAAGAGGACAGAGGTTGCCATTTGTTTGTGAAGTAACAGTTTCAAAGGTTATATTTTCACCACAAAAATCTGGAAATGTTTTGTTATTCCAAAATGCTTGAGAACCAGCCTATTTTGTAACTTACTGTTTAATTTCTGGAAGGATACTTGGTCCAGAACATGCTGTTGTTTTCACATTGGAAACAAATATTTTAATGCACATTTTTTGAAAAGTCTTTGTGTTCAGCTCATATTCATCTACAAAGTAACTAGCAAATATCCACATCAAACTTTTGTTTTTCTGTTTGTGCTCCACAGAACCTACAGCTTTTCAAGCAAACTCAAAAAGGAAACAGAGACAAAAATATCTTGGTATAGACCATATGATTAATTACTAAGAACATAAAATGGATATGTCTTCATCATATTTCACATTGCTGTCCAGTGAGATACATCTTCAGCTAACGTAGAAGGCATAACATAATTTACTACCAGTGTGCTAATTTTCAGCAGTTTAAGTTGCAGATCTGGGGAGTCGTTGGCAATTCTGAGAAAACTATGTGCTCTTTAGAAATATTTGTTCTTGGAAATATGATGTCGGATTCTTATATGTAGTGTATGTTCAATGGTGGTCCTTCAACGCAAGCAGGTACTACCTAGGACTGTATGAGTTCATAGGAAATGGTGAAAATAAAAATGAAAATTGAGCAAGTTACTGCAGGTTCTGTACAATCTATTTGTAGAAAGGCAGTGAAACTTTAGAACCCTGAATACCTTCCAATGGAAAAAAACAAGCTCAAAGGAGCTTGGCATTTATGAAATCTTAATCCAAAAGGGCCAGAGAAATAGAAAGCCATGCTCCTTGCAGAGAAGCTGATGATTACTTAAAATCCTTCACAAGCTCAAAGACAGAGAACATGATGGGCATTTAATCAAACTGGTCTTAAGTTGCTTCCGACATACAAGAAGCCAAGTTGTAGTGTTTTCATCTAAAATGTTGGTAGTCTAACAGTGAAGTTTGGCTCGTTATCTGTGTTTTCCCTTTCCAGTCCAGGATAGAATGGATTTTTACCTGCAGTGTGCAAGAAGTGTATATTTATGTGTCTCTTATCATCAGAATATGTAACTTTGCACATGGAATTCTCATCAAGCATGGAGTGGATTTATTTTCTCAAAAAAATATAATGGCTTCAACTGCAGTATTATACAAGCATTATGCTATTCAGTTTCAGAGGAATTAAGTATAATAGGAAACAATCTACACAAGACAGAGCACAAATTTCTTGCACGAACGCTACCTTTAATAAACTGAGAATCTCTTCAAGAATTATGAAACAATGGAGCAGAGGACAGCACAGCTGTTACATGCACAGACCAGGACTGCTTTTTTACACTCAAGATTCTTCTGGGCCATGTCAATCCCAAGCTAATAGGCAGCTGAATATTTACATGCTTTGGACCAAGCTAGATCCAGTAGCTCTAAACGTTTCCTCTGACTTCTTTGTCATTAAAGCATCTTCAGAAGGTGCAGGTATAACTGTAGATGGAAAACACATTATGAAAAGGAAATAAATGATTTTTCAGAAACGCCTTAATCTCAAACTAACAAATGATGCTGTTTTTCCCTCTGTGTCTAGCACATCATTTTCCTAGCAGTTCCTGAAGTGTACAGAAATAGAATCAAATTTTGAAAATGTATATGCACTGATTCATGTCCTCACATTTGAAAATATATTTTCTCTGGAAATAGTTTAGTCATTTTCTTTTCCTCTTCTTCAGTTTTTCATTAAAAGCTCTTTTCAAAATGGAAATAGATTTAAATTTGGTTGAGCTTGAAAGAAGTATTTCATTGCAAGAGAGGGCATTCTCTGAATATTCTTATATTTATGTGCATGTGTATTTAATTAACGTGTGTTTGTATAGTAAAGCTTAAAAAAAATTTCACAAATCAAAAGGCTCTGCAATGTCTCAGAAATATATTCAAATGTTTAGTCTACAGGAAACTAGAATTTCCCCTGGCTCACGTGGTAAATTAACTGCCTATATTTTTTCAGTGAAGAGCCCTCAAGACCACACTGCTACACTAGAGAATACCCCACTGAGTTTGGGCTGAAATTAATTCTTGAGGTTTTTTTTTCACTCCCTTTTTCCCAGCCTGGGCATTTGTGCTGTTTTTCTCAGTTTTCTCTGAACCAGTATTTGTGTAGACTGAAGCTCCCATATCCCCATTGTAGAAAAGATGATTTCTGGGATTAGCTGAATGCTAGCACATGCTCCATTTTTACAGCAATCTCACTGGATTAAGCCAATAGGCTCCTGTGTTGTTATTTTGAAAATTTTCAGTTGTGTCTATGCATAGAAAGTGCTGAGAAATTTTTGTTTGCATTAGCTGATAGGAGGAACTTTCCAAAGACTCCTTTGAAAGCGATAAGACTCCTACTTAGCTCAGTGGGGAAATCTACCATGTGCTGCTTCTGAGACCCAAGGAAAAAACTGACTGCATCACACTTAACTGAGATATTGTCTCGGGCTGTCTGCCAGTATGACTTCACAAAATGCTTGAGTTGAGCTTTCTATGCTGTCTTTCAAATTCATATAGACAGCTGCCAAGGAGTTTTTTTTTAAGCAACACTGAGTCTGAGGTTTACTGATGCAGAAGGGGAAGATGGTTGTAGTTTTCAGGCAATTTACATATCAGCAGGTATTCACTGCTGGGCATTGATAAAGTGGCCACCACAGAGGCAGTGGTTCTATGGATATACATATCTACTTCCTTTGTTGTTACGATACCTATTTAGTTGTGTTCATGTTATCTTCTTTCCTCACACAGGAAATCCTCTGTGAAGAAGCATGCAGCAGCCTACACTGAAATCCTTGGAGAAAAGTTGTCTTTTCCACTAATGGAATCATGGAATCTTGTTGGTTGGAAGGGACCTCTGAAGGCTGTCTGGTCCAACTCCCCTGCAATGAACAGGGGCACCACAGCTTGATTGGGTTGCACAGGGCATTATCTGCATCACTTTGAAAGTCTCCAGGGATGAGGCATCTACAACAACACTAGGTAAACTGTGCCAGTGCCTCACCACCCTCACTAAAAAGGATTTTTTCCTTGTGTCTAACCTAAATCTACCTTCTCATAACTTGTAACCATTTCCCCTTGCTCTGTTGCCACAGACCCTGCTCAAGAGTCTGTCCCCTTCTTTCCTGTAGCTCCCCTTTAGATACGGAAAGGCCGCTCTCAGGTCACCTCGCAGCCTTCTCTTTTCCAGGTTGAACAGCCCCAGGTCTCATGACCTGTCCTCATAGGAGTGGCTTTCCTTTCTGTGGGTCATTTTTGTGTCCCTACTCTGGATGCTCTCCAGCAGGTCTATGTCTCTCCTGAGATGTACTTATTTCTTAGTTATTTCTTATCAGAAATCCATCTGATAGTATTAGAGTGAATTTTCACTCCTGTAAGGCATCAGGTTTGTCACCATCTCATGGACTGCACCGAACTAATTTATACCACCGGGCATCCCTCCTTTTCTCAGCAGACCTTGATACATACTGAGTTATCTATGTGACATTTTCTCCAATTTGTGAATAGTGTGAACTTTCTGTATTTCTTTATTTAATCAACTTTCTCAACAGATTCAATGTTTCCCTCTCCCTTAGGAGCTGGTTACAAGACACTGTCTGGTGTTTTCATGTTTGCAGCTGCTTTTCCTTGTGAATTTGAAAACTCCTTCCTGTGTCAACTATAGAAATATGTGGTCTTCAGTGAGCTGAAATCAGACCAGGAAAGCAGTTGAAGCTGTAAGGCTCTTTGTGATACAGTTAGAGTTATGTAGTTAGAAATCCAGCTGCTCCCCTGCCTTCTTCTCCCTTTTTCTGTTGCTCATAATTCACATTCCTTTTGGCTTCAATTTTCCACACTTGACCTCAGCCCATAAGTGAATATGTTGGAAGTCTGAATAAAATCTGTTGAGCCATTTTTAAATTATGCAAGTGTGAAAAAACACTGCCATATGGTCTGACCAAAAGTGTCATGCTCAAATATAAATAAACACAGGGAAAATACAGAGCCTTTTTTTTCTTCTGTAGAGTTCACTTGAGAAAGTGTCATAAGTCTTTTCATTTCAATGCAATAGTTTTGCAGAAAAAATGGGAAATAATGGTAACATGGTGACACCCAAGCCCAGTATCGTAACCCTTACCTTTCCCCAATTTCTCAGCAGTGCTGTCATTTGCTTATAAGTGCATTCTTGACCACACACAAAGGACATCATTCAATCTGTGCCGTCTGTGCTGTCAGCAGCAGAATTTCAGTTTCCTCTCTGCTTGATGGAAGTTTACCATTATGTTAAAAATGAAAACCCAAAGGGGCTCACTGTTTTCTGTTCCAAACAAACTTTGTTCATCCAAACAAAGTGTCTGGGCAAGGACACTACCTGGCAAGAACACTACCTGGCAAGAACTCTCTCTCAGGGCTTATACAGAGCTATGAACTCGGAGACCCAGGAAAGTTGCCTGCTGACTAAAGAAAAGCAAAAGCCATAGCCATTTTCAAAAGAAGGCTGGAAGGTCAAGCTGAAGAGATGCAGGATGGTTGGGCTCACTTTGGTGATCAATTGGATTTGCCAATTGAGGTAAGTTTTGCCTGACCCACCTGATTGCCTCCTGTGATCAGAATTTCAGGGTCTGGATGAAGGGAGAGCACTTCATGTTGTTTACCTTGACTTCAGCAAGGCTTTCATCACAGCTGTATACAATACTGTTGTATCCAAGTTAGGAAGTTACAGTTGGAATGATTGGCCAGCCAGATGATCATTCACTAGGCTCAAAGATTAAGAACTGAAAGGATTGTACTTTACCTATAAGCCAGCAAAAAGCAACATACCATGGGACTTATCCTGCAACCTGTCCTTTTTAATGTCTTTATCAATAAGCTGGCTGCACTCTCACCAAGTATGTAAATGAGAGCAAATTGCAAGAAATTTTCTGATCCACACATAGTCAGTGCTAATGTCCAAAGGCACATAACAAGGCCGGAGAAGTAAGCCAGCACGAAATTCTGGAAATTCATAAAGGACAAACACCAAGTGCTGCTGGGGCAGAAAGCAGCAGTGTGAGGGCACAGGCTGGGAGCAGAGCTGGAGATGTTCAACAAACATTGAGATGCTGTACTGAGGGACATGATTCAGTGAGAAATATTAGTGATAGGTGGACAGTTGTACTGGTCTAGAGGTCTAGACCTAGAGGTCTTTTCCAATCTTGCTGATTCTATGATTCTAGAGAGAAAGGACTGGAAAAACGAAAAAAAGCTTTTATTTCTGAGAATGGTCAGGCATTGGAACAGGTTGCCCAGAGAGAACAGGTTGCCTAGAGAGACTGTAGAGGATAATTTCATGATCAGGCTGGGTAAGGCCCATTCTGATCTTACAGCTGACTCTGCTTTTAGCAAGAGACCTCCTACTTGAGTTATTCTATGATCCTATGTTGTATTCAAGTGTAAACACAGTTTGTCCTCCAAAGTTGTCTTCTGTTAGATCTGCATGAATATTAGGTGCAAATCATGGAGCCTGAGGGTACTACTGTGGCCAATGTGGTGCCGGTAGACAGAGGGAGAAGTCTTGAAAGCATACTGACAGCAGAGTAGCATGTTCTCGCAGTTCAGTTCACCTTTCATTCTGGTGCCCATTAGCCCTGGCATGCAGTATTTGGAATGTTTATCTAGCTTATATATCAAAAGTATTAAGGGATATGATTCAACTCACAAGTCCTGTTAATTCCATAAGCATAAGAGTAGGATACAGTTACTGTGAATGTGTGTAAAGAATGGTTTCATTTGTTTCAAGAAGTGGAAGCTAAGCCAAAACTGCTATTGTCTGGGGTCTCATCCCACCAAGATTAGAAGGTGACAGCTTAAAATGGCCCAAAGCAGATCTGATCCCATTTTAGGGACACAAGTCTCCCACTTTTAATAGAGTAATTGGTAACTTAACCAGTCTAAGAAATATTTCGGGACTTCTGGTGTATAAAATATTAAGTATAATAGAACATGAGGGCTACTGTTATTCTCACTTGAACACAAGGAGTTTTAATATGTGAGCAAATCTTCATTTTCCAGGCTCATTCAGATGCTCAGTGAATTAATTGTCCTTTCCTGTTCACTGCTGGCACTGTGTCAGACTTAATGTTCAGTAATGGAAATAAGACTGGTAGATCTGAGTCATATTTCAATTATGACAATATATCAGCTTGTATTAGGAAACAGCGGTTATGGTTGTAAAGATTAGTTCCCAGGAAGATGAAGTGGAATGGATAATGAAAGCCTGTAATAATGATGGGTCACGAGGAAGCAAAAGGAAACCAAAATTGCTGGACAAGTGAGTGAATGTCATATTAGAACAAGTCAGGCAGTATATGTCACACAATAATGTGGACAAACGACTGAAAACAGCAATAGAGATGGAAAAACTATATGATCTCTACATAGCATGACAAGACCTTTTGTAGTAACTTGAGTACACTAAGAGACTAAGGATTTAGATCGTTAACCAGAAAAGCAAGCCCTTAAGTGCTAATGAATAATATAGGATTGATAGCTTAATCTTTAAAATGAAGTTTATATAAAAAATTTATTTCAGTAAAATAGAAGGTATTCTTGCAAATGGAAGTAACAAAACTTGATGTGACACACTTAGCACAAAGCCATCTACAGCTAGAAGTTCTACTACTCATACAGTCCAAAAGCTCATTGTATCACAATAGTGGTATGTGATATATTTTTAGGAGCTGTTAATTTTATCTACTTTTCTTAACCCAAGAACATCACAATGCAATTAAAAACATGACAAAATCTCTGTAGCTGAGATAATGAATTGTTTTCTCTTAGTTCTTCCTTTTGAGTCATCCCATACTTAAACACATTATATTTTTTATGACTAAGGCAAGAAAAAATGAAAGAAAAAATTATCTGAATGCACCAGAAAGAGAAAAAATATGTTTGATTTTACATTTATTGGTGTTAGAAGTGTCATTCTCTTAAATTAACTTGGACTTCGGAATACAGGTCTTCCTCTGTATCAGTAGAGTCATGGTGTGTTAGCAGCGAACACTCAGTACTAAGGTATTACAGCTGTGAGGATGAAATGCTAACAAGTAAGATTGTGCTACTTTGGTGTGTGCTACCAGCAGATTATTTAAAAAACTTTTGAAAACAGAATTTTTATTTGGAAAGTGAGACCTACATGCATGATTTGAAGTCTGAAAGCCATGGCAAAGAATGAGAAGTTCATCCTGGTCAGTGAACTTAAGTCTACAGAACTTAATCACTGCCTCTATCACATATAAAAGAATTCCAGTGTAACAGGATTTGCAAACAAGATGTCAACAAAAGTAACTGGATATATTTTGTTTAGTGTCATGATTCATACTAATCATTTTCTGATGTTATTCTTGATTCTGTTTTTGTTGTTTTCTTTAGGTTTCTTGCACAGGAATGAGACTTCTGGAAAAGCATATTTACCAACCTCAGCATATACCTCAACCAGAAAAGGAAAGTCCAGGAGGGCATAACCCCTGGTGAGTGACATAGGTAGGCTGGTAATAATAAACAAGAAGGCTGAGGTACTTAACTTCTTTTACCTCTATTCTTCCCTGATAACTGCTTGTCACATAGCACTCAAATGTTTTGTTTGGTAGGAGGGGAATAGGGAAGCAGCATCCCAACCACCAAAAGCAAAGATCAGGTTTGTGACCACCTGAGGAACTTGAACAAACACAGGTCTATGGATTCTAATGATCCCATCCCAGAGTCCTGAGGAAAGTAGCTGATGTAGTCAACAAGCCACTTTCAGTGATATTTGTAAAGCTGTGGCAATCAGGTGAAGTCCCTGGTGTTAGGAAAAAAAGTAACATCATACCCATTTTTAAGAAGGGTAAAAAGAATGACTCTGGGAACTACCGACCTGTCAGTCTCACCTCTGTGCAAGAAAAGATTATGGAACAGATCCTCCTGGAAGCTTCCCGGAAGGTACAAGGAAGGCAGAGAGGTGATATGGGAGAACCAGCATAGCTTCATCAAGGGCAAATCCTGCTTGACCAGCATGGTGGCCTTCTATGATGGTGTCACTGCATCAATGGACAAGGAAAGATATACTGATGTAATCTATCTGCATTTCAGTAAAGCCTTTGATGTGGTACCTCACAATATTCTTCTCTCCAAATTGGAGAGGTGTGAGATTTGATGGGTGGACTGTTCGATGGATGAAGAACTGGCTGCAGGATCGAGTCCATAGAGTGCTAGTCAGCAACTTGGTGTCTGGATGGAGATCAGTGATGAGTGATGTCCCCTCGAGGGTCAGTGTTAGGACAAATGCTCTTTAATATCTTCCTCAGTGACCTTAACATTGGGGTCGAGCACATCCTCATCAAGTTTGTGGGTGAGGCCAAGCTGTGGGGTGCAGCTGACACACCAGAGGGATGGGATGCCATCCATAGGGACCTAGACAGGCTTGAGCAGTGGGCCCAGGTGAACCTCATGAGGTTCAACAAATCCAAATGCAAGGACTTGCACCTGGGTTGAGGCAACCCTCACTGCCAATACAAGCTGGAGGATGGAAGGATTGAGCACAGCCCTGCCCAGAAAGAGCTGTGGGCTCTGGTGGATGGCAAGCTGGACGTGAGCCAGTAGTGTGTCCTCACGTATATATTCTGGGCTGCAGCAAAAGATGCATGGCCAGCAGGTCAATGGATGTGATCCTGACCCTCTGCTCTGCACTGGTAAGGCCTCACCTGGTCTACTGCATCTAGATGTGCAGTCCTTAGTGCAGGAGAGACATAGACCTGTTGGAGAGCATCCAGAGAAGGGACACAAAAATGATACATGGAACAGAGCACCTTTCATACAAGGACAGGCTGAGGAAGCTGGGGCGATTCAGCCGGGAGAAGGCAGCGAGGTGACCTGAGAGCAGCCTTTCAAAAGGGGAAATATGTCAGTAAATTAATGGATCTTCTGTACAAGTGTGGTAAGGGGATGGATGATAGTTCACTTCATCTCGAGACAGTTTTTTCCCATAATCTTAACTATTTGTCTCTAAGTTTGCTTATGTCTCTTTGCTCTCCCCAGTTTTTCCTAATTGGAAATTATCCCTAATACAGAAGGCTGAAGCTGTCAGTATCTTTTTCACCAGGAAGGAGAAAAAGGGAACTATTTGGACTCAGCTGTATACAGAGTGGTCTTTTTTACAATTCATGAGTCAATAACTACAGATTGAGATTTGAGCTCTGTGTCACAATGGTTGGCTGCATACAGGTTCCTCAGTTAGGCAACATCAGTGTTTGAGACCCGCTGTGAACTGAGTAGATTGGGAAGGTCACTAGATCTGACCTCCTCTTGTTACAGTGCTTCTCACATTCTCCTATTCTCTGTCCGGTTTGTTTGAAGTCCCAAAGACAGAAATGGAGGAATGCTCATCCAGGTGAGTATGAAGTGATCTCAGGCCCATGTAGTTAAAGCCATTTTACATATGGAGAAGTGTTGATATAAGTTGATATAAGTCTGTAATTACAAGTTGACTTACACTGGGTAGTTCCATTAGATAAACAAAAATAAATAAATAAACTTGACCACAAGTAGGAATATAATTTTGATCATCATCTAAAAAGAGTATTTATTACTGAAGAAATATTTTCTTAGAAAACAGGTTTACTTAGCAGAAGTGTCCTGAGTGACAAAAACTCATTTATAAAAGATGAACAACTCTGCAGGAAAACAGAATAACTGTGCAGGCCATGCACTTCGCTCAAGCAGTTGTAATGAATGACTCAAACAACTTGTTAGTTTAAGAGACTTCTAGCAGGAACTGGAGCACACTGTGTACTGTTAATGTTTTAAGAAAACATGAAATATTTTGATTTACAGCTCTCTAGGTTTCTCCTTTATGCAAAAATACAGACTCCAGATGAATTCCGTGGGAAAAAAAATAACAGAAGAAAGCACCTATTGTGTAGTTAGACACTCTATTCAGGTAAGCAGCAGCATTCAGTTTACTAGTTTCACTATCTGCTGTTTAACTTCACTCCCTATGTGCAAAGCTAAAAATTTTAGAAGGGCAGTGGGTCACTGTTACTTCAGATAATTGGTATTTCAAATATGTTAGAAATACTATGAGCATTGGCAGGAGGCCATTAGCTAAGAGAACAGACAAGGAAGCAAAAGTCGTCTTCTCAGATTTATAATGAAATTGCACAGTACACTAAACCTCTACAAAGAAAAAGTCTTTAGAGAGCAATTCAGTTCCTCCAAATTCCACGTTTTCATCAGAATATTCTATTGCCTTGTGAAAATTAAGTAACAGTTTGTACAAGAGGGTTCATAACCAACAGGAACTGAGATCATACTTCTCAGAAGAAACATGAACTTAAATGCCCACTTTTGGTTGACTTTTGCATTTGTGAGGGCTTTTTTTTTTTCTTTGAACCATATGATTATCATTTCTCCATTTAATAGCACAACATTTTGCTTTTTGTTTATGAGCACAAAGACACTTCTTCAGTTTTGTCTACTTGTTAAGGGATAATCTTAAAACCACTCTATCACAGAGTACAACGGCAATCTCTGGAGTAGAATATGCAATATGCTACACCAAGGTACTTTTCCACAAGAAGTTTGAAACAGAATGAAATATAAAACCTAAACCTTTCAGCATACACCAGAGCCCAAAGCCGGACATTCTGCCCTAGGAAAGGAGAAGGAGCATGCACAAAGATTCATACACAGAACAGATCAATGGATATTTTTTAATAATATTCTTAATGTACGCACTTCTGGATGTCATCTGTGGTAGCCTGGATCAAAAAAAAAAAAAAAAAAAAGTAATTCCCAAACCTACATAGTCTGAAGTGAAAGTTCTGCATATGCAAGACTTGCTTCTTACTCCACCAAGTCACATCTATTTTGTTCTCCTCTGGGGAGATCCTACCAACTTCAGTTGAATGGGATGGGAGAATATAGCAGCACAAAACTTTTAAGTTTAATGTAGCTTCTACTAGTACATTTTTTATTCACTGCTGCATTCATGTAAATGGTATTCATTAGGCAAACTCATTTATCCTGTATAATTATTGCGAACAAATATTTCTCAAGCAGTCCTTAGAAATGTGATATTAATATTGGCAGAGCTTCACCTATTGTATTCCATGTTCTCTAAAATTATGCCAAGCCACAAGCTAGGTCATTGCTGATTTCATAGACTCCAGTAAAGCAAACTAGCAATAGTATGCTTTTGGCAATTCTAGAGTTGCTATTTTAAAGCTCCTTTTCTTGGAACTATCTAGTCTCAGGGGTTACAGAAGGAATCTTAGACTTTCCAGTATAGCATCCCAGACAAGGATGTACCCTGAATTTTCAGTAATTGAGAATAGCCATAGGATTAGACCACCATTTGATACTGTGTTAGGATAAGACCCTCAATTTAGATGTTATTCATATTAGACATTTATTTTAAAGTGAAGAATATTTAGGGTTTTAGTAGCTCAAGCCAGATGCCACGTCAGCCTTCTTCATGTTACAGATAGCCACCATCTGGTACAACTGCATCAGCACAAACCCCAGAGCTACAAACAGCATCTCTCTATGGCACCAGTGGAGCTTAGCATGGTTTCAAACAGGTGTGAATTCAACTCAAGCTGCAACTATGCTGCTGCAGGTCTAACACTGGGGCAGACCACAGGCTGCCAGAACCTAAAGTGTGACATTGAGGTTAGCACCAGTTAAAGATCAGATCTTTGATCTCTGTTTACCTGCTTTTATCTAAATTATGCTTTGCAGAGCTTTAAATGGACTACCATCTTTTCTAAGCAAGACTACTGGGCTGGTTTACTAATATTTGTCATGCTGAGTCAGTCTTCTCATGAGTAGGGTCTCCAGAGGAACAGCCTGGCTGCTCGTTAGCTGTGTTCAGTGTTCTCTCTCAGCTTGATCTAGACTGTGTTGACTGGATCTTTAAAGAGAGGTATTCCTTGGAATGCTCAGAGCTTCACCTTTTAGGGCAGCCTCTAGGCTATTATTCAATACATCCAGCTAAGCTCTGAGCAAGTATTTTGTGCAACAAATAAAGATTAGCTACAAATGCAAAATACACAGCAGTCTTCACATTTATGTCTGAACTCTGTTTATGAACTGTCCTTAAAAAAGCGTGCATAGCCTATTTCTATTTCACTTGTGACAGCAACTTCTATCCAGACCCTGCAAAACAACTTAATTGGACTATTAGGTAAACAGCCTGCATGACCATATTTACCACATTTTGCAAGTATAACTAATTAGAAGCAGCTCATCCAAACATATTACAGAAGAGCTTAACACGACACCTGCTGTGCATAGTTTGTGTGCTGCATACATAAATAGTCAGCAACTGCACAGTGGAGTAAGCCAGTACGTGGCTAATGAGTGACCCTGCATTTGCAGAACGTAGCTTTTGACATCTCAGTATGCTGAGGAAAAGAGGTCACAATTTTAAATCTATCTATTTTGCAGTAAAATAAAAACAAAAAACAAACAAAACACAGCAATTTGCTGTTCTATTTGTACTGTTTCACACTGTGTTGTAAAATAAAAACAAAACAAAAAAGCAAAAAAAAAACCCAACAACAACCAAACACAAAGTAATTAGAGGTAGAACTTCATGGTATCCTGCAGAGAAATATTTGTAAGCGGTTATCCTCATGGCTGCCAGGACAGAAAATGGTGCAAAAGCCCTACAGAGTTATGCCAATGATAGGACCAGCTTAACAGCTAATACTTAAGAAGGAATGTTGCAGAGCACTCATGTTTTGAAATGTTCCCAGAATGCTTTCTCATCCTTCAGCAATTTGCAGTTCATTGCCTTCCAGAAGTAGATGCCATGGAATTTGTATATGATAATCCTTGACAGACACTCTTTTACAAATGTTCAATGGCTTTTTTAATTCATACACATTTCTAGTATCCACACCACCCCTTGGTAAAGAATTTCTTGCAACAGTTTGACTGTACAATGGATGAGAAGCTATTTCCTTTTCCTTTTATTTGGAACCTCTCTTCTCTCCATCTGGCACAATAACTTACTCTTCTTGGATGAACTATCTATTCAGCACCTCAAAATCTCTGATGATTTTACAGAACCCAGCTACCTCTCTCTTCAGTTGTCTCTTTTCCAAACTGAAGAGTCTTTTAGGAAAGCTCTTCTGTACATTTCTGGCTTTCTCTAGACCTGTTCTAGTTTCGCTACATCTTTTTAATTGTTGATGGAGCAGAACTGTATATCATATTCAAGATGGTGGTGTGCCATGGGAGTGTTCAGTGATATTCTAATATGATCATTCTTCTCTTTCTGTACTAACAACTTTCAACATCATCTTTGCTTTCTGATTACTTTTGAGCTGTTGCGTCCATACATCTGTAAACAAAATCTCTTCTGTGAATTATAATTATTAGCTCAGAGTGCATCAATTACTCTTTAAATTAAGAGTTCTTGTTTACTTGACCACCACTTACCATATACCTGCATTTCATCCAGCATTCAAAATTTCAATTGTTCAGCAAGGGCAATTCATTCCGCATGCACTGGTACAGGTTGGGGGATGACCTGCTGGAGAGGAGCTCTGAGGATGACAGGTTGGCCATGAGACAGCAGTGTGGCTAAGAAGGCCAAAGGCATCCTAGGGTGCATTAAAAAGAATGTGGCCAGCAGGTCAAGGGAGGTGATCCTCCCCCTCTACTGTGCCCTAGGGAGGCCTCACCTGGAGTACTGTGCCCAGTTCTGGGCTCGTAAGTACAAAATTACAGGGAGCTCCTCAAAAGAGTCTAGTGGAGGACTACAAAGATGATAAAGGACATGGAACACCTTTCTTATGAGGAGATGCTGAGAGACCTGGGTCTGTTCAGCCTTGGAAAAAGAAGACTAAGAGGGGATCTGATCCATGTTTATAAATATCTAAGGAGCGGGAGGCAAAGGGATGAGGCTGGACTCTTCTCAGCAGAGTGTGGTGATAGGACAAAGGGAAATGGTCATAAACTGATGCATAGGAATATCCTTCTTCACAGTGCAGTGATGGAGCACTGGCACAGCTGCGCAGAGAGGTGGTGGAGTCTCCTTCTCTGGAGACGTTCAAGACCAGCCTGGACGTCCACCTGTGCAACCTGGGCTAGGGAGCTGCTTTGGCAGGGGGTTGGACTCGATCTCTGAAGGTCCTTTCTAATCCCTACAATTCTGTGATTCTGTGATTTAATTATTTAAGGAATTGTCTCCCATTTTTTATGCACAGGCTGCCTCATTACCTTAAAAGCTTTCTGGAAACCAAAACATAATAAACTGACCATATACTTGTCTGCACCTTCAAGAAGTTCTAACAGATCTATGAGATGTGACTTCGTTTACAGAAAATGTGTTGATTCTTCTGAAGTGTATTGTTTATCTATACATACTTTAATACCTTTACTAGTTCTACAAACTTAATTCTACAGAAGTAACAGACTCATTAATCTAGTTTCCTGAATCTCTCCTGGAATTGTTGTTAGCAAAAGTGTCAAGGAAGACTATCCAGATAATTTTAACATGTTGTCCAAAACAAATGGAGGTATTTATACATTGCTGAAATCTTCTACAGATTATATTTAGGAAAACTTCATACTAGCATAAAAAGTCTTCTGCTTCATCTTTTGTTACTTGACAGTAGTACTATAAGCAAAAGGTGAAAAGGAAGAATTAGTATAATGTGTATATAGTATAGAAGACTCTCAGAGGCCAATATATGGTTCAAGGGAGTATATTGACTATTACTATTGCATCAGACATATATGTTCATCCACAATTGGCATTACAGGTACATGAGCTGAGGATGATAATTCCCTTGTTGTCTTACTTCCTTGCCGTGAGATAGAAAATTTGTTAATGCTTGAGCACATGGAGACCCTGTGATGTCCATGAGCTGTTGGGGAGTGGATGCAAGGCACCATAGAGGGCAAATGACTAATAAAGCAGATACATTTATTCTTACATTACAAATATAATACTTGTGAACTCTGATGATCTGGATTCAGTGCTTTGTTTTCCAGTATTATATTTGTAATATAAGTGACATCATTGTTGCAGGGGCAGTTGATCACTGAGGCAGGACTGCATAAACTGTGGTAACTAGTACATAACTCTTATCTTTCAGTGGGATTTACAAGATTTAATCTTGGCAAGATCTTTACTGTATTCCTTTGATAGTGTGAAAAGATTTCCAGGGAATCTCAATATATTATCTCAACAGACAGAGATCTAGCCGTTACTGTCATCCACTGGTGACTGAAACTCTTGTCTCTGAAACAAATCTGTGCATATTAATCTTCAATCAGCAATGAAAAAAATCTCATGAGAACTAAAAAAAAATTCATTAATAGAGCTTTTCTAGAGCATGTTCTAAAATCTTCCTGAAGGATCTGGGAACAGCTATGTCATCAAGACAGCTAGATTCTACACTGAGGGGCTTACAATGCACTTATGCAAGAAATGATATTACTTTGTGTGTGAGCACTGTTGATGAGAAAACATTTCTTTGGACAAACACATAGAAATCTGATAAGTTCTTAAAAAAATAATAGTAATAAAAAAGAAGTAATCTTTCTCTGAGTGTCTTTGAACCACAAAATGCTGGAGGTGGAGAGAGTGTGGGAGAAGTGACCCCACTCTTGTACTCCTGACTCTAAAAAACCCCCATCCTATGCAGTACTCCTGAAAACCGCATCAAGATACTAGCACTGCAGTGCCTGTGTTGCGTGTTAGGAACCCAGTACTGTACTCTATAAATATATTTTTTGACCAGATGTAGTTGTTTGCCATCAGCTTCCAACTCACTTTCATTCATCTAGAGACTCATGCATTCATACTGTGTACAAATGCCAGAGTTCAAAAAGTGCAATGAATTATTCTTTCACTGCTTTTTTTCCAAGAAGACTGGAAGGTTTAGTTTCTCATTAAGTATTATAGCTCTTTGATCTGTAGAAATCCAAACATCAAACATGTATCATTCTAGCATCCCAAATCAAAAATTGAATAACAGGCATTCTTGGTAAATAACTTTGGGAAAAAAAATGTCCAAGATAATATTCTGTGATACATAATTCATTATTTTTGGTCACAGAAGAGAGAAGAAAGCTGCTCTGAAAGCACTTGGCTACAGCAAATTAATAAATGCAGAGGGTATATTCCTTGTATATATGTTGTAACATGCAGGACGTTTGTGGGAGCTTTAAAGCTATCTTGATATTTCTGTGGTTGAGCAAGCAGTTAAAATATTTCATTTTACAATTTCATTACAATTCTCCCTACAATTATACTCCTGTGTCTCTTGGGTACTGTAAATATTGTTTCACTAACATTTGTAAAGCACACCTGCATTATTTGACAAAAACAGTTCATACTATTTTATCTTCATTCTTTTGTATTGGGCATGACTATATTACATCAAGAGATCAAGAGCTCAATTACTGTACTATATAGCTTTCTTTTCCTTTTTTGAAAGTGAAAATACTCTTATAATTTATTTTTAGAAATAAGATTGTATTTGTTTCAGCATCGTTGGTTTAGCCTTCTTGGTTATAACAGCATTGTCTCGTGAATTCATCCCCTTTTTGGGAAGTATATGTATGAATTTATATAGCAGCACTGTCAGAGACAAGAATATGTTGTATCATGAGAAGTCTACCAAATAAAGAATAGAATTAGCTCAGTTGGAAAGAACCTACATAGATCAAGTTAACTGACTGACCACTTATGCGCTAACCAAAGGTTAAGAAATATTATTAATTATAACCATTTATATTGTTATATATTACTACATAATAACTTGTCCATGCTGTTATTCTGAGTAGGTAATTGTTAGGAGACAGCCACAACAACGTCTGTTTTGCTATCCATCCCCATAATCCTCAGCTACCACGTTATCCCTAACAGCAGTGGCCATACAGTCTAATCTCTCTCTTACACACAGGGCAATACCTCTGCTCCCTCCAACCCCTCCTGAGCAGCCAGCATCCCACCGAGTTTCATTGATACCAATGATATCAGAACAATGGGCAAGAACTAAAACTTCTAGTTCATCCTATTTGTTTCTCATACTGCTTGCACTGGTATGCAAACATTTCAGAAGTGCTCCTGAACCCTCAGCGCTCCCTAAAGTTATACAGATGCTCTCATTAGCCTTAGCATATTCAGAGAGTGCTGCATCATCCCTTGGCATAACCTCAGTGTTCCTTAGGTTATCTCTTTTCCCCTCTGATCCTAGCTTAGAACTCTCTCTAATCGGTCTCACCAGGTTATGCCAAGAAACATTTACCCCCATCAGATCAGGTGATGAGCCCCCAGCAGATTTTGTGATTATAAAACCCAAATTCTGCTGGAAGCACCAGTCTTGCTGATATTGATACTGTACTTGCTGCAAAGCCTCAGCTGATCTAACCTAAGAGGAGGAACTCTCATAGAAGTCTCTTCTTCCAAATTTTCACATCCCCTATCTACCACATCTAGGGCCTCATATCTGTTTGACAGCGGAAGCTGAGGAGCAGATGGGTGCTGCTTTAGCAGCACTACACAGTAATTGTGCCTCTTCTCTGCCATATGCCTCCCAGAACACTGTTTAATGCACAACTTCAGTAGGGGAGGCTTTTATCTGCGGCTCCCTTTTGCAGGAGGGTAGAGCTGGCCATGGCTTGTTCCCTTTGCACAGGCCCATAGCAGAAACTGGGAGTGATCTCCCTGCCTTTACCTCAGCCCACAGTCTTTTTTTTTTTTTTGTATTTATTTTATTTTATTTTTATTTTTTTACTTTGTTGTGTGTTTTTCTACCCCCTATCCTTCTAAGGGTAGTTAGAGAGCAGTGTGTTGTTGCTGAGCTACCTGGAGGTCTTAACTCATTGTGTAAGGATGAGGTTTTAAATCCACATTTGGATTCAAGCAATGGAATTAATTTCTTCTTGAGCACATTGATGAGAAATACTTTGGACTGGTTAGTTAAAGCTCAACCTTCATTTAAGCCACTATATTTTAAACCAGTATAATCTTGCTGGTAGGTTGACAAGAACAGCTCAACCGATATTGCCTCCTCAGCACTAACAAAGCAGCCATTCTAAGGAAATGACATAAAATAGAGAGGAATTCAAATTAAATTTGAGTCAGAGTCACTACAGGTGCTGAAAACGTTAGGAGTTCAGAGCCCAAAGTTGGCACCATCTGTTGTCTCTGAGCCTGAGTGTGTGGGTTAATGCCTGCATCTGAGAACTACATCAGTTTGGAGATCATTTCTCATACTTTTCCCTAAATCAAAACCCAGCATTCATTCTTCTGACTTTGGATTCTGTGCATTTTACCACAGCTGTGCTGTATCTCTCACTTGGTAGCTGTAGCAGAAATGCTAAGTCACAGCCTGAAGCAATTTGAGCGATTGAGCACCTGGTGGGAAGGCAGGACCAGCCCAGGGGTGTTCAGGGGCATTCAGTGCACCTGAGTGACTGAAAGGGGTGGAATCAGGATCCACCCCTCCCCTGACCACATTTAAGTGTTGGCAGTGGAGGCAATGGTATCTTGCTTGAGATCATTGTGCACCTGAGGTCTTCTGAAAGTAAGCGGATTCTTTCTTTTGTTTCTGTGTCTCTAGCTGTCGTGTATGAGCAGGTTCTCACTTGCTGTAGCCTGGGACTTTGCTACTCTGTTGTCATTGCTGCACTTGTGTTGTGTTAGAGTAGCCTGGCTCCTTCAGTCCCTATCCAGACTGCAGAAGAGCAGATATATGAGATGGAAACTGCTGCAGGCACTGGCTCATATGAGATTGCTTTCCCTCTCCCTGCAGATAAAGAGTGCTTTGTTAGTAATGTAGAATTGAGGGCTACATGCAAGCAGTTTCCATGGCATAGTGGGTCTGCAGTGGTTTGGCAGGAGGGAGGGTTAGTGCAAAATATGCCATGTAGCTCCTACCAATTCGCATGCTGATCTGTGTCCCACAACAAACTGCTGTTCCAGACCATGAATATTAGTGACCTTTTCCTCTTAAAGCAAAGAGTCATGGAAAGGGGCTCAAATCCACCTATCTGCTCTGTGTGGTCCAAATCAGCAGAAAAAGAGCAACTGGAAGCAAAAGCTAAAGAAAGCCAAGAAGGGCGTGGATGGCAGCAGTGCCTCTCAGATATGTTTGGAAAGCTGCCTGAGTCCCTCTGACTCAGGACACATTTTATGCTCACTAGCAAAGTGAAGAAAGAGGCCTGAGGCATTGTTTTCTTTGTCCAGAATCCTTTCATCTTATTGTAGTGGACCAAGATAAAAGTAAATCTTTTCTTCTTGTTTTCTATTAAGGAAAAATTGTCTACTTTTGCAAGCGTGTACATCAGGTTTGGGCTGCTCTAACTCTCCAAAGACAATGGTGAATGTGTCCCAAGAGCTGTTCTGCCTTGCCTGTGCTCTGCAGCAGAACTGCACAGCTGCATTGCGCTCCTCTGTCTGTTGCATTGTCTCAGCTTCACACCTTGCTTTGTCTCCACAACTTGCTTCCATTTCTCATCACTGACAGAGAGGAATTAAGATCTGTTTTTCTGGCTAGTATCTGTCATGCACTGTTGCCAAAGGAGAGCAACCTCTTTCAAACAGCACTCATTCTTTACACAATGCTTAATTGATTTTGTAAACTCTGCAGCCTGCTACTTCAAGGGTTATAGCAAACTGGAAAGCTTACACTTTGCACTAAAACTTGGTGGGAAGTAAAAATATAGGTGTCATTATTCTGAAGTCTTGAGCGGTTGGATGGTGAGAACTGACTATGCTGACAATATTGGCTCCAGGTCAGGGAAGAGTATTGTCAGCTCTGTGAGGTAGAAGATGTCCCACAAGGCAGAACAGGGAGGGCTTCTCTTTACAAGGATGTACTTACATGATAGCAAGTAGCAGATTCTATTAGAAGAAAGCAGGATGTGATTGTAAGTAGGAACAGGCACTGATAGTAATTCCCCTCCCTAAAAGCAGCAACACTGCTATGTGTTCAATACAAACTGTCCCACCTGGATGGGACAGGACTCCACAGTCTGAAATTGTGAACACTTTTAAGACAGATGTTGGTGGGGAATTTTAAGCTAACTGAAGCTATTTAATTAAAACTGAATGAATGGAGAGGGGGAACTGACAGCAAGCTATCAGTATTAGGAAGCACTGAAGAAATAATGGTATGAAGTGATTCCCCTTTGATGAAAGATTTAAAAAAATGAGTTGCATTAGAACACAAGGAGAGCATTAGTGTTCGTAGTTATTTTTTCTTGCTGTACTTGGCCCTAATTGGGCACATCATCTAGCGATGCATAGAAGTGAAATCATCTGACCTACTTTTCACTAACAGGGAAGGACTAGTAGGGGATGTGAAGGTTGGAGATTGTCTTGGCCAGAGTGACCATGAAATGGTGGAGTTTGCTATTCTGGGTGCCGTCAAGAGGGTGACTAGCAAAACTATTACCTTGGACTTCCAGAGGGCAGACTTTGACCTGTTCAGGACACTTGTTGCAAGGGTCCCTTGGGACTTGCTCCTGAAGGGTAAAGGGGTCCAGGAAGCCTGGATGCTCTTCAAGATGGAAATCTTAAAGGCACAGGAGCAGGCAGTCCCGGAGTCCTGTAAGTCAAGCCGGAGGAGCAAAAGACCAGTGTGGATGAACCGGGATCTTTTGTTGAGACTCCGAGAGAAAAGGAGAGTCTATGTCCTCTGGAAGATGGGTCAGGCTACTTGGGGTGACTACAGAGAACTGGCCAAGATCTGCAGGCAGAAAATTAGAAATGCTAAAGCCCAGCTTGAAATTAGGCTGGCTACTGCTGTAAAGGAGAACAGGAAACCCTTTTACAAATATATTAACAGCAGGAGAAAAACTAAGGAAAATTTCCCTCCTTTACTCAACGAGGCAGGCAATATAACCACAGATGATAAGGAAAAGGCTGAGGTTCTCAATGCCTTCTTCACATCTGTCTTTAATAAACAGGACAGTTATCCAAATGGTACTTGCCCTGACCTGGAAGTCTGGGACGGGGTGCATAATGCACCCCCTGTGATTCAAGCAGAGACGGTCAGAGATCTTCTCCTCCATCTGAACTCCCACAAGTCCATGGGGCCAGATGGGATCCACCCAAGGGTGCTGAGGGAGCTAGCAGAGGTGATTGCCGAGCCACTTTCTGCCATCTATCAGCATTCCTGGTTATCTGGAGAGGTCCCACAAGATTGGAGGCTTGCCGATGTGACTCCCATCTTCAAGAAAGGCCGTAAGGAAGACCCGGGGAACTACAGGCCTGTCAGCCTGACCTCGGTATCAGGGAAAGTTATGGAACAGATGTTATTGAGGGAGATCACACGACACGTGCATGGCAATAAAGGGATCAGACCCAGCCAGCACGGGTTCACCAGGGGCAGGTCGTGCTTGTCCAACCTCATCTCCTTCTATGACTGGGTGACCAGACAGGTAGATGAGGGAAAGGCTGTTGATGTAGTCTACCTGGACTTCAGCAAGGCCTTTGACACGGTCTCCCACAGTATTCTCCTAAGGAAACTGGCAGCCTGTGGTGTGGACAAGTTCACTCTTCTCTGGGTGGAGAACTGGCTGGAGGGCCGTGCCCAGAGGGTAGTGGTTAATGGAGTTAAGTCCAGCTGGCGTCCTGTTACGAGTGGTGTCCCCCAAGGGTCAGTTTTGGGGCCCATCTTGTTTAATATCTTTATTGATGACCTAGACGAGGGAATTGAGTGTACCCTCAGTAAGTTTGCAGATGACACAAAGCTGGGAGGATGTGTCAAACTGCCTGAGGGTAGGGAGGCCCTTCAGAGGGATTTGGATAGGCTGAACAGCTGGGCTGAGCAAAATGGGATGAGGTTCAATAAGACCAAGTGCCGGGTCCTGCACTTTGGCCACAATAACCCCATGCAATGCTATAGGCTTGGGGCAGAATGGCTTGAAGAATGTAGAGAGGAAAAGGACCTGGGGGTGTTGGTTGATGCTCGGCTCAACATGAGCCGGCAGTGTGCCCAGGTGGCTAAGAAGGCCAACAGCATCCTGGCCTGTATTAGAAATAGTGTAGCCAGCAGGAGCAGGGAGGTGATCATCCCCCTGTACTCAGCTCTGGTACGGCCGCACCTCGAGTACTGTGTTCAGTTTTGGGCCCCTCACTACAAGAAGGATATTGAGGCCCTGGAGCGTGTTCAGAGAAGGGCAACAAAACTGGTGAGGGGCCTGGAGCACAAGTCTTATGAGGAGCGGCTGAGGGAGCTGGGATTGTTCAGTCTGGAGAAGAGGAGGCTCAGAGGAGACCTTATTGCACTCTACCGCTTCCTGAAGGGGGGTTGTGGTGAGGAGGGGGTAGGCCTCTTCTCCCTGATAAGTAATGACAGGACGAGAGGGAATGGCCACAAGTTGCGCCGGGGAAGATTTAGATTAGACCTGAGGAAGCATTTCTTTTCTGAAAGAGTGGTCAGGCACTGGAATGGCCTGCCTAGGCAGGTGGTTGAGGCACCATCCCTAGCGCTGTTCAAGAAGCGTTTAGATGAGGTGCTAAAGGACTTAATTTAGTAGTTGGGTAGAGATAGTGATAGGAGGATGGTTGGACTAGATGATCTTATAGGTCCTTTCCAACCTTATGAACTTATGAACTTATGAACTTATCTGTCATTTGCAGAAGACTTGTCCTTGCACCTTAAATCTGTATCAGTTTTGTTTGTACACTTGTAAATAGTTATAAGAAACTTATGTCCAGAGGGCTTGTATTGCTGCCAGGGTCTTTATCCTTTTCTTTCAGATTGGAGTCTGTATCCCCTTGTATATTTGTTTGGAGTCAACAGGATACTGCATTAACCTTTTTTCCTTTCCTTTTCCTGAAGGAGCTGTAGTTGCTACATGCCAGTTAACTGCTGTGTTCATCTCCTAATATTTACCCTTATTTGACAATGAACTTAATGCTTCATGTGGCATCTCTTTTGATTTCTAAAGTTAATAGAAACAGTGAAATTAGCATCACAGCATCTGTGTGAAGCTACAAAAGTACTGAGAGCCGATGGCAGGATGGGAAGGACACAGAGCTGTTCCATGTAAGGGTCAGACTGGGCACTAGGGAACATTTGTTTACTGTGAGGGTGGTTAGACTCTGGAACAGGCTACTTAGGGAAGTGGCTGATGACCCTTGTACGTCAGTATTCAAGAGACATTTGTACAGTGCCCTCAGTAACGTGCTTTAACTTTTGATCAGCCTTGCTCCTGTGTGGAGTGAGAAGCATGCCCTTTTTTTTTTCTCTTGAGTTTAAATTTGTGTTTATCTTTATTGCTTATTAAAAACAAAGATTTCCTTTTTTAAACCTTCAGAAGTTTGAAAATATGTTTGAGCACAGAGCAGGTGCTAAAGTACAGCGTATATTGCTTTGGTTTACCTTTTCTCTCTCTGCTTTTAAATACTTTAATGGGAATGTGGACAGAATACCAAAAGCCTGCTTTAATCTGCCCTCATCTGTACAGAACATTTTCTGAGAGATTAAAGTAATAAAGCAGAGCAAATACCTGGAGCATAATGTCATTTCCTACATGCTTCCAATGACTGCACTGTCACAGATGCTTCTGTTCTTCCAGTAGTAGAGACTGTGACTTCATTGCTTTAAGAGAATAGATTTTGGATGCTCAGAAATAGTGAGACTGAGAAATGGCTTTTTTTCTCTCCTTTTTGGGAAGGAACTCTCCCTGTAGTTTCCCTCCTCCTAGCTGGGAGAGATCCTCTGCTCCTTCCTTGTGCATTCCTTTGTTGTAAGGAAAATGTGACCTACTTTTTGGTGTTGCTTTGCATTGAAGAAATCCTGTTGACTTTCATTTTCTACCTCTATTCCTTTGTATGAATCAGATGGGCAAGAAATAGCTGACACCCATAAACTGATTGTTATTAAATTCCCAGTGATAAGTACTGGGAAATGCTTGGATCAGCCCAGATATCTCCATTGTCAGGAGACAGTGCGAGAGTTGGACTTATATTCATTAATACATACTACAGAAACATCAACATGTTCCAAATTCATTAACAAAGAGAACTGAAGTGTGTTTTGCTCTTTGGTTATTGGGTTTTGAGCTCTCAGTCTTAAAGAAGAAATTCTTAGGCAGAATCATCTCAGTGCTGTGGCCATAAGGGCTCCACCAGCGCTGACCATCTCCCCACATCCTCCTCTGTACCTTCCCTGCTTGTGACCCAGGACCCCTTTTCATCCCAGGCAGAGCTGGCTGGTGCTATATGAGAGCAGTGCCAGTCTCCTGCTCTGCCTGTTGGATCTTCCGTTCTGGAGTTTCATTGCTCTTGCTGCTCCCTGACACTCTTGAGTCAGGTCCTAAGGCTAAACAGCTTAGTGATGATAAAGAAATCACTCAGAAATCTAAAATAACAAAGTGTGTAAACAAGCCTCACAGCTATGACCTTACTTAATAGAAAATGATCTCTGTTCTGAATGGACTAATGTTGTGTCCTTTACAAACAAATTCCTCTTCTAAAGAATCTTGCTTGAGTCTTTCATTTTTAGCTATTTGTCTGACTACTGGATTTTCCCAGTAGGCTTATGTACGCACAAGAGTCACATCCAGGGGCTGTATCCTTTGCTCCAATATAAAAACATTCTGGACCAGGCTGGCTCTGTCCAGTAATTCATCCAATACTTATTGTCTCTGGACAAAGCAAGTGGTCCAGATGTTTGGTATGAACTGTTAGGATACTTCTGTGTTTTTTATCTCTTAAAACTTCGCATTAAAATTCTCAGATATGACATTAATAGGGGAAATTATTTCTGTTGAGTTTCCAGGCACAGAAGAGGTGGAGAGATTAATAATTCAAAGATTTCTGCTGCTTTTGGAATTTCAGAAGCCAGGTGCACCGCCTGATTTTCAGAGGGGTCAAATGCATGTAGCTACTACCAATGGAAAATTTCAAATTTGAGTATTCTGACAGCACTTTAGCTGTCAGGTTTTTATTGCATGCTTGGTGTAATGCATATTTAGAATGTTGTGTTCAACTGGTTTGGTTCTTCTGGAGGTACTGAAGTGCAGTTGTGTCCTCTAATAGTATGGTCAAGGGCAGTTTCCAAATTGTAGAACTGCTTGGGGGAAGGAGCAGTCTGTTTGACCTTCCATACTATCAAGGTTTTACAAGCTGCATCATTCCTAAATAAAAGAAAATTTTCAGTACATTTTCAGAGTAACTCTAAGGAAAAGTAGATGGACTGTCCTGGTAGGATGGGTGCTCTTGCTTAGAGAAATGAATCTATTTAGTTTTGGTTGTTGAGTCCTACAAGCTTACCTACCCTCAGTAACCTGGAAAGACAGTGGATTAGCTGAAACCAGATTCTTCTACCAAGGCTAAAAATTAATGAATAATAGCATGCTATCTTATCTGAAGCTTTTACATTTTAATAATGGTAACTTAGTGTGGAATGAGCATACACAAACTTTTCCAACTTTAGCTTGGTAGAAAAAAATCTTAAACTCAATTTAAGATTTTAAATGATGCAAGTCCGTATATTCTAGAAACTGCTCTATGATCTAATAAATACTAGCTTCTTATAGCACATGATGACTGTAGTTCTTGACCTCTTGCTGCAGCCATGGAGTTTTTCAATGGGTAGTGAAAACAGTCTGATCTCTTCTGGACTAAATGTCTCTTGTGTGACTGCCTGCAGTGTTAGGGGGCTGGACTTGGTGATTTTGATAGTCCTTTCTATAGTTCCTATATTTATGTTGTGCCTTATTCAACAAGTGAGTTACAGTGGAGAAGCTTAATGTGCTTGGTTACAATGTCTAAAAGCAGAGATTGAGTGTGAGAGAGGACAAACAAGAGTAATGGAAAAATAGAAGAGGGTGAAAAACACATTAAAGAAAATAACACTAGGTAGGTAAAATGGTAGATAAACAGCAAGAATGCAAACAAAGGCAAATCAAAGAAAATAGTCTTCTACAGTGATAGACTGATTAAATCATATACTCCCTGCGTTTTCTGTTTCCTTGACAGGCATTATGCAACTCTGTAACGCATGGCAGGGGACTTCTCTGATAACCAGCACAATCTGAACCTTGATTCTTTGGTGTGTATTAGGGTATGGCTGTTCAAAATTGGAGATTTCCTGGAACATTTGGACTCATTGTTATGCCATCCATATCGCTCTAATATATTACAGGTGTTCAAAGCTAATCTATTTTCTGCCACAGAAGAAAAATTCTAAGTGATGGAGAACATTTTTGAGATTCTTCTGTTACTTTGAACATATTAGACCACTTAGGATCTAAGCTTTTAAATTTATTTGCATGTTTATTCCCTTTCTCTGAGGCAAATGACTAAATCTGGAAAATGGTATTGGGATAACCCTAATCCAGGCCTAAGCACGTTAGCTTGCTCTTGGCCCTGAAATTTGGTTAATGGCATTGCAAAGAATGCAAACTTTTGCAGCCATGGCTACAGCTGTGTATTAAAAAAATTATCTATATAACAAAAAGAATTAAGAATTTAAGTCTGAACTGTAGGGCTTGATACAGCTGTGAATGCAGCTGAAGGGATAAAGTGTGGAAGTCAAGATCATCAGAGTTTGATCTGTTTTCTTTGTTCAAGTCTAATTAAGCTAGAATTCTTGGAAGACTGGTGTTTCTTGCAAGATTTCTGGTAACACGTGGGTTTTGGCTTAAGAGGAGAATGGTCTTTTTGTCGAAGTTTTAGTACTAAATTTTAGTTGGAGTCAGAAGCATAGAGTATGGTCTTTGCCAGAAGGGAATCAGGAAAGATGAGTCTACTTAAATGTTTTTAGGCAGAAAGATGATGATGGGACTCACGTCTCAAAGAAAATTTAAACTGGCTCCTATATTATCTAAACCAGTTTCCTTCTCTCTTTAAGTTGATGGTAATGTTACTATTGCCTGTGTTATATTTTGAATTGGGTCATTAAGAACTATTATAGTTCCAGTACAGCTGTTTCTTGTTAGTTTAAGTGAAGATTTTGAGGATAAATTTTCTTTTACATAAGCATATGAAAGAGGTGTGAAGCTCTTTCTCTTTTACTTTCTTTTTCTCTTTTCTCTTGAGTTATCATGTATACTCACTCAGGAATAAAACTATATCCTTACAGGCATTAATAGGCTTTCTTTGGGCTTTGTTGCACCATTCTGCAAGGAAAGATCATGGTTTGTATTTTAGCTCATAATGCTAGCTTCTGAAGGGAACTAATGCTCTATAAGATAGAAATCTATTGGTGTCATCTCATTGAGAACTTTCTTTGAGTTTGTAGCAAGGTCTCAGAACTACTAACTTCTACAATATTATTATTGAATGTTAGAAATCTTCTGCTCTGCGTGAAGTGATGGGGAGAAAAATGTTCCTTCCCAGAATGTGGGGTACATCAACAATACAAAGTGACTAAGTTACTTCAGTAGAAATAATGGTGCACAGTTTCAGCCTTTTTAGATAGCAGTTTTGTGACTTATGACAGCTGGAATTCAGATTAACTTGAAATTTATCTTGGAATAAAAACTTAAGCAAAAGAAATAGTGTAAACTGTATCAACTCACTTCATTTTGGATCATGTTTTTAAGCGAAGAATCACATACCATGAGAAGAAAATGATGATATCCACACCCATGTCATGCTCTGTTCTTCTGGATTTTCTTGACCACTAAATTAGAGTACTTCCAACATTAAGTTGAAATAGATTTTTCATCTGCTATATCCAGTAGGAGAAAAAAGCATAAGAAGTCAATTACAATTAAATTTTACCACTGGAAAAGATTTTCCTGGTTTGGAATGATGTCACAGAGCATCAGCTGTGTGTTTTCTTTTTCTTACTTTTAAAAGAAGACTAAATATATGGTAAATGTATCTTGACAAGGCCAAATAGCCCTTAACTACCTCTATCATCTATCAACTGGATGTTTCTAGATCATGAAGGAGGGGCTTTCATTAAGTTGGTTTCCAGGAGTTTTCCTTTCATTACCAATGTAAGATAAAGGTAGATTAAATCAAATGACTGCTGACATCACAGAGCACATGGTGTCATGCTGTTCCTCCTGTCATTCTACAAGTTCAGGTCTACCATGACCTTTCCACTCCATAGTGATACACTGTACTTCAATTTGTTGTCTGCTTAAAGTGTGCCTTGTCTCTTTCCCTGAAAGAATAAGCCACATGTGATCACGTTGTTCCCAGCCAGGTGTGTCCCTGTTCTCTCATTCTTAACAGACTACAACAAAATTTACCAGAGATGACCAGGACTATTACAACAATAACCAATGTAATTGGCTCAGTAATTTCTTCTCAGATACTTCTTTATATTTTACATTTTCTTATAGAAGATTAGAAACTGCATTAAAAGAAAACAACTCAAGAGCTAGGAGCACCAGGAGCACGCCTGTAAGAAATTAGACTTTTTTTAGTACTGGTGCTCACACTGCTTGTTCTTAGAGGAGAAATGAAGCCAAGGGCTGCTATTTGTTTTTGTTTGCTTCTTGAGTGAGACCAGAGCTATTAAGGAACAAGCAACACAGTTAGGGAAATTTCTTGCCTTGCTAAGGAGAACTACAACCCTAGTACTGCTTCCATTTAAATTTTAAATTCTTAATGGGTAAAGATGTCTGGGTGTTTGTGAATTTATGCGTTACTTCAAAGCAAAGCATTCCAAGAGGTGAATTGTATGTGCTTTGAGACTAAGGTGTTTTCCTTCTCACCAAAACTATTTTCCTTCATTTTATGAGAGGTTACTTTATGTATTAAGTCACATAGTAGCAGAATTTCCAGGGCAGGAGACTGTTGCAGCTCCCCCACTGTTTTTCCCCACACTATGCAAATTTTCTAATTCTGGGTTTAGTGTGATAAATTCCCCTAATGGCTTTGACACAACTCTAAAACAAAAATAGCTTTCATCACTGTGCAGTCCAATATAAACAGCCCTGGAAAACACCTTCCAGACTTCCAGCGGTTACTTGATATTCCCTTTAGACAACACTTTTGCTTTACTGGAGTTGCAGAGAATCTATGAATTCATCATTTATGTGTTTGAATCTTGTACCTTTAACCTTGCAAGTAGTAATATTCCCACTGCAAAGTGTGGTTACTGCTCTAAGTATGACTTAAGCATGCAAGATTTTTACCCCCGCCTTACCCCAGTGCTATGTAATTTCTTACCCAGAGTATCCTGGATTTTCATACAGTCTTGTTAATTTAGGAGAGGTAAAATGACATGTCCTTCTTTGCTACTATATCTTCGAGCTAAGTGTGTATACAAGCATTCTTGAACTGGGTGTAAATTCAAGTTTTGATTCTGAAATGAAGATCCTTTATGGAAATCTCATTCTCAAGAATAAATTAAAAAGTAACAGATCAAACATACTTAGATTGCTTTTTATAAGCTTTTTGTACGTTATGTTGTGCATATTGACTTCCTTCCTTTCCCTTTACTTCCTTTCTCCTTATGCCTTTTTTGCAGTGTTAAAGACATAATGGAGTTAATGAAAGTAGTAGTAAATCTGGTAAGAGAATATGGAAGAGTGAACTGTATAGCTTTTAAATCAAATTACCTCCTGCAGTCACCAACTGATCAATTGCCTTTTTCTTGTCTATGACTCAACCTGGAATTTATGATTTAAGTTTTATAGTGTGGGGTTTCTTGTTCATTTGTTGTTCTTGATTTGGCATTCTTTCTGTGCAAAAGCTTTCGGAAGATGTAAAATAGTAATCTGTAATACAGCTGCATAAGTCATATCTGAAGATGAATACTGAAAGTAACCCTTGTCAAGCTTGCAGTTTCTTGTTCATTATTATTTCACTGCTGAAGAGATTTGGATGAGAATGTTGGAGCTGTTACTCTCTTTTGAGAAAAATTTAACACAAAACCAGACAGATGTCATAAGATAATGATGTTGCATCTGAAATGGGTTCCACAATAGGAGGACTGTTTTTTAATGTATATACATTGACTTAGGTACTATGGTGAAGAATGGTCATCATCCTTTTGACTGTGTCTGATAGTGTATAAGCAAAGTATTTCTTATCACATTTGGTCTGAGCACTGATGCTGCCTACTGAACTAAATTTTCAGATAAGTAATTGCATTCTATAACAGTACTGGTAGGATTGAAAATCCTGTTTTAGGTGGTGTTTTGGAAGATTGATTGCCGAATTAAAGCAGATTTTATACATAATGACTCTGTGAGGAAGTAAGGAGTGGATTATTTAATATCTTTGGTTTCACTCCTCCTCCTCCAAGGAAAAAAAAAAACCATACACACAAAGAAGCCTAGGAGGCTGAATCACGTTTCCCTTCTTGCAAGTGTTGGATAGGATTATGCAAAGAAAGGTTGAAAAGGTGATAGATGGGGATAAACGGATTTTAAAAACCTGAACAACATCTAATGGGGAAAAACTAGCTGCAGTCCTACAGTGAATGCTACCCAGCTCTCGTACTGATGGGCTGCTTGCTACAAGGTGTGTTTAAGTTCTAGAATCTGTCACATGTCCTCCGTTTAACAGTTAATGTTTTACCTGATGAAACATCAAGTCCAGGCTTTTTTATGCTTTTAATTGCCCTATAATTCCCAGGAGACCCTTTTAGCAGCAGTGACTACCTAGGTTTTTGGTTGTTTTTTTTTTTGTAATTCAAAGCTAATATCAGCAACTACAAACTTTCTTTTTTTTTTTTTAGTTTATAAGTTCATAAGTTCATAAGTTCATAAGGTTGGAAAGGACCTATAAGATCATCTAGTCCAACCATCCTCCTATCACTATCTCTACCCAACTACTAAATTAAGTCCTTTAGCACCTCATCTAAACGCTTCTTGAACAGCGCTAGGGATGGTGCCTCAACCACCTCCCTAGGCAGGCCATTCCAGTGCCTGACCACTCTTTCAGAAAAGAAATGCTTCCTGAGGTCTAATCTAAATCTTCCCTGGTGCAACTTGTGGCCATTCCCTCTCGTCCTGTCATTACTTATCAGGGAGAAGAGGCCTACCCCCTCCTCACCACAACCCCCCTTCAGGAAGTGGTAGAGTGCAATAAGGTCTCCTCTGAGCCTCCTCTTCTCCAGACTAAACAATCCCAGCTCCCTCAGCCGCTCCTCATAAGACTTGTGCTCCAGGCCCCTCACCAGTTTTGTTGCCCTTCTCTGAACACACTCCAGGGCCTCAATGTCCTTCTTGTAGTGAGGGGCCCAAAACTGAACACAGTACTCGAGGTGCGGCCGTACCAGAGCTGAGTACAGGGGGATGATCACCTCCCTGCTCCTGCTGGCTACACTATTTCTAATACAGGCCAGGATGCTGTTGGCCTTCTTAGCCACCTGGGCACACTGCCGGCTCATGTTGAGCCGAGCATCAACCAACACCCCCAGGTCCTTTTCCTCTCCACATTCTTCAAGCCATTCTGCCCCAAGCCTATAGCATTGCATGGGGTTATTGTGGCCAAAGTGCAGGACCCGGCACTTGGTCTTATTGAACCTCATCCCATTTTGCTCAGCCCAGCTGTTCAGCCTATCCAAATCCCTCTGAAGGGCCTCCCTACCCTCAGGCAGTTTGACACATCCTCCCAGCTTTGTGTCATCTGCAAACTTACTGAGGGTACACTCAATTCCCTCGTCTAGGTCATCAATAAAGATATTAAACAAGATGGGCCCCAAAACTGACCCTTGGGGGACACCACTCGTAACAGGACGCCAGCTGGACTTAACTCCATTAACCACTACCCTCTGGGCACGGCCCTCCAGCCAGTTCTCCACCCAGAGAAGAGTGAACCTGTCCACACCACGGGCTGCCAGTTTCCTTAGGAGAATACTGTGGGAGACCGTGTCAAAGGCCTTGCTGAAGTCCAGGTAGACTACATCAACAGCCTTTCCCTCATCTACCTGTCTGGTCACCCAGTCATAGAAGGAGATGAGGTTGGACAAGCACGACCTGCCCCTGGTGAACCCGTGCTGGCTGGGTCTGATCCCTTTATTGCCATGCACGTGTCGTGTGATCTCCCTCAATAACATCTGTTCCATAACTTTCCCTGATACCGAGGTCAGGCTGACAGGCCTGTAGTTCCCCGGGTCTTCCTTACAGCCTTTCTTGAAGATGGGAGTCACATCGGCAAGCCTCCAATCTTGTGGGACCTCTCCAGATAACCAGGAATGCTGATAGATGGCAGAAAGTGGCTTGGCAATCACCTCTGCTAGCTCCCTCAGCACCCTTGGGTGGATCCCATCTGGCCCCATGGACTTGTGGGAGTTCAGATGGAGGAGAAGATCTCTGACCGTCTCTGCTTGAATCACAGGGGGTGCATTATGCACCCCGTCCCAGACTTCCAGGTCAGGGCAAGTACCATTTGGATAACTGTCCTGTTTATTAAAGACAGATGTGAAGAAGGCATTGAGAACCTCAGCCTGTTTGTTTTAACATACAGTAGAGGATGGTGAAGGAATACTTACTAAGGCTCTATTATCTAATCTGGAGATATCAGAGAAAAGCTTTTTTTTTTGATTGCCTCAACAGGCATTTTCAGAAGCCTTGTAATGGCATTGATAACTGATGGCCAGTGAAGATAAGAACAGTCCCTTCCTGAAATATTCAATTAAATAGAGCCCTCTATTAGCAAGTCTTAAATCTATCAGTGGAAGAATGACTTGTGAACAGCAATGGAGAACAAAGAAAGTAATTGTAATAGCTCAAACTGTGACAGGCTGGGCAAATATTTTTTGCACAGTACAGCCAACAAGGTGCAACCTGGAGTAAACAGAAGTTCAACGTTACGGAGTAGAAGATAATCTGAGTGTCAGTGTGAAGATGAGTTCTGATTTTGCTACCAATCTGCATTTGTGTTTCTGTGACACTGGTTAATGCTTATGAGTGTTCTCAGTGTAACAGTGCTTGATTGTAGGCTGCAAAAACAGGCATGTAGAGGTTTATATGAAAACATACATATATATATATATATATAAAGGTGTAGGCACAGTTGTGGCCTGATGACAAGTACACACAAGTTTGAATAAGCAGAAATATTTTTGCAATGTAAGGAATATACAGTTTTCAACTTTGGCAGCATTTTTTTTTTTTGCTTTTGAGATACCATGTGAAATTATTTAGGCTTTTTTACCTCATTAGTACAGGTAGATGGCTAAACATGAACTTTAGCTGTTACTGTGTTGTTCCTTGATTCAATGAGATGTTTGCTCTCTGAGAAATGCTTTGTTTGTGTATTTCTGTGACTGAGAATTTCTTAAGGAAGGACAGGTCATGTACTATAATGTCTTTGGCCTAAATTATGTTGCTGACTGTCATAGAGCAACAAAACCATTTTTGGCCAAACTAATGTTCACTGAGGCGTAGCCTTCAGTTGTAGCTGTGGCAAATCAATGGGTTGACAAATGTCATGGGGCAGGGCTTGGTCAACTTGACAATCTCTGTAGGGTGTAATAGATTTTTTTTTCCCCTCACCTTTTTCAGTTCCCTTCACTGAAGCTGTCTCTTTATGAGAATTTTACACAAGTTGTAGCCTTCTTTGTGACCTGGGTCCCAGAAGGTCAGTTCTGTAAATCAGTGTTAAAAAGAGGGCTGCAAAGAGAACCCCAAAGAAATTAGACTTCCTGTGTCATGGTATGGCAGTCATTCTCAAACTGCATGAGCTGGAGCAAAACTTACTAGGGAAGAGTATTTTCTTCTAAAATTACTGAAGTATAGTATGGGCTAGTTAAGAAATATGAAATAATTTGTATTAAATTGATTGTGGGAGGACTTAAATAGGAAGTTGCATGGTTTTCATAGCTTTTACTTATGGATTGTGTTGGAATGAGACTACACCACTGTCACCCTTGAGTGAACCTGACTGTGTGAATGTTCCCACTAACAGTGTTCAAATACTTGTGGTTTTTTTTTTCTTCAGCAGTAATTAAAGGAACAAAGTAGGTCTGGGCTGTGGGAGCTCAGGAGGCTTCAGCTGCATAATTTGTCAGTTCTCATCGCAGAAGTTCTCATACAATCAAAGAAGTACTAGCTGGAGTGGGCATCTGGAGGTAGTTTATTCCAGCACCCTATTTAAAACAAGAGCTATCACATTCACTGAATCACTGCATCTATCACCAAGTGTAGAGCTATGGCTTAGCTTCATTCAGCATTGTAAGTGTCCAGGGAAGGAGAGGCCAACCACTGTCTTCCTAGCTGCTTTTAGCACTGCACTCTTCTCTAGAGAAGGATTTCTTCCTAAAAGTGAAACACTGGATAGTATTAATTCCCATTGACTTCTTGGGCCTGTTTACTCCTGCTTGCTCTTAAAGCAAGGAGTGACCCTTCCCAAAAATAGACTGTTTATTTGAAAATCCTCACATAAATCTGCGGAAAGGGTCTGCTGAAAAGTAGCATCAGAGTGACAGTGGAAGTGTTTACTGAAGGTGATACAGAACTGGCAGATTGCTATAACTTCCTTATTGTATAGACTGTGAATTTGAATGGGACTTAGGATACTTAAAATATTTTTAGTGTCTTTGTTATTGTTTCTGCTATCCTGCAGCTTGCTTGGAGAGGAAACTTGTCCGTATGACTTTGATTGCTTAGAGAGATAACATTCTATGTGAATGCTGAGTTGATCCTATGTTCTCCTCCTGTGTATGGAGAAAGTTCAGTCTATATTGGAGAGATCTATCTGTGAACATTGCAGGGAGGAGAAGGTGACCTATAATACTCACCAGATGGCTTCAGCCCACACTATACTCTTAGTAGGAGCATTTTCTCTGCTGCTTTCTTACCAGCTGATCTACTTTAGCCACTCAGAAAACAGCTGTGGTAGTTCTTGAATACTATTAACTGATTTAAACTGTGTAATATTGTTAGAAAACTTTAAGTACTGAAAACAACGTTGAGTGATCTTACATCTTTGTGTAACAGCTGGTAATCTGGTACAATTCACTGAGCTATATTTTTCCAATGTGAATTGGGATTAAAAGAGGGGAAAAAAAACAGTACAACAGTGGGAACTGTTCCAAGGGTAGTGATAAAGATCTCCTTCCTTGTCTGGAATTGCCCTTTAAGCCCTAGACTCTTAATCAGCAGCAAAAGGAAGCAAAAGCTTCCTTCCCTGACTAGACCTGAATCTAAGATGTGAGAGTGTCTTTCATAAAATACTCCCATCATAATCTGTGTAAGAGCTGCCCTAAGGAAAAAAAAAATACCACTTTAGTCTTGAGCTTCCTTCAGTTGTTAGACCAAATAATAAGGGACCAGCACCCTTTCTGATGGTCACTTTTATGAATACAAAGCTGCTTGTGTTTCACTGAGATAAAGCAGCTTCAGCAGTGTTGGGCTTTACCAAATATAGTTATCTTATTAAGATGATTACATTTCTGAAGGTAACCTAGATTTAAAAAGTGAAATCTATTCAATTTTATAGGAAAATATTTTGAGTGAAGTTTGCTGGTTGATTTATTTCTCAAAGCAGTTTTCCAGTTGACAGAGAATTAGAAAAAATTTGCCTTATAGGCATATTATGTTGTGAGGTATGTCATGATTTAATTTGATGAAAATCATGTGAGTGACACAAACCTATATCTTACTTCTTAAGGACAAGAAATGGACAAAGATTGTGCTGAAAGCCAGAGGTACATCCATATCTCCCTACTGAGAAAATAGCCTTTGGCCTTCCCAATGCTAACATAGCCTGAAGACAGAGAAGCATAATGGAGATGGTGAGTAGGTGTGACTAATGATGAATCCATGTGGAAGTGGTCCTTCATGAAAGGAGTAGAGGAAGAATGACAAGAACTGAGATCAGCTATAGCAGCAGAAGGTAGTCAGCTGCTGAGTTAGGACAGATGTTTTGAGTGTGTAGTGTAGGAAGTTTTGTTTTCAGAGGAGTATTCAAGCAATTGAGTGAGAGTTATGCAAAGCTATCCAGGCTAAATGAATACTAGACGTTATCTGCTATGTCTTCTTCATATCAATATTCAGGGGAATTTTCATTCCAGTGTCAATGAAAAATTTGGAGGCTTTCAAGAAGTCTCTTTAACCACTTCTATGACTCCTGCCAAGTGCTGACAACAGTAGATTTAGGCACTTGAGAAGGTTTCCCATGTACTTCCTAAGGAGAATGACTGTGGGTTATATATAATGATTACTTGGGATGTAATGAGGTGGCCTGTATATCTACATGGAGAGTTTAGAATATGTAGCAAAAAGTTGTAATATTTAGCAGTTACATTTTGGAAAATTTACTTGGGACTGCATGTTGGCTGTACCGTTGCACAGAATAAGAGGTGCCACATGTCTGTTAAGATGGAATTGTAATGAATGTTGGTCTTTTTTGCATGATTCACTCATCTCAGAGCTAGTCATTAATATGTTTCTCTAAAGGAAAAACACACTTTTAATTTGTTTGCTGTCTTTGCTACTTGTATGACTTTTGTCAGCTCCTAAAATCTGTCATGTGGAAGACAAAAGAGCAATAGTCTCTGATGTACAGCTGATGAAGTAATAACGGTAGTCATATTCATAAGAGCCAGAGAACAAAGCTGTATCATACTTCTATCTGGGACACTCTTGAATATCATGCTAAATTAGGTTGGCTGCTGAGTACATCAGTCCAGTCTGTGAAGCCTCTTTTCCTGTTTGTTTGCTAGCTTTGATGTTTTTATCTAAAGTATTTCTAAAAGGTGAAGTCTACTCAGGGAAGCTCAGCATATGAGACTGTGTGAATTCAGAGCAGTAAAAATACCCCAATTTCTGTGGAACAGTTCCAGTGGCCTTCCGAGTAGTTATTTTTGTCTTGTAAATATGGGTGAAAGTTGTGGATTTGTTTGTGCAGTCTGCATTTTTGTTCCTGACAAGTTCTTTTAGCTTGCAGTTGTTATTCAGGTTAAGTGCTGGTTTAAAAAAAAAAAAAAAAAAAAAAACCACTTTATTTAAATATTAATTGGAGAGAGTCCAAAGAATACATTTCAAGCAAAAGGAGCTGACACTTTAAGATCCTGGCCCAAATAAAATATTTAAATTATGTTTGTCAGTGCATTATGGAAAGATTTTAACTTTGCAGTGAAAACTTATTCACCCAGACAGAAAACATCATCACATGTTGGGAACAAATTTGGTATAACTGAGATGTTGATGTTCATTATCCCAGCCATGTCATGTATGATACTTTAGGCAGACTGTGCTGTTCAGCCTAAACAGTGGAAAAGTGAACTTTTTCACATCTATTTGTGCTTGTCCTTCAGTTTGAAACCAATGGCCAAATGACAAAAATGGGGTGTTTGACAGCTATTTGGAGTTGGTGAAGAAAATGCAATGAAATAACGAGTGAGCAGGGTGGTTTTCAGCAGAAACTAGTAGCCACAGGTTTTATAGGTGGCTGTGGGATATTCTTTATATGCAGTTGTGCAAAATAGATCAATAGGAAAGAGCCACTGTTTGGGTTCCAGTGGGCAATGGGCTCTGGGTGTAGGAGCAATGCTGACAGTGGAGTTTACTAACACAAGTGGAGTGTGTTGATGTTGGTTAAAATCAAAGTTGGGCGCATTGCTAGGAGGAAGGAATGTGAAATACTGAGATTGCCAGAGGTAATGAGAGAAATTAATAAAGGGCAATAATGTGACTGGTCATGTGTTTGCTCTCAAAGCATGTTTTCCCAAGACAGTTTTAGTCTGTTATTTCTCCCTCCTATAGTGGTGAGTGTCCATGATTATTTTGACTCAGCAATGTTCAATGTCATGCAGGGTTTGATTAATAGCAAAAATAATCAGTTGAAGGTTTTCTTACCCATGGGTCCATCTGTCATTCATTAGCTTTGGGTTTGCAAGGTTATTTAGGGAAGCAGAAGGATATGCAACAAAATGAATACCTTCAGGCCTCTGCTGTTTGTCAATGCTTTTTGAAGTTACCTTTCAGGAAGAAAAAAATCAATTTGCCACTTTCTACATGGGAAATAATGAATTGCATAGGTGTCACTGGATGTGACAGAGAGCTGGGAGAGACAGTTTGTAGAGGTGGCAATGCAGCTCCTTGAATTCATTTTTAGTGACTGGATTCCAAGCTAAATATGGTCTTTATTACAGGATTTTCTGGCCCTGAAAAAGGGTTAGTTGACTGCTACTGATAGTTCAGTAGTCAGGATTTTATATAAGCTCCTATTTAACAAATGCTCATATTTGCCAAACACTACTGAAACTGAACTTGTTTAAAGAACATTTATAATAATACTGAAAGATTAGCTTAATGCTGTTGTTTCTATCTCTGAAACTAGAGAAAAATACATTTTTTCCATGCAAATTGAATTGGATAAAATAAAGGAGACAAGGAAAAAAGGAAAGAATGAGAAATTGACAGATCAGAGTGGGCTGAAAGTACTGTAAAGGAAGGGATATGGGAAGATGTGGATGTGAGCAGTCCAACAGGAATAGCCTGCAAAGAAGTATAAAAGAAAGGTAGAATGGAAAGTGAATATCTAGCAATGAAATTCTGCTCTCCTTTGTGAAGTGTCTTGGCAAAAGCCATGTGTGTCTTCTCCAGTGATCTGCCTGAATATAGAAGAGCATTTCACTGCTCTGGCAGGGGGGTTGGACTAGTTGATCTGTAGAGGTCCCTTCCAACCCCTACAATTCTATGATTTTTGCAGTGAAAATCACTGAGGTCTGCATTGTGACACAAAAACTCAATGTCTGCTTAAAGGTACTGCTAGGATTTTAATTTATAAGATTTGCAAAGTGCTATAAAGAATATTGCATGTGAAGAATATTAGATCTGCAAAATCAAGCTCTCTTCAACCATCCAAGGAATATGACTACTATTTAACATGATAATCTAATTTGCATACATGATTGTATTTTCTAAATAGAGCATAGTGTGATATTTTTCTCCTTTCATGGCTCAACAGAATTTCCTAATGTGAGTTATACTTCAATGATTTTTTCAGATGTTTTCAATAGAGATCTATTAGTAGAACCTACTGTAGACATTCTTAGAGGACTAATAATTTCTCCAACCATCATGTAAATCTGAGCCAAATTTTTCACTTTTTTTTACTTGAGACAAAGCTCTATTTGAGTCACAAGACCAATATTCTGCGTGAAATAAATTCTTTCATTTTCCACACAGTGTTCAACTTTGAAAGTCTTTAAAAACAAATCTATCCTGTCTTAAAAAAAAAATGGTTCTTATACAAGTTATTTTGATCTTTTCAAACTACCGTGTCTTGCAGGTGTCCCACAAGATCTGGACAGCTTGTAGGGATTTAGTAAAGTACCAGCTTAAATAAGAGGTAAACAATGCTTAATGTCTCAGCTTTCCGACAGATTACTGTATATTTTTAGTGGCTCCTTTTACTAATTAAAATTGTGGTTTATGTGCTTCAAATAACATCTATAGTAATATTAGAAAATTCATTTTGTAGTTAAAAAAATGACACAGCTATGTAAATGGAAAAAGGATATTGTTCTTAAAGAATACTTTTATATAATTGGTTTGGAGGCTTTGAATAGTTAGTCCATTGTGGAAATAACTCCCGCTATAATTTTTCAGTACCTCTGACTTTCTTCAGGCCAAAGTCCTCGAGTAGGTTTTAATCGCATCATTCATCTTTAAGCAGCCTTGAGACACCTATAGCAATTACTCCCTTAAAACCCAGTAAATCCAAGCCTGTAATTCTTAATTCATCCCTGTGTAGACAAAGACAATGTTCTCTTTAATGGAAACCTATATTAATTCATCGTCCTAACAGAGGTAGGAAATCCAACCTCACTTTGTCCCATCATTACTCATTTAGTGCAGAACTTCAAATAATGGAAGTATATGAAAACTTGGTTAAATGTAAAGCGAGGCACAGGGACGTTACTGAAGGACAGCATACTGGAAACCCAGCAGTAGCATGTACCATCTTGCTGAATAAGGGTAAATAAGAAGCAGGAATATTGTATCAGCACAATGAGGAAACTATTAAGAGTGAGAAGGCATTTCACTGTAATTGTATCCAAAGAAGGAAAAGAGCTATTATCTCAGTTTAATTATATAAATGCAATTGTGCATGTTGAAGATGAGGGGCCTGAACCATATCCTTTATGTGGAAAGGCTGAGAGACCTGGGGCTGGAGAAAAGAAGACTGAGATGGGATCTCATTAATGCTTTTAAGTATCTACTGGGAGGGAGTCAAGTGGGTGGTGCCTGGCTCTTTTCAACAGTTCCCTGCAACAGGAAGAGAGATAATGGGCACAAAGTGGAACACAAGAAATTCCATACAAACATGCAGAAATTTCTTTATGGTAAGGATGATAGAGTACAGGAACTGACTGTCCAGACAGATTGTGGAGTCTCCTTTTCTAGAGATGTTAAAAACCCAGCTGGATGCTTTCCTGAGCAACCATGTTTGTTCCTGATCACCAAATCAACATTTTCAGAAAGCTGTAACCCTGGTCTGAAGTATACTGAAGTAGAAATACTGAGCTCAGATCCTATACTACTAGATATATGGTTAAGGTTACTCTATTGTGCTGAACAACTTGCCTTATGAGCCAATGATTTGTTTTATATTTTGTGTGGCCCTTAACAGTGACACGGAATGAAGGATATCTCCAAGAAGATGATACATATTGCATTTAGAGCTCTGCTTTATATAGTTCAGTTATGTCTCTGTTACTAATGCCATGTTTTCTTCAGGTACTCAGAGGTGTTTCCACTTTGAACACTGTACTATCATACAATACACATGTCATGTAAAACAGTGCCACTTATTACTGGTTTCACACTTTTGTTTTTCTACAGTGAACCAGGAAATGCTCTGAAATACTTTATTTGTGGGAACTAGGGGACTAGTTTTCTTGTAGCTGTGAAGCTCCTGACTGTTGTATTATGGAAGGAAAACATTCAGTGGGAGTCTGTGACATTTCCCACTAAAGTTAAATGCTTTCTTTTAATAGCATTGTTGGGCAGATCCCTCCAGGATCATAATGTATAGGACTGAGTGCTGCTCAGTAGTGTACTCATTGCAGAGCAACATGCCATTGTGCACCATAGTAAACTTTGCAAAGCAGTTTGCAGCATGTTATTTTCCTCCAAGAATTCTTATGGTAGGTTAATTTTTTCTGTCAGATGAAAATCGGTGCTGGTGCAAAGAACAACAGCTTTGGAATCAAATGGAGACTGACAGCTAAGATTGCGTTAATGGAAATATTGTTGTCTGTGGCTGGGACATCAGTCACAGGGTGTGGTTTCAAATTAGCCTAAATTTATCTAAACCAACATTGCTAGTCTCCTTATTTGCAACACTAGCATTTGATTGATTTCATGCTTAGAAATCACCTAAAATTTTTTTCTGCCTGGAAATAAAAATATCATTTCTATTTTACCGTGGTCTCTTACTATCAGATGAAAATGTGCTACCAAAAGATGGTATAGGAATAGGACTGGGAATAGTTCACAGTTGGTATGTTCCTTCCTCAACATATTTTTGACATATACTGTATGATCACTGAGTATTTTTACATTGGTACCTTTCTATCTCCTGCAACTAACTTCTAAATCAGCAGAAGAATGTTTTTTTTGTAGATAGGTCATAGCACTACATCCTGCTGCATATTACTTTCCTAAGCAACCCATTTCTAAAATTTGCACATAAACAACTGGCAAATACTGTACTCTTCCACCTGAAGAACTAAAATACATCATTGGCCTTGAAGGATTTTTCCTTTGTACTTGTCACATTTGTGAGCAGTACACAACATCGATTTTAATGGTGAGGTGATTAGCCTCGCAGATTTTATGGTTGCGCCTTGTGAAAGGTGTAGATTGCAAGTAAAGGGAGGATATTGAGGGAGATCACACGACACGTGCATGGCAATAAAGGGATCAGACCCAGCCAGCACGGGTTCACCAGGGGCAGGTCGTGCTTGTCCAACCTCATCTCCTTCTATGACTGGGTGACCAGACAGGTAGATGAGGGAAAGGCTGTTGATGTAGTCTACCTGGACTTCAGCAAGGCCTTTGACACGGTCTCCCACAGTATTCTCCTAAGGAAACTGGCAGCCCGTGGTGTGGACAGGTTCACTCTTCTCTGGGTGGAGAACTGGCTGGAGGGCCGTGCCCAGAGGGTAGTGGTTAATGGAGTTAAGTCCAGCTGGCGTCCTGTAACGAGTGGTGTCCCCCAAGGGTCAGTTTTGGGGCCCATCTTGTTTAATATCTTTATTGATGACCTAGATGAGGGAATTGAGTGTACCCTCAGTAAGTTTGCAGATGACACAAAGCTGGGAGGATGTGTCAAACTGCCTGAGGGTAGGGAGGCCCTTCAGAGGGATTTGGATAGGCTGAACAGCTGGGCTGAGCAAAATGGGATGAGGTTCAATAAGACTAAGTGCCGGGTCCTGCACTTTGGCCACAATAACCCCATGCAATGCTATAGGCTTGGGGCAGAATGGCTTGAAGAATGTAGAGAGGAAAAGGACCTGGGGGTGTTGGTTGATGCTCGGCTCAACATGAGCCGGCAGTGTGCACAGGTGGCTAAGAAGGCCAACAGCATCCTGGCCTGTATTAGAAATAGTGTAGCCAGCAGGAGCAGGGAGGTGATCATCCCCCTGTACTCAGCTCTGGTGCGGCCGCACCTCGAGTACTGTGTTCAGTTTTGGGCCCCTCACTACAAGAAGGACATTGAGGCCCTGGAGCGTGTTCAGAGAAGGGCAACAAAACTGGTGAGGGGCCTGGAGCACAAGTCTTATGAGGAGCGGCTGAGGGAGCTGGGATTGTTTAGTCTGGAGAAGAGGAGGCTCAGAGGAGACCTTATAGCACTCTACCACTTCCTGAAGGGGGGTTGTGGTGAGGAGGGGGTAGGCCTCTTCTCCCTGATAAGTAATGACAGGACGAGAGGGAATGGCCACAAGTTGCGCCAGGGAAGATTTAGATTAGACCTCAGGAAGCATTTCTTTTCTGAAAGAGTGGTCAGGCACTGGAATGGCCTGCCTAGGGAGGTGGTTGAGGCACCATCCCTAGCGCTGTTCAAGAAGCGTTTAGATGAGGTGCTTAAGGACTTAATTTAGTAGTTGGGTAGAGATAGTGATAGGAGGATGGTTGGACTAGATGATCTTATAGGTCCTTTCCAACCTTATGAACTTATGAAATTATGAAATTATGAAATAATTACACTTCCTTATCAGTGCTGATCTTAAGGGAGAACAAAACAGGGCCACTTTGATTGTGAGGCGAGTTTGGTAGTGCCCAGAGCTGAAACACAGTGCCATCTGTTTGTTCTGTTTTTGTCTTTGTTGAACTTGTTGAATTTGTCATAACTCTAAAGAGTGTGGTTAGAAAGGCATTTAGATGATTCATGCTATGGTCACACTGTTTAGCTGCTTATTTTTAGAACTGCAGAATTTCAAAATTGTATTCCTCTGTACAGCCAGGCCTTAAATTCCTTTGCTTTAAAGAAAATGAAGTTAGGAATGTTATCTCTCCTCTGGAGAGACTGTACAGCTGCTTGACTTGATATCTAACATTTTTTTCATTTGCCATATGTGGTTTTAGAGAGAGGAATGTGAGGGTGGTTAGGAACTCAAATAGGTCTGCATGGACTACAAATCTGTTCCACCCTGGTGGTGATTGCAAGAATGGAACTTCTAGTCCTGGAGCTTCTAAGAGTTTCAAAAGAAGAGTTTTGAAAACAAAATAAACCAATTACAGTAAGCTCTGCAATTTTGTTTGATATTTTCTGTAGTATCTGTTTAACAGAGCCCTGCCCATGTCATCAAGAAGCTTCAAGAATGCTAATTTATGTAAACTGTAATGTGTTGTAAAAATACAACGTTCTGAAATAATTTTTCTGTGGAAATAATAGAAACAATTGAATTCACTTTAAAGCTTGTATCTGATTTGTGCTGGGAACTTCAGCTCTGGGCACTGAGTCATGAAAGTCTTTTATGTGATAATGAACTCTCTATCCAGCCTTTTCATCCCAGTATTTCTGAACTGGATCAAGATCCCTCTAGACCTTGCTGTTCACATCAGTGTAGAATGGACTCTTTTCCTTGAGCTTCTACTTCGTTCCCAGCTTCACAATTTTTTATTTATTTATTTATTTTACAAACAGTAGTGTTTCCCGGTGCTCATGGATTTTAGGTTCTCTGTCAAATTTAGCTCATGAGCTCCAATCAGGAGCACTTTTTTTCCTGATACCATGTATTAATTAACAGATAGCTAGTGTCAAAGCTTCACTATTAGAGTACATTGCATTAAGTAGCCCAATACAGGATTCTTAATGTTAGTGTTCTGTTTTTAACATAAACACATATGTTGGGTGTGTTTCTTCCAAGGTTGTCACAACAAGGATGAGTGAAGCACAATTATGTCTCTATATTTCACTTGGTCCTTTTCAAAACTTCTAATGCATATTTGGTCATATTGTTTTATTGGAAACACAAATTGTGGCAAACTGTTTTAGACTTCCTAGTGAAATCTTTCAGAGGTTAAAGTTAACGGTGGAGAATGTGTACTTAACCCTGTCTACTGTGAACTTGTAAAATCCTGTTAAGTACTCACAATCTATTCTTTTTCTTGCCTGAAGAAGTTAAGGTTAAAATTACTCATCAGAAAGCTTGTCTTACTAGAGCTGACAGGATCAGTGTTATATATGACATTGTTGTGAAGACTGCCACAAGCAGTATACTCAATTTTTTTTTTCTTCACTTGGCTATTGAATAATAGCCCTGCTGAGAAGAAGCTGGGGTGCCAGTAGATGGCAAGCTGGACTTGAGCCAGCAATGTACACTTGCAGCCCAGAATGTCAATTGTATTCTGAATCAAAAGTAGTATGGCTAGCAGGTTAAAGGAAGTGACCCTGCCCCACTCTGTGCTGGTGAGGCCTCACCTGGACTTGTGTCTAGACGTGCAGTCCTCAATGCAGGAGAGACATGGACCTGTTGGAGTGCGTCAGAGGAGGGCCACAAAGAGGATCCAGTAGGTGAAACACCTTTCCTGTGAGAACAGCCTGAGAGAGCTGAGGCTGTTCAGCATAGAGACAGCTGAGACCTGAGAGTGGCCCTTCTGTATCTGAAGATAAGCTATAGGAAAGAAGGGTACAGACTCATTAGCAGGATCTGTTGTGACAGGACATGGGGAAATGGTTTCAAACCTAAAGGGAGGAGATTTAGATTGGATGTAAGGAAGAAGTTGGTGTTTGTTTTGTTTTTGTTTTTTTTAACTGTGAGGGTGATGAGGCTCTGGAACAGATTGCCTAGAGATATGGTGTATGCCCTGTCCCTGGAGATATTTGAGGTCAGGCTGGATGTGCACTTGATCTGTCTGTGGATGTCCCTGTTCATTGCATGGGAGTTGGATTAGGTCACCTTTAAGGGTCCTTTCCTGTTTAAATGATTCTATGATGGAAGTACTATAATAGTTTACCACCTATTGACAGTGTACTTGAGTTTACTTTTCAGTAGGTAAGTTTATTCAAACATCATTAGTATTATGGAATTATTGTGAAAGCTGTAAACCGCTATTTCAGATGCCAAGCAAGTATGAACCCTCTTGCTCCATTCCACTGCTCACTGAATAAGGATAACACAGTAGGTTGAAGCAGTGCTCTTTAATCTTCAGTAAAAGAGAAAGAGATGGTTGTCTGTGTTTTACTGAAGAATGGAATGTCTTCATCATGAAATGGAGCATGGTGTAAAGAGCACTGAGAGCTCAGTGAACCAGCTCTTGGAGCAGTGTGACTCCTCCGAAATGACACTGACTGGAAGCAAAACAAGCACGGTTCTTGGGCGTGAGGTTCTCTGGATCTTCAGCACAGAAGTTCTCCAACCCATCAGAAGTTTCCTGTTCTGGATACTGCCTCTAGAAAACACAGACCCTGTTCCGTTGTACACTTATGCTAGAGGAGAGCTTTTGCACAAAATCCTAGGCACCACCTCAGGCTTAATGAAAAGCAGTTTCATCAGACTAAAGGAAAGAAAATCACAGATATGAGTTTCCTGTAGATTTCTGGCAACTGTAATAGAAGAATGACTTAGCAGATGTTCCCTTTACTGCAGAAGATATGAGAAACATGAGAAAACAAACTCCTCTCTGTATTCCATACAATTGCATTAAATTACTGTCCTGCCCCCTTACTAGACTTAGAGTCTAAATAATCACACCTTAGAGAACGTTGAGCCCTTCTGTTGTCTCTCTTTTTTTTTTTGAGACAGGATGACCAGGTTTGGTTGCATCTCTGGTTTATGGCCTGCTGTATCTCTCTGGCACCATTTGTTTTGTGCCTTGTATACTGAGTGCCTTGCAAATCTCCTAGCATCTTACACAGAATGTTGCTCCATTGTCCTCAAAGACCAATTGATAGCTCCTTTTCCTGCAGTGATTTACAGAGCTGTAGGCAGGTGTGCATCTGTAGAAACACCATGTCCTTCCCTTCCCTGGGAGAAGGAAAGTAGGAACAGACTATCGCCTTTTTTCCTAGCAGGTTTTTAGCTTGACTTTCAGTGGGTAAAGTCTGATGTTGCCTGTGACCAGCTCAGGAAGAAGTTTCTGGAGGAAAAAGTAAAGAAGGAGCAGAAGGGAGGAACATAGGCCTGATACAGTGATTGAACAATAGCACTGCTGTATCTTGTTGTAGTACAACCAGGGAAGGTGTGAATAGTCTAAACTTTGTCCCCCAGTCAGTACAAAGTTACATTTGTCAACATGTTGTTTCTTTACTGATATCATCCTAAACTTTCTCACCTCCTTCTTCTCCACTCTTTCCTATAACCTGAAAATGTCACTCTTTGTTTTTCCTCTTCACCATATACACAGTGATAGTAATTGTTAACAACACCGTGTGGTATTTGAGATCCCTTTGTTAGTTCATTGTTGTGATTGAAATTATAACAAATGGTTAACTTCCCTTTTCTCCTAGGTAGCTTTGACCAAAAGCAATACTGACTCTCCTTTAATGATTGCTCAACTTCTCACTTGGCATTTGTGGCATCATACTGATAAGTTAGAAGCTGTAGAGCTTGTGTAGCTACTTCATAACTCATTTCTCTGTTAGAAATGTATTCTACTGAACAGTAGAAAGAAATGTCTTCCAAAATATTCAAAGTTGAGAGAGAACTTCTGAAATAGTATTCAATCTTCTTATATGAGATAAGACACAGATTTCAGAAAATATTTCCAGTCAAAACATTTTCTTACAGCTTTCAAATCAGGGGGAAAAGAATTTAAATTGCTAGGGACAATGGTGCTGAAATATGCGATTGTATTGACTCTTCTGAGTATTATCTTTTTGCCCGCTGAATATATGAACAAAACCCAGTTGTTTTAATTGTTTCTCCAGGAACATGAAGTACCTGACTTTTGGAAAGTTTACTGTTTGTTTCTTTCTGAGCTGGCCCTACCTCAAAAATGAGGCTATGATTTGTACTTTTTGTAAAGTGACTGAAGTAGTCTTTAAAGAAGACTATTTTGAGAACTGTGACATGAGTAGTTATACAAAAGATGACTATTTTTCAATTTAGCCTTATAGTTGTTCTAAATAAATTTACTTTGTAAGCTCTCCTATGCAGTTAAAATGAGTTTTGGCTGCTTAATTCAGAGATACTCTCTGATAGAGCATGAAAGAAAACTTAGGTTTACTTTGTAGTACATTCTTAGTATATAAAGAAAATAAGATAAAAAGAAAGTTGGAAAGGAAGATAAGAAAAGAGATGGGGAAGGAGGGAGGAACCTTTAAGTCATTTGGAGAATGACTGTTTTTGTTCCACGTGAAATACATCTTAAGTGCCACCTAAAGGGTGGCTAGAGGTGAACATCCAAGCTCCTGTGAGCTTGGAGGAAAAAGCATGGAGGAACAGACCTTGCCACAGTCCCAGGATTCCTTGGGCATGTCTTTTTCATCTCCAGTGTCCCTGAAGGTCTGGGCTTTCATCACTGAACCCTACCCTTAATTACAGAGGTGGATGCAAACTGGGACATCACTGGTTCAGAGGAGGAAGTTTTGTTGAAAGAAATCTTGTAGTATGCCAGTACTTCACTTGACATGCTTTTTTCAGCACTCCTTCAAATTCTTGAGCAAGTTAGAGGATGGCAGAACCTGGTGCTTCTGGGGCCTGTGAACTCCTCTGTCACCTGTTGGAAGTGAGTCTGGCATGACGAGCAGTCCTGGGGATTTCTGGAAAGCATCAGGGACAACGTGATAGAGCCTGGCTGGGCCAGTCAGGGTGTTGTACTGAGGAATCTGCTGGCCCTGTGAAGGAGACACTCACAAGTGAGATTGTGATCTATGTCAGTGTTGGCTGTAGTGAGCATGAGGTACTGGAGGTGATGATCCAGAGAGGAGAGAATGATAGAGGCCAGATTTGGGCATCAAGAGAGCAGTGTGCAGATTGCCTAGGGAACAGGCAGCTTGGGTCATCAAGGAGCAGTTCTGAAGGACAAAGGAAATGAGGCAAAGAGGCCAATAGTCAGGTCTTTATGTATCGCATCCTGCAGATGCAAGAATGAGACATCCCAGTACCCAGGAAAATAAGCAGATCAGGACTCTGGATTGGCTGAGAATTACTCCTGGGGCATGCAGGAATGGGATTAGGAAACGCAAAGCCTTTGAATTTTGAAAATTGTTTGTATATCACAAGTTCTAAAGGCAAAACTCAACACATTAAAATATCACCTACATCAATAACATATTATTTATAAAGCAACAGATATGTAGTCTAAAATAAACATTTGTATGGGCAGATTTCATACGTATTTTTACCATGTGACTGCTCCCTGGTTGGAACCTTTAATTCTTAAGGTCATGCAGGTCTTAGTGAGTGTTAATACTAGGTTAATCTTGTGATGTTATCAAGGACAGGTGAAGCAGGAGGTGCAATTTAAAGGTGTAACACTAGAACTAAAAACTATATACATTTTTTTCAAATGAGATGTCACGTGTCTTTGTAAAATGTGGAGAAAAACTTGAAAACATTAAAATATCTTTTAGCCTCTTCCAGAAATATGAAGGAGTCCAAAATGATTTTTCTAGTCTAGAAAGATAAGCTTATCACCTGGGTTTTTAAGGATAAACATTTATGATGAATGATTTGGGTTGCCTGATGCAAAGCTGGATTATATCAATGGATAAGCTCTCATTACTTGTAGGGGAATCTGCAGTAGAAGGAAAATTAGGAGGCAGAGGTACCCTTTTTAAAGGACCTTTAAGAAGTTTTCTGTTGAAACACTTTCCAGTTCCCAGTTGCTATTAAGCGACATGTCATGTTTGTGGCTATGACTTCAGTATAACGAAGTTTCAAATATTTTTATGTATTGCAACAAAAAAAGCATTCATTTAATCATAATTAAGTAGAACTTGAAAGCCCTATGGAGTGAGGGGAAGTTTAGGTTTTTGTTTAAATACAAGGAAACTGAGTCATGACACTGTGTCACAAGCTGAAGTCAGACAAGAATGCAGCAGTATTACTGGAAATAGATCAATCACTTATCTCCCAGTTCTGCACTGTAAACAAAGTAATCACTTGCTTAAAAAAGAAATAAATGAGAGTGCTTTGACACACAGGATATTCTGATGATGTTAGAAGAGCTGATGATCTAAAAGAAGCTGTCAGTGATTTGTTTAAGCAGTACTATGGAGTGATGAAGTTGTGATGTGTCAGAAAATGAGAAAGCTTGACTTAGTCCTCCTCCCCTGTTGCAGGAGGTTAACATTCCCCATCTTTTGGTCATTTGTAACCACTGTTCTTGCAGAATTGAGTGAATTGAGGACTCAGTTGGTCCTGACTCAATAGACATGATGCATATTTTCTTTACCCTTCCAGTTCCTTGCCAGTAAGCTTCAGTTACAATCAGCACTGTGAGTTCTTTCATATCTCCTAAATAAAACAGTGCCATGTTTCACACCTGCACAAGGGCTGGAAATGAAGCCCCTGTTTTTTTTGTTTTGTTTTTTGTTTTTGGTGCTACTGATATGACAACCCTTGTTTTTTCCAGCAAAACAAGACTGGAACACTTCTCCTGACTCACCTGTTTTGTACAGTGTGTATCCTATCTTAAGTACTTCCTCTGCATTCCCTTCTTAAACACCACCTGTCCTAAATGAAAACTGATTTGGGATGTTGTTTTCATAATCAGGTTCTCTAGTAGTGGATGTAGATCCTATCACATGTTTTTCTTTCGTGTCTAAAAGGAAATTTCTTCAGGGTCCACCTGGGTAACAGCTGAATAGGAAACCTGCAGATCCATTGTAGTTTCCAAGTGCGTTACTTCCTGCCCAGATTTCCACACAGAAATCCTTCAGACCTATAGCACCTGTGTTCAAAAGCAGAGTCCTTGTTTGCCCTGCCTCCCAGCTTGTCTACTCCAAGAAAACAAACAAAGCTAAACTAAAACCCACCCACCTGGATGATGTAATAAGTATTGCAGGATGTAAGTGAGAGGAAGTTCTTCAGACTGTGACCTTCTTTTCACAGTATCACTCATCAGGGCAATGGGACCTCATGTGAGGTTGGCACTCCATGGTGTTATTGCCCTACAGAAGTTCCAGCGCCCACAGGAGAGTGAGAACCATAGTTGAAATTCTGTACTTTTAAAATCCTGCAGAGTTGGGTTGGGCAAACTAAAATCTAGTCAAGTGGAAACTTTTAACTCTTCCTTGCACTGTTTCTTCTGCAGGTGTATATGGAGCCACAACCAACTTTATGCTAATCACAGTGCAGGAAACAAAATACAATTTCTGTATTCTTTTAAACAAATTCTGCATTTGCCTGGGTTTGAAGGCCTGGGAGCCAGATGAGCTTTTGGTGCAACTCTGTGTAGCTGTAGGGCTAGATCTGGGAGGGAGTATTTTTTGCTTTACCACAAAAATTTGTCTTTCAAAAACTATTTCCAATCCATCAAGCTGGTGAGGGAAGTTGTCCCAGAATAGCTAACCTGCCTTGGGTGGTCCTCTGGATGACTTGGTTAAAGTCTTTGCTCTTGTGTCATCATTCTTATGGGAGCCTGTTACCTCCTGGGCTGGGTAATCTTAGAAGGGGTAGAAATGGGAAGGATGATTCAGTTTCTCCCTTTGAAGCTTTCCTGTGTTAGTTGTTAAATATTTGTGCAAGTCCAGTTGTGAGGACTTAGTATGGTAGATGCTAAGATTCAACTCCTTTCTTCACAGAACATTGTGAAAACAGTGAAAAGTGAAACATTCCAACACAGGAGTCCAAGGAACTCCACTAGTATTAGCCTGCAGTGATGTATGTAGGTTGCAGAGGTAAGACCAAGGAGTACTGTGTAACTGAGCCTAGGTTATTGACTACTGTAAGGTATAGAATTCAAATGAGAAGTCTTTTGAAGTGAGATTTCTGTTGATTTTAACACATTCTTACAATTGGTTCTGATTCATTGTTCTTCTCCCTATAGCTGAAGACTGATAGGACTAACTGAGACTAATAAAAGCTGGAGGAAAAGGAGGTGTACTGACTAGAACAACTAACAGAAGGCCATCCTATCATCTTTGCACTGTCTACAGAATCACCGTACTGTAAGGCATTCCCTAGAAGGCCTGTAACATCCCAACACCTCCAACAATCCATTTGTAATGATTTGTTTATGTTGAAGGTCACTTGGAATTAACAGCAGCATATACTTCCTTAAAATACAAGTCTAAGATGGATTGGACCTAGCTCCTAATTTTAACAGATATTTGCCACAGAACAGGAGAAAATAGATCATCACCAGGCAATGAATAATGTAAGGGAATTAGTTGTAATGCCTAGCAGACTCACTCCAAGCAAACCTAGATCAAGGAAATCAACCTTGAAGTTCCTTATGAGCCATTTTAAGGCCTGTCACAGACAATATTCAAGTTTGGCTATATGGTCACCTGTTTTGAAAGATGTTTGGCAGTCAGAGCATTCCAAGACATGCAAATACATCTAGGTTTTTGCTGGATCCAGGGTAAGTTGAAACACTTTATTGCTTTAGACTTTTGTATAGATCTGCTTATTCTTCAGTCTGGCTACTTAGCACAAGGAAATGTGGATGCTAGTAGAGAATAATCTTGAGAGAGAGTACATGACAATATGGAGAGCAACTTAGTACACTAAAAATTTTCATATGAAGACTCTGTTCAGTTTAATTTCACTTATACTAAAGGAAAATAAAGTGATCATTGCCATTGTGAACAGAGAAAAAAGAGGCTTTCAAGGGGCAGAAGTCAGAGCCATTTTGGTTGCTAATACTTAACTAAGAATACTTAACTAAGCTGTCTTGCATAAACCTATAATATCAGTAAATGCTTAATTAACTGATCATAATAGTAGTATTTTGTGTAGGTAAGGGTAATTTTATGTTGTTAACAATGCAATAAAAAGAGAGAGAGATTCTTAGACAATCTTAAGCTGTGTTTTGACCTACCATTACTTCCAAATCTCTGAAAATTAAGTCTTTGAATTTAGGAAACATAATGAGTCATAACACGTAACGAGTCAGCCTCCTGCTGGCTTCTGATATCTGGCTGGTTTTTGAAAAAACATTCTACAGTTTAAATTTCAGTTTAGTTAATTACTAACTTTACATGTTCACCATTGCTGTCAGTATCTATTACTATAAACCTGTCAAGAAACATTTTTTTAAATTATTCTTTAATTACCCAACATATCATGCATGTTTGAAAGTCTACTTTTTTAAAAAACAGCATGTTTCCATAAGAGCTTGCATTTCAGAGCATGGATCCACCTGTTGTTGCTCCCTGGTGATTAATGTTTCTGATTTTCTTTATTGTCCACACGTTCACATTTTGCTAAAACAAATTATTCTTTTTTTTCTTCCTTTTTTTTTGTGTGTGAATGGTAATATGTTGATGAGTGGTGAATGTTTTTTTTCCTTCATAAGGCATCACAACCCAGACATGCTTTCAGGTGTTAGAAACAATATTCATCTTACAGGTCTTACTAGAGTATTAAGTCTCTCTCTTTGTAATCTTATTAATTAGCTAATTTTAGAAGGGTAGAGTGAATGCCTAGTCCCAGTGGAGTTGTTCTCTGACTAAGGTATGAATCCAGGATGTTTGGGTTACGTGTCCCTTTTCACCAAACTACTCAGCCTCTTTGTGTGTCACTTCTTTCTTAAAATGGGAACATCACGTGGAATATCTATGCACATTTAATAATAGGAAAAGGCTTTGAGATCCTTTCATAAAAGATTCCCCATATCCCTTCAGAAAATGATAAACATGAGACTTTATGGGATCTTCTCTGTGAGTAGTTTAGTTGCAAAAATACCAAAGAACTCCATGCTCCTGTGTAATGTGAATCAGCTTCAGTATATTTTACAAAGAGGGAAAAAATCCAACCCTAAAACTACTTGAATACATTATCAATTCTTGCCAAGCTTATTATTGAATTTTTGTCTACAGCTGGAGATAAGGAGATAACTGCCAGACAGTGGGAAAAGAAGAAAATTCTCCCAGACAGGGAGACCTAGTGATGTGGTTGGGCTGTTTCCCACACCTCCGAGTGTGTCTTCACAATGGTACTGCAGCATGCCTGCAGTTTTACAGCTCACACAAGTGTCCACGTCACCTGCTTCTGGTCCTTTGGTCCTGATGCTTATAGTGGGGCTTGCAGAACTGGGAGAGAGCACTGGCTCCTTCTGCCCCTGCCCTCTATCAGGTTGTATTTAACTTAAAATCCTAGCCGATTTGGGGGAGAATTTGCATCCAAGTTGCTACGTAAAACACTTTGATGCGGTGTTTTGCCTGTTAGCTGAGGACATCAGCCTGACTCCTCTACCACACCAGTGAAAACCACCTCATTATTTAGAACTGACATATCAAGAGTGTTGTTCTCAATTGATATAAGTGTTTTACAATGTCATTAAGCTTTAACAGAAGTTTTGAAGACTTGAAGAAATAGAGGAAGGAGGAGGATACCAACAAGTGTATGTAATGCCAAAGTTAATGAAGAGTACAAAGTGTTGGTGAGTTTAATCACTGACTTGGAGAATAAGATCAGAGCAAGAAGCTGAATGAGCAGTGGGGAGAGGAGCTCTAAAATCTAAGATATTTGTCAAAATACATTAATCATACCCTGCACAGAATACCCAAAGTATTTCTACTTTTTTATTTCCCTCTGGGCCAAATCCTACTGCTATTTTCATAATGAAGGAAAAAAAAAAACAAAACTATTTCCCTGAATGGGAATATTACAATTACTGTATTCTCATGGGGGAATAGAGAGAAGAATGCAGAAAGACAAATAGTGGTTATGCAAACGGATGTAAATTTGGTGGTAATTCACTTTCCCATGTTCTTTTTTTTGGTCCATTTGTTATCTAGTGAATATGATTCGTGCATTTACTACTTTTGAAAAAAATATTAATAGAGTTATTAATTATTAGGAAATTATTAATTTCTTTTTGTTTTTGAATTGATCTGTTTTCAAAACCAAAGCTGCTTTTTTAATATGGTTGTAGATTTTTCAGTAAAGGAAAAAAAAATGATATGTCTTATAATTTTTAATAATGTTATGCTTGATGAATAATTCAGCCCATTTGCAAGAACTTGAAATGAATTTTGACCTCCCAAAAGTAAATTTAAATTTGCTCATGGCGTGAATAAGAAAACAATTAAATTAATACCAAGAAAATTGCATTTTATAATTTAAAGCAGGATCTGGACTTTATTATCCCACACAGCACATGGATGAGCTGCTTTAACCACCAAACTCTTGGCTTTTTTGGCACATCTTTCTCATTTCCACTGACTCTATTCTGTGCAGAAGTTTTAATTAAATACGTTCCACTTTTCTTCTGTAGCGGATGCCTTACAAAAATAATTTTGTCCAAAGGAAGAAAAAAATGATGCCATTTTAAAGCTTCTGGCAGGCTTGTAATCATATGACTAGAACTATTGATGTGAATCTCTGTTTTAATAACCTTGTGGGTACACCTCGCCTGGATTTTGCCTTTGTCCTAAGCGCATGGTATTCTCCTATCTCCATAGGAAGTCCCATGCTGATTGCTGGTTTTTGGAAAAGCAGGTTGATGAGGGATAGAAGGAACACCCTACTGCAGGATCCAAAAATTTGCACCTTCCTGAGCAGACCTCAGAAGTAGAATAGCTACGGTGTTTGGTGTCTCTGGGCAAAATCATTTCATGCTAATGCGTTTGTTTTTAGTGCAAAGTTCCTAGCACTTCCTCACACTTAACAGGAACAAACAAAAGAAGCCAATGCAATACTTGATCTTTTCGTTTAAGTGCTTACCTATGGGAGTGATGTTTGTATTTTAGTGGGATACTGATAAGGGAGCCTTCCAAGAATGTTGGATAAGATATCAGTTACTTATGACCACTTTGTAGGTCTAACAAGAGCATGACAGTGTCCATGCTGAGCAAAGGCAGTCAGTGGCCTGCTCAGTATGATCACAATGGGGATCTGCAGAAGCCCTGCTCCTGACATTGAAGGGCAGGGGACTGCTTTTTGAGGGAGGGCCTCTTGGTCCAGAGAAGTGCCACAAAGATGATTTAAGGGTTGGAGCACCTCTCCTAGAAAGGTAGGCTGAGGGATTTGGGCTTCTTCAGCCTGTAGAAGAGAAGGCTCAAGGGAGACCTAATTGCTGCCTTCCACTACTTATAAATAGGAGTGAGACTGAGTTTTTACATGATCTGACAGAGATAAGACAAGGGGGGATGGCTTTAAACTAAAAGAGAGAAAATTCAGGTTAGATGATAAGGAATTCTTTACTCAGAGGGCAATGAGGCCCTGGCACAGGCTGGCCAGTGGAGCTGTGTGTGCTCCATCCCCAGAGGCTCAAGGCCAGGTTGGATGGGGCCTGGACAGCCTGACCTGGTGGGTGGCAGCCCTGCCCACAGCACAGGTTGGCGCGACTGGGCTTTGACGTCTCTTCAAACTCAAACCTCTCAGTGATTCAATCCCATCCCTGTGAACTGTGGAAGATCCAGCCTGGGGAAACAGTAAGACAAAGCTGCTTAGTGCTACCCCCTTCCCATTTATGAATACCTTGCTCCAGCCCACGTTGTAATTTTAAGGGAGCAAAAGTAAAGGCAGACATTTGAAAGAGGATTTTGTCTTCCCTTTCTTGATGGATAATTTGGAAACAAATGTTGCAAATATGCAAACAGCTGCACCCAAATTTCTGCCTCAGGTGGCTTGTACCTTATCCTATTGTTTTAATTAAATTGACCATATATTTGGGCTGCGCTGATGCATTCAGTTGTTTTAAATTCACACTGAAGTTCTTCAAAATAGCAAGAATGTATTTGCCCTTGGGTATGAAAGCTGCGGCATCCTGTTGTAGTGGGAGAAAAAACTAAAAAAAATAAATAAAACAATTGTCTTAAATACTTCTGAAACCCTTTGATTATTAAGCTGATCTTGTATTAAGGCTGACACACTGAATTCTAACTTAAGATTTGTTGCAAGGGACAGCTGACCCCAGAGGAAATTAATGGATGCCTGTGATCTGCTTGTTTCATTCTTCAGAGCCTTTAAGTTGAGAAATTGAAATTTGGAGGAATTTTCCAGATGTGGGCAGAAGGAAAGCAGACTTCTGCTTTCCCTGTAGTACTTTCACAGTGGCTTGCAAGGTTCTTAGAGACTTCTGTGTTTGATTTATTATTACTTCATCTTCTGTATTTCACTTATTACTCTTGCTTGTGTACTCAGCAGACTCCTTGCTTCAACACTGATGGATCACTGCTTGACTGCATTCTGAGTCAAACAACAATTCCACTGCTTTACAACTGGTGAGTGAAAAATAATAAGTTTGACATGTACAGAACCCTTGTATAAACAAATAAATAACAAGGTTGCTAGTTATTCCGGAAGCATCTAATAAATGCTTCACTTTAGACAGCATAGGTGAACAATTTTTCCTCTGTACCATCTTCAGTAATTTCATGAACAAGAATTTATCTGGGATAATTTAGAAACTGACTGACTCCTTACTGCTTGATATTTCATAAATGCTGACACAGATACTCCTCAATTGCTCCAGAATCAATTCTTAACCTGATCATTAACTCTGCTGGCTAGGGGGAAGGCAGGATTACTCTGAATTAAATCCTGGGGAGCACTACAGTTGGTAGCCTCCTCAACAACAACACAACCAAAACAGTGTAAGTAATGCCAGCAGGGTGGGGAGAAAAAATCTGACTGCATTTCTGGCTGCACTCTCGTTATAAAACCAAAAAGCCCAGCAATTGTGTTTGCTGAAAATAGTAGCTGGCTAAACAGAGTTAACAGATACTGTTGTTCTGTTGCCCTCAGTTTTTTGAGAGCTCAGGGGGGTGATTTCTCTCAAAAGGCACTTGATAAAGAAATTTGATTTCTGTTTGAAATTTTTAGATGTCCAAAACAATTGTTGTGTACTGAGAATCAATACTTAGTATAATTAAAATGGTTGGGCTCTTTTTTCAGTAAAGTGAGCTGGCTCTTGTTTGTAAAGTGAATGTGATGGCTGGGAAACCTTGACAGATGGAGCTTGGCAGTGGTCAGCAGAGGGCTTTTAACAGCTTAACAGTTGTATAGGTATATTGAGGAACTGGATAAACTTGTGCCATTATCCTAGAAGCATTGTTTGTGTATAAGATGACCATGTGGTTTTTTTGTGCTTCCTCTACCTTCATTTTCCCCTGTCTTACAAGAACTACAGGCTTCTTGTCAAAACTCTTGTATTCGTAAATTTCTGTATGGGCTTTTTTGTTTTCCCGAACAGACCTCCTAGATACCTTAAACTTGGTGGTTTCTGGTGCTGCCATTAACATCTGGCAGAGAAGTCTGCTGAAGGCAAGCCTTTGCTGTGTGATGACAAAATTAAAGGCTGCACAAATGGATAAAATTAAGGTTGCCTGGGTTACCTTCAGGCATTTCCTGCCTGTTCCTTGCTGGCCTCTGCTAACTTGTTGCTTGTTCTTGTTGATACAGCATCTGTATGTATGCAGGCTTCAGGACTTCAAACTGCAAACAGAGCTGTGTGCTGAAGTGAAAGGTCCTGCCACGGTCCTAAGGATAATTCTCTGCCCATATTTCATGTGACTGCTTCCCAGCTGCTCTCACCAGGAATGAGGAGCTGGAGTGGTGTGCTGGGAGGCTCAGCACACTGTGAAGGTTCAGATGTGTTTTGGGGCTTGACAGTTGTTTCTCCCTGTCTTTGCTTAGGATGAGATGAAGGAAGAAAGTTCAGTTTTCAATGCCCGTTAGAGACACCTTTACAAACAACATAATCTTTACTATGAGGATCCAATGATGGATGCAGGGACACAGCACTGAAGGCCTGATCCTCCCACACATCCTTCTAAATCCTGTGGAATTCAAGCAGGTTGGGCAGCAGGCCAGGATACCTTCTTAGTCTGCTGTCTAAGGTCAGGATGAAAATCACCGGCAAATCAGGAGAACTCAGGTACCCACATCACACAGGAACCCTGCAAGATGCTGAGGCTCTCTTTAAGGTCTTGCAGTTAACATAGTATTTCCCCATACCTGATATAAATGCATATGTTATTCAAATTTAATGCGTTGTAGAGGATATTATGAACAATGCATCGCATTAAATAAAGACAGGCATACATTTTTGCAGTCTCATGAAAAACAGTGCTATGAACCACACAAGAAGGTCAAATGAATTAGTTTTCATTCAAGACTTTCCTGACCTAGAGATCATATTTGTTTTTCATGTATATTTTGCACACCTTTACAATGCTTGGAACTGAAGATGACACAGAGGAAGAGGGCTGGCAGATTTTTTTTCTAACATGCACATTTATAAAGGTGACTGTAATTTCTCTTTAATAGGCTCTCCTGATGCAGTGACCACTTAGGGACCATGATTTTGCCTTGTTTATGCCAGTGTGCAGTACTTTTTGGCAGATATTGTTTCCACACACTTCTTCAATTTCTTCTCATGCAGAAGTAGGGTTGATACTGTAGTTAAATAAAGATAATATATCATATGGACGTCTTAGAAGTTTAGTATTACATTTTGTGATTTGACTTTAGTTGGTTATATTAATAGTAAGTTAGTTTAGGTTTTGTGTACTATTCAACAAGAAAATCATTTATAGAAACTGGAATTGTAATAATAAAAAACTCAAAGTTTTGTATAAATGTTGGATATGAATTGGACTGTGACTTTATATTCCTGTGACCAATCATACACTAGAGGAAGTAATTCACTGAGATTAGGTTATTCTCTTATGCCAGTTTCTGTTCTTTCTCCTAAAAAAAACCCAAAAAACAAAAAACCAAAAAAAAAAACCTCTGCAGATAATCTGGTCATGAAAAGAGAACATCAGTATAGAGAAATTGCCTGAGCCATATTAATCTCCTTTGGCTAAGGGGGAATGTACAGCAGACTGTATGTTATGTGGATGTTTACAGTCTCAACAAGTGCCTTCTATGAAAGGTTACTATTTCAAATCCAATGGATGTGGCTTCCACCTTAAAATGGTGGTCTGTATGTTCTTTGAAGTGCTCTTCCATGTTGGATTTCAAAATGGGACTAAAGGTCTCCTGCTCTGCTAAGGCTTTCTCTGCTGTTTAATTACTACTAATCACACTGAAACATAGCTCATGTCACGAGCATTCATTTCACTTTGTGAAATCCTGGACATGTGAGAGCAGACTTTGATGATGTGCAATGTCTCTGCACTAATTGCAAGGGAATTCCAAGAGTAATTTTAATTTGTTCCTTGGCTATGATCATGCACAGCTGTCATAGTTCTGCACCTGTATAATCTGCTTTCAAGTGCCAAATTCTTCAAGTCTTGGCTTTTTTGCAGCTCTGGATTTGGGGTTTCATTGCTGGCTATTAGATTTGTTTAACCCTTGCTAGCTATTAAATTTACTCAACCTTGTCACTGTGGAAATATACAACGTTTTCTGAAAGACACACAAATTGAGTTGTGATCGCTGGGGAAGACAAACCCAGAAACAGCTCACCCAGATGAAAAGTATAATAACTGTGTGTGTATATATACAATGTGTATAACTGTATAATTTTGTTTGTTGATGCTTCATCAAAGTGCATGAGGCTATTAACTGATGTGATTGAGTCACACTGACATGACATGCAGAGTGCATTGTGTTTTGAGACTTTGGCTGGCTAGCAGTGGGAGTCCTGGAGCAGCAACGGCTTGCTGGCATAGGGCTGCACCTATTAGCGTACTGACTGGTGACATGTTTCTCCTGGACAGAGATTTTGGGCAAGAAAATACAAAACGTGTAATCCAAAAGGGCTAAACTGGAATGACCTGGCTTGTTTCATCCTTTGTATAAGGCACAAATGTTTTATCCCTGGGCTGTGGATAACCAGAGTGAAACAGACAGTGCCTTCTAGGAATCTGCATCAAAATAAAAAAGAAGTGTCAGAATAGGAGATATGCTATGCCCCAGATATACCGTTCCTGCACTCAGGAGGTTGGTACAGCCTTATTCAATGATAAGTTAAGCCAGTCCTCTGGCCTGTAAACATGTCTGTATCATGAGTAGTCCTGTGTTTACTTTTCTTGATGTTCCTGTGATGTGCAGTTCAAACAGTGATAAACGGAAATGAAATAGACATGAATTTAAGAGCCTTTAAAGTGCAGCTCAACCAGTGATTATATTTGCCACTCAAAGCAAAACTGCCCAGTGTGACAGGATCTGAGGAAACTGGAAAAGGAGAGAATGATGAGGCAGGATGAGTTGAGAGAAGGGAACCTGAGGAAGGAGGTGTAAATGTATTAATATTTCCTCACGTATAGCTTGTGTGTAAAATTACAAGTGAGGTGGAAGTTACAGATCTGTAATTCCACTGGGATTTTAGTGGCTTAGACTCCTGTGGTTTATGACATTACCTGAATCTTTTGATAGAACTGCAGCCCTATAATTCACAGCTGGATATAATTCATTCATAATATAAATCTGTCAAGAGCTTTCAGTGATACCATAAACTATAACAGCACTGTTCAAAATTTGAAGTACAGATCTTGACATTGTTCCTAATTGGACAAGGAACTGACATCCACTTATTTTCATAATTTATGAGGAAAATGAAATGTTGTATTTAGATGTTAGATGCACATGTCCAGTATATTCCTTTGATTGTGACTGTCATTTATTAAGAGATCATCCCATGCTAATGAAGAGACTTACATTTTTTTTCTGGTATAAATTTGCACACCTCATTGCATAGACTGTTGCATCTCAGCTGTGCATGATGATATTTTGAAGCATCGCATATATATGTACTCCAGCATACTATAGTATTTATATATAACAAACATTAAAGGTATCTGTCATGTTAGCTGTCATTCATCAGTAAGTAAAAGCAGTAAATAACTCATCTGGGAATGGGTCAGTGGGTATTTTGTTTTCCCTGAGCTAAATCAATAACAGCTTGTTTGCTGTATGTCTTGTCATCCTCCCCAGAGTCAGTGGTGTGTTTTATTGACCTTAATAACTACTATAATAAATCCAGGAGAAATGAAAAAAGCTCTGTTCTGTAATGAAAATCTGTAGCTTATCTGTCATGCTGTCCTATGTAAAGAGCTGTGTTCATTCTGCCATATTCCCCAGGACTCTAATATTAGATATGCTGCAAGATTATTAACTACCACAGAGCTTTATATGAAATCCATCTTACAGTTTTTCTATGCAGTGGTATTTCTTCTAATCTCAGCTTTGATCTTTAATTAATTGAGATTTTTTTTTGCCTCTGTCCAATATTTTTATGACTTCTTTAACTGAGTAGACTTACGCATAAATGAAAGAAAACAAGGTTCGTGCTGCATGCCAGCAGTTTTATCACATAGTAAAAATCCAGTGATGTTTGACTGTCACTACTTGGGTCACCTACTCGTGACTTCAGAGCCTGCTCTCTTTACCTTAAGTGTAGACTGCAATGTTCCTGACAAAGCACAGTTCTCTCAGGAAATACCAGATGCTTCCCAAGCTACACGTGTGTTCACGAGCTATTGTCAGGTACTGACTCTTCACGGCCGGATTCTAAGTTTAAAAAATGGATTATATTTGTGAGTTGGATTACACTTTTTAAAGTGAAAAATGCCTCAAAAATGCTTTATTTTGAAAGATCTCAGTAACTAAACATTGCCAGATTCTGAGTTAAGAAGTAGTTTGCTGATTTGTATTTCTCTGTTGCATAATGTCCAAGTTAAAGTCAGGGTAATTAAGATATAACATGCCCTTATTGGCTCCTGTTTTATTGTGGTGAGCATAAAGACTGACTGCAAAAGGTCCTGTGAGATTGCTGTGAGTTTTAATGATGTTCTGTCAACATTTCAGATTTTGTTACAGAGCAACATATAGATAAGTCTAATGCTGAAGTCAAGGCAATTTGACAATAAACTTTTAGAAAATAAAGACAATAGTCCCTTTGTTGGCTGGTTGCTCAAGATGAGAATGCTTTAGTCTCTGTGCTGTTTCCTGCTGCCAATATTTGTTGGAATATCAATTATGCCTTTGTGAATTTTTTAGGAGTCGTGTAAGACTGGAAGAAGGAAACCTCATGAATGGATCTGATGTAGTTTGGACAAAAGATGCTGGGGGAGGACTACAGAGGAAGAAATGGTCAGTGTGAGCGTCCTGATCATGCCATCCATTGTATAGTCTGGGTAACTTAAGGTCACTCTGAAAACATCTCCCATTCCCCCAGAACCAAAAAGAAACTCATTCTAATGGTTTTGAAGCAGCGGAGAAGGTCTTTGACTACAAGATCCTCCGAATTTGTATAGGTCATTAAGCCTTATATTGAAGTTATGCTTTTACAGACTAATCCATTCCCTTGGTGCATCAACGTAGCATTGCACTTTGTATTGAAACTGCACTGTTACATTGCACAGGTTAGGCAGCAGCTTGCAGAGCTGGAACAGGTGCAGAAGGATGCCAGGGTATGTCCAACATCCCAGAACGCAGCTCAAAACATTTCCACGCAAGGTTTCTCCAAGCTGCAGCACAGGGAACAGCTGAAGTGAGGGGTAGGGAAGTGAAGTGAGAAGGTTTTCCACATCCACGGAGCAGAGTGCACCGAAGAGCAATTGCAGTTTGAGGCATGAGCCATGGTTCCTGGGTTTTAGCACTAATAGTAATTAGATGTTTTAGGCAAGGTCACTGGCACACAGTTCAGTGAAGATTCCAGCACAAGCTTATCTTCATGCACCTGAGAGAACAAACAAGATGTGTAATGTGCTGTGTGTGTGGGGGGGGGAGCCACTGCTCTGGCTGCCCACTGGGGCGTGTGCACAGGACTCCCCAGCTTAGCCAGGTCACTAATCCAGCAGTAGTTTGGAAACCCAAAGTGCCAAAAACATGAAGGTGAACCTGGGAGGAAAGTGAAGAAAACCCTTAGAGGGCCCCACACAGTTCCCTGGTTTGTGAGCATCTTGAGGGAACATTTTACTGTGTACATTACTAAGTTGCTTTCTTTTTGGACTACCCTTTTTAAAAAAACAAAATTCAAACTGAGATATTACACTTCAATACTGAAACATTTTTGCTTTCAAACTTCAACTTGTGTCCTTTTAAAATCACTCAGACTGTTAAAGATTGATTAAACATTGCTTTATGGCCATGTGCAAAATTAAAAATACATACTTTCTGCATAGGAAAAGTATATTTGAGGCTGGTTTGCTGTCTTGCTGAGGTCAGGACAAGTATTGGGAAAACAGAAAAAGACAGTTCTTACTGAGGAACACTGACAATGAAAGTCCTTGATTGCTTTATGTTCCTATCTGTCAGGTATTTAACTCAGCATGAGCACAGAAGGTGGCTCACAAAGGATAGCTCACTTCAACAGTGTCACACAATGGAAATGTTAGGAAGGTTCTGGCTGCTAGAAGGTCCGAGTAAACACCAAGCACAGTGGTAGAAGGTGACTTTCAGTAGTAAGTTTGAATTATTTATCTGTTCCCTAAGGGCAGGTGCTTTCAGAACAGTATTCCTGCTACATGTGTACTGGGAAAAACTGGGTTTCTAATCAAGCTAAAAAGTACGAGTGTAAACACAGCCTGAAGCAGGAGATGTGCAGCCACGTAATGTATCACTTCCTTAGAAGAAAAAAACAACTTGTTCTGCTTTACAGAGCACTACCTTGGGAGCCTTGCTGCCCATGCTTCTTGAAGTTGCAACAGATGTCACAGAATCATAGAATGCTTAGAATTGGAAGGGACCTTTAAAGATCATGTCGTCCAAATCCCCTGCAATGAACAAAGACATCCACAGCTCTATTGGGTGCTCAGAGCCTGGTATAGCCTGGCCTTAAGTGCTTCCAGGGGCAGGGCTTCTACCACATCTCTGGGCAACCTGTTCCAGTGCCTCACTACCCTCACTGTTAAGAGTCAGCTTGTTCTGGAAGCTTCCTTATGTAAGGAAAACTTCCCTGGTTCCAGGATTATTGGCTCGGAATGGGTTTCAAACCACAAGCACTTCAGTCATCGAATGAGTCAGTATCCTCTGAGGATGTTATTAATAGCAGGAAAGACAAAACACATCTTTAATTTAGCACACATTTTAACACACAACAACACTCAGCTTAGTCTTTTGATGTTTTGAGTTTTTTCTGTTGTTGTTTTTTCCTGAGAAGGGGTTCACCTACTTTTGCAAAAACAAGAGGAAACCTTCTCCTATCACATGTAGTGAACATCTAGACAAAACCTGATTCATTAAATTAACCTTCAAAGCAGAAGTGCTTATCTGTTTTCAACTCATAATGTTTAGTTATCTTAGCAGTCTGCAAAGGCTGCTCTGAATTCAGCCGTGCATTTTTATTTTTAGTCCAGACGAAAAATCTCCTTCAGGTTTGCTGTCATTCAGAAAGGAAACTGAACTTTGCTGATGTGTTACCAACTTCATAACAGCCTAGATTGGGCTTCAGAAACTGCCTCACTTTGCCAGGGCAGAGCCATTCTGCCAAGTTATTGTTCACAGTGGCTGTAGTACTTTGCCTATGTACTGAGCAAGGGCTTGGTTGACTTCCTGAAGGTTCTGCCCTGGTAACTCTGATAGGAACAACACTATTACCCTGCTCACACTCGATATGTCAGTGGATTATTCTGCCAGGTCTTGCTTCAGATGATTTCCCTCCTTCTCACCTGACTCAGCTAGAACTGTCATGTGAGTATGTTGGCCTTTGCTTCCTCTCTGAAGAAGTTTCCACCTGGTTTTAAGTTTTTAAACTTGAAACAGAGTTTGTGGTGAATGTAGAAGAAATAAGCTATGTTGTAGAGTTTCTAGGAGACTCTGGGAAGCTTTAGAGTAAAAATCTCTTCTAAAGGTTTAGAAATTTTCTAACAGAAAAATTTTCTGTTGTAATAACTGAAGCATAAAACCCACATGTGCCAAGGTGTTTTCAAACTTCTGCTCGCAAACACAACAAAACTTTCCATCTGTGGTTAGAAAAAGACAAAACGGGGCCATTAGTCAGTATATTCCACTGTAGCAGGAATTCCACCTATTTGCAGCAACTGGGCAGAATAGCCATGAGAGCCTGGTAGTCCACTTGACCGGACATGCCATCACAGGTGACACTGTTTTGAAAAAGAATTTGCTAAGTTCCGAATGCAAGTGATTTCCAAGTTTCCCTTTGAAAGCCCATTGGAATGAAGAGGCTCAATCCCACCAAATCTTTTAAAAATAGAGACCTTGCTACCTTGTTTGTTACTCAAATGTTAACAATTGTATTTGCAGAATTGTTTTCTACTTTATTTTTATTACTTCCAGTTTGCTGCTGCATCCTGTGCAAATCCTGCAATTCATAGAGTAAGAAAAGAATGGGCCTTGCTACAGTTTTATGGGTGTTAGGGGAATGGTTCACAGTAGAGCGGTCCAGATAAGGTTCAAGGGAAATAGAAGATATGCTGTCATATATGCTTTAACGAGCCTGAAACTAAACATCACTACAATGTCTTTTCAGTCTATTAATTGTCATATGTTGCAAGTAAATACAAACATCAAATACTGCATCAGACAGACTGCATGCCAAGAACGTAGGTAGCACTGTGCTTGCTTCCCAGCTTCCTCTAACATCTCAAGCTGAAGTGCGTAATATCTTTGCACACAAAACAAAGGTTTTCCTATTTCTAAGGAGGTATATAAACTACCTCAGCAGCCCTCGACTCTATTCTGGGGCAGCAAGCTGATGTAAGCCAGGAATTTTGCTTTTGTTTGTACTAAAGGAATTGCAGGTTTATTTGACTGAATACATTCAGTAAATAAGCAAACTTATAAAAATATAGTTCCACAGAAATATAACACTTCCTAAAATTATCCACAGATAATAGGCTAGAGAAAAACAAAAGTATTTGGGCAAAGAAAATAAGCTACCAAAAATGAACGTGTCACATTAATATAGTGGCAGAGGTTATGAGAGGATGTCAAGCAAAATTTAAATTATATATGCAGCTAGAAAAAATACAGTGACAAAATTTCATTTTATTACTAAATTATTTTCTTAACATACTTTTTAAGAACACCTTCTTCTAGGATGTGTAGATTTGCAGCATTTTGAGTGTTCTAGTGAGTCTGAATTGTGATTTTAGCTGTGTCAGGGTTTGTGGGAAATCATGTCTGTTTTAAAATGAACACTTTTCACTTGTGCTATTATATGATTTCTTGATTTCAAATGCAGGAAGGAACCTGGGGTCAAGGGAGTGTTCTACTCAACATGGCAGATGCACGGAAAGAAACTTCTAACAGAAGAATGTTGATGGACAGTATTAATTATACTGCAGGCTGATCATGTCTAAATATTTGAAAGGCATAAACATTCCCTAAAGCTCAAGGGACAGTGAAGGCTCTTCCTCCGAGCTCTCTGAAGCTATGATCTGGCATGGAAAATAAATGTGAAGAGCAGTGCAGAGCACCCTTGTCTTCATAACTCTCTCTTTTGCAACATGTGTTTGCAAGGTATTTTTCTAAAACTGCTCAAGGAGTTGTTCATAATCAAAATGTTTTTTTTTTTGTTTTGTTTTGTTTTTTTGTTTCTCTTTCAAGAAACCAAAACTAGAACCCGAGCCAAAATAAAATGCTTGGATCAGTTCCCCTATCCCACTTGCTGCAGTGACCCATGGTGGCACAATGGCCAAGCTATACAAGCAAATAGTGCAGAGGAATAAGAGCGTATCCACAGGGTGAAATATCATGCTGAGGACCCATTGTCTACACTAAGTGCATTCCAGGAGGCTGCATTTCAGACTGGCTCTAATCTGGCCCTGTGTCCTGAATACCTTTTTGTTACTAGAGGAGTGTTTCTGAAGCATATCTTTTAGCTTAATTTCAGAGGAAGGCTGGTGTGCATGTTTTGGGACTGCTCCCCTCTGTGAACCAAAGCAGAAAATGTGGGAGGGACCTGGTAGGCTTACTCTTTGCACTTACTGTGACAGATCGAGTAACAAAAAGTGGAGAACACCACAAGTGCAAAGGAAACCTCAGATTTACACTTGCTGATCGAACAGCTGCAGTACTGTTCATTATGATCAGCATTTGTTGCAACTTGCTGCCTCTTTACCAAAGATTTTTCTGTCCGTTACACTGCCAGTAACAAGAAAAGTGTGGGTGTTCCATGCTTATCTCAGGAGAAATGGAGGATGACCTACATTAAATTGCTAGAGGAAGTGTTTTGAAGCAACCTGGCTTGCTCAGCCCTAGAACAGCAAAAGGTGCCCTCATATTTCCCATCACTGGGCTCTGCTCTGATGGAAGTAACCTTCATAGAGGGTCAGCAATATTTCACACAGGTCTAACTACTTTGGTAAATGTGCATCTGCATAAGCTGTGGCTCAGGAGTTTGAATCATAAGTTGCTTTTAAACACTTGGCTTTAAACAAGTTTCCTAGGAGAAGGCAAGGAAAATACACTTGTAAGATGATTCATAAGGAGATAAGAAAAACTTTGATTTTTTTTTACCATTTTCCTTATGCTTTCTCAGTGTCTTTATCACTTAGCTGATTCTAACCTTTCCAACAGCTTTTGTCTTTCATTCTTCATTTTTTCTTTCAGTAGATGCCTTAAGGGATAAAACAATGCAAACCTGCAACACACATTGCTATCTCCTGTAAAAACTGCGTACACAGAATCAAAATGAATAGGTTTCAAGAAAGATTGTAAGAGAAGAAGAGCTGAAATAAGAGATGCTGGCAAGGAAGAAATAAAGCAGTGATCTTAAATGAAATGAGTGTTCCATGAGGCAAGAACAGCAAAGAGGGGCAGAAACTGAATTTGGAGAATACGCAGCCACCATGAATAGTAATGCTACCAGAAAGGCCCAGAGGGAAGCACTGTCTAGAAGAGGAGTAGAATTCAGGAATATGGGGAGCTAGAAAACTGTTTATCTTGCTGTGTCTGTTACCAGCTGTTAAATCAAGAAGTGACTCTGTCATTGGAAAAAAAAGGTTGGATTCTTTGAAATTGAATTTTAAAATCTTGCAACATAAACAACCTCACTACGTGGAAAACTTAGAATCTCTCAAGTAGAGATGGTCGAAAACTGTGTAAAACAATCCAAGTATCACAGTTGTGAAAGCACAATGCTAAATAAACAAACCAAAAGAAGAGAGAGAAAATCACTGGCAGGGCAACGTGCTCTTAATGCTCTTTGCCAGGCTCCAAATGGACAGGGTTAAATGCCTTGTCATATGGAAATTCAGCTCCATGAAAACACAGAATGACCTTGTGATTTTGGATATATGGTCAGCCCAGAAGCACAGAGGGTACTGTATTCATGGTGTCTGTGATTGTTGTGGGATATTTCTAGAGTTGTTATTTTTTTCTGATCCAGGACTTCCCCCAAATACTTGTACTGAAACTACAGCCAGGGGAATTAGGGTGTAAAAAGGTCAAAGTGATGGAAGAAGCTGTTGCAATCCTGAAGATGGAGGGAGGCTGAAGCCAGGAACACGTCTCCCAGCTTTTTTAGCTCATTCCTGTTGGAAGCTTGTTTACATAAAAAGGAAATGTTTAAATGACTCACTGTCACAGTAGCTATAAACGAAGCTGTTACAAAAATCTGCCAGCTTTTTGCTTCTTATTTATTTATTACTCGTAAAGATTAATAAGTCAAGTTCTTATGTGAGTGTGAATAATTAATTTGATCCATTGCTTGTCACACTTAAGGGCTAGGTTCTTCCTGGAGAGATAGTTCCACATAACAGGACCTAATGATCCAATTTCATACAATCACAGAATCCTTAAAATTGGAATAGACCTTTAAAGACCATCTAGACCAATTCCCCTGCAATAAACAGGAGTATCCACGTATTGCTCAGTGCCTGGTCCGGCCTTGCTTTGAGTGCCTTCAGGGATGGGGGATTCACCACATCTCTGCGCAGCCTGTTCCAGTGCCTCATCACCATCATTGTAAATGACTTTTTCCTTATATTCAATCTAAATCTCCACTTTTTAAGTCTGGAATAATTTCCCTGTGTCCCATCACCACAGACTCTGCTAATGAGTCAGTCTCCATCTTTCTTACAGACATTGAAAGGCCATTCTTAGATCACCTTGCAGTCTTCTCTTCCCAGGTCAAAGAGCCCCAGCTCTCTCAGCCTTTCCTTCTAGGAGAGGTGTTCAGTCCCTTGGATCATTTCTGTGGCCATCCTCTGGTCATGGTCCAACAGGTCTATGTTTCTCTTGCTCTGAGGACTGCACATCTGGACGCAGTAGTCCAAGTGAGGCCTCACCAGCGCAGAGCAGAGGGGCAGGAACACCTTCCTTGCCATGCTGGCCACTCATCTTTTGATGCAGCCCAGGATACAGTTGGCTTTCTGGGAACACTGAAGACTCATGTCCAGCTTCCCATTCACCAGTACCCCCAGGTCTTTTTCAGCAGGGCTCTTCTCAATCCTTTCATCCCCCAGCTTGTATTGGTAGTGGATATTGCTTCAACCCAGGTGCAAGACCTTGCATTTGGATTTGTTGAACCTTGTGAGTTCACCTGGGTCCACTGCTCAAGCTTGTCTAGGTCCTTCTGAATGGCGTCCTGTCCCTTGGGCATACTGACTGCACCCTACATCTTGGTATCATCCACAGACTTGCTGAGAGTGCACTTGACCCCACTGTCAATGTTACTGATAAAGATATTAAAGAGCATCTGAACCAGCACTGATCCCTGCAGGACACTACTCATCACTGATCTCCATCCAGACACTGAGCTGTTGACCACCACTCTCTGGACTCAATCCTGCAGCCAGTTCCTTGTGTATCTAACAGTCTATCCACCAAATCCATATCTTTCCAATTTGGAGAGAAGGATGTGGTGGGGTACCATGACAAAAGCCTTTCTGAAATGCAGATAGATGACATGAGTGGCTCTTCCCTTGTCCATTGATGCAGTGACACCATCACAGAAGGCTACTAGTTCAATCCAGCAGGATTTGCCTTTGGTGAAGCCATGCTGGTTCTCCTCTATCACCTCCATGCCTTCCGTGTGCCTTAGCATAGCTTTCAAGAGGATCTGTTCCATGATCTTTTCTTGCACAGAGGTGAGACTGACAGGTTGGTAGTTCCCAGAATCATCCTTTTAGCACTTCTTAAAAATGGGTGGTGTAATGGAGCTCACAACTGTCAGTCAGACCTTTAGCTCCCAGAACAGCACACAAAGGCAGAGCTGGCCTACTACAAACAGAATTTAGAAGAAGAGGAAGGCTATCAAGCCTTGCTTTTTTGTATTCACTAGAAGAGAAGCTCTTGGTTGTTTTGAAAAGCAGGACCAGGACCTAGGACTGGCTTTGAAACCTGAGTGCATGCTGGGGAAGGGGTTCCGATGGACAAGAATGTAAGGGATGTGTGTTTTTTGCTTTGCACAGACTATGACTATTTTGTTGGAGCAATCTTTTACTTCACTGCATCCTTCAAGAGCTATGTTAGCAAATCATGCTCTGTGCTAGCAACTTGCATGTACTTCGTCACCCACTACAGAAGTATTTGCTTCTCTAATAGTGTCTTACCTTTGAACTTTGACAAGGGCAAAAGCAGCCCTTGTGAAATAGTAAATAATAGTTAAATGGCCTCTTTTATTTGGATTAAGTTTAAAGAATAAGGGATTTGTAACAGAAATATAGACCATAGGCAAAGCCACTCTGAGAATGCCATAAACAAAGACTCCAGAGGGAAAAATCTGAAAGAATATTTTGGAGATAGGATTGAATAAAATGAGACCCTAAGTGAACAAATGCACTGCCTCTCTCTGGTGAGAAAAAAACTTTAATTTGGTCTCTTTTTAATTAACAAGATTGAATTAACAGACCCTATCACCATTTAATTCTTCAAATGAAAACAATCTGCATGTCCTACAGAACAGTGGGACATGGCAGTGCTGTGGGGTAAGGTAGACAATCATTGCCAGCACAGCCTGTAGGGAAAGGCAGGCTTCTCCAGAGGGCAATTCAGAGGGAAAGTTTTTGTGCAATAAACCTGCCAGGCATGCAAAAGCTAAAATTCATTCTGTTCAATGATACCACTGTGGAAAAAATGGCAACTGCAAAACTAAGGTAAGCCAGGCAAGAACAAACCATCATGTATATGCAAAGAAAACGTCAGCCTTTTTTTTTAGAAAAAGGAGGTTTATAAGGCTTTTTTACTATAAAGATGGCCCATGTGGATTTTGTGTTAAGGTGCAGGCAGCTGAATGAATATTTTCTTACTGAACCAGGGACAGGATTTGCCAGATGCAAAGAAACCATCATCATAGGCTGTAAGAAATGGCAGTACACCAGGCTTACAATAGAACGACTTATCTGGTTTCATGAACAGAGAGTTACTGGCTGCCCCAGTGCCCCTGGCAAGTCACTGTCTGGGCCCTGCATGCCTGCCCTGCCTGCTCTACCTGGGGACACCTCACACTTCCAGCTCCAGGGCGCTGCTGTCCCTGAGGAGCCATGACAGCTAGCATAGATGAGAACAGGGGGAAATGTTCCTTTGAGAAATGGATGTTTAAAAATTCAACCAAGTTGCTCGAAGTAGTGAGTGAGTTAATGGTTTGTTGGGATACAATTGCATCTATGAACTTTGTAATAAATGCAGGTGGAGCAAACCTTTTTAAAAGATCCTACAAATGTGATCTGTGGAAATTCATGTTTATGAAACATGGCTCAGGTGAGCCCTCTGATTTACAGGTAACCAAGCTGCAGTCAGTCAATACTTTGTTTTTGCCTTCAGAGCAGAACAGAGCTACTTTGCTATAGGAAATTTCTGCTATCTGATAGAGATAAGAGTGGTTGAAATCTGTTCTAGAAGTCCAGTCTTACAAAAAATGTAGCTGCTAAGATAGCACAAGAGCTATGGGATAAAGAGATACCTGTCTTTTGTGGGACAGGCATCTATGGGTCAAACACAGGGACTCAAGCTACTATTAGTAGGAGAAAAATTGGTCACAAAAGCTGGGTGAAGATGCAAGCCAGGCAGCGAATCTCACTGAGCAGTACTAAAACAGACTGGTGGGCTGGCTGAGCGTGAAGTGGTCCAGCACATGCCCAAGTTGTACTGCACAGAGCTGGGGGGCTGCTGGGGGCAGGGCCTGCTGAGCAGTCACCCCACTATACCAAGCGGAGACCTTTGGGGCCAGTGAGGAGGTAGAGCTGAGCCTCCATTCCTTCACAACTGAAAACTGAGCCTGCATGCATGTGAACAGCTTCAAAAGGAAGTAATTTACCTTAGGCACACAATCAGTGAAGGAATTTCCACCGATTAAACAAAAATTGGAGCTGCGTAGCATGGCCAAGTCCCCAGATGTTCATAGATGTATGGAGCTGTGTGCAGCATATCTGTGGGGTTTTCCAAATTCCAAAACAATTGCATAAAATGAGAAGGAAACCAGTTTGGGGTCATTTTCAGAGCTAGGAAAAGTGCTTCAAAACCCCCTTCCTATGAAACACAGATGCTGGAGCTTACAAACCCTGAGCAGGGTTGATTCAAAGAATGGGAAAGGAAGTGGCTTGGTGGAGCAACAGTGTGAACTGCTCTTCCCCTTCCCCTCTGCTCCCCAAATCCCTTTTCTGACTCCCCTCCTGCTGACAGCTCTTTGCAGTTGTTCTAAGAAAAATCTTAAGCATTTTGCAGCCTTCTGTAAAGCAGTCATGCCACAAGAGAATACCCATTCTTTCTGTCATGTATTTTTAGGCAGCAAAAATCTGGTCCTATTCTTTTGGCAAGGGTTTTTTGTAATGTACTACAATATTCATTTTTAAAAAAGCACAGGCTGCTCTTATTGGATGGTAGATTCAAAATTCTCTTGAATTTCTGTGGCATTGTGCTTTGTAGACCTCCATACACAGTAGCTAGATATTGCAGTGCATTCCAAGAGCATGGTGTCAAACAAAGTACTCAATGAGAAGTCAAAGAAACTTCATAAATACCCCAGGTCTGACTCAGCCCTCCCCAGATGAGGACTTGTCTGAGTGGGGAAGCATTCTAGCACAGTGAGTGTGGAAAAAAGTACTATTCCCTTGGAGCAACTTTGAAAGCACGGTAGTTTGGATGAGAGCCGCAGAGCTTCCATGTAGGGATTTTCACAGTATTAATGGAGTAATTTAGGCTAACTTCACTGTGAGCTGGCAAATTCAAGTGGAATCCTCTGCAAAAACCTGTGCTGTGGAGCGATGCAGGAAAGTGCCCACTGCACATCTGGGTGGAGGCTGCATGGCGTCCCTTGGGCTGCCTCATGGCCAGGACAGAAACAAAGAGAGTGTTTTTCTCTTAAGCTCGCTTTTATAGCAGCGCTTGTAGCAGCAGCTGTGACACCTTGACAAGCTGAACTGCACATTCGCGCTTACTTCGGGTATCCAGAGCATCTGCGCCGCAGCTCCCAGAGCCACTGCTTAGGGAACCTTCCTGAGCACAAAAGACAGTAATACTGCCTTTACATTCTTAGTGGCTGGAACTTATCTGCGGTTTTTCTTGTAAATAAAAATAAACGTTTTCGTAAATGAACGTTTCCCATCTGCCTTGCAGAGACGTGAAAAAGGGGTCCCTAAGCGGAACCCAGTGTGCTGCCCAAAGGCTGTTAGAGCCGCACTTCTCTGGCGGGGCATACCAGGGCTGCTGCGGGATGTGTTCAGTACAGAGCACACCCGCCTCACAGCCCATGCACAAAAATCGCACGGAACTTAAAAAAGAGCTTGCTGCGTACAGCGAAAGCCTGCAGGTACGTATTCTCTAAAGGAGCTCTAACTTCGCCAGGGGCTCCCGCCTGACGCCGCTGCTTTGCGTTTCAAACCAAGCAATCGGACTGAACTCGCTGGGAGCTGCGCTCCGAGGGTCGCTGGCCCGCGTTGCAGGCGGGGCTCAGCCCCGGCCCCGCCTCGTCGGTTCGGGACGAGGCGGCTCCGGGCGCGGGGCTGGAGCGTGCGGTGAGAGCCGCTGCTTCCTCCTCCTCCTCCTCCTCCTCCGGGCGCTGAGGGGCGGGCGGACAAAGGCTACGGGCGCGATGGAGCGGCGCGGCGGTTGAGGCTGCGGAGGGTGGCTCGGTGGTGCCGGGCCGGTCCCGGCACATGGTGCGCGGAGGGGTCCCGGCGCTGCGCTCCGCAGGCGGGCCGGGGAGCACTATGGACAACTTCTTGGCGGAGGTGAGCCCGGCGGGACGGGAGGTCGCGGCTCTCCGTTCCAGGGGCTCGGAGCTGGGAGGCCCAGCAGCCCCGCTTTGTGATCCCCGCGGCCGGTGGGCAGCGCTGGGAGGGAGGGGGGTTGAGCGGAGCTACGTGGGAACTCGGGGACCAGGCGGGCGCAGCTGTGGCTCCGGGGGTGGGGAAGCTCGAGCAGCAGCAACTTTGAACGGGCTCTGACCGAAAACGAAATGCTTTCGGAGAATCGAATCCGTGCCCGAGCCACGCCGGAGTGGAGGCGGCGGGGGAGCGGTGGAGGCACCCGGGCGGCCCCAGCGCCGCCTCCCGGCACCGCGCCCCGCAGGGGGATCGCCGTGTCCCGCCGCGGTGCCCTGCGAGAGATGGGCAGAGCGCTGCTGCTGCTCCGCGCGGGGCCTAGGAGCCCTCAGCTGAGGGAGCTGCTCGTGCTCGAGGGCTGTTTGGTGGATGAAGTAGAAGTAAAAAAAAATATTCTTCCGATGCTGAACACAAAGAAGTGGCTGTTGGATCTTGGAAGTAGCTGGAACTTTGCAGTTGCATCGTGCACCTTTAGTGGCTTTAAACTAAAAGAGGGGAAATTTAGCAGGTTAGGTGTTAGGAAGAGTTTATTTACTCGGAGAGCGGTGAGGCGCTGCCACAGCTGACCAGAGAAGCTGTGTAAGTCCCATCCCTGGTGGCACTCGAGGCCAGGTTGGATGGGGCCCTGGGCAGCCTGACCCCGTGCATGGCAGCCCTGCCCATGGCACAGGTTGGGGCCATGCTTTGGGGTCCCTTTTAACCCGAGCCGTTCTGTGATTCCATGATCTTGGCAACCTCATTGTGCCAGGTGAGGAAACTGAAGCAAAGGCACACTGCTGCTTGCTCTTGGCAAACGCTGCAAGCAGAAGCTAGGCTCTGCTCTGTCTGAGCTGGCTGAATTGTATGCAGCAGTGCTTAACTAACTGCAGCAGCCTGCCTTACAGCTGAAAGGCACTGGGTACAAGTGCGGTGGTTTCCACGTGCACGCAGTGTTTGCAGATCGCTGGGACTGCCAGCGGATGGTGTGCGGGTGTTTTAATGACACCCCTCACCGAAGCAATCCTGCTGTCAAAATTTTAAATGCAGGCTAGGCATCTGCTCGCTGGGCAGCAATTAAGCTGCAGAACTGTCCTTTGCCCTCACAGAGCAGCTGCCTTGTGCTCTCTGTGCTGCTGTAGTTCCACAAGAAAAATAAAGAGAAGCGATCTGTTTACCAGAATGGCAATTAGTCACATAAAAGCAGCCCGTACACCTTGCTCCTTGTTAGCTCTTCATTTGTCAGGCAACAAAAGTTCTGTCAGGTGCAACAGGAGGGAAGAAATTCAGGATTAACTTTTAAGAAGCCTGAGTTAGGCAGTAATGGCTTTTTAACCTGTGGAGGATGCAGCCTTCACCTTTCAAAGCTTGCAAGCCGTGAGCAGTGTGCCGGCATTAGCTGAGCCCTGCAGAATTAATCTGGGGAGTCATTCTCTCTGACACAAGGCATAGTAGCATGCCCTACATAAAGAAGAGAGCTAATGGCTTTGACTCCCCTGTGAGCCAAAATTACTTGCCCGAAGCAAAAAGCAAATAAATTTTGCTGGGCTGTGTTGGTATTTCAGCATATATTTATGTTAATCTGTGGCGGCCACATGCAAACTTTGATCTTTCTTAAGAACTTTTGCTCCCTTTCAAGGTGTTGATATTACTTTAAAAGATCAGTAAATATAGCACCTTGACTTTAATCTGCATCCAAAGCCCCACCCGGGAGTGTAAACATTTTCCTTCCCTCGCGTATGGAAATTGCGTATGGAGAATATAACGCACAGTGGCAGAAATGCACTGGGCCTGACCCAGCTACCACAGAACAACCGGTGTTGGAGGCTCTGGGCTGAGCCACTGGCTGCTGGTTGAGTTTGTGCGAGGCTGACATCCTGCAGCTGCTCTTTATGAAAATATTTACCGACTTATCTGAGAGAATTATTGTCCTCATTAAAATAGGTTCTGGAGCTCACAAGGAAGGGGAAACTGGATAGAGAGGAGCAGGTATCGGTGCTTAGCTGTTCTTGCTCGACAGTGACATATGTCTGCGGATACAATTGCCTTTTTGAAGAGAAGCTGCCAAGTGAGAAGGGCGCAGGCTGGCTTAAAGAGAATTAAGCCCGACGCTTAGCAGGGAGTGTTGCTTGGTGTTACCAGGGAACCCCACTTGGTGCACTGAAGATAGGAGAGTCAGGCATAGCTATTGCCCACAAACAACTTAGAAGGTGTTCTAGGGAAAAACTTGTGTGTCTTTTTTTTTCCTCCTCTGTATTTTTCCATAGCTAGGTACTGATTGTACCTACGTATAGTGTTGTGATGCTCACTAGAACAAAGTCAGAAGATTGCATAAGACCTCGCTTGAGCATATGTACGTGTGCGTTGCAGAGAAAGTGTTCCTGTTGGTACTTGCTGCAGTAAGTAAGTGGTAGGGCAGCTCCCAGCTCGTGCTGCTCAGCTGACACCAGGCATGCACAGCATAGCAGCTTTTGGTTATGAGTCTTGTCTTATTTCTACCCATTACTATTTCCTATCTCTGGCTTTTATTCTTACTGGGTGACAAGTGGTGATGTGTCTCCAGATTAACTTCGATTCCCACCCCAATTTTCTAACTCGGCCAAAAAACCAAAAAAAATTTAAAAGTTAGAAGCCACTGATGAGAAGAAACACAAGGAAATTTCATAAAGAAGAAAAAGGAGAGGGAAGTTCAGACTGCCTTTTCAAGCTGAAGTTCCCGTGCTGGGGAAGTAGATGTAGAAGTTGAGCAGGCCCTCTTCTCATGGAGGAATCTCAGTGTCCCACTGAGCTGTGGTCACCGTCCTTGTTATGGGAGGTTGACTCCTTGGGGCTGCCAGCATCAGTGTGCAGGAATTGGTTCATGTCATTCCTGCTGAGCTTAGAAGACAGAATTTTTCCATTTTTTTATCAAAGCTGAAAGAGAATGGGGGAAGAAAAGTTCTGTTTCCTGCCTTTTGTATTCCTTGTCTCTGAAGTCTTAGAAGGACAATGTTTTAAAAGCATCATCATCCAGTAAAGATCTTACTGCTGTTTCTCTCGCGTTGCACACAGGCTTATGTTTTTATTTCTGGTGATACTGTTGGAACCTTGAGTTCATAGACTCGTAGAATCACATAATGGCTTGGGCTAGAAGGGACCTCAAAGCCCACCCAGCCCTTTGCCATAGGCAGCACTGCCACCCACCCTGTCAGGCTGCCCAAGGCCCCATCCAGCCTGGCCTTGAGTGCTTCAGGGATGGGGCATACACAGCTCCTGTGGGCATCCTAACATCTAACTTATATCTCTCTTTCAGTTTAAAACTGTTCCCCCTTTTCATATCATTGTCCTTTCACAATCAGACTGTGTAGCAAGTTGTTTCTGTTTATAAGCACCCTTTAAGTACTGGAAGGCTGCAATGAGGCCTCCCTTGAGCCTTCTCCAGGCTGAACAACCCAGCTCCCTCAGTCTTTCTTTGTGAGAGAGGTGCTTCAGCTTCCTGGTGATCTTCATAGTCTCTTTTGGACTCAAGCCTTTTCAGACTGGCTTCCTTTAGGTGTGCTTTCCACAGCTGAAAGTGTCTGAGAAATATCCGTTTTTGGCAGAGGGAGGATCCCAGTGTGGAAGAGGATCCCCAAGTGGGAAGGATACAGGGTAGAAAAACCTTCTGAGGCTTTGAGCTTAACTTCAGGGGGCTGAAAGCTCTCATTTTAGATATGCAGCCTAAGGAGAGCTTCTCCTTTGAGTCCAATGGGAAAGAGCCACCATCCTTTATGCGATGACATAGAGCTTAGGTTTCTGAAGGGCTTGAGTACCACAGCCCTGCCAAAGAGCTGTGCTGCTTTTGGCTGTTATATAGGCCACTTTTTCAGAAGTTTCTGAGGTGTGAGTACTTCTTTTATTTACTTATTGTTTTTTAAAGTTTAAAGCCGATGATTATTTAGCCAACAATTATTTTTATGTTAATTGGTGAACATTCTATTTTAAGCAGAAAACATTTCAAGAGGACTGAGGGCTACTTTGGGTTAGAAAAAAAAACAACAATATTTTTGTGGGTTTGTTTCTCTAATCTGAAATCATGTTCAGTGTATTGGTAGCCTGTCATCTCCACAGCCTACTACATATATTTCACATGTGCCTTTCAGAAGATGTATTTGTACAACTGAAACATAGATATAACTGGTCTGGAGCCTAGCAGCCCTGCTGGGACCATGAACATTGTAAAATGACACGAGAATTCTCTTAAAGCTATAAAGCATAACTGCTGAAATTAGCAGTAGAGGCTTTATGTTGTGCAGAAATAGCTCAAGGGTTGTTTTTTTTTTGTTTGTTTTGTTTTTCTTTTTTGTATGTTCTGTCTAATTTCAGCTACAGCAGGGCTGCGAAAACCTCAGCACTACAAAAATTATGCCTGCTTCTGTGTATAATTATTTACTTTCTGTAATAATAATGAAAATGACTACATTTTTTTTCTTTTCCAGAATTGTATATTCTTGATAGTACTTCACACGTGAACTATTTTGCTCAGATTTTCCTTCTTAAAATTATGCCTGCTTCTGTGGCATATTTTCATTTAGACAGGATTTTTGTTGTTGTTTTCAAGCAGGGAAAACACTACAGCCGCAGATGCTTTGCACCTGGATGCAATTTTCAGGTTTCCACTTTGCTGTGTGGAAGCAGGCAGGCAGTGTACTTCTGCAGGAGCTGTTCTTGGTCATAAGGGGCCAATTCTATCATGTGCCTACTGCTGTGCCAGCCAGCCTGCTCCCAAGAAGGGCTGCTGGAAGTTTCCTGGTGTCCTGCAGTACGCAGGTAGCCACAGGGGCCCAGGTATGACCAAGGATTTGGTCAAGACCTGACTTGTGTTGGGGTCATTTACTCCTTGGCTTTGAGAATGACAAGTTCAGGCAGAGATTGCCTCTCTGAATAAAGTCTTTGGGATCACTGGTGTGATACCATGAGGTTGTCCTGCCAGTAAATTCCAAGATTATTTTATCATCTGAGAGATCAACATTCTCTTCTTTTGATTTCCTGAGGATGAGCTTCCTTCGGTGCGTGGTTGAAGAGCTATAGTTCAGTGTCTGGGTTTGCTCTGTATTGCACTGGTGGGGTTCATGCAGATTGAGTGTAGTTTAACTGCTCCCATGAGTAACCTGAGAAGTCCTGCAACCTCCCAGTGCTTTCATTGTCCCAGCATACTGCAAAGGATAGCAGGAAAAAAAACTGGCCTTTCATCAACTAATTATACTGTAATCTGGTTTGGTTGTACCACTGGGTTGATTTTAGCTGAATTTTGGCTTTCAACTTGGTGTGACTATGTTAGTCTCTCATGATTCTGTTTCTGAGCTTTTAGTCATGGAAAATTGGTAGGTCCTCAGTTCCGTATGCATATATGTAGATATGCATTTCTATATGTATTTATGTGGTGTCACTTAATTAGGCTAGCCTCCAGTATGTGAACAGCATGCCTATTTGCCTATTTTTTGATGTTTATTTTTCTTTCTTTTAATATCAAGAAATATGGATTAAAAATACCATCCAGCAATAAAAATGTTTTTTGATATCTCTTGGGTTGATTCAGCTCCAGTGTACGTGCTGGGTTAGGAGGAGGATGATGCCATCTCCTGCAGTGTGCTCTGGCAGGAGCAGCAGCTCCGTCCTTTGTATGCACAATGCAGTAAATGCAAGCCTGTCTGATTCTATGAGACGTGTCCTGCAGAGAGCTGGGAAACATATCCTCTGGGCAGTTTGATCTCACAAACCCCTTCAGCCACAAGACCGGTATTTCCCCTGGTGAATCACAACTCCCGGTTGAGGTCTGAGTTAGATGTAGCTTTGGGTGGAGCTCTGGTGAAATGCAAGCAGTGAGAAGTCGCTAGGAATTAAGACTTTTGCTGAAGGGGGAAAAAAAGAGAATTACCACCCTTAAGTCACTAATTGTGGCTACAAGCTTGGCGATGTGACCTCAAAACTGGCTAGACTGATTATAACTTCAGGCTTGTGTGAGAGGGTCATGACTTACACATTCCTGCTTCTCTTGATCTTCCTGCTATTTGTTGTAGCATGGCATTTTAATTTCCTAGTGAGCCTTGGAAGATGATGGCTAGGTGTTGGGGCAATGGTTCTGGGCAAGTTCCCATTTGGGTATTTCTAGATGTACCTGGGAGAAGTAGCGGGGGGTGTTGAGGGAGGAAGTCCTGTCCAGTCCTCGATTCATTTCTGCAAAGTCCATAATCAGGATGATACTTCAGAAATAGTTTATGCTTTTTGGTGCTTTATGCTGGAGATAGACTATGCTTGTCCTGCAGCTACTCTGTAGGGCATTTCTCCAGGGTCTTCACACCTAATGTGGCTTACTCTCTGCTTAGGTGTTATTTTCCTTTGTGACCAAATGACTGTTCTTCAGTCTAATCCATAGAAACTTTTCAGTTTGGCAGAAAAATTAGAATTATATATTTTTTTACATTGAAACCTCAAACGTGAGTGATGTTGGAGGAGCATGCTAATGCATATTTTTCCCTGTTGAACAGCTTGCTGGTAACAGACCTGATTTTGGTTTGGATTTGAAACCTGGCAGAAATCCGTATATGCTTTTACTGACCAGTGTTGTTAACATTTCCATTTTGAGTAAACTCTTCTGTGGAGTGGCTCAACACACAGTTTCTATATGCAATCTTGTTATTGTTCTTAGCAAATGGCTCTGTGCTTAGTTATTGTTTGCAAAAAAGAAGCAACCATATTCAGCAGTTAGAAAAAAAACAACCAGAGAGCACTCCAGCCCTTTTAAGGCTTTGAGGAAAACTTGTCAGTTTACTCTTCTGGATGGAAGGAAGTATTCAAAACTGAAAGGTGGTGGTCATTCTTATAATGGTGTGAACTTGCAGTGAAAATCTGAATTCTGAGTAATACAGCTTAAGTTGAATTCCTTATGCGTCTCAGTGGCCCTTCCTCTAGTGGGCGAGTTGAAACGTCTTGGAGCAGAGCTCAAATCTGGGCATTCATGTATCTTAATCTTTCTGTGAACAGTGGCATACTGACAAGTGAAGGGAAGTGTCTAGGAGGACAAACTTTGTTGATATCCCGTGCCATTCTGTATCCTCCAGGACTTAGAGTTGATCAGGCTTCCTATGGTTGTATGTCAGTGTGTTGTTTTTTTTTTTTTTTGCAAATGTAGCACACACATGTATTTGCTTTATGTACTTTCTCTGCTTTAGTGGGACATTTTGCCTGGTTTGTGGTATCAGGCTATCCTTTTGAGAGTTCCTCATCTTTTGGAGAGCCTCGCTAGAGATTTTGGAGTAAATAATGAGTGAAGGTGTACATTGAAGAGTTATCTTAAATTAAATCCTTCTGTGAAATTATTTGGGTTTTGGTTTTGTTTTATCCCAAATGGAAGAAAGCTGGAAGAGGAGAGAGAAGCTTGGCAGCAGGCCTTAGGAGCTGAGCTATGTCTTCACACATGATCCTGGCTAATGGTGCTCAATGGGTAAACCACTGTGTTGGGTGGCTCAGGAGAGAAAAGGCTACATGCACTTTGATGTGTTAGTGTTGCTTCTTCCTGTATGTTCCTGGAAACTATTAACAATCCTTTATTGTAGGTCAGTGATAGGAGGGTGCATTAATATAAGGCTCACGTTGTTTTGTTTTGGAGAGTGCCCTCACAGGAGATACCACATTCCTTCAGCAGAGGGAAACACTTGGTTGTTGGCTTTCCCTTGGGGTCACAGCTGCATTCTCACCATGAGCAAGTTTACCCAAGGGCTTTTTCATATGGCTTGTCTACCTCTCTGCTGGGATTGAGCTGAAGCTGTCATTAACTTCGGCTGGAATTAGATAGCTGAGTGTTTCTGAAAGTTGTAATTGACATCAATACTGCAAGGCCCTTGGTTGTCTTCCTTTAGAGCCTTGCATACCTTCGGAGGGCAGTAAGGAAGAACTCCATGAGTTCTGCAGCACCTGGAGAAAATGTTCTTTTAGCTCTTCGTGCAGTGCTGGATTCTGAAAGTGGTACTGCAGTCAACTTTGCATGTTTTGTTTTGTGTAATGTATATGTAAATGCTCTTTCTTTCCAAACTCAATATCAGAAATTCAGAATTTATGTGGAAGGATTCTCATGCCTTGCCTTTGCCTTTAGAGAAATTGGCCCTGCTTTTGGCACTGGGAGATAGGAGAAATTCTTTATTTTGAAAACATATTAATGTTTATAATGTTAAAAGTAACATATTATTTGGTCCTATTTTAGTTGCTGTTGTTTAGCGTGTCATCAAAGTGTTTACCCAGGTGAAGCTAAATGTATTTATTGAGAGGTATGGGATTGTTTTCCTTACAAACTTGTTTATCCTGAGGAAAAGCCAAACTCCTTTGTTCTACAAAGCTGTGCAGTTAGCAGTAGTGAGGACTACACAAAGAGGTCACTTCTGTTTGACCACTTCAGTGGCTCAGAAAAGAACTGTGTGTCTTGGTTAGGCTATATTTTTATTTGCTTCAGGAAGAAGCCAAGTTGGCAGGCCTGTGAGGTTCACGCCGGGACAAGAAATAGATGGGGATTCTGTAGGTCAGACTTCTTGTCTTATTAGTCTTCTTTTTTGGATCTCTTCCCCTTATTAAATATAGATGTGGCTGCGGGATTTCAGTTTATCTCCTTATTACAGCTTTCTGGTGATAAGTACAATTAATAGGTTTGTTTACTCTGTGTAATGATTGAGTCTTGTATATTCCACAGAAGAAAGTCAGCGTGGCTTTTACAGTGGGGCTTTGAAGGATGGCATTTCCTGTTTCTTTTCAAAGAGTATACCAGAACGAATATCTGATAAAGTGAGCTCTTTGTAGTTTAAGCACTGAGAGTCGCCTTCTACCATGTGATATTTAATAATCTATCTGCAGGAATAAACAAATTATTCAACACAGTGAATCTGTGCTATAAAATATAATGTGTGCAGCAGCCAGTTACATTTCCAATAGTTTTCACGCCAAATCTGAGAAGTTGGAACAGATGGCAGATGGGATTTTGACACAGAGCTGCATAGCATTTGCAGCAAAAGTGCTTAGTTTTGAGAGCCTCTCTTCCTGATTTCTGTGTTTATGTTGCACCATTTTGCCTGGGTGATCCGGTATCTTAAATGACTACAGCCCTGGTGCAGTAGTGAACTCCCTGGGTCTTTAATACAAAGCCTGTGAACAAGCATAATTGCAGTGTAATTAAATGCTTGTGTTTAACTTACTTTGTAGTCACACCTTTGTCAGAAGGAAGCCTTCATAATGGGCAGTTAAGGTGGAGATGCTGTCTGTAGCTGGTGGAAGACAGAAAGCAATGCCCAAATCTGTATTTTCCTTACGGGCTTGGTCCTTTGCTGATAGCCAGTTCCTTCGTGGCTTTTTGTGGGCTGTGGGTTTGCAGATGGCGAATATTAGTCAGGGATCCTTTTTATTCAAACAGTAACTGGAGACTTACTGTGTTCCAGCTGCTTCTGGAACTGATGAATACAAGCTGTAATGAAGAATTTTGGATTCTTGAGTTCATGTGCTACCTGTTGAAATTCCCACCTATATTTGCTTGCAAATGCTTGATTTTTGAAGTGTGCAGTCCCTTTGTGTAGTCTGAAAGGCCATTGTGGGCCAGAGTCACTGCAGAGCTGGTTGCAGTTTTATAAATGCTGGCGTTTTGAGAAGTCGTGCTTTTTAAAGTCGTCTTCTTCTGTGTGTAGTGTTGAATGATGACATGCTTTTGGATAGTTTCACAGGGGCTTATCAGAGTTATCAGAGAAATGTGAGGTTGTCCTCAAGAAAGTCCTGCAAGAAGTCCCAAGCATCCTGGAAGTTACAGCTTTGATGTGTTGGTACTGCTCCATCAGTGATAACGTTCCTGGAACAAGAAATAATTCCTGGTAGTTTTATTGTCACCATAATTTTTACTGTTTTCATGTGATTGTATTTTCCCTTAACTTTGTTCTAGATGCTGTACCAGAGTTACTAGTAAGCAGTGCATTTACTCTCTGCGTACTCTCTTCAGAAGAGCAGTCATGATATGCTCTTCAGGAAACAGTTGTTTGTTTTTTTTTGTCAAATCTTTGCAATTGTTAGAGGAAGTTTTAAGAGCTCTGTGCAGCATGGTGAGTGTTTTGCCTGAGGCTGCTGATCACTGAGAACCCCCTTGTTTGCATCTTCGCTTTTGGAAGGGTCTGTCAATATCTGAAAGCTAGGATGCTCCTTTTTTGTGCTTTTAAGCTGTAGCTTTGCTTCTTTTGTGGATGTATGTATGTATTTACTTATTTATTTATTGTAATCCAGCTGCAGTGCTGTGTGCCATTGGTTCCCTTCTTGTACCACTGTAGAGGAGAGGTATGAAGGAAAATAATACCTTATACTCATTGCCTGTACAGATCTAAATATTATGTTTATGCCCTTGTTCCTTGCTAATGCTGATGTTGGTCAACTAACATGTTTGTATTTTGAATGTATTTCTTTTCATCTATTATGTTTAGGTTAATGATTTGACACAGCTGCATAACTTGGAGAAACTGTGTAACAACGAGTTAGGATTATTTTAGAACAACAACAAAAAAAAATTGATTTGCATAAATACTCTTTTTCTGACTTTTTATAGTTGGTGCTGACTGTAACAATTAAAAAGGCTTACTTTTATTTGTTTTGTTTATTTTTCAAAGCCCTGGAAGTTTGCTGACAGATCAAAAACCATACTGAGCAAAAATAAAAGAAGAACCTTAGTAGCAGACAGCTTATTTTCCCAACTGGAAAGGTGACTCACTGAGGAGGAAAAAATAAGTCCAGAAGTGGTAACCATTAATTTCTATAAATAAGTAAAAACAAGTTACTTGTTAGGCTTTCAAATGGATAAGGGAGAGATTGTTCCAGTTTTTAATCTTCACCATGTGGTAAAAATTAAGGTACACTATGTCACATGTACACCGTGTTTTTTCTAGATAGTATTAAAAATAGCTTCTCTTTTTTTCTGTGCAAAGAAAACTGGTCCTCTTCAAGTATACCTGTATAAATGGCAGATGCTATTTGGCTCCACTGTGAAATAGATGGAGTTTATGTATCAGTTTGTTTCTAGTGGCTTGTGTTCCTGGCAGAAATACCACTGGGTTTGCAATGTCTTGACCTGCAGCTGGTTTTCTTCCTGCCTGCCTGTTGGCTCTCTGGGGATGTGCACTGAAGCACTGGGGTGGAAGATCCCATGTTGGACCGTGATCCTCCTGATGGCTGACCGTGATCCTCCTGATGGCTGACCCCAGCAGTTTGAAAACTGCTATAGAGAGGATGCAGGTTTTGTAGTCCTTGGGAATCTGCATTGAACTCTTCCAGAGGACATCTCAAGGCTCCTTACACAGGCCAGGTCTCTTGATTTTTTTTTTTCCCTTACTGTGTATACAGTGCTGCTCCCACAAATCATGCTCTCAATTCAAAGCTTTCATTCTGTGGAACAGCTGCCTTCTACCCTAAGCTGTGTTTCAGCATAATTAATTGAGGAACTTCGGGACTTGCATGAAGAGCTAAATAATAATTAACCAGTCTGACTTCTCTGGTGCAGCGTTAGGGCTTTCATCTTCAGACCCAGGTTTCTTGTCTGTTCGACTGACCAAGCATTGATGCTTTTTCAGTTGTGACCTCTTTCTCCCTTAGTGCTGAGTACATTTGGATTTGTCACAAAAGGGCTCTCATGCAACTTCCTGCAGGAGAGCTGCTACAAAGGTCTCTTCTGAATTGCAGTCATGTGAGCTGCTCCCTTCCCTGAGCCTTGTGCCTCTTATCAGCAGCCGTTGGCAGTGCCCAAACAAACCACTGCAGTAGTGCTGCTGGCTGTGCAGGAGGAGGAAGTAGTTGGAGAATTGCAGGCATGTATGTTGGTAGGTTTAAAGGAGCAGCAGAGTTTTAGGGTTTCAGTGCTCCAAAGCGGACTTAACGAGATTGTGGCTACAGCTAATGAACCCAAAACAAGCAGTAGCAGAAAATGCTGGGGTTTAGTTTTGTAAAATTTAATGACTGGACTTGTATAGTATTGGGATGTGTATGTAATCCTTTCTCTGAAGATTTAACTCCATTTGATGCTCTGCTTAAATGAAGTAAGGAGGTCTTGGTTCAGCACAGCTGATAATCTCTGGATGAACGTGTGACTTTTCTCTAATTCAGAGATGGAACTTTGTGTCTCGATGGTACTTTACATTTAGCGTGTTCTCAAATCCCTTCAGTTGAGGCTTCTAGCTGGACACAAGTTACTTGGCTTCTTACACAGTCCAGGGTTGCTCTGGGAGGTTAATAACAGCTCTCCCTGATGGGTGATTTCACAGAACCCTCAGTAGCTGATGAGAATGGCTGAGGTTCAGTAGGTATCTACTGCTGATCTTGGGACAAATTACATTCAAGGTGTGCTGCCCATGATTGAAGCAGTCAAAACTTTTTTAGAGCTACTCTTACACTTGCAGCTAAATGTACCCCAAAGTGCTTTTCTGCGTTACTGCTGTAGTTCGTAAGCTGATAATGGAATGTGATAGCCCCACATAGTACATGCTGCTTTGTCTCTTTTAATCAGGAGAACTTACGTGGTTCTGCTGCCATGTTCATACCATAAAGAATTAGGACAGGAAGTCTCCATCACAGTTGGCTCTCTGTTTTCCCTGTACAGATGTAGCTTTGTTAACAAATGACTTGTCTAACTTACTGTCATTTTTTAACTCACGTCAGTGTTGTTATATTGATATATATGTTGGCTGTAGAGCTCTTATTGCAGGCATATTCCTGGAAAGCTAAAAGTGAGGATATTTTTTTTTCACAAACTCATTTTCTTTTAACAAAATCATCAAGCCACCTACTTACTGGTACTTTGCATGGTACGTATTGAGGGAAGGTTGTGTACTACTCCATTGTAGTGGAGATTAGTTGTGGAGTTAGTTTCAATAATGCTTTTTTTTTTTTTTAATTTATTGGAAAGGAAGTGGAGCAGTATACAGAATCAAGAGTAAAGGGAAGGGTGTCTTCTGTGTTTTGTAACTCTGTTGAAGCAATTTCTTTGTTAGTTGTGGATAAGGGTACACATGCCATCCTGTGTATTTCAGGCACCAGATGGTATAATGGGAGGTGCTATTAGGAGAAAGAAATAGCCTTAATTTAGAGAGGTTGTGTAGAAAAATTGTTTGAAGAAGAACAGGACAATACCCCCTCCTTGAAGCGAGCAGGAAGAAGTGATATATTGTATTATATGTTATTCATTATTGTGTACAGTAGAAGTAGTAATTAAGTTTTACAGGACATGTTCAGCGTCTGTGGTGCGGTATTGGCTGTATTATTCACACATCTGTCAAGAATAGAGGGTGTGATTGTGTATGCTGTTAGAATGAATCATTAGCAGTATGTGCTCTTTATTGAATATTAGAGTTGGAGTGTGCTGAGGAAAAAAAATAATCTAAAAATTTCTTTTTGTGACAAAAGGAGCAGTGGATGTAATCACGTTTTATTTCTGTCAATGTGACCATAAATTATCTGTAGGCAAAAAATAAAAATAAATAAATACAATATTATCTGAAAAAACAGACTTGGACAATGTATGTGTTAAGGAACCAGACAAACAAAAAAGACCAACTAGCTCTTTGCAAATTGAATTTGCATATTACCTCTGAAAATCAGGTGCTTTTATGGGGTGGGTCCCAGTGTGATTGAAGCACATATGTCTGCATGCTTCTAGCTCAAGGTACAGAGCTACAGTACTCTGCTGTTGTCTACAAACAAGAGTCTTGCTTATGTGAACATGGGTGGAAATTTAACTCCTTGAAGAAAACATCATGAAAGAATGTGTGTATCTGAAAGCATAGACAGAAGTTGTGATGATCATGTGTATGCATAAACTTGCTGTTGGCTATCCAAAGATGAAAGGGAGCTGAAAATGTGACCAAAACAATATTATATAGGCGCTCTGTTTAACAGATCTTATTAAGTGATAAATGCACTGCCAAAGTTTAGCTGTGCTTGTCATACGCATGAGTAGGTTGAATTATGATGGAAAATACAGTCACTTCTTGAAAAGAGGGACAAGTTGATACCTGAAATGACAGGGAAGCTAAGCTGTAGGAAAAGCAGTCAGCCTGTGAGTAAGAGGGAAGGTGATGTCATGTGAATGCTGTTGTGGGATTTCAGTGGTTTCACTGCTGGCTCTCTCCAAAACTTGCAATCTTCAGTAAGTTAATGGATCTGTTTTTTCCATGGTTCTCTCATTGCATAAGACAGCTGAAGGATTTTCCATTTCCAGCCTCTGGTTTTAAGCACCTTGGGGAGGGAGATGCAGTGCATAAGGTGCTGGCCCTTGTGCAGGTGCGGGAGGAAGTAGTGGTGTTGCAAACAACCAGCACCATCCCTCTTTGAAGAAACAATAGCTCTTAGAAATTTCTGATATGAATGGTTTTGCTTTTTCTGACAAATGCAGTTCTGATATCAGTTCTTTGTTTTACAAATATGTCTGCTTTGCAAATAACGTCTGATCTGCCGCCTGGAGTAGAAGCGGCCAAGTTCTTGTTATATTCCTTGGTGAAGGAGCATGAAGATCTTGGGGTTTGTATTGTAGTATTTTCTGATGCACACATGAAACTTGAGTAGAACTCCAAGGTCTCAAATTTTATTTCCTTACAGATGAGGAAATCTCTGTTCCTCCCTGTAGAATAAAGTATTTTATGTGCTGCTTATGGGGCTAAGGGCAGCGTGTGCCATAAACATGAAGTTATTTTTCTATTTTGTATTATTTATGACTTCTTTGTAAAGAATAGTGGCTGTATTTGAAGCCAAGTATTTCTGATTGTCCTCTGAAAGAAGGTAATATGAATCTGGCAGTGGAGGAGCAACACTGCTACCGCAACATTTATTTGCAATGAAATGGAAATGGCTTTTCAGGATTCCTATTGTCAAAGCATTAAGACACTCTGCAGGGGTGCCAGATTTTGCAGAACTGTCACGTGGGGTTCAATTTTCTGATAATAATGAGCAGGGTGCTTCTCAGATGTTCTACTGCTCTGAGATTGATAACAACAGGCTGTTTTTTGTTTTTAGAAGAGTAAAAATACATTTTTGGCTACAGCAATCTGAGAAATTGGTAATGTGTTTCATTCGTGTACATTCCAGTTGCATCAGCTGAAATTCTACACGAGCTCATCTGACTAAGGACTTTCTTCAGTCCTCTTCTGTTCCACAGTAATTTACCCATATACTCCTCCTTTCACAGTTGCACACTTCATCATTTATAGAAAAGTTGTTTTTCAGCAGTACTTAGGTGATTTCATTTTACATAACTTTACCTAGTCTACTGGAAAAAAAATCAACAAATGGTTATTTTGTTGACTTACTGTTGTAATAACTGCAAGCAACAAGATTTAGTATTAGTCTGAAAAATAGTAAAAGATATTGGCAGTGTATGTAAAGGCAGAAAATTATATATTTTTTAGACTTGCATTCCTTAGTGCCATAAAAATCTGATCATAATTATGTAAGTTTAAATGTGTTTTAATAGGACTGTGTCAAGCAGCTGGAAAATTCCCCATTTGAGCTTGTGCAGGCATTTCGATACTATAAAGTCCATAGACCTTGGGGTGCCTTTTTTTTTTTTTTTTTTTTTTTTTTTTTAAGGAGAGGCACTTATGTGGGCTGTTGGGAATCACTAATACTGCATTTTGAGTATTACACTTGCATTTTATTTTAGGTACTCGGCTAATTTGACTTAAATTTACGGTGCGGTCACCTTGTTTATAAATAACATTAAGCAACATCTCTGTTGTGGCAAGTGTATAAAGTCCTCCCAGGTTTCACAAACCAGAGAACTGCAGCCTGCTGTCCTAGCTGGATGTTTGTGGACTCTTACCAAAGAATTGGCTGACTTAATTTATCGCCAACTAAAATAAATTGCTAAGTAAAAAGTTCGCACTCTGGACTAGATGCACTTTCAGTGGTGACTAGTGGAAAAATTCTCTGGGCTTTAGGGACAACAGAGGTGATTTGTGAAAGCCTGCTTATGAAGGTTGTTGCACTGTAGCTTCCAACTTGCCTTTTGGCAGTGAGGTGAAGGAGCGATGATCTGAGCTATGTAAGCCTACTGGAGCACTTCCCTTGCAGGAGAAAAGCATGTCAGACGTGAAGCTGTTTTGCATGTATGTCGCTGCCGTGGAAAGGGATCTGGGGATCCTAGTTGACAGCAAATTGATTCTGAGGCAGCAGCGGGCCCTCACAGCCCAAAGGGCCAACTGTGCCCTGGGTTGCACTAGGCCCAGCACTGCCAGCCTGATAGGGGGAGGGGCCGTCTTCTGCGCTGATGGGGAAGGGTCTGGTGGGAAAGGCATATGAGGAGTGGTTGAGGTCCCTGGGTTTGCTCAGCGCAGAGCAGAGGAGTTGAGGGGAGGCCTGATGGTGGCTGCGGCTCCTCACATGGAGTAGAGGAACAGCACTGAGTTCTGCTCTCTGTGACAGCAGTGGGGTCCGAGGGAATGGCGTGAGGCTGTCAGGGGAGGTGTAGGGCAGGTGTCATGGAAAAGTTCTTCACCAGAGGGTGGTGGACATGGATTGGGCTGCCTGGGGCAGTGGGCACGGCCCGAAGTGCTGGAGTTCAAGGAGAGTTTGGATGCTGCTCTCAGATGTTGGGTTTGAATTTTGACTGGTGCTGCATGGGGCAGGGAGTTGGACTTGATGATCCTTATGGGTCCCTTCTAGCTAGGAAAATGCTTTGATTCTGTGATTCTGCTGCCTAATACCTGTGGTACCCAGGACATTAGGTACTCTTCTAAAATAGAGTGTCTTGGAAGATGAGGTGGCCATAGTGGAAAGAAATGCCTGCTTCTTGGCACGTTCTCACCAGGAGCACAACCCCTGCATGTCAGCACTCCACAAAGATCCTTGGACTTCGCATGCAAGTACATTTCACACCCTGTGGTCTCAGCTGTCACTGCATTATTTTCACCAGCCTTGACATCTGCTGGAGTTTGCTTTTGAATATTTCTGTCTAAAAGTAGCTGCACTCTTGACACGTCTTTCTCTGGTCTCATGTCTATCCCTGTAATCCAGGCAGTGCAGTTTTGCACAGCCTGCATTTGTAGGCACTGCCAAGCTGGGGGTGGTGTGAGTGCTGGCCACGGCGGTAGGTCCTTGTGTGAATAAAACGGGATCTTCTCCCTGGAATTAGACCAAAGAAGTGAGGTTAGTGTCTCAGCCGTTCAGGAGACGATATGCACTGATCCAGAAGCAGGGAAAAATCTCTACTGCAGGGTTGTTCCTCTTCTTGTTGAGCTTTGTCGAGAGCTTTGGGGAGAGCTTTGGTGTGAGGAATCTGGATGATGTAGCTCTGTAACAATTAAAACATAATAGTTATTTGTCTGAAAAGGTCCTTTTCCACTTATGAGGTGTTCAACTGTTCAGCCCAATTTCTGTTATGCTTTTGCACTTAGGAAACAGCAGTTTAGAACAGTCTCAGCCCAGATGCATTTACTTGACTCATTGTTCATCTCCGGATAAAGGCCCATTTTGCCATGTATTAATGCTTCAAATCACTTCTGTTTGGTTAAGGTCTCCTAATTGCTTTGCAGTTTAGTTTCAGATTAAATCTTCCATCAGCGTGCAGCATGAAGCAACACATAACACGCTAAAAAAAACCTATATTAAGCTCTGTGTTGATGCTTTTTATACTAGGTTGATGTAAATGTTTTTATTTTTCTGTTAACAGCTATCAGCTTGTGTAAATATGCATCGAAAAATTAAAACCAGCTCCAGAGTGATGCAGGAAATGTTCATTCCTGTTGTAAATAAAGAATAATAGAAAACAGTGAGGAATTTGATGTGATTGCATCAAATCTCTAGATATGCCTGCAAGTGAGGAAATGTTCTGTACCTTGTTGAAAACTGGAGTGCAGATACCTTCTTTAAAGAGGTGCTCTGAGCCAAAAGAAAAGGTGTGGTGATGTACATCCTAGGAACCTGCTGGCTGCTTTCATATATCCTGCCTTGGGGGTTTCTCTATAGATGGGAGATGGGAAGTGCTGTGACATTGCCAGGTTCATGCAAACATTCGGCATGGAAGTATCAGTGACCGCAGAAGGGTTGTGGAATTTCTGTTCACTGATATAAGTACCTGCTCCTTTTCTGTTTGGTGGTGTTTTTTGCTTTATTTTAATTTTAATTTTAATTTTTATTTTTTGTTCCCTTTTGGCAGCTTATTAGTGAAAAAATTATAAAGAAGTCAATTTTTATTAAATGTAATTTCCATTAATATGAAGAAGGGAAGTAAAAATGACTCACTCTGTAGGTGCTTTGTTTTGTATTGTCACAACTGCAGAAAAATCAAAGCACATGCTAATAAGAGTAGGATTACTGGATGGAAACATATCTGGTCAGAGTGAAGGAGTGGAGCAAGCAAAAGCTGGAGATTGCTTTTCAGGGGGGCCATGACCTTGAGGGGCTGGATATAATGGATGCAGTGTTTCAGGCTCCTTTTTACCTTGCAACTACTGCATGCCATTGGTATTCATCAGTATGGGTGAGGCTCTGCAGTGGAAAGACTTCCGAAGCATCACCTCACCTCTGAGAAAAGCTGATAAAATGAACATCAACACTCTTCCAGGATCAGTACGTTTATTTGAACTTAATGCACTTTATCTAAAATGTAAGTGCTGTTGCTGAATGTTCCTTTGGCACAGACTCACAGAGTTTCTGCTAAGCTTCACATTCTATGTTTTTTCACATGCATATAAAGTACCAACAGCATGCTTTGGTGCCACATAACCTTTAGGAATGCTGGGTTTAGCCCTGGTTGTTAGGCTTAAACCACTGAACAATTGAGCAGGAGAGTGTATTTGGGTTTGATTTTTCTTTTGTTTCTGTAATCTAGTCCTCCCCATCCATCTTTTGGGATGGGGACCCAAGAGGTCCTCCTTTTTATTCTTTGCCCTACACCAAAATTGATTTTTTATAAAGACATTCAGATATCAGTTCACAGGTTACTTCTCAAACTATTTCATATTTAGTGACATTTTGCTCTTTGTTTCAGGGTTGGTAAACGAGGACATATTTCTATCCAATTTACAAGTTGTTTGAAAACTGAATTAGAATATAGCTTTTTATCTTCTGCAATTTTAGATACTGTCTTTATGTTTCAGAGGAGTGAAGGGTTCTTAACACACTTAAGTGCAGTCAAGCACTCATCTCCCTTGTCTCGGTTCGTGGTTGAATCTCTCCTTGAGTTTCTGACTTGGGAACAAGGAAAAGTCTGAGTAATCACCAGAGGGAGGGCATGGTCAGAGCTATGTTCAATCTGAACTTCAGGAAAAACTTCTTTAGTTTGAAGGTGACAGAGCACTACAACAGGCTGCCCACAGCACTTGTGGAGTCTCCTCTGGAGATACTCAGAACCCACCTGGATGCTTTCCTATTAACCTACTCTAGGGAACCTACTTTATTAGCAGGTTGGGGTCTCCAGAGGTCCCTTCTAACCTCTGTATTCTGTGATAATGTATACCCTGACTGCTGTGACAGATGCTCACTTCTGTCCTGTTACCTGAAGTTCTTATAACCCTCCAGCAAACATTCTTGTACCTTTCTCTGTAAAACTATTGCACGTGCTACTTGGAGGTATTTAATTAGAAGACTGTTGTCTGTAATTAGAAAACATCTTTTTTGCTGTACAGCAATGAACTTCTGGAAGTGGGAGGGCAAAAGGTGCTCGGTGTCTTGTAATATAAAAAGCACAATCATCCTTTGAATTTACCTCTGAAAAAGGAAGGGACATTGTACTCCTTCGTGTGTCCTCCAGCAAAGTGTTGTGGGTGTCTTCCATGAGGCTTCCCGCATGTGAGAAGCCAGTCTGGTGTGGCTGATGCTCCCTGATGACCTTCAACACTGTGAGCTTGCTGGTGGGCACCCTCCACAGATGGTTGCATCACCAAAGCATGAGCAGCCAGCTGCTGACAAGTGTGTTTCTGTATTGAGTGCATGGGAATAAGCCTGTGCACTGCCCTTTAATAATAACATATACCATTATTTTTTGCTTAATTGGTTGTGTTTTCATCAGGTGAGCTCCAGACAGGCGATTTGCAGTTGCTCAGTGATTGTTGTGGTTTACAGCATACAAATTAGTGTGGGAAGCTGCTAACATGAGCCTTGCAGCTCTGGGCTTCAGGGACAGGATCTTGTTTTTTTGTGCTTGCCTGGAGTGCAGAATATGAGAAGGAAGAGCACAGAAGGGTACAGGGCTGCCCTCCCTTCCTAGGGATGTTCATGTGCTGCTCTGGTGAAGGATCGTCCTGTGTTCTAAACCTGCTTGTGAAAGCCTGGCACAACAGCTGTGCTCCGAGTGTAGAGGTACGCACAGATTACAAGATTCCTTTTTAATTAAATTTTAAGGATTTTAAGGGTGCTTACATCCTGACTATATATATATATATACATATATATATAGTATGAGCATATATATAATGTATGAGCACTCGTTCCCAGTCACCTTCAGGTGTTTCATAAACCATGTTGGACTTGTCATTGTCATGATGCAAGTCCAAAAACATCTACCTGGGCTTCCAAAATCAGCCTCAACTCTGTTACTGAGATCACTGAAGCCAGTAGTTGCAGTCCAGCAAACCACATTTTCCTAGCTGGGTATAGATGGGGCAAATGCTTATTTTTCATCCATCACGTGTGCATGGAGGCAACTAGGCTGCAGAGTGATCTAAGCTGTTGGAGTTGATGTGGTGAAAAGATATTTTTTCTGGATTCAGTACAGTACTCTGATATATTACAGCAGGTATGGATAGGGTTGAGTGGGTGGTGAATTCAGGTGAACGTTACTGGGTGAGTCACTGCAGCTGGGGAGTGGAGAATCTGGGCTCTCTCTACAAAGTTTTGGGCAGCCCAGACCTGCCAACTGCTTGTAGCCAAGGCCTTGCTAGGATTTGTTCCTTAACTTGAGTTCAGTTAGCTGGGTGAGACTTGGAAAGGCAGGGGTGACGTGGTGCTTGGGAGGTGTGACTGAATAGACCCAACAGCATGGCCTCACTTACCATCTGTCCAGGGTTGTCCATCCTCTCTTCCTCCTTCCTTTTACATTCTGTTTTACATATTAACAGCGATCAGCTTTTTGAAAAATAAGATAATTTAGCAAAACGATATTGTCATCAAAGAGAAGTGCAGCTTATTTTGAAAGGAGGGCAGAGCTAGGGCACATACGCTTCTGAATATAACTTTTAATATTATTGTGAGGATATTATATATTTCATGTTTAGGATCCAAATAAAGGAAAGAAAATTATATATACTGCACCTTTTTAAGACAGTGATGTATATCCTGGGAGCTCAGTCCTTTGCCTGGCTCCACTCTGAATGGTGATGGAAAGTTTTACAGTGTAGCCCCAAGCTCTTTTCTTTTGTGTTGCTTACATCTCCCCTGTGTCACCAGTCACTGCCTCCTCTTCTAGTTTATTTGTCATCCTTCTGGATGACTTTTCTTCCTTACTGAGTTCTAACATCTCACCCTCTCCCCACTCCCAAGCTCAGATGGGATGGGGAGAACACTGGAGGCAGTGTTGTGTTCAGGGCCACCTGCTGTGCTGAGGACTTATTACAGAGGGTCTTGAAACTGCATGTCTGCAAGAAAAAAGTTGCTGTATGTGTTCCCCTCTTCTCAGATGTCACATTTGTACACCTTTATTCACAATTGGCATCTTGTACTTGGAGCACTACTTCAGTGTTAATCAAAAATGACATTGACTCAACTGCCTAGAAGATACTCTTCCCTTTGCCTCAGCTTGTAGGCACGAGATGTTCCCTAGCAGCCTGCCCAGCCTCCCTGGGACTGATAGTGGTGCAGGCATTTCAGATTCTGGTACTGTATTTTTACAGCCACAGTCCCATGCTGGACAGTACTGAAAGCACTAAATAAATAAATAGAAAGTCACCAAAATAGTATTAAAGGTAATGCTTTAATTTTTCTTAATAGAATCGCAAGACAAACTGTAACAGTAACAGTGGCTTTTGAAAAAACTTGATGGTATTTTACTGCTGGATTTTCTTCTTCCGCTGTTAAAGCTATGGTTTCCTACTTGTCATCCTCAGGAGATGGCAACTGTGTCTTCAGAGCTCTGTGAATCAACTTAGCTGCATTTTGGGTTTAGATCTAGTGATGTGCATATTCAAGCTAAGCAGCAGAAGGTGGGGAAGAGCATGCTTGTCCACCTGTGTGTGTAAAAGTGAATCTCTGCTCTGTGTAGAGAATAACTGGAAACTGTTTGGTTTTTTTTTTTTTTTTTTTTTTTTTTTGCTTTTTTGTTGTTGTTGGTTTTGTTTTGTTTTGTTTAAAACTTTAATATAAAGTGGTGGTTGTCCAAGAAGTGATGTCTATTCCGAGGCCCAAGGATGGTAAAAATGTTTTCCAGTTTGTTGTCAAGTCAGTAACAGTAATATCTGTTCTAATCCAGTTACTTTTAAAGTGGCACTGTATTGCTGGTGTTGCACTGTCTCCAGTTACTGAAACAGAAGGAGATGGATTTTGTTCAAGGTTAATCAACAGCTGCTGCACAGACCTCAGGAGCTGAAGAGCTGCTGCTTTGATCTATTGTGGGGGATGGAGAGACAACAGAAACATCGAGCTTTCAGGAGATTTTGTTCTGCACGAAACTGTCCTCCTACACTGACCTTATATCCCCTGGAAACTTCTTCATGGCTTTGTTCTGTTTTAAAACAGCAAAAGCAAAGCAACATGGCCTAGGAGGCAGAGGTAAATTCATTGAGAGAAAAGTGTTGGTAGCTTATTCCTCTTCTCTCTGAAGCAGTTGCAATTAGTGCCTTCCTTATTTGAAGGATTCCAGTAATCCTTCTCCATCACTTCTTCCACCCTTCCTGAAGAAAAATGCTGGTTTTCCCACTCTTGATAGTGGGAGGCAAATTGTCTGGATGTGTTCTGTCTGGGAGGCTGAATTCATCATCGGTTGAGGTCAGTAAGAGAGATCCTACTTACAGTGAAATTTGGGAGTGTGCCAGTGAATAGCCTGGCCAGGCATGCACTCGGCATATTGGGATTTTGGGGTGCAGTGAAGGGCAAGTTTTCAGAAGTAATGGAGTTAATAATACAAAATTAGTAAGGCTATATTTTTGTCAGGATAACTTTCTTTTCTTGCTGTGGCTCTTGTAGTAGTTGGCGTATGCATTTGTATACAGGAGAAACGAAGATAAACGTGATCTTAGATATCTTCCACATTAAAAAGCAATGTCTAGCTTGCTCTAGTTAATAACATCTCTTCCTGCTTCTTAGAATTTAGGTTTGGAGCCAACCTACTGTAGTGCATAAACAAAAGGTTCTCTAAGTATGTTGTTCCCTTTGCTTTGCCAGGACTTAACAGTAAAGGCTTTTTGAATCAATTGTGTTGATAGGTGAACTGGATTTTACACTATATTATGAGAAGGAGTAGCATTTTGTCTTGGATAGGAACAGTATATCCTTGTTCATCCATATGTATGTGTATTTACACTGCACCTGTGCACTTAGAGCAGTTCTGTGGCTGTTATTCAAGCTATTGCACAGCCTGCTGGCTGCATCTCCAGTGGGTCCAGAAGAAGTTCTGGCCTGAAAGTCGTTCCTCACTCCCTCTCAGAGGCGACCAGGCCTCTGTTTCTGAGAACTGTCAGAACTTTATTTCAGTGAATCCTTTTTTTTATTACTTGCTTTTGTCAAAGTGAAGACACAGACATGCTTCAGAGTCATTGACACCTTTCTAGATAACACTGCAGGAGATAGAGGGCATTTCAAGCTACTTGTTCCTTGTAGTTGATCAGGAATTGATCAGGAATCATGAATTGAAAGCATTTCTCAATTCTATGCTCAAAGTTGGAAGATTTTTTTAAATCTGAAGACTCTTATATGCTGTCTTGTCTGTGGATTAACAACTAATGAGGATTTTGTTCTCAAACTGTCATTTGCCTGTAGCGGATGTGCTTTGGAGGGATTGTAGTGCAGTAACAGAGCTAGCTGGGCACAGAAGACAGCTGTAACTTGGGTAGTTCCTACTGGATCTTTTGCCAAGACTTTTATTTTCTGTCTCCCAGACTGGGAAGTCCTACAGTCCATCCTGCAGTGCATAGATGTTTTATTGTTGAGCTACCTCCACAACACACGTTGTATTTGCATTTCGGATGCCCCAGGCTCCGCAAACTGCATTGTTCCAGCCTCTCTGAATATAGCCATTGACCCCTAACAATGTACATTTGTTTAAATCCAACTGTTCCATACTTGCTTATTTTAGGGATAGGCCAGCCAAGTGAATGCTTCTGTTCAGGCCCCTGTGTTGGTTTCAGAGCCGGAAAAATGCAGAATTGATTATTTAATTTCACTATGGAAAACACTGTCCTCCTTATGAGAGGCTATTTTGAATGCTGAGGTTTTGGCAAATATTGTTGTGGTTTAATGTTTATAAGCTTTTTCATTGCCCTTGAAAGCATAAACTTCATGTTATTTGAGCTTGGAGAACTTGGCAAATAATAAACCAGCTGAATAACGGGATATTAGTTGTCCTGAAATGCTTTTGGACAGATAGGACTGTTGTGGCGCATTTGTGTGTTCAGATGGATCAAATTCAGAGTGGAGACAGACTGCTAGGGACACTGGAAGCCCAGAAAAAGGCTGCTTAAGCCTTCCTCTGGGAGGTGGGAGGGCAGGGCCAAGTCTTCTTGGCTGTGCTGCCTCAGGAGTGTTGCTGTGGGTGTTGCTGGTGGATGTGTAGGGAAAACAGTGGGGCTGAGAATGTGCAGGGGAGGGAGGGATGCCCTCCAGGTTGGAGATGACACTGCTGGGGATGCTTTGGTGGTGAGAGCAGCCAAGTTAGCATGAGAGAAGAGGCTTTTGTTCTCTGCCCTGGCATCTGTGGTAGTTGATGTTTTGTGCTGAGGTTCAGAGAATCTTTAGGTTGAAAAAGACCTGTAAGATCACAGAGTCCAACCATCACCTTGCACTAGGAGTCCACCACTAAAACGTGTCCCAAAGCACCATATCCATGTGGCTCTGAAGTACCTCCAGGGGCAGTGACTCCACCACCTCCCTGGGCAGCCTGTTTACCACTCCTGAGGTACACATAGGATGTTTCTGTTAATTGGCTCTACCAGGGAGGCTGGGGAGCAAAGCCTTTCCACGGAGCAAGGTGCCTGCTGGCCCTTGGGCTCCTGTACCTGCTGGAGTTTGCATTGAGGGCATTGGGGAAGGTGCCCTTGGGTGCCTCTGACTTGCTATAAACCTGGAAGCCATCTGGCTCAAGGTTTTGGAAGTAAAATGGCAAACAACTTTCATTTGCCAAAGGATGGAGTGGGGGAAAACGTTGCTCTGAATTGATTTTCTGTGTGTGACTGAGCTCTTGCCATTCAGAGGAATCCAGCAGTAAAAAAGTTCTCTATGATCATCACCGTTTCTCAGGGCTGCTGTTCCTACAGCACAGGAACAAGAGTGGTGTTTATTCAACATTATTTTAGGTGTATGCAGCTTGCAATGTTTCTGTGGTAGACTCATGGGCCATGTAACAGAAATAAACTGTACTTAACAATTGTCTGTTAAGAATCTGCACTCATAACAGCTTTTAAAAGGCGTAAGTCTCATTTCTTTGTACAAATTCAGGCAAAGATGATCTTTGGAGGTTGGCATGCAAGATTAATTATTTGAGTTGTTGTTTCTTAATAATGATCTTACAGAGAAAGTCTCAACCTTATTCTCAAGGTACAACTTAATCCATTTGTATCACACCTTTACCTTTTCTTCTGGAGATAATCTGTTTGTTCTGACTGGGGGTGCAAAACTTTATATATAATCCCTAAAATATTTCTGATATTCAACCTCCTGTCACTGTGCAGAGACAGGACTGTAGTCTGGATTTGAGGTTCCAGCCACTGGAGTGCTGCAGCTGAATATCCTTTGATGTTTCTCCTCAAGGGTTGCAAGTAGCTGGTTTAAAAGCTCAAGTAGTCTGTGCCTACCCTGTCTTGACTTTGGTGACTTACTGATTGTGTCTGTGTTGCCTCTTCAGATCTAAAAAGCAAATGCTATTTCTTTGTAGCTTTGCTTGTCAGTTATTTTACAAAATCCTGAGTTCTTGTGCAGCCAGCTGAGGACAACAGAATAAAGGGCAAAGGAGTTTAAAAACATTTGAAAGGTGACAGAGGGTGAAGTGCTGTGATCCTAATAGAGGCTGAGAATCAGCACATAGTGAGCCTGACAGCTGTGAGGAGCATCTTTTAAACTGTGTGTGTAAATTCAAGCACTGCTTAGTCAGTTTACATGTGCTAACATGAAGCATGTGACTCACTGAGTGAGCTCCTGCTGTTCATGCTGGCATTTAGGCACTTCTATTTAAAAAAATAAACAAAAGTACTTCAGTGTGGTTCTTCTATGTTTACTCTTTCAGTAGATGACAAGTATTTACTGAAAGATTATTTTATTTCTCTCACTTGCGTTTTTTTTTTTTTTTTGCAAGATTTTATTCTTACATGCTCTCCTTTTATTTGAGAAGTATTTCCAAAGAAACAGTGCTGAGTGAAATTCTTCTAAATTTTTCAGTTATGCTGTTATAACTTTATTTTGTTTTATTTTAGGGGTCTCGAGTCTGGTTGAGAGAAAATAATCAGCATTATCCAAGTACTGTTCATTCCTGTGCGGAAGGAGTCGTCGTGTTCAGGACAGACTATGGACAGGTATGGGCATTATTAATGACTACTTTGTACTTTTTACCACTTTTTGGAAGAGAAACAGTTCTCCTTAATGGGGAGGACATAGGGGAACATAAAAGTTTAAGGTTTGTGAATGACTTGAATGTGGAACTTTGGTTTTAAGAGCTCTTTTCATTGCATATCTGGTCTGCTGATGTAACTGTGTCTGACAAAGCTGAAGGAGGGCTGCCAGGTTTGTGAGCATTTCTCAGCACAGGTCATTGGTTACTTAATGTGCTGGGCTTGGGTGGCCTTTCCAGGACTGTGCATCTTTACAGTGAGAAGCATCATCTTGCCAAGGTGCAGTGGGAAGCACTGAGGCAGACCTCTCATAGCAGCATAACGGCAGCACATTTTGTGCAACTCTGCTGGTCCTTACCACATGAGAATTGTAAGAGAAGGAGACCATTCCTCTCTCTGTATCTTTTGTTTTGTTTTAACTGCTTTCTGGCTGACAAGCACTTGTGCCTCCTGCCTTTTTAGAGAGATGAGAATGGATCCAGCAGCCCTGTCCTGTTTGCTCAGGTTACCTCAGCAGCTGCAGGTGGTGTGTGCCTGCTGGGTGAGCAAATTGCTGGCAGGGTCTGGCTGCCAGCTGCTGAAGAAAATCGATGGACAACTTGTGCTTTTTTTTTTGTCTTTTTTTTTTATTCATCTCTGTAGCCTGAATAAGGCAGAACTAGCCCTACCAGTTGCTGATGGCATGGAAGGTGCTCCATTTTCTCACTCACTCGCTCACTCAGTATCTGTATCTCTCCATTAGGCCACAGTGTGTCAGACTTCCCATCTTGAAATTTTCTTGAAGAAATTCCAGTAGAATTCAAGCTTTACATTAAGATTTGGTTATAAACAGTTACACTGACGGGGACATCAGCATCAGGAGAATACTGTCTTTGACTTTTGGAGGATGTCATTTTTTGCCCCCTGCAGTTTTGCTTTCTTTCCTCATTTATTTGCACTGGAAAGAGGTAGTGAACTGGGTTGAGAAAAGTTTAACAGGATGGAAAATATTGCCTTTTCTTACTGTCTTCATGTAATGCTTTTCTGAGTGAGAAAGAAGTAAAAGCATTTCTGTTAGAGCCAAGGAATCCTTTCGTTTTTTTTCCACAAGTTTTTCTGCAGGAAGGAAAGGAACCAGACAGATCTGAATGTTTTTTGATGGACAAGATATAGGCTGAATTGCTTCTATCTTGGTAGTGTTGGATGATAAGAGGCATGAGACTAATGGGGTCTGAAGCAGAGAACATGATGTCTAGAGTAGCAGAGAGGAGGTTGTTATCAAGTGCCCGTGCCTTGTCACGTCTCTGGTGGCAGAATGTAGTTATGCTCTACAGCTCTCGGGAGGCAGAGGTGCAGAGACTGGCTCAGAGGAAGTGAGTGAAGAAGACAGGATTCTTAGTCACATTAAAAATCTGAAGGATGATCTTGTCTGAGGCAGGAGGGCAGATGTTGGAGGAGGAAGTAGTTCACAATGCTATCAAGTGAACAGAAGATGCATGTTGATAGAGGCATTTCTGACTGGTAGCAGTACTGGGTAGTGTTGAATGAAGATGCTTTTCCTAATGCAAGTTGGTAGACAAGTAGTGAAACTGCAGGACCAGCACAGCCTACTCCAGGTCACTCACAGGTGTGGAGTACAGGGGAAGATGTACACAAATCTAGGTTAACATGAACTACTATTAGATGCAAAGTTTCCTTAGAAGAGAACAAGAAGACCTCGTTTGTTCTGGTGTGTTTCCAGTGAGATGCATGTTAAATTGCATGTTTGTTTTTTCAGATTTGGGGATTTGTGTACTTACATTTTACCCTTGACTTGGTCTGCTGAAATCTGAGGTCCAGTGAAGTGCATACGCTGAGACCATCTCCTCTGTTGTTTGTTTAAAGCTGAATAAGGAAGGATCTGTCATGTTAAGGCATCACAGTTGTATTTTGTTTGCAGAGTAGGAAGATTGCCATCTGTGTTGTTACAGTGGCATATGCTCTAAGCCATGTGCAGCGCTGAGCATTTCATTTAAGGGTAAATCCAATCCAGCCTCTAGAAGGAGTGATGCAAAAGCTCAGAAGAGATTACCTGTAATTTTTCAGAGTTTTTAGTAGTTGGACAACTGACTGTGAAGAACTTGGCTTTTAGAAATGTTTCTAGCTTGACAGACCTGCTTATGGGAACTGCAGGTAACAGTTCTAAAATGGACAGCTTACTCTGGAGCCCTAACATGCAATGGCAGAGCTAAATTTGGCATCAGTGAGTGGAAAAGTTGCTTGCTGGCAGCCTTGTATATATGTATTACGTGTATTGTGGCCTTTCTGTGGTTTATATGATGCAGGCTGAAAATTCAGGTAGTTTGGAAAGACACAAGCCACCGCTGTAACATAATCCAGCTGATTTCATTTCCTCAGAACTTAAAGCTGTAAATGTCACGGGGAAGAAACCCAACATTTCTAGTTTGTCCTGCTTGTTTTAAGAGCAGGTGTTACACTGTGCTGAGGAACAGCTGGGATGTAGGGAGCAGCTGTCAGAACCAGTGCGTAACACCTCTGTCATCAGTGGGTCTGAGCCGACTGCAGCAAAGAGCAAATCAGCAGTTCACTGCGTTTATTACTTGAATCTTTTTCAAGGCTTAGGTTTTCTAAAGTGAGCTTTGAATTTAAAGGAACTGTGCTGGTTGGCATTGGTGCCAGTTCACATTGTTCCTTCAGCCGCTTTCTGATACCCAAAAGATATCAAAAAATATCTTGTCTGCACTACTTGGCTACCTGAATGCTGCAGAAGGGGAGCAACTACAAGAAATATCTTTGGTGACACCTGACAGTACCTCTGATGGCTTGGTGATCTTCTGCAAAGCTGTATTTTCTTTTAAAGAAGGAGGCAGAGCAGATAAGGGAAGAAACTTCAGTGGGGTGATGATGGTGTAGTCGGTGTCTTGATTCCTAGACCAGTCTGAGAACTGCAGCTATTGTGGCCACCTCTAATGACAAGCTGATGAAAGTGCTGTGACCTTATCAAAGCATAACACTGTAGTTAATCTTCTCCGACTCAGTAACTTCTGCTAGGATTTGCAGTACTTGCCTTTTCAGCTGAACATGTTGCATGCGTTCTCAAGATGGACTTGGCAGGGCAGTGAGACTTGGAAGTCAAGTTTAGCAGTTGTTTTCAGTTTCAGGTCTAACATTAGTTTGCAAAATAATGTGGAAAAAAAAACACTTAGTAAAATACATTACTGATTAATTTCTTTTATCTTTTTTTATTCTGAATGGTGGAAATAAATCTGCAATAAAAAACCTGTGTCATTCAGTTGCATTCTGCGGGAGCACTGGTTGTAAGTAATGTTGCTGGATGCAAATACTCCTTTGTATATTATGCCATGCTTTTAAGGGCTATAACAAGTTGCATATCAGGTTTTAGATCTCTTCTCAATAATCACATGCTAATACAGTTATTCACTGAGCAAGGCTAATTATTCTAGTGGTATCTGCATGAGGAAGGCAAACGGTTCATTTGTTAATTATTGTTAAAGATTGCTGTGATACTGTTTTCTGCTGCCATCGTCCTCTGTGATTTGATGGCTTGGTGGAATAGCACAAATATTTTTCGCTTTCTGAGCATCTCTCAGATGCTTTCCATAAGAGAAGACTGCTGTAATAATTTGCTGTTTGGCAGACTGGTTGTTTTGTCTTTTAATTTTTTGTTCCTCTAGTGTGTATGAAGGTGAAAAAAAAAAAAGACTGTGCCTCAGGTTTTGGAAATGCCATGCTTATGAATGTATCAAGTATGTTAGTACAGCCTATGAATACCCAGATAAAAAATAGAAACAACAAAAGGACAACCCTATCTTCCTTTGTGTGCATATATATACATACATATATACTTAAGATGGCATTACAGATTCTATATCTCATTTAATCCTTGTGTGTAGTTTTCTTACCTCTATTTTAGGGTTTAAATTATTTCTTTTTTTAAGGATGTATTTATAGTAAAACAGACATTTCCTCATTGGTTTGTAGTATATAAGTTTTTAAGGAAGTTACGTGAACTTTTAAAATACTCAAGTGAATGCTAAATTGAATGTTGAAAGCCCTGCTGTCATTTCTTGCTGTGTCTGAAATGGCTTGTATGAATGTGTTCAGTAGAGCCTCAGTGGCTCTGAAGGGGAGAAGACTTCCCAGTGTTATTCCTTTTCTTTTTCAAGTAACCTGAACTGTACCTGATGACAGGTAAAATCCTATCCTTTATCCTGAGATGAAGGAGGAGGACTATATTGTCCTCTTGTGCAGATGTGCTTGAAAGTAACCCTGGTGATAAGCATAGATATTAAGCACAAAAAGCTTGGGATGTGTGAAATCTATCAGAATAATTTTCTTGAGTTGTGTGACATTAATGCCAAGAATGTCTTTATTGTCTCATAATTGGGAGGTTCTTTTTCTTCTATCTCTACATCAAAAAAGGTAGAAAAATAGCATCAACAAATGTATGATCAACATTACCTTTGTTTGAGGAGTACCTGTGGTTTGTGTAGGGAGCACTGTGTCAAAGATGATGCATTTTTGGACTTCTAACTGCACACATTTTAAATAGTGCCACTTCAGTGGAAATTTACTGTGAATCTACATTGTGTGTGTGTGTCTGTGTAGAGAGAGAAAATCTGCTATTAAGAAATACATACAGGGGAGGTAAAAGTTCAGCTAGCCTGGAAACCTACCTGTGCAACCTGGTCTAGGAAGCCTGCTTTGGCAAGGGAGTTTGGACTCGATGATCTCTAGAGGTCCCTTCCAACCACTACAATTCTGTGATTCTGTGTAATTGCTGCAAACTGTGTAGAGCCTGATGCTGAAATTTAGGAACACTTAATTACATACTTGCTTAGTTGACTGAGAGGAACTTTTAAATCAAACATGTTATAAATAGAAGCAGCTGAGCTGTAATATCCTAAAAATGTAGGTTCTTTAGAAACAGATGTCAGATTTCACCGCTAGAGATTTTGTCAGTTCAAACAGCTTTCTGTGAACTTGCTTTACAAAGGAGCCCTTCATGGGGTTGTGTTATGTCAGCAAAGGCAGCACTGCTCAGTATCCTCCACTTCAAATAAGAAGCACCTGTAAATGGTTTGATCAGTGACAGAGGTATTTTTTCCTGTGTGTTCAAGTTAATACGGCTCTTCTTGGGCATTTGTGCATTGCAGGAAATGGAGAAGCTACAGATGTTCCTTATTAAACACAACTTGGCTATGTTTTCTATAGAGGATTTCACTTTTTTTTTTTTTTTTTTGGCTTTAGGGCCAGGAGAGTTTCTCATCAGAGCAGTTAGATTTGAGAATTACTTAGGAATTGTTTGAGCTTTTATTTATCATTAATATTATTGTAGAATTCTGTTTCTTAATTTTCTGAAGTTAACAATAAGGTCAGTAGACTTCTGTTGAAATTACCTGGTGATTATTCATAAAGACAAAAAAAAAAAAAAAAAAGAGGGGGGAAGAGAGAGCAACAAAAGAAAGCCATGCCAGAACCTGCAGGAAAATGGTTAAGCACTTCTCACAAGTACTCTTTTCTTGCCTTGTGTCCTTTCTCACCCTTACTTGGGACCCTGGAGCTAGTTTTTAGGACTGTGGGTAGTCCTTTTAAACAAGAGCCTTCCGTTCACATTCATGGAGCATGAATGACACTACTGAAGTTACTTGGCTTAAGCTGCTGAAGTCAGTAGGAGTGTTTATCAGTAAGTGCTGTGTTTGGCTGTGTAGGTTCATGGGATCAGGCATCTGAGAAGTAAATCCTTCTGGACAAGGATTTTCTTAGTAATCACTGAAAGACGTTGTACTTGCTTCTAGCTCTTCCTTGTGAAGACTTGTTAACATTTCCAAGCAGGGTTGTCTTTTTTTTATAACATGTCTGAATTCAGTATCACCCTTGAAATACACTCTTACAAGGGGCCATTTTAAATAAGCCCTTTGTGCTTTTACTTGTGTATACAGCCTCTTGAGAAAAATACACAAATACGTGCAGTGGTCTCGGCTGTGTTTAGTGCTCAATGAATTTATCTCTTTCTGAAACTTATGAGAAATGTTGTGCTTTTTAATTAAATGGTACTCAGAGTTGCAGCTACTGGTACTGTGCACACTGGGGACAGCAGGTCCCTTGCCTCTAGAGCATGGGGTGCATTCCAAATTCAGCAGCTTTAAATCAGGAAATCAGATTCCATCTGTCTAAACATCATAAAGTTCATACTATTCTGTAGTTAGTTATATTTGGCTCAGCTGTAATAATTCTCCTGATTATTTCTAGTATACTTAAAGAGCTTGGTCTTCTGGCTATCTGAATGTTGGTTTAGGTTATTTGGGGGCAGGAGAAGTGTAGCTTCTGTTTCTTAAAGACTGTGCATGGGAATTTGGGGTGGTGTGGGGTTAGCCAGACTGCCTCTTGATTCTTTGGGTTTATCTTCTGTGGGTATTTACATCTTTGTGTAGGATATCAAGGTTAAGCCTCTTCTGCTGTAAGCATCTGTGAACACACGTGTAAACGTGGCTCATGGCAGATGTGAGGCCTGGCCTTGGGGAGGCCAACCTCATCACATGGCTCCGTCCATCTGTCTGTCCTCCTGATGTCCCCAGCCTGATCTGACAGTGGGGCCAGTCAGACTGCTGAGTGGTGTCCCTCCCACACCTCCTTTCCTACCAGGAATGTCGTGGCTGCAGCTGAAGCCAGCAGAGGCATCTCTGCCTCCAGGAAGGGTTTAGTGCCACTGTAGGGCCTCACAAGCCCTGGTTCCTGTGATAGAAATGCTGCCTTGAAACCCAAAACGTTGCTTTAGAAATATTTCATCAGTGACTCAAACTAAATTGCTCATAAATTGAACAACTTTTTGTTATTCTGATGCGTCAAGTACCATCTAATTGGAAAAATCCCTAGTTTGAGTCTCTTAAATTATTCAAGATATTGGTGAATCTTTTCCTCCTTCAGCACACAAACGGAAAAACAACACTTCATGGCACTAAAAACAACAACAAAAAAAAGCAGTATCTTTTTTTTCAGTGTCAGGAGCTAGTACAACTTGCCTTTTTATCTGCTTTCTATCAAAAGCAGTATCTTTAGACAACAGCTATTCTCACAGTATTTTTTGAAGGGTTATGGGGAAGTCTCTTTCTGTGTGTTTTTTGCCTGAACTACTGTGTATTTATTGCATGAAAATACAGACCCAGTTATGAAATGTCTTCTGAGATGTGTTGCACATATGCTGCCCTTTTTTTTCCTGTTACTGCCCTTTCTGCCAAAACCGCTATCAGTCTGATTAAGTCCAGGAAGAGGAAAGTTTTAATCCTGCAGTGAGATACTTTATTTTAAAGGCTGAATTGAAAAAATAAAAAAGACTGCCAGATAAAGCTGATTGTAGTTTTCCTCCAAAATTAACATTCAGGTTACCAGTGCATAGCCACTTTTTGTCAGAACTTAGGGAGTTTGAAAGAGCAGCCTAGAGATTTTTTAATGTGTAGATGATGGGGGCAGGGAGGCTAAGCAGTGGTCATAAATAACTTGTTTAATGTTGGGTTTTCAAGGGTTTTGTTCTGTGTTTCCTAAACATAATGGAACTGTTTGCTTTAACTAAACTGAAATTAATTTATTTGGCATTAGTTAACTGTTGTTAAGTGCTTTACTAACAATGAGCATTAAATCTACATGAACAAAAGCATTTATCTCTGCACAAAGACATTTTCTGCTTTTATAAGATCTGATTGAGGGAGGTTTATATCCAAGCTTCTGACAAAAGGGTATGTCTTGTGTCCCCATCGCTTTCTGCAGTCGTGTCGTCAGCTGTGGCTACGTATACAGTTAAGATGTCAGGCTTCTCCCTTGCTTTCTGCATGGGAAATCCAAACCATCTGTGCCTTGTTGTGCCCTTATTGTGCTCGCACTAAAGATAGCAAAACTGCTTTTGTTTTAAGATTAAAGCAGATGTACACAAGCTGCCATATTAATTTCTTTCATAAGAGCACACAATTCAGCTGCTCACAAACCATGGAAAGAAGTTCAGGCTGCGATGTGCCAAAAAGCAACAGCATCAGATCCAGTGCTGCAATGAGTAAGCTTGTCACTTTGATTCTTTTGTTGTTACTGAATTCCCATGGTTGTGGAACAGGTCTCTCACTGCTGCTGGTGCTTCAGGAACACGTGGTATGAGTTAAGCAAAATTATGCACTGGGGTGCATTGCTCAGTTTTGTTCGTGTGACATTTTGTACCTTAGGGTACAGATGAATGGTGGCTGAACACTGAGGTTTTTACATGGTGAAGACACTCACCAACTTGTCCATCAGCTTACCTCTATCAGCTGCTGAGCAAAATCATTAAGTGTTTGGGCACTCTACCCTACTTATTTAAAACCAGTTTGTTGTTGTTTTTCGGTTTTTTTTTTTTTTTTTTTTTTTTAAGTCAAAACAACTAGGTAATTTTGAAAGGGATTTTTGTCACTGAAGGCTGGTAGAAGAAAGTGTGTGAGCAACCATTTTCAAACATAGCGACAGTCCTGAGATTCTCCTTGCATGCTCCCAGGGTTGCTGGGGTGGGAAGCAAACACAATCAGTAATCTTGAGCTATGGCTGTTTGATGCTGCAGGCTGCTCTGTGGTGGGACTACGGGCCTGTTAGCAAGTATCCTTTGAGCAAAATTTATCAAGTGGCATCAACAGTTCCAGTTTATCTAATAACTGGCCTCAAAAAAAAAAAATCCAGAAGAAAGCATGAGCCAAGGATCCTTTGTATGTGCAGATTTCCCCTAAAGCATTTCTGCAATGCAATAATAAACTCCTTCAGTATTAGTTGCAAAAAGATCTTCAAGTACTGTTTTATAGTAGTGCTTTTATGTTTGCTGAAGGAAAAGGGGGAAATTGTTAGCATTGGTCATGTGCCTCTTCCTCATATGGCATGCTCTATTTTGTAAAAACAAGTAAGTTTTAGTATAAACTTAATGGAATTGAGAGGTGTTCTAAGGAGGTTTATCTATTCAAGCTGTCTTAACTAAGGAGAATTAAAAAAATGCAGGGGATAAGTATGGTGTTGTGCTGTGATGTCAAACACTGGAGAGGTTGCCAGGGAATGATGCAGTGCCCTTTTGCATGGTAAGTTAAGCAGAGTACAAACTGTGGCACATGGGTGACTGTAGGGCACGTGGGTGAAGAAAGGTTTGTATGAGGGAGGGGAGGTGCTGGAGATGTTGTGGTCATGCTTCTCAGGGAGTTAGTGCACCTGACCCAGGCTGACTGTGATGAAGGCCACCCAACAAAGATTAGCAGAGCAGGAAACCACAGCAAACCTCCTTCAGGTAATGAAGAATGAAAGGGAGATGGACTTTTCATCCTCCTTCCGCATGCAGGGATTTGAGTTAACATAGCTAGCAGTGGGGAAGCAAGGGGAGGTCCTGCTCAGCAGCAGCTGAGGCTCACTGTGAGCAGGCAGAGATTCCCAAGGTGTTTGGCTGCCAAATATCTGAGCCCATTCTGAGTGCTCACTGTGGGATTTTCCTGCGGTGATTTATAACTTTGTCAAACCGATGGCTTTTACAGGAAAGATAACATCTTGCCTCTCACAGAGGTTATTCACTTTCTAAATGAAACATACCTTCTCCAAAGAAAGGGCTGGTGGATCATTCAGGTATAGAATTGCCACAATTAGTGTAGGCTGGAGTGGGGCAAAAATACTAATTTACCTGTGATGACAGACTTAAAATAAGCTAAACTGAAAGTATATGTGTCATTAGTAAGCTGTGAACTGAGTGCTTCATCTGAAGTTGTCCAAATGTAGCAGAACTGTAAGTGACTGAAAGCAGATTTAGGAAAGGATTATTTAGCAATATTAATAAGCAGAAATGCCACGTAAACCTGTAATGAAAATAATGATATGTCTTTTACTGCTGATTACTTTTCTTTTGAAAGTGAGCTTTTCGCTAACATCAGCAAGGAGCTCTAATTAGAGGTAAATAAAATCTGTTCCATTATTAATGCTGCTTTCAGACAGGCGTTTAATATACATTGAAATTTAATGGCCAGACTTTGTCGGCATTATCTTCGCATCATCACTGGCTTAAATGCAATTAGAGAGGGTAACTGTCACTGCAAGATTTGCCCAGGAAATACGAAGCTCTGACAAGGATAATTCAAGGTCTGCCAGGCATTTGAGATATGGTAATGGTTTTTACAGCTTGTATGTGTGTGCAAAACAGCGAAACAAGCAGGGGCTGCATCCAACTCAGCTCAGGCAGAGTGCAAAGTGGGGGGAGATGGCTGCGGATCCTGATTTTATTAATATTGTCTTCTATTTCTTCCTGGTGAGGCCTCACCTGGAGTACTGTGCCCAGTTCTGGGCTCTCTGGTACAAAAAGATAGGGATCTCCTGGAAAGAGTCCAGTGAAGGACTACAAAGATGATAAAGGACGTAGAACACCTCTCTTATGAGGAAAGGCTGAGAGACCTGGGTCTGTTCAACTCTGAACGAAGAAGATTCAGAGGGGATCTGATCCACATCTAAGGAGCAGGAGGCAAAGGGAGGCTGGACTCTTCTCAGCAGTATGTGGTAATAGGATGAGGGGAGATAGCCAAAAACTGAAGCATAGGAAGTTCTGCACAAATGTGTGTGGGAACTTCTTCCCAGTGCAGTGACGGAGCAGTGGCACAGCTGCACAGAGAGGTGGTGGAGTCTCCTTCTCTGGAGACGTTCCAGACCCACCTGGACACCTACCTGTGCAACCTGGGCTAGGGAGCTGCTTTGGCAGGGGGTTGGACTCGATGATTTCTGGAGGTCCCTTCCAACTCCTACTTTTCTGTGGTTCTGTGTGATTTTCTTCTGGCTGTTTCTCTGGGCATTTTTTTTTAACCTTGGATTTCAGATGTGTGACAGCGTTAAGATGAGACAGAACACCATGGTGCATATTGAGTTATTCCAAATGGGTTGCTGATAACTGTTAATCCCAAGAAGCCTACAGAATATGTATGAAATGGATTTGTTCAAATGCTTTCAAAAAGTAGCAGAGCTATTCCAGTGCAGTAGAGTATCTCTGCACCTCTGATAGGTGGATGCTGCTCTTCTGAAAAGCAGTAGTTCATCTGTATGTGTGCTGTGTAGGTGAGGTGGGGAGACGTGCATGTAGACACACAGGTGTACTCATGTACAATTAATCTGCCACATCCCAAATACCAGGGATTTGAAATGTCTGAATCATACGCACATCCATTTCTGCAGAAGAAATCCCAGACAGCAATGTAGAGGTCTATAAGATTTTCTAAGTAAGGCTTGGTTTTTTTTTCCAGTCAATTCACACTGTAGTTAGCATAAAGCCCTGGATGCCAGCTAAAGAAAACATGATTAGGGAGAACAATATTCGCCTTTGATATTGATAAACTCTGCAATCAATCAGAGTTTGAAAAGTCCTTGAACATCACTACCTGAATCAATGCTGTTTGAGCATGAAATCCCTCCATCTGACTCTCTGCAAGCTGAACAAACTGTTTACTATACCTGATGTCCTCAGAGCTGATTAGGCAGCTTGAAGTAGACAAAGATTTAGACACCACAAACATTCAGAGTTGCTGAAGCTGCTCTCTAGCCATGCGTTTTTGCATGACTTTTAACCCATGCACAGTGTGATGTAGTCATCAGTTACAGTGTGGACATTATGTAAATATTAGGTAGCCTATCAGATGTGGTTCGGGATTGCAGTTACAAGCAGTGCTTCCTCCATTTGTGCATGAAAATGGAAAGGAATGGTTGATTAGCGGTGGGTAACTGATTAGGGAACTGTGGGCAAACATTACCACACTTAGATTTGCAAAACATGTTCACCTTTGAAGTAATATCAACTGAAAACAGTAGCCACAGAAGCTGCTTTTCTTAAGAAGTTTCTGAATGGAGAATGGATTTATTTTTAGAAATTGGCTTTACTTTTGGAATTTGGCTCTAGATTTTTTTCAAGTTGCAATCTTAAGCTCTTTTTACCCACGGATTAATGACAGGACTTTCATGTGAAAGAGTCTCATCAGCATTGTTCCCTTACAAGGCACGGATCTTAAATTGCTTTTTAATTTACATTTAGACCTAACATCACGGACCGTACTGTTACTTCTGCAGGAGCTCAGGTACAGAGGGGTGCTGAGTAGCAGGCCCTTCATTTGCACTAGGACACAACTGAAGCAGTCTAGTTTCTGGCTGAGGCATCCCTTTTTGTGCCATTCTTTGGATGGACTTTCCTTTCTGGTACGCACATGGGGAAATAATGTGTAAGTTGCATGATGAAAAATAGCTATCCTCTATATATCCAAGCTTGCAGACCAATCCAAAACACACTTGCTTTTTGGAAGAGTTTGTGAGATGATGGAAAAGGAGAAAAAAGTCTGGTTGCTAACCCAGTAGTTTCATCTACCCCTATAATTAAGCTCTGGGCCAGCGTTGAATCTCTGTTTTGCTTGAAGCCAGTTTGCAGCCTGGTAGGAACCATCCCTTGACATGAGTTTTTTTCTGAGTCTTCTCAGCTCAGTGCCTGCTCTAAGGATACAGTCTCACTCCTTCTGTCTACCAGCGACACCCCCAGCATATCCCCATCTGGTTCTTGAATTACATAGATACTGGCTTACACCTCTCTGAGTGAGTAACAGTTCTTAGCAGTACGTGGGTAAATATTTACATGTCTTTCCCTCCTACTTGGTAGAATACTGTGGTTTTGTACAGTACAGAGTGCTTTGTATAGAGGGGAAAAAAAAACAAAAACATTGTTTAGTTTTCCAGTTTAGTTTTGCGGGGGTGTTATGTTTATTTTACAAAGGCCAAACGTGATGCTGCATGCATTTAGCAGCAAAGCCCTGCTTTCATCCAGGGCTGATGGATTTATGGAGAGGTGATGGACTGCAAGGTCACACAGGGAGTCGGTGGTGAACCTCAGCCTTGTGTCCTGCTGACTCTAGTGCTTTGTTTCGTTGTCGGGCTGTAGGGCTTTGTCTTTGCAAATGACTGCAGCAAATAAAGCAAACTTACTCCTAGCTCTTCCACCCCACAGTTAATTTCAATAAACAAATGTTGTGGGGGCTGTTCTGCTCATTTATCATGGCATTGATAGGCTGAGGCTTGTCCTGACAGTTAGTGAGGAATTCTGGAAAGGATTGTGGTAGTTTGTTTTGACACTTAAGAAAGATTTGGGTGCGTAAAAGCACATATTAAATACAAATAAGTTTGTGTGTTGGCTACTGCTGCTTTATGTTTACTGCAGAACGTGGTATGTGCAGATGCCAATCTGGTTGCTACTCCACCGTGTCATTGGCCATTTGTCTTTATGCAGCAGACTGAAGCAGCTGTAGTGCCAAATCAGTTGAAAAACTAGCTGCAGTTCTGGGCCAGTGTCCTCTTCCTCTGTAGGTGCCACAGTAAGCAGAGGCACCAGAGCCATCAGTGGCTTGATCTGTGCTCACAAAGGAGCAGGATCTTGGCATACCGCAGCAACTACAGAGAAAAATTGGTCTAGGTAAAACTTCTTGATACTTTCCTTTAGGTTAGTGTAATGTCTGCTGTGTAGAATACGTGCTGCTAGAAAGACTGGCTGTTGGTCCTGTTAGTTTGCAGGAGAGAGGGGTTCCTTAGGTTTAAAGTGTGCTAAGTTTTTCATGCTTGAAAATTTAACTTCTTGCAGAGGTTCTTTCTGTGGCCTTCAACCAGGAGCACTGCAGGAAACTTGGTGGTAGAGGCAAAAATGATCTCACAAATTGCCAGTTCAGAAATTTTAAAATTTGCATTTCTGGTACAGGAAAACAAACAAGCAAAAAAAATAGTGGTCCTGCACCTGAAAAGCATTTACTGTCTGTGTTAGCACTGATTTGCCCATGGCAGAGCATGCAGTGATGCTGCCCTGGCACGTTGGCTCAGGCTGCAGCCACCCAGTGGTGTTGTAGTGTTGCTTGAATGATTTGTCAGCACTGTGTCTGGCTGCTGTCCACATTTCCCTTTGTGCGACTTCACCTGACTTTAAGCCTGGCTATCTTTGTTCAAATGTTCAGGGTCTCATGAGTATAATGTGGGAAACTTAGCAATGAAGTTACTTTTTACTGATTTTGTTTTTACTTCTTACTTTCTCAGCAAACAGTGTTTTCAGCGAGCATTTTTTAAATTTAATTTCCTTATTAAACAGTGCTATTGGTAATATCAAGTATTAAAAGTTTATTTTGTTGTGCATCGAGTGTAGCATTCTGAAGGCTTTGTTTTCCAAGTTATTTTTCGTTTTGTTCTCTACCAGTGGGTGAAGATGCACGTATTCAGTTTGTTTCTTTTATGATAACTGTATTTTGGTGTTGGTTTGAATCTCTCCTATCAGCAGTATCAGTCTGCAGAATTTATGCCATGTTAAGAAAGTGAGGCATGCTCTCAATGTCAGTTGCAAGGCAGGAATAAAATCTCTAGCTTTATGCACTTAGTAGTAAAATAATGAAGATCTTATCACTTGTTAGAGATGCATATTGCTAAGTTCAGCTGAAAACTTGATGTGTGGTAGGAAATCAAGCTAATACTTGCTCCATCCATTAAAAGGAGCTAGCACAGCAAGAGGCCAGGATAATGAGAAGAGTATAAACAGAACAATGAATTTTACTGTTAGACTGTAGTTTTGAAAGCTAATTATTGAACAACAGGTTTGTGAAGAGGCATGAAAGAGAAGCAAGCCAGTTATACTGTTAGAGTACAAATGACATTTGAACTGTATTTTAGAAGGTCTCAAATCTCTTTTGATCTATGTGGTTGAAGTAGACGTCTGAATTTTGGTCTCAGAGCTCATGGAAAAAATCAGTTTCTGGGGCTAGAAATTTGATATTTAAAGGCCTGTCTCTCACTAATTGCTTTCTGTCTGAAAGTTGTTATATGGATAAAAAAAAACAAACAAAAAAACCCCAACAACCCTGAGACAAAACAAAACAACCACCCCAAACTGTCCTAATTACTTTTTCATTCTGCTTGGGAAGTGTTGCAACTTTTCTTACCATAAATAGAAACAGGACTATAGAAATGAGTGTCAACGTTTTCCTTAATAGAAAACATTAACAAATAAAACCCTTTATTGGTTGTAAGGACCTTTTCTGCACCAACAGGACTGTTTTCAGAAGTTTCCAACAGAACTGTTAGACTCTTCTGTAACAGTGCTGAGTACCTGAATGTGCAGCCATGCTCTGGGCAGTGTCTGCACTCTGTCTTGATGAGGAACGGTTGAGAGCTTGGTTTGGTTAGAGATTGCTGTGGACTTCAGTGAAGTTGGGATCATCCAGCCAGAATTGAAGTTGTGTAACTGGTGAAGGTGGTAATCCATTGGATGTTGTTGCTCGAGTAGCCAAAATATGCATTCATTACAGCCCCTTCCCATTGAAAAGAAGTATTTGGTGGTTGCTGATCTGGATGTGCTTCTTTGGCATGCAATCCAGCAACAGTTGTGAGAGTGCCTGTTTGAGCTTGTGTCAGCAATGCATCTTTGGTGATCTTGAACTGGAGATGGCAACGTCTTGCCAACATGTGTTTTGGAAGGCTGTCCAGTGCTGTTCCTCCATGGGAGGTTGCTCTGTGTTTGCATTCCTGGCTTGAATAGTGAAATGTTCATTCACCGCATTCAGTATTGAGCTTGTGAAGCTTTGTGCTTCAAGGGGAGGGTCCAGTGGTTCAAACCTCCTTCAGATTACTTGGTTGGATAGACTTTGTTGCCTCATGCTTTGGCAAAATAATTTGGAGGTAAACTTGTCCTCACCAGGTCAGATAAATAAACAAGTGCCTGTGTTCTTGACCTGTGTGAAGAATCTTCCCATTTGGGGAAATAACAAAAACAAAAAATCACCTTTTATATTGATTTTCTGCTGTAGTTGCAGCTGCTTCCCTTTGTAAGTGTATCCTTGCGTGGCCTGAAGAAAGCTATGGCCAAACTGTGATTGCAACTGTTTTAGCTGCAACAATACACATTCTGACATTAGCATTTAATTTTGATGTAAAAAATCTTCCTCCCTCCCTGCAATGTCTTCCCAACATTTTTTTTTTTATGGGAAGTATGTTTGTGCAAAGTCAAAAATACCTGTGGGCGCTGATACCGTTATAATTCCATCTGATGTAATAGAGTGGTTTGACTGTAGTGGTGTGACTGTATCAGCAGAAGGACAGGCTTGGAGTTAGTTACTGGATTTTGCTGAGGCAAAGCTGTTCTGAGTTGCATTGCAACTGTGTAAAAAAAAAAAAAAAAAAAACAAAAAAAAAAAACCCATGGGATCCAAGGTCCCTGGGTCTGGCAGCACAGCTTTGGTCTGGGTTGCACTTGGGAAAGGGTCAAGTGATTTCGGTAACAGCTGAGACAATATAATTGTAAAGGGTTTGACCTCAGTTGCTGGCACTGTAGTGTAAAGCAAAGGACCACTAGGCTGCTGGAGCCTACAGCACCAAGGGAGAGTTGTTCTGAGTTTCATTACATCTGTGTGAGTTTTATAAGGGTTGAATTGCGCTCCAAAGGGCCTAGAAGGAGATTTTGGCAGATGCTGTAGCCCTTTGCAGTGGAGGGGACAGGCCGCCAACCCTGGAACAAGTAACCCTAGGAGCCCTGTGAGGAAAAGAAAATTCACCCAAAAAGCATGCTCTGTGCTGAGGTCAAGGCCTCAGCTAGGAGAATGTGTGTTTGTGAATCAGAGCTACCTCAGCAGGATCCAGTGCAGACCTGCCCTCACAGCAGAGCCTCCAATGCTGACAAGTCACTGCCTTTAGAGACCAGCTCCTGCTCATGTTCTGTCTGCAGCAGAGTGTATCTGAGATGTCTCAATGGCCTTGCTGTGACTTGCAACAGATGAAGGTGGCCAAGAAGAGTGTGTGCTCAGCTTAGCCACCTAACTCCATCTAATGGAAGGACTGTACGCCCTGCATTTGTTTTCTTCGACTTCTCCTATACAGAAGGGCTTCTGGTAGGCCGGTTTATCCCTCCTGGTAACAGCAGCTTCTCTTACTGGTGCTGGAAGTATGCGAGTGTGGTGTGTGTGTCTCTGCCTGGCAAGGTGAAGTGCTCTGTGGTAGACGTGGTCTGGTGGTGCAGTGAGAATGCTCTGTTTCTTATTCAACCTCTGATAAGGCTGCCTATTTTGGTCCTGGGTAAATCAATTAAGTCAAAACATGTAAATAGTGGTAATTGAAATCAGGCACTCTAATTTAGATAACAGTAAGCCTGCATAGCTTGTTTTTAAGTATGCTGCCTCGTTTTTGCCATGTACCGTTGAGTGTTTCATACTAAGATTTTTGTGTGTGAATTCTAAGCGTTGAGTTGGAGCCATACATCTCTTTTTAGATACTCTTCTTCCTCCAAATATTTCAGCTGCAGTGAAATTCAAATAATTTATAACTGCAGGGACTGTGTTGTAATATTGCACATTGGAAACTTCTGTTTACACCTGTACGTGTACTGTGAGTGTACCACAGGTATGCTACTCTGGGATGTTTTTTTCCTCCTCATACTGTATTGTGAATTCCAGAATCGAACATTTCCAAGCAATAGTTATTTTTTGATAATACAGGAGTCTTTTGAGACTGACTTAATATAGATTAGTTTTCAAACCATGCAAGAAACAAGTATGGTTTTCTTGTACCAGTGTGTCTTTTGAACTGAATGAGATGATGATTCCTCACTGATACTGAACTGTTTTTGATAAAGCTGTCTGCAGAGGTCTTTACCTGCTTTGCCTGCTCATCCACAGCTTGTTTATCTGTGTGGATGTTAATGGAAAAATGCAGACGGATTGGCACAGAGAATTTTATGTCAAGCTATTGTAATGCAGAGTGACTGATAAATAGTTTGTCTTGTATGTGAATAGCTGGTAAGCATTCTGCTATGCTGAAATACAGGAATATACACATACATACATGTTCATATATATATATATGTGCATGCACTAAATCATTCTTTTAGGAATTCATTTCTTTCTAAGGTTAAATAGTTGAATATGCACTTGTGTTAGCATATAAGAAACTTGTTGTTAGTGCTGTTTCTGATTCATGTTTTGATGATGGAAGATCTTGCCATGGAAATCTTAAGGCTGTTTTGTATCAGAACATTTTTCATATTTTGCAGTTGATTTAGAGTCGATCATTAGTTACGAGTCACCTGATGGAGAGTCAGCTCAATATTGCATGACTGCTTTGGTATGTCTCCTCACCAGACCTTTAAAAAAGTGCAGAGGTAATAGGAACTACAGATCTGAAGTCCCTTTCTTGTTAATGGCAAGTATGATCCTCTGTTGAATTGGCTTCTGTTATGTCTGTTTTGTAGCTTCAGGCAGAATTTGGGGCAGTAAAATAGCTGTAAATAAAATACTTGGTGGAGAAGGTTTTTTTTCCTTCTCTTTTGGATTTACATTCATTACTTCTGGAGACACAAGTCTGACCTTCAAGTGAGAGTATCTGAGTTTTGAGAAGACTTTTTTTAGGATGCATCTATGCTGTACATACTGTTGTAGTGGGAAACCAGTCTTGCACTGCTGTATCCACATATATGCTTTCTGAATTTCTGGTTTTGTGAGACATTGCTTATTGTTGGCAAGGATGTCTTTCCATGACTTCCTTGCTATTGATCAGGACTGCAGTCCTGTAGCCATGCTGCAGCTTGGTTATTAGGTAATACCTCTGTGTTCTGAATGTGACTGTCCAGGAGTGCCCTTCTTGCAGTCCTTATCTCTACACACACCATTATCTATATGCTGAACACTCTGGCGCATCACTGATGCTGCAGAGTTGAAGGTTCTGGGATGAGGGCAGGTGAGGCTAGGGACCACTCAGAACATTGCTCAGCTCAGGGTTTGGAAAATCAGTAGGACAAGGACTGAAGGTTTCTATGTCATAAATGAAAGATCCTTTAACTGTTTTCTATGTTACGCGGCTGCTCAATTGAAAATATTATAATGTTTTTTCTAGCTTCATATTCTTTGGCTGTAAGATTGAAACATGCCATTGTAAATGTTTCTAGAAACTTCTGATTTTATTTCACAGACTTGTATATGACTTGTAACAAAAATCCTTGCCGTGTCAGAAGAGTAGAGTTGATGCATGGAGTTGATTGATTGCACTTTGCCAGTGTATCTTTTATGAGTCTGTGACTTGGTAAGGCAAGAGTAGGGAGAAATAGCTTCGATTAGCTGAGGTAAATACTGACAGGGTAACATGACATTAGCTCAGGCCCTGTGTAGCTAAGCTAAGTGCATTCTGTCACCTCAAATCTGACTTCAGAAAAATCCTCCTACAGATCAAACAAAGTTTGTTTTTCACATTACTTCAGTGGGCAAATACACCCATCAGCTTGTAACTTATGTGGATAAAAGCATTCAGAGCAGCTCTGTTATTTTTTTTCCCTTTGTCCTTTGCAGCAGCAGCTGTTTTCCTTTTCTCTTGCCTTAAAATGAGTAAAGTCTTTGCTCATTTTGCATTCCACCAGAATCATGAACAACAGCATATCGAATTGTGCTGATTGTTTGCAACTTTCTATGAGCTCTAGCTATTAGAGGAGTAGGGCTGGGGTGTGCCCTCTCCAGTGCAGGGTGCTGGGGCTCACTGTTGCCTAGAGTCCAGCGGGGTTCTCTGAGGTTATTTACCCTCAGCTCAGTCCCCGTGGATGAGTTGCTATATTCCCCACTCTCTGAGCCTCTTTCATATAAAGGACTGCACACTCTAAATGTCTGTAATAAGAGTAGTTTGTACGCTAGCAAGAAGACTGCACCCTTGACAAGATTGTGCATGTAATAAGCCAAGCCTGTTCTGGGAGCTGTGAGGGGTGACGTATTTAGGGGAAGAGAACGTTGATTTTAATATAGGGGGGGAAAAAAGCAGTCCTCCCTCACTTTCAAGAAAGCTTTTTCCCATAGATCTCTAAAGCTGTGTTTTAAAATGTGACATCTATCAGAAAACACTGTAAAAAAAGATCCTATTTAGATAGGTGAGTGTATGCTGGGAGCATAAGTTGAGGGCAGTACTACTCACTAATACAAAGGTTTGCCTTACGCATGAATCTCCCAACCTTTGTTCCTGTGCAAGCAGTCAAAAAGGGTGGTTTAATTTTAATCTGTTTTTTCTTTCTTTAAAATTTAGTAACACGCTGGGCTAATCTCACTGTATTTCCTGTTACATGTGTATCTAGCCCTTATTTTATTTACCTAGACTTGGACTTTTAGAGGGTGCTTGGGGCTTGTCAAGGCAGATTCAAAGCCGAACTGTGTGCTTACAAAGAAAGAAGAATGCTGGTGTATTTTCCTTTGCAGGAAAAGGTGGTTCTTTTTTGGAACTATCAACATTATGGTTAAATATAATCTATATACAAGGTAATCTATATATAAGGCATCTTCCTTGTCTGTCTCCTTCATAACTTTGGCACAGCTACCAAAGAAGTACTACCCTGGGAGCTATGAATTGCTCTTTGCTTGTTTCACATGAACCAATTGTGACTGAGCTTGTCAGACATGCTTTCTGATGCGTAATATCTTTCTTTTTTTTTCTTCAAATGTAAGCGCAGGTCAGACATGAGAAATCAAATTGTGAACATTTTAATTAGTGGGCAACCTTCATTTGTGTTAAATCTTTCCTTTTGTTTCCTGCCAGGCAGAAGAGAAGGTTCATAGTTCAAACATAAGCCAACCAGATTGTATGCTGATTTTATGGGAGTGACTTGGAGAACAATCTGTCAAACTTCTACAGCCACGAGCAACTTCTTTTCCTTATCTACATATAATGCACGTTCTCACGCAATATCCATGTCATAAAGTAAAACTTATGACACTACTTTGAAATCTGTTGCATCTTTTGACCACTCCGTCTGCCCCTACTTGTTGATTCATGTCCTGGAATGACTGAGTTCTAGCAGTGCCATTTACCTCTCTCTCATTTTTTTAAACATCTGAAGGTTTCGTATTTAACAAACTCAAGCTCTTCACAAGTGCAATGAAACAAGATTCTTACCTGGAACAGGTAACAGGAAATTAAGATAAATAAATGCAGCTTTCTCAAAGGATGTAGAAAGGGGGAAGTTGTAGTGAGTCTTAGACATTAAAGAAGCATTTTTACACCGTTTTATGCATCTCTTATTCCTCTTTGAGCCTGGTTCTTGCTACTTATAATAGAACCAATGTTCTTTATGGATGAAAGAATACAATATTTTTCACCAAAGCAGACATATTAAAATGCAATAGTGTTTTCATATTTGTACCCCAGTATCTCCAGAAGGTCTTTCCTCCTTATACCAGAGGTGTAAAATTTTACAGCAAAAAATAGCGCTTTTTTTTTCTTTTGTCTTCTTATTCCACTATTTGCCTTTCATGTCACTGCGGTTTCGTTATGATTGGACATAGTGAAATACTCAGCTGTGTTTGTTGATTTGAAGCCAGAGCTGTCCTTGGGCAGAGGAGGTCTGGAACACATCAGCTGTATCCTGTGTGTGTCCCCCAGCACACGCACACTTAAAAATAAACAAACAACCAAGGAAAAAAAGGAGTCACAAGAGGAAAATGTGCAGAGCTGGCAGATGAGCTGCCGGTAGCAGCCCCCTGAGAGGTGTGGGGAGATGCAGTCCCACTTGGCCTCTCAGGGTGTGAGTGGTGGATTTATACTTGTATGGGAAGGCCCCTGGCTGGCTGCTGTCAGAAGATGCATGCAGCTTTGTTTCACGCTTGTCCAGACCTGTTTGGGCCTCTCCTGCAGCAGGCTTTCTTCCTGCCACAGCTAGCCATACTTTGGGGGCAGTGGGACAGCTGTCTTTGTGCTGGTTGAATGTGGTCTTCCTTGGTTTTTGCAATTACTACTGCTTCTGGCCCCCTTTCCCCACCTTATCACCAGTCCTTGTGATTTGTGCTGGGTCTGGGGAGCAGCCAAGGGACCCCTGTCCCTGGGATCTGTGAGTGTCACAGAGTGTTGTAGTCCATAATATCCTGGTGTCCAGGAAGACTTTCCACTGTGTTACAGAGCTGAAACTGAACTGCTTCTTTTCATCTCAGCTGTGCTGTGGCAAAGCTAATTTCTACTATGCTGTACAAATCATAGTATCACTAGAGTTGGAAAAGACCTGCAAGATCATCCAGTCAACCTGTCCACCAATATTTCCCCATTAAACTGTGTCCCTTAGTATGACATCTGAATGTTTCTTGAACACCTTCGGGGATGGTGACCCCACTGCCTCCTTGGACAAAGCCTTCTTCTGTTACTGCCTCCTTGTCACCCTGTGGCACTGATGCTGGCCTTGCTGCTGGGCCATGCAAGGTGAGCTGTGAAGTTGCCAGTGATATCTTCTTAGACCTAGGCTGGTTCCAGGTGGGAGCTACTGTATCCCTGTACCATATGTACCAGCATCCTGCTTCGTGCACTGTGCTTAGAGGGCACTCTTCTGGCACTGTATGGAGCCAGGTGAGATTTAGCCCCAGTGTATGCTTTGCAGTATGTTTAAAACTTCTTTGATCTCTAAGCTGTGCTGTTCTCACCAATGCTTATACAGTCTTCATTGGCAATGTCAGTGGCATTAATGAATTCTAACTTTGGATGAGTTGCCTGCACCTGTTTTCTTATGTGACAGTACTTCATTCATGGACTTCATAGGCAAAAAATACACAACCTAAATAAAGGTTACATTACTAACACTACTAACAAGAAAAAAACAAGTTTCTGATAGTTGGGATGTGTGCTTGGCTGGAGGAAACTGTGCTGCTGTGAGACCCAGAGCTAATTTGGATAGGTTCAAAGGGAGCTTTGGAGACCTACTGTGGGGTGGTCTGTTGCTTCTTACCCTGTAATTAATTGCCTTGGTTTCAGAATGGGGCTCACAGCAAAGAAGGAGGTCACCCCTTCCCTGTGTCATCTGGGGACATCTTCCAGTTATCTTCAGCCAGAGCTGAAAAAATTCCTGATTGTTGTTTAATTGGATTACTGAATGTAGTAATGGAGGTAACGGAGGGAGTGGCCTTGCTGTGATCTCCTCAGGTAGCACTTTCCTGAAAGGCTGACAAATTCTTTCGAGATGGGTATTCATGATAAAAGTTAACTTTGAAATAGAGTAGCTTTGTGAACAGAGCTGCTGTAAAAACTGCACTGTATGCTGAGGGACCATGCCACGTGTTTCATTCAGCTACCTGTAATTTTGCTTTGAACATTCTCCATTATGTATTATGTGTCATCATGTATGTGTTTGCTTTCATATAGATGTCTTTAGAAGCTGACTATTCAGGGCTTGGATTCTTCCCCTTTACACTCCCACATCCTCACATGTAAGTTAGCATTATATACTTACCTTTGTAGAGAAAGAGAATCAGATAGATGGCTAAGTCTTAAAAGGACTCCTTCAATGAAGAGGCCTGGGCTGTGAATAAAATTTGCCCTTGGCTCTGTAGCTAGCAGTTATAACTATGTCAAGACCTCTCATCACAGGTGGCCTGCAGGAACAACAGGTAAACAGTAGCACAATGAAAAGCCTCTCTGTTTTTCTAACAAATGTGGGTGAGAGGGACTGGTATTGGAGCCAGGATTTGTTTGTCATTTGGATCATTTATCACCCAGTCCTCACTTTCAGGAATAGCAAAATTAACTGCTGGCAGGGGCATAGGACATGGAAAGGAGCAAAGATATTTACAAAGCAGTTGGTGATATAATAGAGAAAGTTTAAAATTAGCTTTGAAAGTATCAGAATCCTTATGAACTTCTACAGAGCTTTGTACCAATACTTCATATTCTGACTTTTTCCCTCCTAGCACAAAAACAAAATGAAGCAAAACCTTAAAATTATTTTATTTAAACAAGCAAAAGTGATGCTAGGTTCTTATCTATGTTTCACCAGAGTGGGATCAAGTGATGTTGGAAATTTGACAGATTTCAGAGCTCTACAAATTTGCTGCCATGTTAACCTTTTGCCTATTCTATTTCTCTGGAAACCTATCAATACAGAAGGATCTAAAAGGCAGCTTTTAAATTAAAAAGGGTAACACTGAAACAGACTCATTCTTGTTGTGAACAAGAAGTCATTTGATTTTAAAAAGTGACTTCAATATAATTAAATATTATTGCTGTGAGGTGTGCAGTATTTATAGTAGGAAAACCAAGCCAAGTTTTGGAGAAACTTAAATAAAATGAAAGCATATTTAAATTACAAGAGTTTTATAATGAATGTTGTCTGGAGATCTGAAAGCTAAAATTGTGTGTGTGTCAACTTATTCTGTTCTTTTGCAAGCTGCAAAGTATTTAAATGACCAATATTCACATAAAACACGTAACTTAGTAGGCATTTGTTGCCTTCAGTGCTGGATTCAGGAATAATATCAGTGTTTTTTGTTTTGTTTGTCTGATGGTTTAGGGCACCTCACATAATATTTATTTCTGTTTTATGAAGATCTGTACTTCATTACTCGCCAGCACTTCTGTGTTGCCTTTTTTTCATGTTCCTTAATGTTAAGTCCTTGTTTAGGTGTTGGCTTCACTGAGGAGCAGTCAGTTAACTGAAAGCTCGATTTACCTGAAGCAGTCTTTCTGTGAGCACCTGAGCCCATTGGGTGTTGTCTTTTTTCTGCAGGGGGGTGGAAGAGATGCCTTTAACTTCAGATGCTAAACATTTTCGTTTTTATAGCTGGTGCTGTAGCAGGCTCTCCTTTTTTGGATGTCAGGGGGAAGTCTCCACGGAGAGAATGGTGAGGTGCTGGAACAGGCTGCCCAGAGAGGCTGTGGATGCTCTGTCCCTGGAGGTGTTCAAGACTAGGTTGGATGGGGCCCTGGGCAACCTGGTCTAGTTCCAGATCTGGAATTAGATTCATTGGAGTGCCATGATAGTCCTGTTACCTAAGGATTTCCCCACACGCACCAGACCTGTCATCCTCCTTCACCCATACTGCCTTCACCGGTTTCAGTGAGTTTATCAAAGGGCACAGTGAACAGGACGAAAGGTCTCTGCAGGGTTTCAGGACGTCTGCACCTACAAGTGTTCATATGAGCATGGCGTGAAGAGGAACATATAGAGAAATGAGGCTGAAAGGTTCATGCAGGCATTGCTCTGATTTTGTTCTCTTTCCCAGAGGGCTTTGTCAGAGTGTGACCTTCTTCAGTGAGCTTTCATCCAGTGCAAGGCTGACTTTTCATGAATGGCCCCTTGGAGCTTGAGCTGCCACGTAAATATAGCCTCTGATTTTATTACTGCAACATTACACAAAGGCTGTTCATATTCCAGACTCAGAGACAGTCTAATCAGCTGCCTGCAGGTTTTTTCTTATTTTTTTGTAAGAAAAAAGACCTATTGAGGTGAACTGCTGTGCGACTGAAAAAAGCTGGTGCAATTTGCAGGCTGCTTACTGAATGGAGTTGTTTCAGTTCTTGATAGCAGGGCATTTTATTCAAATTCTGTCTTGTTCATTCAGTTGCAAATAATCATTGTTTATCTTGTCTGAATCTTTGAATAAATATGAATTTAAAATTGGGAGTTTCACTCCATCTCTAACTGGTGTTGACAGTCAAGATAATGCTTTCAGTGCCTTACATTGTCTGGAAGTGCACTTTCTGTTGTGTGGCAAATGAAGGATAAAGGGTGATGGGGTTTCCTTTGTTGCTGTGTTTTTGGTGTTTGAATGTTCTTTGTTTTCTTTTTGGGAGGGAACATTTTAGTCTTCTCCTCCAAGAAGGAAATATCAGTTTTCATCCACTTTTCTTTGTAGTTAGTTGAGGTGTTTCATGCTGGAAGCAAGAGGAGAATCATTGCTACCTCTGTTTTCTAGGTGTTGATACTCTTTTATTACTGACTCAGGGCATTGCAATGGGGTATCCCACCCCAAGCCATGGCAGAAGTTGGTCTGGACCTTTCTTTGTTCCTCTATTAGGTGCTTGGGTCTGCATTCTGCTTCATCTCAGTGTCCTGCAGCTGGGAGGTCTTCTCCATGACTTAGGATGCAATTCCAGCACTGCAGTTGACCTGCTGTCCTGCAGGGAGCCTGAGTCACAGCTTCATAGTCTGTCTTCTGCCTATTTATTTTTGCTCTCAAAAGGCTCGGAAGCTGCAATCCTTCCACTTCTCAGTTTGCAGGCAAAAAGGGGTACTTTTCCATGCTTGAAGGAAGGAGTGGTGATGTGCCAGGAATGCTTCAGGTTTTCTGCAGCACTACGGTATTTATAGGTGGGTGGACTGTAAAAATGAAGCTCTGTGGTGTCTTCAGATGCGGAGAACTGTAGGTTATACAAGGTCGTTTGTGAAGAAATTAATGATGCACTTTTTCTCTTGTCGGAATTAGCATGGACTGCTAGAGGCTTACTGTAGTATAATCCGGGTAAAATCAGTGTGCTTAATTTGAATTAAATTTCTTTATTGTCTGTATAGGCAAGCTCAATTGAAGGGTCACAAGCACTGAGCCTGTAATTGGAAGCTTGTTTGTACTTGATAGTAGAGCTTCTTTGCAAAAGGAAACAGGCCAATAAATGGTCTTGAAATAGTGCTTGCAGAGTAGGCATTAGGTGAGAAGTCTTGACCAGACAAGCTTACTGACCTTGGTGAACAAGTAGGGAGAGAACAAAGAGGAGCTCAACCACAATGACGGCAGTGCTCACTGGCCTGGCAGTGTGCTCCTCCGTGCTGTGGAGTTCAGAAGCAAAAAGGGATGACTGTGTGGAGAAAGGTTTGGAGGAAGAGGAACTAAGGCAAAAAATTGGATGGACCTGAAGTGAGCAGAGAGTGAAAGCAGAACTGATTATCGTGTAGAACTGTGTGTTACTCATCTGATGTGGTAGATCCGATAACGGGCAGAGAGACTGTCCAGGCACTTTGCATTACAAGTCACATTAGCATCTCCCCGGGAAAGAAAGGTGGGGAATGGAGTGATTCCTACTATAGGTAAGGAGGAATTTTGTAAAACGGGAACAAAAAGAAGCTGATTCTTGGTTACAAGTGTAGGGGATATTTGCCTGAAGGAAAGGCCACCGTTAGTGTTACAGTGTTACTGTAACAGTGTTACAGTAGTAACACTAACAGGACCTTGATTTCAGCAAGGCATTTGATTCCGTCTCCCACAGCATTCTTATAACAGAGCTGAGGAAGTGTGGAATAGATGAATAACTCTCTCCAGGAAAAGAAAGCAAACTACTGGATTTTCGTTTTTGTTTTTAATCTCCAGGTCCTTGGGCTTTTAATGATTTATTTTTCTCCTTGGAATGTTGCATTCTGCTATTTATAAAGTGAGCTCAAGTTCTCTTCTTTCTGCTTGGAGTCATGTATAAAGAGATCGTGCAAGATTTATTGCATTTTCTAACTTTTCAACATGAGGGAAACACAAATGATGGTCCTCGATACAGACTAACAGCAGAGAATAAATAAAAACAATATTTTTAACTGTCTCCTTTCTGTGTACAGAAGGTGGAGATAGGCTCATTTCTGCCTTTAAATAAAAATCTTACAGAAATCTCTCTAAAATGATGAAGATTCTGTCATAACTCAAATGCTTACTTGCAGGTTAGGAACATTTTAGCATGCTTTTGGCCTTCTTCCCATCCAATATTGTTAATCGGCATCAAACTCAACACACAACTACTGTGTGAAAAACACCCTGAGAGAGTTGAAGGTGTGTTGGCTGCATATGGGCTGGAAAGCCCTGAGTGTGACTTGGGTGCTTTTGCAAGAAATTCAGCAATATGCTAAATTCACTTGACTCAGCTGTTGGGAAATACCTTGGTACTGGTGAATGCCCTTATTCAAGCAGGTATTTTTGTCACTTGGAATCGAGTCATGAAATGACACAATAAGAAAGAAAGAGCTTGTGTGCTCCTGTCATTGGGTGCCTGCTCTACCATTCTTTCCTGGTGTTAATAAATTGCATTACAAATTAAATCTTTTTTTCAAACATAATTTTCATTAGATTTTGAGCTAAGGGCTGATTTCCCTGAGCAGAAAATGAATTAGGTATTGTTTTGTGGTATTCCCCATTCATTGAGGGTGTACTGGAAGGACTTATTTTTTTCTTGCACCAGATTGCTCACACAGAATAAAAATGTCATTTTCAGTGTAAAGAAGTGAGAAATAGTAAGGTCTTCATGCTGATTTTCTTGCTTTTTTCAGAAGCATCAATGAAATTAATTTAATTGCAATCATGTGCCTCAAACTCTTGATTTGTTGGTCAGTTATTTTATTTTTCTTCTCCAATAACCTTATAAGTAGATTTAATAATATATTTATGTAAAATAACTGAATATAAAGGTATAGATTTACATAATAAATGCTTGCATCAGCAATGCCATACTGTAATCCACAACAGTATTTATGAATGTGTACATATAGAATATGTACAGCTAAATGATATTATTATGTTATTTAATAGAGCCATCATTTTCATTATCTGCCTTTGCCTTAAAATGTGATTTAAGAACTGTTGGCTTTCTTGATAGGGTCCCATATAAAATAGTTTATTCTAGGGCATTCTGCTGCTTTGGGACAAAACCCTTTGCTAAACCTCAGCCACCAAAAGCCCTGTCACTCAGTGTTCACCTACAGTCTCCCCTTTAATCCTGGTACATGCTGTAGGAAGTTCTCTAGCTTTCTGCAGTGCATTAAAGAGTGTCTTACTGGTACCTTCAGCAAAGAAGAGGCACCCGGAGATCAGGATCAGATGTTCACTGTGCACAATGCAGGTCATGCTCACATCCTGGAAGTGCTGGTGTACTGCCAGGGATTCACTCTAACTTTTTTCTTTGGCCCTACGTGAAGGGCTGATGTTCTCGTTTGTAAGATGATGAGTTTGTTTTTTTCTGCTTGTCTTCCTTTCTCATGTGGGTAATACTTTTGGAAGCGTGAGTGCAGTTCTCACTCCCAGTATCAAGGGCTTAACATTGTGTCTTAGATCTGATGGATGCAACAGGTTGTATGGTTATGGAGCAAGTAACAAATCTTATGAGGAGCGGCTGAGGGAGCTGGGATTGTTTAGTCTGGAGAAGAGGAGGCTCAGAGGAGACCTTATTGCACTCTACCACTTCCTGAAGGGGGGTTGTGGTGAGGAGGGGGTGGGCCTCTTCTCCCTGATAAATAATAACAGGACAAGAGGGAATGGCCACAAGTTGCGCCGGGGAAGATTTAGAGTAGACCTGAGGAAACATTTTTCTCTGAAATAGTGGTCAGGCACTGGAATGGCCTGCCTAGGGAGGTGGTTGAGGCACCATCCCTAGCGCTGTTCAAGAAGCATTTAGATGAGGTGCTAAGGGATTTGATTTAGTAGTTGGGTAGGGATAGTGACAGGAGGATGGTTGGACTAGATGATCCTTTCCAACCATATGTACCTATGAACAGGTGGATTTTGGCACTGCTCTGAGCAAGGCTGATCAAGTGTACCATGTTTTGGAGAAAACCAAATTGAGTTAATAACCCTGCTGATTTCTAAATAAGCATGAATCAGAACATGGGGATGTCCCATCAGAGTTTTGAAAATGGCTTTCAAAACCACAGCAATGTTTTGTTTTCACACTTTCCACGTGACCCTATTTCTAATGTTAATTTACATATTCCTATACTCAGTTACCTGTTCAATCTCTCTTTTATACTAGAGGATGTAATGTAACTCAGAAGCACAATTGCTGTCTTTCTGTCTTCTTCAAGACTGTTACTAAACAGTGTTCCTCTAGCCTGCAGGTATGGTTGTTCTTCCAGCAAGCTGTTGATATTTGGATATTTGATAGTTCCTGTCTACCTTATTTTAGAACCCTACAGCACTTGTGAGAGCCTTTTTTTGTGTCACCTGGGGCCCTGGAAACATTCATTCCCTGAGCTTTCAGGTGGCTACCTGAAAGCATTTGAGTCTGTTTTTGGTGCGTTCATCACAGTGGTAAAGTAAGGCATGGTGAAGATAGTCAGGCAGCTTAGAAATGTTCTGCTTTCCTCATGTAGTACAGTTTACTGGTTTTCAGCTGGATTGACTATTTAGTCTTATGTTTCCGGAGTTTGTTCCTTCTGTTGTTGCTGTTTGCATTGCTCCTTCCTATCGCAACCTCTAATTTTCATTTCCGCAGTAACTTTGAGACTTCTTATTTTGCATGCTCTCTTAGGGTTTAATTTACAGTTTTCCATATATTCAGCATGTTTGTTATCTTGGAGCATTTATATCTTGAAAGGAAAGCAGTTTTTGCTGAATTCTTATTTGTTTTAAATATCTGTTCCAAGTTTCCTGCATGCTTTTCTTGACCTTCCACAAATACTGGCAAGATCCTTCAGGGTGGACACTCCTGTGCTCTGCCAGTATGGTCTTTGTAAAGTTCAGGAGCCTGCTTGGTTATCTTCCTTTTCTGCATGCTGACCCCATTGAATAGCTCTCAGTTCTTATTTCCTGAAGATTTTGTCTGTTGTAATATTTCATAGTGTGACCTTCTAATTAGTAACGATAAAGTTCAAGGGAGCCTTTTCACATACATATCCTAATAAAGGCATGAGTCAAGTTGAAAAAAAAGCAAGTAAGCTTTTCAGGGCATGAGTAGCAGGGCTACCGAGAGCCCATTTGAAGGACATGAGGTCTGTGCATGTGATTTTGCTGCCCGTCTAATGGCTTTGATGTTAGATGACTTTACTGAAGTTGTACAGTGCAGCTAGGGAATCTGAAGGATACATGGTTCTGGTGAAAATAAAATGTGGGGAAGAAACAATTGTTCTTTCTGGTCTTGGTGGCAGCCACTGAGCCCAGTGAGTGTCTTTTCTAGCTGGTTGATAAGGAAGCACAGAGGAACTTACAAGAGTCAGCTTCAAGAGACATTTCCTCATCTAAAAAAGAATGCAGTGTATGCAAGAGCTGAAAGTATGAGTCTTTTTTTCCTGGTATACTTTCTTTTGGTATGAGTGACATCTCTAACTGTTCAAATGACTGTGCCAACATTAGAGATACTCAGTCTGGGCTGTGATCTCAATGAACAGATTTCATCAGGCAATTCTCTGCAGTCAGCTGGTGGCTTATCCTACCCAAAGCCTCAGTGTTATGTCTATTCCGCATTCTGCCTGTTGCTCCTTTGGTTTCTTTTTTCTCATTTGTCTTGGCAAGACAGGCAAAATCACGCTGCAGTAAGTGCAAAGAATCTATTTTCCTGAATGTTGTTTTTTGATCTTGGAGGTCTTTTCCAACCTAAGCAATTCTGTCATTCCATGATTACGCTACTGCCCTTGTTCAGTCTTTCATTAGCAGCAGCATACATATGTTTTTATTTGGAAAAAATCTTTGATGGGTTTTCTTTTCCTGAGCAGAACTGTTGCTTTCCATACTGCTGCGTAATCCCCAGCCTGCACAGGCAATCCTGCAGCACTCATAAACAACTGGGCAGCTGCTTATTGCACTCCTTCAGTTGGTTTTATAAATATTATTTCAAAGGATTTGAGAAGGTTTGTTTTTTTAGTGTTCCACGTTATTATAATATTTGCATTGACACCCAGACCTTTAGTTTAGTTTGCAATTTAGTTTGCAGTGATGATGTTTGTGGGGACTAGTGTTGCCACAGTAGCATTGCCTGTGAGACGCAGACATGCCCGTGAGTTGCCAAGGTGTAAATTAGAAGGAAATGGGAACCTGTATTGCTGAGCAATTGGTTTATAAACTTCAGCAATGTCAGTGTTCCTAAAAGTTTGTTTAACTAGTTTGGGAATATGTACAACTCTTGAGTGTACTTGTGGTAGCTTCACAGTAGATATGTAAAAGGGTCTTATGACTGACTATTTAAATTATGGCTTTTTAAGGACTTTTACTGTTCGTTTGTAGTATGCCTCCGAAATCTATCTTAAAAGTACAATAATTAGAAATTAGTGCAGCCATTCACTTTGAAATGCTTGCTTATGATGACTTAGTGTGTTAATTACATTAGGAAGCATGACCTAAGCTGGTAGTGGTCCTTATCAGAGAACTGAATGGAAACATTTAACATCTAAGTTGTTTTCAGATAAAATAGTAACACTGGTAGCCTGTTGGATCCATCATTTTTTTTTTAAAGTTTTGCAGTGTAAAGCATTTTTCTCCAAAGAAATTTGAGTATAAGTGAGATGTACTGCAGGGAATAGAAGATTTCCTTTTGTTGGTTGGTCTTAGATTTTGGAGAATGATTATTTGCTGATTATTTGCTTGTTTTATTTTTCATCTAATAAAATATTGTAGTAGTTCATTGAAAAAACTAGATTTCTTTCACCTAGGAAAAAACCTTAGTCCTCAGTGTAGTGTCAGTATGTGATAGTTTCATACAATCCCTGTGCATGTATTCAGGGCTTTAATTATTGTGAAAGAAGCCTCAGAAGGAGGTGTGAATGGCAGGCTACAACATTTTTCAAGTCTGCTCACTGATGAACTGGATAGGGAATATGAGTTTGTATAAAAGCTCCTTCCTCAAATATGAGTTTTTGAAAGTGTTCTCTAATTATTATTTCTTTTTCAACTCTTCCAGGTGTTCACCTATAAACAGAGCACCATCACTCACCAAAAAGTAACACCTATGCATCAGACAAGCGTGGAGAGTGTGGAAGACATGGCAGCCCTAGTAGATCTCCATGAAGGCTCCATTATGCATAACTTATTCCAACGATATCAGCAAGATAAAATCTATGTAAGTTTCTTCTAAATTTAAGAAAAATATCTGGAGGCAGTGTTTTTGTTTATCTGACTGCTGTGTGTTTTGCTGTTCTGTGATTTCTCCCTTCTTAACGTTCTCCAGTTCTTTGTGCATCTTCAGAGAGTTGAAGCATGTCTTGTCTAGGGACTTCTTACCAACAATAGTGAAAGGAGGAGGTTGCTTGGGGATATCAAGGTGCTCCCTTGCAAGCTTCAAAAAACCACCAGACTAGATAAGCTTTTTTACAGTTCCATTGGCAGGGATCTATAAAGCATTCTTGTTTTTTTCTCATTGTCCTTAGCCTCTCTTCCAACATTGTATGCTATGTATGTCACTGGAAATGATGCAGTGGGATTTAGTCTGTGACTGTCATTTGGAGCTCCAAGAACCAATCGTGTCCAACATCACAATTACAATAGAAAGGGGATGGTATTATGATCATCAAGATGAAAACCTATGTCATTAAATAAAGATACTCAAGAGTTTTGGGTATGTGAAAGCAGGCGGGGATTTAGGAATCTCAAAAACTAGGAATTAGTTGATACAGAACTCTTTTTCTCAGCAGTTAGGTTGTGATTAGGTTCACCTGTTCTTTAAATAATAATATACATGCTTTATTCTAAACTTCATCTATTAAGTTCAGCTTCTTTATTTTTAATCAACATAACGTAAAAATTTCCCTTTATTTACAAATTTATTTTAGACAAAAAGAAAAGGTGTAATGAAGCTCTCTTCCTTTGTAAGTCACCTTTAAAGGGGCTTGTACTGGGAACCCTAAATGTTGAGGTTGTTCTCTTTACAGCAGTCTTTATAAGTTTTCCTTCTGAAAATAAATGGACTATTTTTTTCTTTGAGAAGAAACAGTAGACAAAAAATGAACAGTGTGTATGGGCAATCCTGCATGTGCAGGAAAAAAGGGTATTTGAGAAAAGTTTAATTTTTGCAAGCGTTGTTAGATTAGACTGTAACACTTAGTGTGAGTTAAAATGTAATTTAAAAAGAAAAGGTTTCTGAGGAATTAGATGTACTGAGATGTGGGATGTGGATTTTAGCCTTTCCTCTTTTATCAAGTGTGAGTATGGAAGGGAGTGATGTTCTGAAGAGGCAAAAAATATCCTTGTTCTGAAGAGGCATGTCATAGGTTTTTTTCCCAGCTTGTCACAACAAGTTTAGGATATTCTGATTCTTGGTGTTCAATGTGGTGTATGTTTCTAGACAAACAGGTTTGTTTGCTATTAGTGATGGCAGATCTTCAGTTGCTGCTGAATTATTTATTGTCCTTTCAGTCTTGCAAGTTTTACTTCTTTTTGGTATAACTAACCTGAAAATTGATTGAATAAAGGTGATCAGAAAAATACCAGGTGTATTTTGAAGTGCATATGAACGAGTCTCTGTTGTCTGTATATGTAAGCAGGGGTGATATAAAAAGCACCTTCTCTCTCCTTGTTGGTTCCTCCTGTCTTGCTGTGTGCCTCTAGCAATAGATTAGTGGGACAGAACTCCGGGAGCAGAAACCCTGGGAAAAGCAGACTAAATACTGACATAATTTTATGAGAACTTTATAGGCTTACAAGCATGTGCTTTGGGAGGAGGCATTATTAGAAGAATCTGTGCAATTAACAGTGTCTGTTCAGTCCAGAAGCTTTTAACTATATTGAACTGTTCAGTTATATTTCAATGGTGGTTTTATTGTTGTTTTTTGATTGTTTGTTTGTTTGTTTTAAGACAAAGGGACTGGAAGGTGCATTAGCTTTACCTCTGTTAAGCACCTAATTGCAGCCAGCTGAAGAAATGATGTTCCTGGTCCTGGCTGGACTAGTTCTTAGACAGCACAGTGGAACCCATTGCATGCCAGAAGCAAAACTTTACAGACTGAATATTTGTCTTCTCTCTTCATTCCAAAAAGCCTTCTCCTGGGGCCAGTATTGCTTTGTCACTGAAGTGCACACACGGTCTTATATCCATATTCATACTTTTATCTCTCCTTTGTACAGTAGGGATAAATTAAGAACCCGTGTACCTTCTGCACTTTGAGCAGAGGAGCTAGTCAACCTCTTGGGAAGATTTGCCTCCATCACTGAAGAAACTGTCCTGTAACTGCAACATGCTGCTTTTACAGATGCTTATCATTGCCTCTCTGTTTACTTCAGCCTTGTTCACCTTGCCCACCTCCCGAGTGAGGGAAAAGTGGCTTTTTTACTGTATGGCTTTTTAATTTGCTTGTAGCAATGCAAACATATTTGTGTGATTCTTGAGTTTAGCAATGAGGAATGTACTGTTTGGGTATAAGTTTGGAGGTTTGCTTTTCAAACAAATACAAAAAATGGTATGAAGTGCAATACACTAAATTGTGGTGTAAAGTATTTCTTTGAACTGTTTTAAAAATACAAAAGAAACAATTTAAAATAAATTTAAGCAGTTGCTTTCCCAGGAAGACAGTGTTTATGCATGTCTTCCTCTGTTGTGTATTTGATGATCTGTTTATCCAGCAGTGAGCATTTCAGTAAATATTTTCAGATGTTAGAGTTCAGTTTACTTTTCCTTTACTTAATAACATTTTTCCCTTTTCATCTCACATAATCATATCCATACTCTTTAACTTCTTTCTACTTCCTAATCAATACTGTAAAATATATTTGCTGTAGATGTCAAAGATTGTCAAACTAGTCAGTGACTTCCTTTGCTGCTTCCAAGAACTTGAGCTGTTAAGGTCAGCATAGATTTTCTTCCCTTTTGGGGGGGTGGGGTGGTGTTGGGCTGGGTTTATTGATTTGATCTACAGGCTGTTTGCTGTGTAAACAATGCCAGGCTTTGTACTTAACAAGCTGAGTCACTTAGCTGAATCTGTGTTGTTAGTGAGAAGTTAAATGACAAAATTTGTTCTAATCCATGTGCAGCCATCTTTTAGTGTCAGCGTTGTCTGTCAAAATCTGATTGTGATATTTGTCTGTTTTTCTGTTTAAAAAAAAAAAAAAAAGAATGCAAGCTTTCCCCTTTTAGTCTGTGAGATGCCCAGGCTATATATGCTCTTCCTAGATAGAGCCATAGAATCAATGAAGGTTGGAAAGGCCAGTAAGACAGACTGTCTAGTCCAACCATCAACCCATCACCACTGTACCACTAAATCATGCCCCTCTGCGGCACATCTACATATTCCTTGAATACCTCCAGAGATAATGACTCCACTACGTCCTGGGAAGCCTGTTCCAATGCCTTATAACTCTTTCTGAGAAGAATATTTTCTTGATATCCAACCCAAACTTTCCCCAGCACAACTTAAGGCCTATAAATGTTGCCTGGGAAAGAGGCCAACCCCCACTCTGCTACAGTCTTCTTTCAGGGAGTTGTTGAGAGTGATATGGTCTCTCAAAGCAGCCTCTTGTCTTGTATTTTTCTTTTAGGTTTCTTGATTAATACTGCTTTTATCTTAGAGCTTGCTTCTGGGTCACCACTGTAAAAGAACAAGGTTAGTATGCCAGTGATGGGATCCTGGGAGGGGTTCTGTTGCTAATCCCTCTTGCATTTTATTCAATAAGAACAGCTTGAGAAAGGAGGTCCAGCTTTTAGACAAGGTTTAACTCCTGTGTTTGAATGCTTAGATTAGCTTGCATGCCAGGCTAAAGTGAGGAGAAATATAGAAAGATAAATATCAGTGCTAAAAGTAGAAGGTGCCTAAATTGGAAAACGGAGCCATTTGTGAAGGCGAGCGAGAGATTTCCTTGTCTCTGAAGTCAAGCCAGCACTGGGCACATGATGTGGAGAGGGGAAGTGCTGTGGTGGCTGTTCTTGTCGCCATTCAAAGGAGACTTGTTTCTAAGCTGTTGATTCAAGTTTACTTTTAGTTAAATACACATCATGAGAGAGACTCACTTCATCTTGGGGATGATGCCATGAACCACATAATGTATGGATTGTAGTACAGGACACACAAATTATGGTGTCCAAGCTGGCTGCGGGAGGAGCTGCTGTTCTCTTGTCTCTGTGGCCAGTGGTTAGGGGCTAGTCCAGGCAACTGAATTAGAGAAGAGCAGGTCAGAGAGTTAGAGAGTTTTTGCTGAGGCAAGAGTAGACCTGAAAATAACTGCAGTATACTTCATGGTCTGCCCAACAGAGATTTCCAGTGCCAAATCAGACCTCATTTGCCCATGTTCAAGCAACAAACACTTCACAGAATCACAGAAACGTAGGGGTTGGAAGGCACCAACCCCCCTGCCTACAGCAAGCTGCACAGGAAGATGTCCAGATAGATCTTAAATATATCTAGAAAAGGAGACTCTCCAACCTTCCTGGGCAGCCTGTTCCAGTGCTCCATCACCCTTACTGAGAAGTTCTTTTGCATATTTGTGTGGAACTTCCTATGCTCCAGGTTACGGCCATTTCCCCTTGACCTATCTCCACAGACCACTGAAAAAAGGTTGGCCATGTCCCTTTGACTCCCACTTTATAAACTTTAATAAGATCCCCTCTGAGTCTTTTATCCCCAAGGCTGAACAGACTCAAGCCGCTTAGCCTTTCTTTATAGGGGAGATGCTTCATGCCCTTTATCATCTTTGTGGTCCTCTGCTGGACTATTTTGAGGAGATCCTGGTTATTTTTGTACCAAGGAGCCCAGAACTGGATGCAGTACTCCAGGTGAGGCCTCACCAGGGCAGAATAGAGGGGGAGGACCACCTCCCTCAACCTGCTGGCCACATTCTCTTTAATGTACCCCAGGATGCCATTGGCCTTCTTGGCCACCAGGGCACAGTGCTGGCTGATGGCTCTTCATATTCTTCCTGCTGAGTTAAGATCTGAAGTATCAGGTGGGCCCATTTCCCTTAGAAATGGTGTTTATTTGACAGGCACCATTTTATTTAGGATGGAAACATGCCTTCTTGCCTAGAGGGGCATGATGGGTCCAGCAGCCTCCTGTGGGCTGGGACAGAGCCTCTTGGAGCAGCAGTAGCATGTGGTGGCCAAGAAGGGCGAGGGAACATAGCCTATTTTTGCTCTGCTTCAAATTAGGATTGCAATTTGCCCACCAATAATCACAACCATCTGTTTGGTATGTGTGTGTCTGTATAAAGGCTTCTGTACCAGCCACGTAGGCATGTAGTGCTGTAGCAGCCTCATGCACATCAGAGGAGGATGGTGGTAGTTAGGAGTTCAGCAGCTGGCTCTCTTTGTCTCTTCAGCTGGTGCGACGAACATGATGTAACTTACATGAGAAAACAAAATCTCTCTAATTAATTCTTAACAACAAAAAAAAAAGCAAGCAAGAAAGAAAGAAAAGGTGTTAAACTGGATAAGTTGTCTTTCCTTACCAAGTAGCTTGCAGAATTTCTGGCTACTTCATTACCCTGAATGCTCAGTTATCTGTTCTTAAAAGGTGTATTAATTTATTTATACATCAATTTTTAAAATCTACTTGTGTTAATTTGCTTTAGCAGCATGTGGTTTGTTAAATCATCTAATTATTACATGTTTATCTCCCTTGCAGTCATGAGAGTGCCCTGAGGGCATCTAGTTGTTGTTTGTGCGGTGTTTATCAATAGTTGCTGTCGGGTTTTTATGTTTTTTTCTTTTTAAATCCTGTTTGCAGACCGAGACACTTTAGTATCCAGGTCAGTTGCTGCCCTGTGACTTGTTTGTCTAGGGTTTTGCATACTCTTTTTTTTTTTTTTTTTAGTGAAGTAAAACTGATTTCAGATGCAGTGCAGTTGCTCTTTTAGAAGTGCCATATCAACAGGAAGCGGATGTTGGTACATGTTTTACTGGGAAAATCTCAGGCATGCTGAGGTATCAGATAATTAAATGAAGCCAAATGTAATTTATGGAATTTGAAAGCACTTCTATTTGGATGTTCTCTACAGTGGAATCAGGTTTTAGGTGGAGGCAGACAGAAAAAAGAAGGTTGGTAAAAGGCAGTAGCCCAAATGTTTTTTATTAAAAAGATGTAAACCGTTCTGATTGTTTTATTAAGCAGAAGAACTTAGATGTGCTCCTTGCAGAAAACGGACCTTAAACGAAGTGTATCAAGTACCTATACACTGTCCTGGACAGCTGAACAACTCTGTAGCATGCAACACTGACTAAGGAAGAAAAATTGCCATTTAAGCCACCTAATTAGCAGCACTTGTGTCTCATTTTTAGTAATGTTGTTAATTAACAAGAGTAATTATTGAAAAGAGGCCAAAGCATTTCCTTAGTTCCACACAAATTGTTAGTAGTACTATCTTATTCACTTGAAGCATATTTATATTAGTACAGTAATAGAATTGTAGAATGGCTTAGGTTGGAAGGGACCTTAAAGACCATCCAAATCCCCCTAGTGAGGGCAGGGTTGCAACCCACCAGCTCAGGCTGCCCATGCCCCCATCCAGCCTGGCCCTGAGTGCCTCCAGGGGTGGGACACCCACAGCTTCTCTTGGCAGCCTGTGTCAGTGCCTCACCATACCCTTGAGTGAAACATTTTCCAATAACATTCTGATCTAAATCTCCCCTTAAATGTACATTTGGGCCAAATCCATTGTTATTTCACTGATTTTTAGAACTTCATTTATTTTAGTTTTGTCTACATACTAGCTGTAACTGCACAGTTCAAAGTATCTGATACTCCAAACAGTTCTACCTAATCATTCTGCAGGATCTACTGTTCTGTCACTGAGGAAACTACTGATTATTTATTTGCTATACTTCTATAGTAGAGGAATTTAGAAGTCATGTTGATGAATTTCAGTGTTTTTTTTTTTTTATGACTGCTGTTAGGATGTATCCTGTACTACTGTGGAGATGGGGATAATTGTGTTGACCAGCTCCTTCAGTGAAGGTGCACGAAACAGAGCGGAGTTGCTAAGATGGCATGAAAAATGCCTATAGGTAGCTACTTAACATCCATAATTAACGCTATGCTTACACGCATCAGATAACGCTTTCAAAATGTAGTTCAAAGTGAGTTCCTGTCTCCAAGCATTAATTACAACTTCCATTTCACATCTGTTACTGGAGAGCAGTAGACAAAATCTATATAAACACAGCAGGCTTTTAATTGGAAATCTAGTGGAATCTATTTCTGGTGATCGTTATTTCTAAAAATGGTCAGTTAAGTAGATCAACAACTGTCTGCCCAAGGCCAATTACCATCTTTTTGTTATCTATTTTTCTTTTGTGCACATACTAGAGGAAAAACATAGCTGTAATAATAGGAGTAAAAGTAAACATGCCATCAGTTGGTTAACCAAGTTTTATTCTTTTTGGATTCCTTCTTACTGCTGAACTTGCTACATTGCTGCTAATCATCATAACAAAAGATGATGTTTGCCTGAACTCATTAATGAAAATAACGGTGATTTTTAAGGCGAATATATTTTGATCTTAGCAAATGTTTTAGTCTGAGATATTTTGGTGAACATGATATTACTAAAAAGGGAAGTAGTCGGAAAGATCTGTGTAATTGTGGACACTATCATATGCGATAGCTACACAAACATCTTGCTGTTAGGTAGATTTTTGTTATGATTCATAGTCAGTTAGATACTTGTTGGTAACCTGCTGTGTATGTATGTGCTGCTGAAAGGATGAGCAGCTGACCAATTATCATTGTTGAACTGTTTCAGTGAGGGGGTGAGCAGGAGGAAGTCAGTGTTCTGTTAAAGCATCAAGAAGCCTTGCTCTTTGTGTCTGCTGTGTACCACTGCTTTTTTAATACATATATATTTGGTCATCTGGTAGAAGAGTAAGTAATACATGCATAGTCAACAGGGTAAAATCCTGTTGAATCCCATGGGTTTTAAATGAGACCTGGATCTGCTTAATGAGAACTATTGAACACCGTGAAGTAGAAATCTATAATCTTGCACAGGCTTTAAGCGTTGGTGATTGCATTGGTGTGTTTTCTTAGAGATGAAAGATTTCTTTTTGCATTGATTTTTCCACATCTTCATTGACTGTCACTAATAACTGTATGAGCTAAGAGCAGAAAGAAGAGCAGTTTGCACAATATATTTTTTTAATTGTTATTTTTTAACAATCAGAACTTTTGTAAATGGTACTGGACAGTTTTGCACACATTTTTGTATTGCAGGCAGGTAAATCTTCAAGGTCTTTTGCTCTCAAACATGTACAGTGGAGGGCAGGAATTTGAACTCTGAAACTTAAGCCACTTGTCTGTCACCAGCACATGTTTTCTTAGGATGAATTGGGCTTTGACTGTAAAGTGAGCTGCACAAATTTTACTGCTTATGCTACACAGATGAACTGCCTTATTCACATATTCCAGTAGTTTAAAAATAGAAAGGCTATGAACAACCAATTTAAATTCAGACTAAATTAAATTACCTTTATAGCTGTGGTCTACCTATGTAAGTGGTCTGTTGATTTGTAGTCAGACCATTGCTTTCATTTTAAAAGATGTAATCCTTTTCTCACAGTTTCGACTGTTTCCTTTTGATGGCTGTCAGCATTTCCATTCAAATACCAGTGGGATCCAGAAGTTCCCTATAGCAGATTTTTGGCTGCAACTACCGTTTGCCATTTTAGTGCTGATTTTTAGGCCCCTGGCTATTGAACAGCATTTCAGTGGCATCCAACAAAAAACCTGGAATTTAGTTATTCTCACTTTTAATTTCTCTTTTCATGCTCTGTTTTAGCATAGTTTGTGCTCTTCTTGCTTGTCACCGTAAAGAATTCTTTCTATACAAAGGATTTTAAAACTAAATTAAAGGATCATGGAAGTTTTGAAAATCCAGATAGGTATCAGTATGGAGTATATTTGCAGGCAGAATGACACAGATCTCCAAAGTTTTATGTTAAAATTATTTCTCCTGTCTTCTAGAGAGAGTGATTTTGGAGGATATCATTGACCGGAGTTTTTATTTTTATTTGCATGTGTATTATGTGAAAAGCCACTTTATATTACTAAGATTATTGATAGAAAAGAAGAACGTTTGTATTGCTTGCTTGAGGGTTAATTAGACCTTCAGACAGCTTTGAAAAAACCATTTGAGCATTTTACATTAACAAAGCAGGAAGAACCAATTAGTGGCCATGGGCCATTTGAAATGAACAGCCATGGGGTCTCCACTCTGTGTGCAGCCTTTTCTCATTTGAACTGGAGATCTCTTCATTAGAGCTAAGCTGTTCACTTGTGCACATAGATTGGATATCCCAGACTGCAGCAAACCTGCAGTCACATTCTGTACTAAAGCACATGAAAATGGCAAAAATTGATGTCTCATCCTGATCAGTCACGTTATTGTATTTAGGAGGTCACCTCTTCACTTGGCCATGGTGAGGAAAGATTCTTCCATTAGAGGTAGATGCTTATGTTAAGTCTATGCATTATATCACTGAAGATGATTACCCTGATAATATGTGTAAAGGCCTACTACATGGTAGAGATTCTCTTCTATTGGTCAGCAAAAAATGTGATAAAAGCAAGGTGACTCAGTCCTTCTTAAACTGAGATGCAGTACTACTGGTGAAACTGGTGATGTTCTTAAATTAGGAAAGATGTCTATCTGATATCAGTATTATGATCTTTTGCATCAGAATACTATTATTTTTCACCTTTGAATACCTCTTGTATCAGCTTTGCTTTATATTAGTTTCACATTCTCCAGCTTGCTTTTGTCTTTTTTGATTTTGAGGTGAGTTTTCTTTCTTTAACATTTTGAATATTCTTGGGCATTTCTTCAGTGCCAGTTCAGCTCTTGTGCCCTCCAGTAGAAGTCTTTGGAGATTTTGTAGTTATTGTATAGATCCTGACTAAAACATGTTAAGTTACTTGAGTATATCCATCCTTGAGTGTCTCCATCCTCACAGAATTGTCTGCTTCACAGGAGAAGTTTAGTGGAAGAGCAAGATATTAAGTTAGGAGTGGCTCTCTTAATCTGAGGAGAGCTCTCAGTGCTGTGCTGGTTCTCCACTGTCTCTGAGACTTCCCTTGAGTAAAGCTGAAAGATACAGTTCCCTTTGCACACTGTTTTGCTATTTCTGTTGGTAGCTAAGGTGAGGAAAACCTGCTTGTCACCCATAAGAAATAAATAGAAAGAATTTCCAGCTTCTTTTAGCTTTCTAAAACAAGGACACTATAAGTGTGCAAGGTTGAAATTTAGGGGAGTGTAGGACTAGCGTAGCATAGTTTAGGAATGAAAGGTAGCTGGACTGCAAAGCACTACTCTTTTCCTGAAGAGGTAATATAGCCTTTGTCCTTGAAGAAGGTTGGGAACAGGGCAGTGTTGCTTGAAGCTCAATACCAAGGGAAGTTTAAGGTCACGTTAGTTGAAATAAAGGGTGAGCATAATGAAGAAAGATTCATCTAAATGAGGATTCTGTTGACCAACAGATGATCTCTGATCATCTGAAATCGTGTATGAAATATTCTGAAGCCATCCAAAATCTTACTATGAGCAGTGCCAATGAAAACAAGCATAAAGGCTGACTTTGAAAATGCTGATATGTCTGATATTCCACAAATCTGATCCATTCTTATACAGGGGGTGAAGAGACCATCAGGGAGGTGGCTGGTAGAAGAGGCTGAGGGACTGTGGTGAGAAGCACACCTGAGTGTACAGTGAATGTGTCAGGAAACTGAGAGGGAGAACTTTTAGCATGTGGGTCCTAAGTGTAGGCAGCTGCCTACTGGGCACTTGAAGGTAGTGATATTCTATCATGTTCTGGTTTCCTTCAAAAGGTTTTCTCCTCAGGATGCTGAGTCTCACATTTGTAACATGTCCTGTGTGTTTACAAATGTCATTTTGCAATCAGTTCCTCAGCTGACTTTGAGAAGAAGAAAGGAAAATTTAGAGTCATGTTGATGCGTTCATTGACAAAGTTGCACAGCAATAGGGGAAAGGAAAGCTGTTGTAAATTTGGGCTGTTGGAAACCCACCATGAGTCACCAGACATGATGAGGGCTGCAGAAGCCTAAGCACGTAGGGATGATTACAGAGCATGACATTTCCCTCACAGAAATGACTTGATTGGTTGAAAACATCTAAACTTGTAGTCTAGGCATTCAGCTTGATTATGGCTTTTAAGAAAGAAGTTTGACTTCAGACACTTTAACTTATAATTTAAGAAGAAAACTGGATTCTATCCCACTGAAATGAACACGACACCAGCTGAAATATGAGGTATCCTTACCACAGAGAGTATAAATCAAGATCCTACCATGAATAAGAGCATTAATTATCACCCTTCTTATGGCATGCCTGTGCCCCTTCAGCTCCCTCCCCTCAAAAGCATACCAAAATGTGGTCCAGCTGTCTTTCTCCTTTCTATGCTGACGTGTATATGGTGGCTGATCTAGTTAACTTAGCTTCAGCATACATGCAGTCGTCAGTACAATTAATCCTTTTACCTGGGAGAACTGGAAACAATGGAGGCATTGCCTACAGCATTGGACAAATGCTTCCATTCCCAGATTTGGCACCCTGAAACCTTGAAATTCAGTGTTGAAAAGCTACAGAAGTTTGACAGCTGTGTTGCGATCTTTTAAGAGCTGCCTGGATTTTGCATGTGCTGTGAAAGCACAAGTGCTGTAATTGGGTATTGTTACTGTAACCTTGATGATTTGAAGGTATGAGACTTGTGTGGAACAGAGAGAATCTTTCAACATATGTTGTTGAATAAATTGTCAAGTTGATACTCTTATCAACAGCCAAACAAAGCACAACCAACCTGTCCTTGTCAGACACAGGATCTGTTCCTTCAGTGGCTTCAGCAAAGTCAAGAGTTGCTCAAAAAACAATCCAGATATATAATTTTTGAGCAACAAATATAGATATAGCAGATATATAATTTTTGATCTTTAAATGTAATTTCATTTTTTAAATAAGCATAGATGGTTGTTTTTTTTTTTTGTTGTTGCTCCCAAAGGAGTAAGTACTGAAAGTGCTCTGAAAAGCACGTTGTTTGGGAGCAGCATGTAATGCCCTTTAGCAGTCTTCCTGCCTTCTCACCCACCCTCCTTGGAGTACTACGTGCAAAATTTGAAATAAGTCCTTTTTGTTTATTTATTTAAGAAGGAAAAATTGGATGTCTCAGATGCTGAAGGTCTGGGAATTATACAGGAGTACCTCGGTGTAGAGGCTGAGCAGAGGTCATGAGAAGAAATGTGTGTGATAAAATTGATGACCTTGCATGGGGGAAAAGCATGCCTGGGTAAAACACGGAGATCATTAAAGCATCCTTGGGAGTAGGAGAGCTATTGTGGAGATGCCCTAGTCTTGGCATAAGGGAGAAGGAGTGGAAGGAGGATGGATTTGCTGGGCATGGAGCAAGGCTGATAAGATATACACAAAAAGGATTGCGTGAAGGGGAAAAGATGAAGAGCAGTGGTGGTCCTGATCTACAGAGTGTGTTTGATTTATAGGATTAATGAAGTGATTGGGTAGTAGGGCTGCTTCCTTATCTGTTGCTTTTGTGTGTAGAGGTCCTGAAAAAAAATTTAAAGGGAGATTTGTTACTTTACATCTTCATTTTGCTTATCCTGAATCCTGTGATGATATTGTCTTAGGGAATGTGTCCTGAGAAGGCATGGTTTGAGCTTCTAATTTTAAAAATTTTCTTAAAGGGCCAGCAGTCTCATTTCCTCTTTTTGTGTTAAAATTGGGAGCAGAAGCTTCTGCAATTTGTGACCAGAAGTACTCTGCGAAATGCATTATCAATGTAAAATTTCAATAAAAATTTGAATGCAGGAAAGGAGAACAACATTTTAATAGGTTAATCAGAGCACTGCAGCATGATTCAGGCTAAATTACTCGATTTTGTTTATTTTTGGATACAAATTTATTTATTACTGGTGAGCTAATAATGGGCTGTTGCTGGTTTAGTCTATAACTGAAGAAAGCAGGCTTGTGAGGCTTTTCTGTCTCTCACACTGACCGTACACAGTATTTCTTCAAAATTCCCCTCAGACTTTTTCAACAGGAAATCTTGAGAAATTCTGCTTCCTCACGCTCTGGCAGACACCTGAATATTTTTCCTGTTCATAACTGCTTTGGAGTTTGAACTGCTTTCGTTAAAATGAGCAATGATCAGATTAGAGACTGCAAAGAACAAAGAAAAAACTAATTCACTCTCTTTTAAGCAAAGTGGAAGTGAAAATACCTTTTCTGCAGTTTCATCTAAACAGCTGCCTAAAATGTGATGTTAGCATAAGAAAGTAATTCAGAGTTCCTGCTTCTAACTGAACTGCTCTAATTTGCAGTATGGATAATGCCTGGTGCAGGAGTAGCTCAGGAGATAACTTGGCAGCCTTGCAGGGTTTTTGTGTCTTAGCACCGGTTTCAGTTGCTGCTAACGTGCTTGCACTTGTAAAACTGGAAGGCCTACCCTGAAAGCAAGCAGTCAAACTCGAAGGCTGATCATGGCTTCCAGGGGGACAGGAGGAAGAGTCCTGCACAGGGACAAGTGAGGTGAGCTGCCAGCAGCTGCCCTGTGTGTGGGTGACCCTCCGATTGAGCCTCAGTCCCCAACTGGGGGGCTTGTAATGATGCTGGAGGGAGGCTGGCAGATGGAGGATCAACTTAAAATAAAGTTTTAAAACACAGGTTGCTCCAAAATTAATGCCTCCTTCTTATTTTTGTGGATTCTACAACATCAGTGCTCCTATGTTTGGAGGAGGATTATTTCCTTCTTTACCATGGCATCTCTCATGGTGGTGTGCATCAAATTACTATTCTTACGTTTTAATAAGAGTTTAGTCAGTCATTTAAATAAGGTAAAGATGTGTAGTGGCCTGTTGGATTGGTTGTAGCTGCACTATATTGATGTAAATTAAAAAAAAACCAAAACAACCAACAAACAAAACAGAACAAAGAGAACAAATGAAACCTCTTAGAAATTTTCCCATGCAATGTGTGCTGAAATATTTATCAAACTGAGGAAATTTGTTCAAGAGGGGATGATCCCAAGAAATTAAGCTGTTGTCTCAGTGCTGTAATTGCCCTGTGATATGATCTTGTGTTGAAATAGTAACTTTCCTCTAGCTGAAACCTCTTGAGCTATTTCACAGCATGGCAGTTTTTATAAAACACATGGACTGAAAGCTCACAGCTCTGTAAATGTACTTGAGTTGCAGTGGGGAGGAATATTCCCCTTGCATCTAATAAAATCGTCATAATTTCAAGGACATTTCTGTATTCCCTTAGCAAAAGCTCTACTGCGGCTCTGCTGCTTCTGTTGGGCCTGACAGAGGATGAGCAGATGGATAATGGGAAATAAAACAGCAGGGTAATGGTGAGGAAGGAGAGCTGATACACCATGATAGTTACGTATTAATTAAGGGGAAGAGGGAGGGGGCAGGTAGATGGGAAGTGTAAATGCTCTGGGAACACGGAAGAGCTTGAAAGAGAGGAGAGGAAGATATGAGGGAACTGATAGCCAGAGCCTTGGCAGGGGCACCCATGGAGGATTTGCTGGAGAAGGTGTTGAAGTGGAGGCTGTGGGGCTGCTTCCTGGAGCCCTCTCTGGGTAAGGTGAATGAAGAGAGCCCCAGTCCTGTTGTGAACTTCATAGCTGATTCCCTGTGGCGATGACAGGATTATCTGCTGACAAAGCATCTGTCTGTATGCAAGGGACCATGTTACAGGGCAGCAGTCCAGATCTTTGCAAGTCCTCAGCAGGGCTGTTGGAGCCATGTGTTAGCTTCTGGCGTGTAAGCCCAGAAAGAGTACTTAACAAAATGACATCATTGTCACATTGGGAACCTCCTCCACACATTATGATAGATCAGTCCATTTTACATGCCCCATAAATGCACAAGAAATTCTGGAGATAATGTGCTTAATGTCTCCTGCCTCACTTAATATGGTTGTATGTGAAAAGTGTATTCAATTGGCTAGAGAATGACTGTGAAGCAGGTGGAAAAGACTGAGAAAACAAATAGCAGCCCAAATAGACTGTTACCCATGATTACACCTTACTACAGCTCAATTTGCTATGGCAGTGGATGCAAACTACTTACCTGGGTGGCTTTAACTGATGTGCTCTTTAATTGCAATGGGATATAAATGAATGCCTCCTCAGTTGCCACTGTTCTTCAAAGCAGTAGTAAAATTTTTGTTTACATTCAGGGTTTTGTCAACATCTACCAGTTCATGTGTTTTCCATAGTGCTAGTTACCCTGTAATGGGGCTGGTGTCTGCCATGTTGTCTGGTGCTTGTTTTAAAAAGGAGGAACAGAGAAAATTGTGATACTGTGCATGGAAAAACAGACTTTTGCACCAATATTTTTGAGCCTATGCATTCAACCAGATCCAGTTAAGTTCACAAAGTCCTTAGGAACATAAGAAAAGGAAATGCTGAGCAGTGCTCACTGATGCTCTTCTGCAGCTGTAAATATCACTGATACCAGGATGAATCCTGAACTGGGAAGCTCTGTGCTCTGCTGGAAAACTTGGCTGGAAGTGGAAACAATTTTTACCCTTTCGTTGCTGTTGTTCAAAGGAGGAAACTGCTCTCCACCCTTATCTAAACACCATTAAGTTGGAAACGTGTTCTCTTTGATTTGTGAAGTTTACGATTCTGCCCTATCTTATGTCTACTAACAGCTCCGGTTTGTGTACTTGCAGACATACATTGGTTCCATAGTGGCCTCTGTGAACCCTTATAAGACCATCCCAGGACTGTATGACTGTGCTGCCATGGAGCGATACAGCAAGCACCACATGGGGGAGATTGCACCTCACATCTTTGCTGTGGCGAATGAGTGCTACCGCTGCCTCTGGAAGCGTCATGACAACCAGTGTATCCTCATCAGGTAAATGGCTGCTGCTGTGATTATCCCTGGTTTATCCCTGACACTGAACTGCTCAAGATTTAGAGAAAAAAAATTGGATTGAATGGAAAGTTCTAGAAGAAAACAGGCTTTCAATCATCAGAGTTCTGTGGAGAGAGCTTTGAAGTGTATATTGTTCTGTTAGACCTCTAAAACATATCCATGTGCAGTTCAGTTATTTGTCTCCGCTAAATGCTGGACCTTGTATCTAGAGGAAAAAAAACAAAAACAAAAAAACACGTAGAACAGTCTCAAGAAATGCTGTAAATAACAATAGCAAAAGAGGAAACCCTCCCCATTTCAGCTGCATCATTGTGCCTGATTACTTTTCCTTTCTTAACCTCGTTCTGCTTAAATTTAATGGCATTTTAATAGCTTCCCATTTGATCCACTGCATCACTGGTATTCAGGATCTCACTGCTGCTGAATATGCACTCAGAGCAGTTGGCATTTCATTTGCTTTTTAGCAGCTTTCAGCTCCTCTTAAAGAGCAGTGAACAGAGCCAGCTCTTTCCCTGGTGTGGCTCCCTGTCCCCAGGCTGCCAGTGTAGCTGTATTGGCTCACACATGCACGGGAACACTAAGTCCTGTTTGGTAGGTTAGCAGATCCAGCCTGGAGGCTATCACAGCATGGCATCTTCAGTCTCCATAGAGGAGCTGATGCATGATGCAGGGAGAGCTTTGTGTTTTCCCTCCCTCTCCCCTTCGAAGTATTTCCGTTTGCTTTTCATGTCCAGCAGCTTACAGCACAAGTAGATATGACCAAAGTGAGAACTGAACACAAAGTGACACAGTATTGCCTGTCTACTGATCTCTCTGGGAGCCCACTCAGCAGCAGTGGGATCAAAGCCTTGATGGCCATAGGGGCAGAGAGAAGATGTGGCAAAGTGAGAGCAGCACATTTTGTAATAGGCAGTTTCCATCAGCATTTAAAATTACAGAAAGAAATTGCATGGTTTCCTGAATAAGAAGAGGATTTGGTGCATATGGTTCAGCATATAAAGCACACAAGCCGTTGTTAGAAATGTGGATGAGGTGCATGCAACACAGCTAGCTCTGTTTTTGACTTGCTGAAAGCTTTTGGCTTACGGTCTCTGCATGCCCTCTCCTCTGGGCAGGTCCTTCCTGGTGATGACAAAGACACGGGTGAGCTGAGCTGTGTGTGTTTTTTCCAGCTTTTTTCAACTGTATATATTTTTTTAATTTCATATGTAGTTCTATATGCACAAAGTTTAAATCTTGGTTGTGAAAAAAACGAGTATGGTGTCATGATGAATGTCAGGTGGTTACCTGTGAGCAGTCCGCATACTCAAATTCTGGGGTCTGAAATCATATCTGGTGCCAAGCGGGTGGCCATTGTTATCTTCATTAATTCCATTCTGTTCTGCCCCACATGTTTTACCTTTCTTTTCAGTTCCTCACAGGCTGCCAAGAAAAAAGCAGGTTGTGTCCTAAAAAGGAAACAAGCAGAAATCTGTAATGTTCCAGAAGAGACTCAAGCAGTCTCTGTAAACCTTGGTAATGATAAACCATAATATGAAACAGGTTTGCATTAGCAGTCTCTTTTAAGATTGCTTCAATTCAGGCCACAGTAATCTATGATTTGTATATCAATCAGTGTTTCAGTTCAGTGTTTCAGACAAGTGCCATAATACAATCTTACAAGGATGCTTTCAGTGTCGAAGAAATGCGCGATTCAAAACAAAAAATAAAAGGTAAAAGCTGCTTTTCTAAGACAGCTATTATACTGATCTTAGAAGAACTCAAGATGGGATTTATTTATTTAGTTGGTTAGTTAGTGATGATTTTCAGTGACCCTGCTGAGGTTTAGAAAAGTCCCTGTGCTTGCATTCTTAATTTGGGGATTCAGAAGTGAAGACGTAGCAGCTTGGTAGTTGGTTTCCACATTCTGTTAGTGCCTGTATTGTTTACTGGCTTAGATTAAGATGTTACAAGTCACTGTCAGGTGTTCTTGGTTACTACCAGCATTTGAAACACTCGTACTGTGAAGCTCTGCAGCGTCTGAAATTGGGTAATTACCTTCATCTTTTATTTCACTTAAGAGATAGGATAGAGCAGTTTATTTAAAGTCAAACTGCCTGACCACTGCAGGGGTAACATAAAGTTATTAAGGGCATGAAACAAAGGGGAGTTTTGTTTCATCACAAAACCACATTAAATAGTAACATCCATTTAAAATGAGTCGATTATTAGATTAACTTTCACATTCTGATATTCAGTTTTCACCAGCTGCTGTTCCTGGGATCTGAGGACTCGGTAACTCATCTTAACAGCAGGGAATGCTTTTGTTGTCCTCTGGTCTTGAAGTGCCCCCTGCTGGCTTGCAGATTTAATTGTGTTACGTTGTGGAGCTACACGGATGTAACACTGAGTTAAAAAAAAAACAACCAAACAAAAAAAAAACCTAACTGTGTCAAGGGTTTTAGGCTGTTAAAACACCTGGAATATTTTTCTGTATGAGTAAGATGAGAGTGATAATAAAAAAAGAATCTGAATCAACAACTTGGTACAGATATACCGTAACATGGTGCAGTAGTGACTTAATATTGTTATATGCTGGTATACTGAGCAAAGGTTAAAAACAAGGAGATTACAGAGGAGAGAATATTAAATGGAGCCATCCAAAGATGCTTATTTATCCTCCTATGTTACCCAGGCTTATTTCAATTTATGATAATGCTTCATAAAAAAAAAAAAAAACAACTGTGCAACCTAAATGTCAACCAAGTATATTGAGGAAACTGTGCACAGCCTGGGCAGTGTGATATTAACACAGTTGTGAAATGGTTTTTTCGCTCTCCAGGCTAAACAGTGTTACATGTTAGTTCAGCAACTGCAAAAAATGTCTACATTAAATAGTGTTTAATTTCACACTGATCTCAATTTCATTTAAAACAAAAACAAAAGCCTGCTGCAGTTAGATTTGATAATACAAAAGTCACATAAAAAACTTCTAATGTCTTTTGATTTTTTCAGCTGACATGGTTGCTATTTGTGGAAAGAGAGATGTCATGCCCATCAGTTGAGCTGAAAGGCTGGTAGGAAGTCTGAGTGCCCTTAGTAGGAGCAGAAGGGAGTCCCTCTTGCTCAAGAAATAGCTAGGCAACTTGTCCTGATCAGAAGAAGGGGCTGAGCTCACCCATGATTAGCTGACATTTTCGCAAGCTGGGACTATGTTCATGCTCCCATACCCCTTCGTTGTAAGAACAGGAAAGTATCGTTAGGTTTTATTTTATTACCACTTTATTTAAGGTGGTTTAATCCGCACAGAAGCAAGCAAACACTCTTCTTTCTGATGTAATGGTAGTTCCACTTAAAAGCTCTCAGAAGAAGTGCAGAGCAATGCAAGAAACAGCAAGAGTCACCCTGAATTACGTTCAGCTTGCTGCCACGAGCAAGAAATCAGTCTGACAGCAGTTTGTTCTCTCTGTTATCATCTGATGGCCTGACGTTTTTCTTGTTGTTCTTCAGCTTGAAGGTAAACATTAAACAAACTGTTCTTTGGATGAGACTCAGGCTTGTGATGGGAAGGCTTTCTTACGACACTGACACACCAAAATTCACATGTGTGTTTGAGGAACAGTATTTGCTGAGGGGGGCTAGTCTGTCTGTGCCTATCTGTCTTTGGAGATTTAAAGCTGAAGGACAGAAATGAGAAGTGATTTAGAGTTATGTTGATATAACCTCACTTGCATTATGTTCTTCAGAATGAGAAGTCTTTCACTGTGACCCCTTTTCCATTGCGGCAGTCCAGAGTTCAGACTATTGTGCCCTTGGTGAGATTCTCAGTGTAGAACAAATCATGGAGGAAGGTTAAGAATCTCCTAAGTGAGGGCCTTGTGGGTTTCTGTCACACAGTATATTTAGAATGCTGAGTGTAGTGATGTGAAACAAGCTGGACACTTAAATTCTTGGGATAAAGAGCTGCTGTGAAGGTTGACTGTGTACTTAAAAAGTGCCTTCTTTTACTGCCCTTGTCATCATCCTTTTAGGCATAGGTTTTCTAAGGAATCTGGAAGACTGATCCCACTTAATCTGCTGTTAGTCTGTGTGCTGTAGGATTGTATAAGCAGCTTCAAAGTTTAGTGTGGTTGTTTTTGATTTTCATTTCATTAAGAATGTGTTTTATAAAGCGTTTTACAAAGGAAAGTTGCAGAGCCAATTTGATGAACATAAAATAATGAGTCCTGTGCTGAAAAACACTATGCCAGAAGGCTTAAAAGTGTCAAAAATCCATCCACTTTATGCTCAGTAGTGGTCAGAAAACTAAGTAGAATCAAATACTTGCTAATAAATGAACAGAGAAAAAAATAGAGATCATCGAATAAATGCAGTCTTTGTTTATGTATTGAGTACTGTGTACGAGCACTTTTCCTCATGATTTATACCCAAGATAAAGATCCAATTCTGTGGAACTAGATGTAGTTTTCAGGAGAACAAAAAGTTGTAATCAGAAGTATTGCATGACTGCTTGTGGAAATGGGTAGAAACCAATGAAAGAAAAATTCATTGTGGTTACAAGGTACACAGAAACCATGTCTAGATCTTGGACATTCTTCTAGATCTGGAACTCTCTGAGCAGCAAATGTCTGGAAGCTGGAGGAACACAGAGGGGAAATACTGGGCATCTCTGTAATGGTGGCTAGCAACCTGGCCCAGTGCTGAGCCTGTTACATTCTAAGCAAAAAACAAAAGCATAGAATTGTGCAGATACCAGCTATGCTAGAAGTGTTTTCCGTCAGCTTTGGATGTAACCGTCAAAACGTTTTCTGCTGCTTCTTTCAGTGGTGAAAGTGGTGCTGGTAAGACAGAAAGCACTAAGCTGATTCTCAAGTTCTTGTCTGCAATGAGCCAACATTCGCTGGAGATGTCTTGCAGGGAGAAGACCTCCTGTGTGGAGCAAGCCATTCTTGAGAGCAGGTAAACAGGTACTCCCTTCGTACCCTTGCACATGGCCCTGGTTGATGAACAAAGGGTCTGTTAACAAAGGTGTGACAGCTTTAGAAGGTGAAAATATTTAAAGCTTGGTTTGATGGAAAAGCACAGTTTTGTTCTTTATTTGTACCCAAGGCCCTATTAAGGTGTGGTGAGATGAACAAAAAGTTGGTTGGATCAAAATCCTTTGACGGTCTCCAAGTGCTTCAAGCAGCTGTGAAGGACTGGAGAAAATTGTGCTCCTTCAAACTGCCTCCCATGACCCCCCCAGCTATTGGTTTAAATAGCCTGAGGATAAGGTAGAACAAGATATAGCATAGTGAGGATAAACTGTGTGAGCAGTAAAGCTCTCCTTTTGATAAGAGAACTGATAAGACCAATGACTAAATGCATTAGATAAATTGAACACTGCACAAGGATAAATAAGTTCTCTGTGTTCAAATGAAATAACACACAGTTCTAAGCTATTTCAAAACAAATACAATTTGAGATGCTATTACTTTTGTTTATCATGCTTCATCACATCTTTATCTTTTCACTGACTGTGTCTTTGTATAATTTTTTTTTTAATTTCCTTAGGACAAGCTCTGTTTTTCCTACATCTGTTTAACAATTTGTATGCATTGAGATTTCTTATTTTTATGATTTGAGTACTATGAGAGCTGTGTGCATCTTTTGCACAATTATAGGTTAAGCTGATGAGTAGTTTAGGACTGTCAGTCTTGTTCTTGAATAATTGCAGATCTTGATAGAAAATTGTGGTGCCCATTCTTAATAAATTGGGGATAATACTGAGGATGTAGTCTGTGGCAGGAGAGGGTGTTAGAAGTAGGCTTTACAGAGTGCTATCACATTCACCAGTGTCCTGTGAAACCGATGTCATTCTGGTTACGCATTAACACTTTTGTCGCTGTTCCGTATTTTCACAGTCCAATTATGGAAGCTTTTGGCAATGCGAAGACTGTTTACAACAGCAACTCAAGTCGCTTTGGGAAGTTTATTCAGCTAAACATCTGTCAAAAAGGAAACATTCAGGGAGGAAGAATAATAGATTGTATCCTTGTTTGGTGATTTGCCTCCATTTGTAACCTTCCTTATATCTAAAGATACGTTTCTCAGTACTGGAAAAGTACTTGAAAGAGCAGAGCTGCTAAATTTCTTCATTATGAGTGTGGATGGGTCAGGTGCTTGGATTTGCCTTGCAGTTGGCAAAACTGGACTATGAGCCAGTTCCAGAAGTGTGTGAGGATGAGAACATACCCAAGGATGGGAAGCTATGTAGTTGAAAACATAACTGACCGCACAGGGAACAAATTTCATCCTTAGAGCTGCTCCCAAACTTTACGTAAAAGACAAAGTAAAGGAGTTTAAAGTGCAGGAAATTGCAAGTCCAGTTTTGATGGGATAGAGGAGAAGGAAATGAGGGAATGTGTTGGTATTTTAACTGTTGTAATATTACCATTTGTTCATCTTATTCTAGCGGTAGACACGTTATAAGAAAAGATGGTGATGAACTTCATATTACCTCAGATGAAAGAATTAAGTTTATAAATAGCTTGAGCATTAATTTCTTGCATTAATTTCTTTTTGTTTTATTCCTTGACTGGAGTTTTTGTTCTTGGCTGTAGATTTATTGGAAAAAGTAAGTTGACATTTGCTCATTCTTGGTTAATTTTGTTTGATATTTTCTTTGAAACTGTAGATTAAAAAAAAAAGGCTCTTCTTAAAAATGCTTATATAGAAACTATCTTTTACTTTGACAGAATCGTGTAGTAAGACAAAATCCTGGGGAAAGAAATTATCATATATTCTATGCTCTGCTGGCAGGGATAGAAGAGAGAGAGAAAGGTGAGTGGCAAAGCTCAAATCCAACAACTGTAGTGGCTCTATATTAGCAGTCAGCCACAGTGACAGGAGCAGAAACCTAATAAGCTAAGGAAAGAAATAGATTATTTATCCAGCTGGAATTTACACGGGTGTGAATCTGAGCTCTACTTGATAAAGTAACCTGCTTAGTTGAGAAATGTCACTGAGCTGTGGGTAATTTTTCTCTCAGCTTCTGCTGTGGCCCTGGGAAAACTACTTGGGGACAAACATGCTTCACTCTGTTCAAGCTGAATATTTTTGCCAGTCTGAATAACTCCACAGCAACAAAGAGGGAGAATCCTGGTTCCTCTAATCCTCTCTCATAAAGAATAAATCCACTGAACAAAAGAAATGACATTTGTATATGTGCAAATTTGCCTAAAGCTGTTTTTTGTGTCTCCCTTTGGGCCTGCTGTCTTTGCATGCTAAGAACTAGAATTATCTCTATCGTACAGCTAAATAAAGCAAAATGCAGCAAAATAAAACACCATATTTGAATTCAATTTAGAATTTTGTTTCATGCATTGTCATAATTCTGAGCAAACATGTTGTTAATCGTGTAGTTCTGACACAGTAACCTGCAGAGAGCTTTTGTTTGGGGTATTTTTTCACCCTTACTCTTTTCTCCCCTCATCAGATGCTTTTTACTTATCTGTACCGGAGAACTACCACTACCTGAATCAATCTGGATGTATAGTGGATAAGACAATCAGTGACAAGGATTCTTTCAAAGAAGTCATTGTGAGTTGTTTCACTAATTCTTTAAAAAATGCTAGAGGTGCTGATACCTGGGGCCAACTGATAGAGCAGAGAACAAAGGCTTCCTGTACTCACCTGTGCTCTCTCTGACATTATGGTTCTGCCTGGAGCTGTCCCATAGAGGACTATGCTGAGAGGGACTTCAGTTTTCTCATAACTCACAACTGTCACTTTGAGCCCATCTCTACCTTCCCTCCTGCATTTGATATTTAACTCTACCATTTCAAATTAGATTATGATTAAGTAACATGATTCAATTTTGGCATTAAAATAGTATCAGTTGAGAAGATAGTGAGGCTCTTAAACGTGCCTTTGCAATTCTGTACCTGACCAACTGTGGGACGTTTACAGGAGTTTGGAATAATGAACTTTACCACCTGTCTTTGTAGCAAAATTATCCTTTTATATGCCTTTCTGGAGAAGAAGCCTGTCATGAGGTAAACATGCCTTGTCATGAGGTAAACATGAAAATATGCCTTTCTGGAGAAGAAGCGTGTCATGAGGTAAACATGAACAGGGCAGCCTGTATCTTGAGTAAAACAAAGCATCATAAGCAGAGGTGTGCACAGACAAGCACGCCCTGGGATCCTGCGTTTAAAAGCAATTCATTCCAAACATCCTCTGACAACAGAGTTGCCCTTTGTTCTTCATTATAAAACCTCACAAAATAAAGTAGTAGATTTCCTGTCCCTCCTTTGCCTTCCTCCAGTATAAATAGAACTACTGTATCTGACAGTGAAATGGACAATTATGTTTATAAAAAGGCTTATTTTATGTCTGCTACTTACGTGAAATCGTTCACGTAAAACTGTCAGAATGGACAGCAACTGGGAAGCAGCCAGCGTCTTCCATAGGGAAGGATTTGTTTTATTAGATTGATTTATATTACAGGTATGTCTGTTTCCACTGCTTTTTCATTCCAAAGCTTTATATGGATCTTGTGGGAAATGCAGTCATATGGAGCAATTTACAGGACAGAGATGAGTAAGATGTAAGTTCAGATTGAAAGATGAATCTTAATGAAGACTTTGTCTTATACCCATGCTAATGTCAGCAATTAGCTACATCAAATAAAGTGTACTGGATGTTAGTGTATTTGCTAATTGCTTGACGAGTCACTGAGGTTATGTGTAGTAGGTTTTAAAAATCCATAAAAAGGCACACTTTTATGCCCTTCCCCAAATGATATTTGCTTAGCTACTTCACTCTCTTTGCCAAATTGAAAAATTAAAGTGTATTAGAAGCAGTAGTTATATTTAGTATAAAACCTCCTAACTTGAAGAGTAGCCATTGGAAAAGTTGGTAACTTACCTACAGTGTGGTCAAACAGCTTAAGTAGATTAGCCTGACATTTAATTTGTGCTAATCACCCTAGGATGGGTGGAGTATGAAATCAAGTTGGCAGGTGGAGTTTTTGTGCTGTCTGAAACATGGACATGCTTTGAGCACAGCATGATACTGCTCAGCTGCTTTCCTGGAGCAGGAGGCAGGCAGAAACCTTGTTGTTCTCACTTGCCTGTTGTTTCCTATTCCATTTTATCCATCTGCTTTCTGTATTATTACCACAATTTAGGTCCCAGAGACATTACTTAGGATAAACTTTTGTTGCCCCATTCTCCTACCCTCCCTCCTTCCTCTGCTATCTTTATTGACACTTTCCTGGTGACAAGATGGTTCTCAAGTGCCTGCACTTCAGACATTCTTTCGTTTGAATTCTTTTTGTAGGATGCAGGAAGGAGCTGCAGTGGGCCTGGGGATGAATTCATAGTGCTGCCGCCTCTTAGAACTCTGTTGTGAAAGGGCTTCTATACCAAGTATATCTTCACTCTCTGCATGTTTAATTGCAGCATGAATCAGGTTTTGCGTTTGTAACTGATGATTATGAAGTGTATCACATCATCTGTTCCTACATTGACCATAACTTTATATGCCCTAACATTGAGGGTAAAAAGCTGCTATCTGCTCTCAGAGAGAATCATAAAATCGCCAGTGTTGGAAAAGACCTACCAAATCATCCAGTCCAACCATCCACCTATCACCAATAGTTCTCTCTAAACCACGATCCTCAACACAGCATTCCTTACCACATGCAGGGACGGTGACTCCTGGGCAGCTCATTCCAGTGCCTGACTACTCCTTCAGAGAAGCATATTAGACCCAAGTTTGGGAAATTCTGGTAATTAATTTTTGGCTGAAGCCAAAGGAATTAACTCCTGCTAGTCCTCTGTCAGTACTGTCTGAACCTGACAGCACAGTTGGTGGGTTTGTTCTTGTCCCCATTTTTCAGTCAGTGTGCATTCTTTTTTTTTTTTTTTTTTAACATCCTTATGTCATTCCAGACTGCAATGGAAGTGATGCAGTTCAGCAAGGAGGAGGTGCGAGAAGTTTTGAGGCTGTTGGCTGGCATTTTGCATCTAGGAAACATTGAGTTTATCACTGCTGGAGGGGCACAGGTGTCCTTTAAAACAGGTGAGAAGGCTGTGCTTCCTTGTAGTACGTCAGTGTTTCTTGAGGCTGTGAAACTTAAATTCATGGCTAGTATATTACAGAATCACAGAATTGAAGGGGTTGAAAGGGACCTCTAGAGATCATCTAGTCCAACCCCCCTGCCAAAGCAGCTCCCTACAGCAGGCTGCACAGGTAGGGGATCTTGAACATAACCAGAGAAGGAGACTCCACCATCTCTGGGCAGATTGTGCCAGTGCTCCATCACCCTCACTGTGAAGAAGTTCTTAGGCACATATGTGCGGAATTTCCTATGCTTCACTTTGTAGTCTTTTCCCCTCATACTGTCACCATGCATCACTGAGTCCAGCCTCGTCCCTTTGCCTCCTACACTTCAGGTATTTATAGACATGGATCAGATCCCCTCTGAGTCTTCCTTTTTCTCAAGGCTGAACAGGTCCAGGTCGCTCAGCCTTTCCTCATAAGGGAGATGTTCCACACCCTTTATCATCTTTGTAACCCTCTGCTGGACTCCTCCTGGAGATCCCTGCCTTTTTTTGTACCAGGGAGCCCCTAACTGGACTGGGTACTCCAGGTGAGGCCTCACCAGGGCAGAGGATCGCCTTTCTTGACCTGCTGGCCATGCTCTTTTTAATACATCCCAGTGTCATACCAAAGCAAAGCCATTGAAATTGTCTTACTGCATTTTAGCATCTGTAAATGTCAATTGACATGTTGGTTTTGCTTTTTAACACATGAAGCAAATAAGTCTTCATTGTTGGATGCTAAATCTCAGTTAGGAAATACCTTAAGTGTGATTAGTACCAGTGAAATTTAGTTGCTTGTTTGGAGTTTTATTTTTGCATTAGAAAAATGCTAAAACTTGAGTGCTTAACTAGGAAGAGTTAAGGAAAGACTAACATCATGAACATTTTAAAAAATTGTTCAAATGTAGCATTAAAAAATAACATTTTGTACTGTTTTACATATCACAGAAAAATTGCAAGTTAAAATATAAATGTGAGGAAAAAAATTCATTGATCTTCTTTATTCTCATCATCCCAGATAAAGTAGAAACACATTCATGTGGACACTGATATACTTTTTGTGTATGGAGAAATATAATGGTTTAAGAAGATTGTTGGAAACCTAGCTTTGTAGCAGTAAGAGGAAAAATATGTGACTTAATTATGATTAATTTCTACTACTAAATTATTTCAAGTGTTCAATTTGTAATACTATGCTTTATATATTCAAGGACTTACTTGTATTTGTCTCCTCCTTTTGCCAGCTCTGGGTAGATCTGCAGAACTGCTGGGGTTGGACTCCACACAGCTAACTGAAGCATTGACTCAGAGGTCAATGATACTCAGGGGAGAAGAAATCCTAACACCTCTTAGTATACAACAGGTAAAAGCAACTGTGTTTTGGTATTTTTTTCTATGGTCTTTTAAATATGTGGATCTGTTTTCCATCAGAGTTAAATCTTCAGTTGCTCAGGAACAGAAGCTTAGCTCATACATTAAAGTTGCTGTCAAAAATTCTGATTAGTTTTTTGGGAAAGGTATAATTGGACTTTTAGAGATCTCTGTAGATCCAATTATGTCATTCTTGCCTAGGCTTCTTGCTTGGCTCTTGTAATTATCATTAAGTCTGGTTGGTTAACATTTTTTTCCAAATTTTAATCATGTAGATTAACATTACCCACTGTGGATGTTTGTATTAGGTGTTTTAGAAAAATTTCATTAAAAATAATTGTGTTATTTATAAGAAAAAATTAGACACAGGTATATATATAAATATGCTTACTAATGAGAGGGAGCAAATTGAGGTGTTATGTATTTCCTACCCTTCTCTTCACCCCCAATTTAAGCATGTAGTTTTCTAATCTTTGTCTGCTTTAGTTTTGAAATGCAATTTTAGAGGCATGTAGATTAGATATGCTGTAACTTACTCTGTTAGAGCTTAATTGGGGAGTCCTGTTGTCTATTAAGACAATTACTGTCAAGGTACATAGGAATATAAAACTACTTGCATTATAGCTTGTTTTGTGCTGTTCAGAGAACACTGCCTAGCTAAGTCTCCTAAGTTTTCAGTTACCATGATGAATGAGGTATTGTGTTATTTTTATTGCAGGCAATAGATAGCAGAGATTCTATGGCTATGGCACTTTATTCTCAGTGTTTTGCTTGGGTCATTAAGAAAATCAACAGCAGAATCAGAAGCAAGGAGGACTTCAAATCCATTGGAATTTTGGACATATTTGGATTTGAAAATTTTGAGGTACGGTTCAAAAGTTTGTTCAGATGGATTGTCTGATACTGATGGTTCATTGTTCCCTCTATGTTTGTCATCTTCACTGGAATTTGATTATTAAATGTGTTACGACTTAAATCGGTTAATTGTTTGCAAATAAAATAGCATATGCATTTTTTTTTAATTTCTTGTCTTTTTAGGTAAACCGTTTTGAACAGTTCAATATTAACTATGCAAATGAAAAGCTCCAGGAGTATTTCAATAAGCACATCTTTTCTTTGGAGCAACTGGAATACAGCAGGTGAGAGTCACAGGTGAAGTTGGAAAGAATTTTGGAATCAGAAATATTCACTTGAAATTCGGGTTACCAGCTAGTTTAGCTTCCTTTGAAAGTGTCCTATTCTGTGGCTGCATATTTTTTTAAAAGCAAGCTGATTTCACATTAGTTTGCAAGACAAACCCATCAGCTTTTTCCATTTATGTATTTAAAATCTTTTCCCTGTAGTTATCAATAAAAAAGCTCTCCTTATTTTCCTTAGGGAAGGTCTAGTTTGGGAGGATATTGACTGGACAGACAATGGAGAATGCTTGGATCTTATTGAAAAGGTAATAAAGTGTTTGATATCAGTACCTAATTCTAGGTTGTGATCTTAAGTAATGTTTTAAAAAACATCTTGTATGTTTAAGCAGTGAACTTTTAATATGATTGTCTTCATGCATTAACATATTGTAGATTATATTCTAAGTTCAACATATCTATCTTCTCTCATAGTAGCTTTTAACAGTGTACAACAAAAGCAATATTTGGACATGGTTAAAAAGAATAGTAATTGTCTTCAGTTATGAATCTTTCCTTGCTGCTTTTCTTCGTATATTTTTTATTAACCTCACTAGTAATCACGGTAGTAAAAATTACATATTTCACACAATAGAGTCCAAATTTAAAATGTAAAATGCAAGATACCTTTTTCGTTTAAGATTTTGCAAGTCCAAAGAGAGCAGTGACAGGTGGCAGAAGGAGATGGGATGGGACAGAAAGAATGACAGCGTCTTTCTCCTCTAACTGCTTTTTTCTGGGTTGTCTGTCAGGTTTTGCTTCATCTGTAATTTGACTTGTGTTCTGATTAGTACTAAAGAAACACGTAAAAGTGGATGAGGTTTCTGCACGATTATTAGCAGGAATGTTAGCATCAAGGGACAGATGAGATCTAAGATCACTGCCTAGAAATGGCTGGATGCCTCTGTCTAGATGTCTGAGCCTAAGTTACATACAGTTTCATTTATGTCCACTTCTGGCAGCAGTACAAGAAAGCAACATGAATTTATCTCTGTAGTGGAGTGCATGGCTTTTTTTAGTTCAAGTGATCACAGAAACTGTGGTGGTGGGCAGAGAATGCATCTGTCAGGATGTGACTGCCATTGAGACAGTGGAATTTGGAAGAAACTCCTCTAGGCTGATGGGAGGTAACTTATTAAAATGCACACCTGAAGAACTGTGTTTCTCTGAGAGGCTATATCAACTTAAAACTTGCTGGACATATTAATTAACTGCAAAGTAGCTTACTTTGTTTACCACCTATGCTAGTACAAGAATTAGGAAACATCAAAAGAAATCATACAGAGACATATGCAAAACGACAGGAGGGTCTGATTTACATGATGCATAGTTAAGCTGTGCACCTCTTGCTGTGCTCTTGGCACTGTTGGTGCTAGAAGTTCTCAGTGGTTCAAGTGAAAAGATAGATTCATGGAAGAAAAGCTGTTGAACAGCTCAGTCAGACTTGGGGAGCTCCTAAGTTACTGATCACCGGAGATCCTGGAGGTTGTATTTTGGGCCACTGTCACTATATGCATCTAAAAACTCCTTGCATCAAGAAGACTGTAGCTTGTTCCAGTAGCTTCTCTTTTCTTTATCTTGTGTGCATATCGTATGCTGTTTCAAGAAAAATACTGCCGGGAAAATGGGATTGTAGTCTTCTAGGAGACTGGGATTTTAGTCGTGTACTTCTGGCTTTGTGTTTCTCTGCAAATAATAATTGCAGTTTTTCCAACCTGAAGACAAAGTCTGTATCTGTGTAATTCATCTTCTGACTGTTCTTACTGTTCTAGAAACTTGGCTTGCTGGCACTCATCAATGAAGAGAGCCATTTTCCTCAGGCTACTGACTCCACCTTACTGGAGAAGCTGAACGCCCAGCACGCTGTATGTGATGTTTTGCTGATGTGTTCTGTGTACAGAGGGTCCTTCTGCTTTTGTAGAAATCTGTGGTTCAAATATGGTTCCTAGTTGTGGAGGATGTTTTGGGCGTGATCCTACTCGCGTGGCAGGCAGTATCATTTGCTTTGAGGACTGAGTCAATTACCGTGTTACTGTCCAGCTGTATCTTACTACTGGCCAGTCAGAGTTCTGTATTGACAAACAGGTCAAATTCTGCTCCTACAGCTCTGGCAACCTGCAGTAACTGTTTATCTAGATTTTCAGTTTCCCTTCATTTAATGAAATATTCACATTACTGACATTTAGCAAAGGGTTGCTGTTCTCTCTGCACAGATCAGTGTTACCTTCAGTTGTAATCCTGGAAATATTTTAAAGAATTTCAGTGGTTCAGGCACATATTTACTTATCTTTGTAACTGCTGGTTAAGGCAGAGCCTTCCTTTTCAAAATGTCTTTAATAGATTGGTTTGCCAGATGGTTTCAGCTTTAGTATAATGCCTTTGTAGGTGGTATAAATCTGTTGTTTTTATTGTATTTGAGGAATCCCAGACTAACAAATCCTATTATCATTATAAGATGGCTGTTTACTTTTGCAGTACAAATCTTCTGGGAAGTTTGCAGAGGGACAGTGTTTTGTTTAAATCTGGGTTTAGAAGATAATTTTATTCTACTCTCTGACTCCCTCAAAATATTTTTCTTTTTTCCAATTAGAACAATCCTTTTTATGTAAAACCACGAGTTGCTGTTCACAACTTTGGAGTGAAGCACTATGCTGGGGAGGTAATTTTATTTGCTGAAATTATTCCAAACAGAGCTTTCATTTGCTTAATTTTACCCTGAAGCTGCTGAAAATTAACTAAAGCACTCTGTTCCCTCAGTGCTCTTTACAGTAGCACCATTGTGAGAGCTGCTTGACTGCTTGACTTGTTGTTTGAATCAGCTCTGTTTCCTGCTAGGTTCAGTATGATGTCCGGGGGATCTTGGAGAAGAACAGAGATACGTTCAGAGATGATCTCCTGAACTTGCTACGAGAGAGCAGGTACATTTCTGTGATTTTTGTTTTGGGTATTGTGTTGAGAGGTATCATGTCACCTAGTTCTGCTAGTGTTGGGGTATGCTAAATTTTGCATACTATTACAGAGTTGAAATAAATAATCTGGCTGTAATCAGTTCTCACTGAGTCAAACTTTCCCACACTGCACAATACTTTGCTCCTGTTTGGTACAGAGGGGTGCTAGACAGCCAGCCTGCTACTAGATAAGTAAAGATACTGAAACTTGCTGATGGTTTTTAACTGTTTCAGGATGCCTTATAGGCAGTGTGATTGCATGATTTTTGTTTCATATACAGCTCAGTTTCCTTGTATTTCTGGCATTCTGTAATTTGGTTTAAAGCTTAGTGCTCAGGACCTACCACAGTGCAAATTAATCGCAATGGTGTCAAAGGAAAGACTTCCAAAACAAGTTCGAAGTCTGTTCTTGAATGTCTTTGTTACTCATGTGCCTCCTGTCATTCTGTTGTGTAAAGTCCCAAGATCCTTACAGTACTTTGTGAGCTGGAGCAGGACCACGTGCCTTTCTGTACGGATATGATTTAGACTCTAGGACACACAAGGTGCTCCCAGGAGAGTAGGGAACTGAGCCCAGGTTGTTTCTGTTCTGAGCTGCTATGTTAGTCCATCCAGTCATCCTGCTTTGCTCTGGGAGCTGTTTATAAATCCCTCAGCTCTTCAGTGCAGGGGGAATTAAGGAGAATTTCCTTCACTGTGTTTCTTGTTCAATTTTAGTGGTGCATCTGATGTGACACTTGTCAACTGAAGTATGTAGGTAAAAGTAGCAAATGAATTAAAGATACAGGACCTGATTTTGGTCTTGCTCCGATGTCTATCTGGAGTTAAAAGATCTATGTTTCTGTAGAAGTGTTGTAGGAGGGAGATATCAAACTGATAGTGTGAAATAGCAATTACAGCTAGCAGCTGAAAATGAAACTCATGTGGGTCCCTATTTTTGTGTAGCAGTCCATGACAAATAGGAATTCTTAGATTTCAGTCCTTATGTGCTTGTTACAGCTGCTTGAAGTTTTGTTTGAGTGAATGGAGTAAAACTCAGCAAAGATTCTTCACTCGTGATTTCCTTAATTGTCTGTTGGGAAAGCAGTGGGATGAACCTCTTAGTTATGTTTTGTTTTGGTCTTTTTTTTTTTTTCTCCCCTGAATAAATTCTGCAAAGGTAGAGTCTATAGTTTATTAAAAGTTTTAGGGAAAACTGATGTGTTGTTTGTGTGGAGAAGTTGCTTTCAAAGAGACAGAGCTTATTCTACATATTATAGCTGTAAATCATATACACTTCAGAGATTTTCTTTTTCCTTCCCATTTCAGTCTGGATTTCATCTATGATCTGTTTGAGCACGTTTCAAGTCGCAACAATCAGGACACTCTTAAATGCGGAAGCAAGCACAGAAAACCCACTGTCAGTCTACAGTTCAAGGTTAGTTATTGTGTCATTTCTGCTCTGTAGCTAATTGGTGACAGATAAACCTCATTCAGTAAAGAACAATTGCAGATTAAAATAGGTGAAAATTCAGCATCGAAGCATTACTGTCTCTTCTTTGACACTGTACATAGTAATCAACTGATGGGGCATACTAGCTAGCTTCAAGCAGAAGCCAGTCGTCACATCACACCATTCACACGAAACTTCAGTAGCTTTCCACTTGCTTACCTGTTCCTATTTAAAGGCTCTTCTATGAACTTTGTCACTGGTCTTGTTTTTTTCTTCTTAATTCAAAACCAACCACACAGTGGCACAAAGCCTTACAGCAGTGCCTGTGTGCAATGAAAAATAAGCTCTGAGTATATTTCTCATCAAGGTATTGCACTTCTTTGTAACTTAATTTGGAAAACATTTTTATTAAACACCTTTTTATGAATCTTTATAGCCTTGCCATCAGGAATGGCACCAAATAGAAATCTAGTGTAAGGTCTATCTGCAAAGTGTTTAGAAGATTGGCACAAACTCCTCCTTAAATTGTGTGAGTACAAGTCTGGATTAGTTGTCTTTCATTTTACTTAAATTAATATACATTTGCACTCTTTGTTAACTTTTTTGTTGTGTTTTTTTTTTTTTTTAAGGGTGCAGACTCTATCTCCTTGAGGGCAGATTTTATCCCAACAGACAATTGCTGACTGTTGGACAGAAGAGCAAGTAATGTATGCTGGGACGCACACAGTGTATTTTATTAAAAACACTGATGTTGTATTCCCTAGACAGCCTGCTTAGTGCTATCACTGCTTTTCTCACAGAATACTCACTTCTTGTGATGATACAGTATCTTGTGAAGACACCGTTTCCACATTAGTTTTTTGTTTTTGTGCAGAGGAAGTCTTCACATATTACTACATAGAAATTGATCATACTTTTGCTTCCACTTTACAAGCAGTCGCATACAGAGTTCCACCTCATCTTCATCAGGATCTGTGGACGGCATAAAATGTGATAAAACATGAAGTAAAAACATGATTGCCTCTTATCTAAAGCTGCAGTAACTGACTGTTAATCGGTCAGGGTGCTTTACAAGAAGTTGACTTTCATACCTTCCCCAAAGGATCTCCTCAGGCATTTTTTTCCATGTTTTAAAGCAGTCCAGGGATTAGTACATCTCGTTTCAGTTCAAAGAAATTGAATAAAACTGTGAAGGCAAAGTTCTTAGTTTAGGTTGATTAACCTTCAATGTTAACCCCAAATGTTCTTCATTTGACAGCCTTGATTTAGAGTGCTGCTTAGTGTGGGCCAGGGGGTGTGTGTAGAGTAGCTGAAATTAGCTATCACCTGTTTCAGCCTATTACTTAAAGCAGGGCTTACTTCAGATTGGTACATCATCTGACACTGACGTAAAGGGATGCAGAAGTTTGTAAAATCTGGCTTTCTGGTATGAAAGATAGCTTTCAAGTCATTTTTGTTTGGACTGACCAACTTTCTATTCTGTGCAAGTAGTAGTCACTGCTGCTCTAGCAACAGTCAAATTATTGGAATTGAAGCTAATAAATAAAATGAGAGAGCGTCTAAAAATGAGAGGCTTTACTCTACTGCTGAAGACAGGACGGCTAGGGAGCTCACACGCTTCATGGGATGAGCAGAAGGGGAAAAGAGAGAGTCTAAGAACTGACTTTGTTGTCCATAGATACAGTAGTGCTCATGCTGGTTTGTACATATGAATCCTTTACTTGTTAAAGCTGTAAATATTTGTCCTTACACTAAAATATTTGTCTTTGTATCTTCTTGCTGTTTAATATTTGCTGCTCTTGACTCCTGGTCTGGAGGCCAGCAGAGGCAAACAAGCCTGACAGCTATCCTTTATGTCTTCAGTCACTTCACCATTTGCTCTCAGAATCTCTGTAGCAGCTCCTTTGCACATCCAGTACTTTGCCTGTTGCCTTTATCACTTCATGTTTAATCATCAAGAAAGCCCTTGGTTTGCAGATTAAAGCAAGAATTTGTTGCAACACACTGCCCTTGGCAGTTTCGCTCAAGAACATATGGTAGGGCACACAGTTGCTCCTTAAAAAGTGAATTTTCTCCCTCCTTGGCAGCTTGCTCTGTATTCTTTTTGCTGCCTGGCACACAGCACTACCTTTGAGGGATAAAGCATTATCATTGCTAGTTTTCAGGGCCCTCGTTCAGAGCCCAGGCTCTGTTCAGTCATTTGTATCTCTGCAAAGTAAATATAAAACTTCAGTTTTAAATGGTATATCATATTTAATGATACAAAATGGAGCAAGCTGGAATAAGATAGGGAATGATGGCTCAGGAGGGAAAGGAGTGGAAGTGTAATTAAAATAATAATCATAAAAGGACTGAGGGATTTTTGTGATTTTTATCTCCCGTTTGAGGTTAAGATAACAACCTGATGTGTGTTGGGTCATACAGAGTTCCAGAACTTGGAGTATTTTATTTTTACTGAACCTTGTAATCTATCTTTCTATTATTAAATGCAGTTAGCCATCAAATGAAATAACTGTGAAACTGCTTAATGCTGTAAGTGTTGTCTTTCATTAAGAGGTATTTTCTTTGTCACCATATCCTTTACTCATTTTTTGTGAATTTGGGGCATTTGTTTGAAAAAATAAGTACTGATAAAACAATGGCTACTGTGTCCTAAAGTATTTTTTCAAAAAGGTTTTACATTTTTTTTCTGCCTTCTTGTTGAATTACATTTACTGCCACAGTATCCTTTTAGCAGGAAAGACCAATGCTTTATAGGAGAGGGGAACTCTGTATGCACAAAATGCTCCTGATTGAAGGGAAAATGGAAAATGAGGGGGCATGGGGTGGCTGAAATGAAAAAAGGAATCCTGCTTTTTGCAGTTATTTAGTTCCAGTGTGGCCCCCTTGTCCTGCTTTGTGAGTTGCTTGAGTATAGCAGATTGGGAGTACAGATCTTGAGTCTTAAACATTCATTCAGAGATTCTTGAAGCAGTTATTTTCCAGCTTGGAATTTTCTCATGAACTGCTTCCTTCATATCAATCTGTATATTTTGTTCACTTTAGGGTAGTGATGATGGTTTTAATCAGAAGGTATGGTAGAAGCACGCATGTGTTTGTTCTGTATGTTGGTTATTTAAAAACTTACATGATGCTGTAATTTCTGTTGTGAACCACTAGGTGTTGCAGTAGATACTCTGCTGGGCTGAGCTATAAGAGCTTTTGCCAGGGTATTTTACTTGTGCAAGAAACCCACTTGTGAAGTGCTGTCTTTGCATTTTAGGAATCACTTCATTCTTTAATGGCAACGCTGAGTTCTTCAAATCCTTTCTTTGTTCGGTGCATCAAACCCAACGTGCAGAAGGTAAGACTTAAAATTATTCCCAGCTTTTCTGTGTGTCCCAGGCCTTACTTTTCACTGACTGTGTTGTTATTTATGGCTGCGTGAAGCAGGCAGTAGCACTCTTTACTAACTTTGTAAAAGAATCTTCAGTCAAGGCATTGGAAGAAGGGTTTTGAATTTTGCAGTCAGGCGCTGTCTCTGGGCACTGTTTTGATAGCCATTTTTCAAAACTCTCTCATGTGTATTAAAAACTTATAAAATGCTGCACATTTGACAACTTTGTGAGAAGCTGTTTAGGAAAACAATGTCAAAACTACAACATTAGTTTTAAATCACTAGAGGAAGTGAATGGTGGTACTAATAGCAAAACAGCTATCAGTGACTGGTTGTCATCAAAGTTAGTCTTTCAATGTATGTGCAATTCTAGCTGCTATGTTCTCTTACAAAATCATGTTTTAAAAAGAGACTTGGAAACTGAGGTTCACTATATCAGTTTGTCTTTGAGTTGCAGACAATGAAAGACAGTGTGAAGGTGTGGATATGTTGGAGGGCTGTCTAGGAGACAGAGAGAAAATAATACAGCAATTGCTCAAGTTGATACTAGTAGCTGGTTCTGATATTCTGGGATTTTATGTGCCCATTTCTGGCTTTGTAGACTGTTGTTAAGCATAGTCTGCATGTGTCAAAAATGCAACAAGTACAGGTATTAACAAATCTAGTTTATGGTTGTCATGTTGTAACTTAGAAATAAGTGACTTTGCTATAAATCTGGTTTATATACTATATTCCTGTGGGATATCTAGTTAACCAGCACCAAAAAAAAATTATAAGATCTGGTAAATGTCATTCCAGTTTTTTGGGATTATCTGGATGGTGTATCCCTGACTTTACATGCTGTTTTTAACTCTACTTTTGCACTGCTCCTTGGAAGTGTGTCAAATAACGTGCAGACTGCATGCATCTTAGCAAGAGGGAGCAGCCAGGAGGTGAATAGAACCTATTTTACGTTTTTGGAAGTATTTGATCCCTTGAGTACGCTTTGTTTTGCAGCCTCTAGGTATTCAAGACCCCATGGATGACAAAGCCTCAGCTGACAGCTGGAGTCAGTGGGCACCTGTCATAGAATAGTAGAATTGTTTGAGTTGGAAGTAAATTTTAAATGTCATCCAGTCCAACTCCCCTGCAATGAACAGAGACACCTACAGCTAGACCAGGTTGCTCAGAGCCCCATTCAGCCTGACTTTGGATGTCTCCAAGGGTGGGGCATCCACCACTTCTCTGGGCAACTTGTTCCAGTGCCTTTTCACCCTTATTGTAAAAAAACCTCTTTCCTTATATCCAAACTGAATCTCCTCTCTTTTAGTTTGAAACCATATCCCCTATCACAACAGATCCTGCTAGATACTCTATCCCCTTCTTTCTTACATCCCCCGCTTTAGATTATGAAAGGCTGCTCCTCAGATCAGCTGTCAGCCTTCTCTAGGCTGAAGAGCCCCAGCTCTCTCAGCCTGTCCTCATAGGAAGAGTGTTCCATCCCCAAGATCCTTTTTGTGGCTCTCCTCTGGACACGCTGTAACAAGTTCATATCTCCTGTACTGAGGACTGCACATCTGGACGCAGTAGTGCAGGTGAGGTCTCATCAGCACAGAGCAGAGGGGCAGGAACACCTTCCTTAATCTGCCAACCACACATCTTTTGATGGAGTCCAAGATACCGTTGGCTTTCTGGACTGCGAAGGCACGTTGCTGGCTCATGTCCAGCTTGCCATCCACCAGTACCCCCAAGGGATGTGTGCAGCAGCATCTCTATAATCAGCGAGGGAATGCAGTTTTGAAAAGCCTGTTCTTCCTTCTCCCGTTTCTTTCTGGAAGCCCACACAGCCCTTATAAAGCCCACCTGCTGCCATCACAGTATAAGAATTTGTTCAGTAATTTGCATTCTTTTTCTTGTTTGTCTATTTTCATCCAAGAAAGACTCATCTCCACAGTGCCAAAGTCAGAAGGATTTGTCATGGTTGATGCAAGGACCGGGCGCTTGTTGCGTTTCCATAGCAAGGAAGCAGCTGTGTTCCCACTCCCATATTCCATGTTGTTCTCACACTCTTTTCCCACTGGAATGCTCCATCCCTGACAGATTTGGCATATGCTACTGTATCTGCACATACATTTTACTAGCATTAAACCAAAGTTCTCACAGGGTTAGCAGCTGTGAAAATGGAAGCTTTAAAGAAGCCTGAGACTGCTTCAGTTTCAGAAACCACATCTAAGTGTAGGATTCTATGCGGGAAGAAATTGTAAAGGACTGTCTATGCGAATTTCTCAAAGTATGTACAAGTATATCAATGAAATCTTACACAAAAATGGTTGTCCTTGTTTTCCATTTGCATTAATTTGGTTGCAAGATTAATTGAATTTGATGGCTTCAACAAATAAAAAAAGCCTATTTGAAGAACTAGATTGACGCTGGAGTAGGGAAAGGGTCATGCATTTTACTTGTTGGAGCTGGTGCAGTAGAAAACTCGTTGGAAAACTGGAAGGAGAACCATATATAATACTTGTGAAGGGCATTTTTTACTCAAGGAATTGTTCTCAACATGCATTTTTCTAATCTGCCATTTTTTTCTTCTGGATTGCTGTCTGTTCCTTCTGTCTCGCCAGAATTTGGATTTTTAATGCCGTCTGGTGAATTTGTTGGTATTAGTTGGTAGTGTTCAGCTCTTGCTGAACAGTTCTGCTGTAGAAGCAGGGTTGTGAACATCATTTGTCTCTTCGATAGCTTGGCTGGATTCCATGGATACACGTCACATTAGAGTTAAAACTATCGTAGTTACTCCTGTTGTGTGACTTGCTGCTTTTTTTCCAGCTGGTCAAAGGAAAACAAGGTGGATCAGTCTGGCACAGCTAGATAGTTAGCAATACAGGAGCTACCAGGGATTATCACATACGTGACTCACTGAGCAGGGTTGTTGGATAGAAATACAAATGCTTGAAACATTCAGATGAGGCCCTGAAAGGTAGAAGTTAGGACTGAAGAAGACAAGAATCTTCACTGAGTATTTTCCAGTATGTTTTCTGTCCATAGTTTTTACTCTGCAGTAGCAGTGACATGGAATGCTAAAATGTCATATTTCAAGGAGTACTTAAATAAAATAAATGCTTGAGAATTAACAAATGATATGAAAGAAAAGTCCACCATAGCTGCTTTTTTGAAATATGTGGCATTAAAAGAGAGCTGGACCAAAAGGACTCTCAAAGGAGAGTTGTGTCATCAAGAGCAAAGCCTCTGAAGCTACTTGCTGCTCTCTTGATGGGAGACTAATAGGTGAACACCCATCAGCGAACAGCCCTTATAATTCCGGGGAGGAGGAGGTGGAGATGCCCAAGAGCTGTTTCATTCTAGAAGTATGTTTGAATTCTGTAGGTGAATGAGGATAAGCAAATGGATGATGTTCAAAGCTTTGAAAAGCAGAATATGCAGCTGACAGTTCTTCCTCTGCTCTTCTAGTCATTAAAGTTTATTCACATTGCATAAGAGATATGATAAATTACAGTAATTGTTTGATTTTTAATTGATCAAAAGTTTAATTTTCAAATATGTTACAGTGGCAAGCAAAAAAAGAATCAGCATATGCAGTAGACTACTTAATATTTACATATCAAAGCAGGATCTACACTCATTAGAGCAATTTCCTAAAGAGAGCACATAGAGTCCATGACCTTTTGTCACAAGACATTTCTGCAGTCAGGCCCAGAGGACCTGAAACAGAGGACCCATTAATCTTCGGGAGACCCCTAAACAATCAGTCTATGTGTTTTCACAGTTTCCAGTCTCTTCTGAACTAGCCATAGCTTGGAAACTTTTCCACTTGGAATGCTTAATGAGTGTTTTCTGCTAATGAAGCACTTTCTCCTTCATTTCCCTTAACTTCAATGCAGCATTCAGAACTACGTATCATTTCATCCTTCTGAACTTTGACACAACTTTCCCTGTTGTTTTTCTCCTCATGCTTCTTTTCATGCCTCCTTTTCTATCTGATGGTGAATCATCCCTGCAACCTTGTCTTTCTCTTCTCCATCTATCCTTTTTGGGCATATTAAATAATTTTTGAAAAGGTTTTTTTAAAACAGGCTACATCCATGTTTCTTCCAAGTTTGCTACTATTAATAAAAGCTTGTTAAGCCTTGGTGCTACTAAGAAGACTGTTGAGGGTAAATTTAGAATCTGTACTTTCTTTGCAAGCTCTTCCAGGGGCAAAAATTCTCCCATTGGCCAGAAGGAGCCAATCTTGGCAGCTGGCTTAATGGCCTTCTCAAGTTCTCCTCTCCATTCAGAATTTTTCTTATGAGTCTTGGTATAATCACAATGAGTGGCCCCTACTTCCAACATCTGCATGATAAGACAGCCTTATCTGTGCTGATCTCTTTTAAAACCTTGATTAGTACAGCTTGCGTCTGTAATTTCCTGTTCTTGGGACTTCAGCAGGTTCAGCTGCTGCTGTTTTCTCACGCACTTAGACAGGCACATCCATGTCTCCTTGGTGAATGAAACAGACCCAGTTCTTAGTCCAGTTTGATCCTAGTGGACAAAATCCTGACTTCATTACAGTTGGAATGAAATTTCTGATGCAGGTAAGAATTTCACTTTTTGTGTTTAAGAAACCTGTGTTGGAGTGGGTTACTTGAACAGAATTGCTGGACTTCTCACCTCACTTTCCACTCATGTATTGTTGCTCTCATTCCTCCATTGCAGTGACACTGGCCACTGGCAAGATGCAAGCCTTCTTTCTCTGACACATGTCATCTCTGGAAGGGCAGTTATTTTTCTTTGCAGTTATTTTACATATATATATATATATTTAAATCTTAAAATGTAATTAGGTAAGGTAAAGAAATGAGACAAAATTAAGCCTATTTTGTAAACCTACTGCAGAGGTAGGTACAAAAAGGTTGTAATGGATTCTGTGAAGATTAATTTTACTTAGGAGTCCTATGATCATGCTGTCTTTTCATTCTGGAAAAAAATCATTGTCCAGGTGCTAAGTTTGCCAACAATGCTTCTGAGGACAGAGCCATTTGAAAGGATCAAGGTAAGACTGTTGGCACCTGCGATGCACCTTGAGATATAGGTCATTAAAAAGCCATGAGACACTGGAATAACAAGCAGCACGTCCTGTAGTATGAAGTAAGATATATACATATTCACTTGGCGTCTGAATGAAAATTGTGCTCTTAAAATAGCTCTGAATCATTACAAACGTTAAGTATAGCATGATAACAGCCTCAACACCAAATACAAGTACAGCACAGGGAACGCAGTACAGAGCAACAGTGAAAGAACAGCTTGGTCCCATCTGTGAGGATGATGTACACGGGGTGTGGAGCTGGTAGACGTTCTGTGGATGCAGTGTGTGAACTGGCTGTCAGGCTGGAATTAGAATGTTGTCCTACTGAGCCATGACTGTATGAATTACTGAGTTTCCTTTGTAAGGAGTTTTTTGCAGAACAGAGCTAATATAATGCCACTGCAGCAAGAGCAGCCACAAGATGTAGGGAGAGGGAATCTGAGCTTCAAGCTTCCAGCACAGAATTGCTAGCTGTCTGGGTAAAATCTTAGTTTATAGAAGTCTTTATTAAAAAAAAACAAAAACATCCTTAATACAGTGACCCAGCTTCAATTTTTGTGCACATCCCACTGCAGTTGTGTCCTAAGCATGTGCTCTATATACCAGCCTTGGTCAGTCAGCGGACTCTGGGTCTCCTTACTGGAGTGCAGGTGCCTTTGTGGCTTTTCTAAGGTGGCTGAGCCCAGAACTTAATAGCTAAAAAGTGTTAGACCATAAATGGAGTCATCTTTATGGTTTGCTGCCTGTAGAAAGTTAAGGTCTGGTATAATTCATTTACAGGTGTGTTAAGTGGCTCGTGTATTAGAGATCCTTTCTGCCTAATTTAAAAATCTGTCTTTAATCACAGTTGCTCTCAATAAATATTTGTCTTAAGTAGGCTTTCTGACTGCCAATTACTGTTGTCACTGGTGCTTGAGGAAGCAGAGCCGCGGGCTCTGAGCGTGGAGCAGACTTGCTGAGGCAGTCTGGTATGGCTCCCAGCACTGCTGTGCAGGCTCATCCTGCTGAGGAGCCCAGCCATTTCCCAAAATCAGAACATGTTTCCCTGCTTTTGCATCGCTTGCCACAAGAGCACGGGGCCAAATGCAAGCTATCCTTAGTGCTTTAACTAGCTTGTAAGGCTTTATTCTTCCTCAGGAAGGCACAGACATAAGGTGTGGCATCACGCCCAGCTGACGCTGCTTAATTCAGCTACCTGGATCTTGTCGCCTTAGGTTTTACAGAATTACATAGCTTCAAATCAGGACTTGTGGAATATGTCCCAGCTGCATCATTTCCTGGCATATCACTTGAGGAATTAGGCCAGGCACTAGAAGAGTCCTGAGGTGAAAGTGATAAAGAGAGTGGGTGTAAGGAAAGCTCACAAAGCGCCAGCAGTAGTGTTACGTGTGGATGTGAATCCACAAAACAAGACAGTTCCTGCAAGGAGTCTCGTGTTGCACAGGCAGTGCCCAGCCTTTGTCTTGTCTCCAAGCTGTGTGCCAGCAGTGCTGCCTGGGGTGTCCCTTTGTCCCTGTCCCACCACGCAGCTGCTTGCTGCCCTCAAGTAGGTCATTCTTCGGATGGGGCTACACCAGACAGGCATGTCCTTCTTCAGCAGGGTTTGCTGTCAATTAAGCAGGGCTGACTGACATCCCCTTGCAAAGTGCATTGGAGTTTGTCTTTCAGTCACCATGGTAAGGATAGAGAACTGGGATGATGCTGCCTGGGAGGGAGCAGATGCTGTGTTGCAAAGATGGCATCAAATCCCAGGCAGTGCAAGCAAACAGATTTCGGCATGTTTTGCAGCATGTATGTGCCATCTATCAGCATTCTGCCATCTATCATCTTTCTGCCATCTATCAGCATTCCTGGTTATCTGGAGAGGTCCCACAAGATTGGAGGCTTGCCGATGTGACTCCCATCTTCAAGAAAGGCCGTAAGGAAGACCCGGGGAACTACAGGCCTGTCAGCCTGACCTCGGTATCAGGGAAAGTTATGGAACAGATGTTATTGAGGGAGATCACACGACACGTGCATGGCAATAAAGGGATCAGACCCAGCCAGCACGGGTTCACCAGGGGCAGGTCGTGCTTGTCCAACCTCATCTCCTTCTATGACTGGGTGACCAGACAGGTAGATGAGGGAAAGGCTGTTGATGTAGTCTACCTGGACTTCAGCAAGGCCTTTGACACGGTCTCCCACAGTATTCTCCTAAGGAAACTGGCAGCCCGTGGTGTGGACAGGTTCACTCTTCTCTGGGTGGAGAACTGGCTGGAGGGCCGTGCCCAGAGGGTAGTGGTTAATGGAGTTAAGTCCAGCTGGCGTCCTGTAACGAGTGGTGTCCCCCAAGGGTCAGTTTTGGGGCCCATCTTGTTTAATATCTTTATTGATGACCTAGACGAGGGAATTGAGTGTACCCTCAGTAAGTTTGCAGATGACACAAAGCTGGGAGGATGTGTCAAACTGCCTGAGGGTAGGGAGGCCCTTCAGAGGGATTTGGATAGGCTGAACAGCTGGGCTGAGAAAAATGGGATGAGGTTCAATAAGACCAAGTGCCGGGTCCTGCACTTTGGCCACAATAACCCCATGCAATGCTATAGGCTTGGGGCAGAATGGCTTGAAGAATGTAGAGAGGAAAAGGACCTGGGGGTGTTGGTTGATGCTCGGCTCAACATGAGCCGGCAGTGTGCCCAGGTGGCTAAGAAGGCCAACAGCATCCTGGCCTGTATTAGAAATAGTGTAGCCAGCAGGAGCAGGGAGGTGATCATCCCCCTGTACTCAGCTCTAGTACGGCCGCACCTCGAGTACTGTGTTCAGTTTTGGGCCCCTCACTACAAGAAGGACATTGAGGCCCTGGAGCGTGTTCAGAGAAGGGCAACAAAACTGGTGAGGGGTCTGGAGCACAAGTCTTATGAGGAGCGGCTGAGGGAGCTGGGATTGTTTAGTCTGGAGAAGAGGAGGCTCAGAGGAGACCTTATTGCACTCTACCACTTCCTGAAGGGGGGTTGTGGTGAGGAGGGGGTAGGCCTCTTCTCCCTGATAAGTAATGACAGGACGAGAGGGAATGGCCACAAGTTGCGCCAGGGAAGATTTAGATTAGACCTCAGGAAGCATTTCTTTTCTGAAAGAGTGGTCAGGCACTGGAATGGCCTGCCTAGGGAGGTGGTTGAGGCACCATCCCTAGCGCTGTTCAAGAAGCGTTTAGATGAGGTGCTAAAGGACTTAATTTAGTAGTTGGGTAAAGATAGTGATAGGAGGATGGTTGGACTAGATGATCTTATAGGTCCTTTCCAACCTTATGAACTTATGAACTTATGAACTTATGTGCACAAGTCACGTAGTTTCCTATCAGGGCGGTATGCTGGGACTCTGTCCACAAGCAGTGGGGGACATTTTCAGATTTCAGACAGTAACCTGGTGGTGTGCTCCCATGAGTGGTGCAGGGGCCTGTGGGAGAGCCAAGAGTTGCTTTGGGAGAAGCAACCTCCAATACAGTTCAGTGGAAAAGTGAAATGGCATTTTGCGATTGCATTACTCGCTGTGTAGTTAATTCTTTTTGAACTGATACTTACGAAGTGGGAGGAACTTAGACTGCTGCAGTAACACTGTCTCACCCATCTTACTGTATTTTGCACTACCTGGTGGGTTTTTTTCAGTGCTTTATGAATTCCTTCATATGTGATTTGTGACATGGATGGACGTTTACAGAACTGCAACTGCTGACCACGAGTCTCCAGTACTTCTTTTTTTTATATATACCAAGCAAAGGGCTTGTCTTTTCTTCCTTCTTGTGCACTGCAGCAAGCCTTTGAATTGCAACCATTGTCATGCAAATATGTGGATGCAGAAAGTGTGTACTTCGTCGGGCTTTGGGAGTTCTCTTTTTTTAACTGCAACAACAAAAATCCCCACACATCTCTTAGGTGGCAATTTACATTCAAATCCTGTGTGGAGTGTTCTCATGGTAACTACTACAAGGGAATATGCACAGCCCATGATAAATAGCCACCGTTAAAGCTCCAGAAGTGAAGTTGGAGTAGAGAATATTGTTCTCTAGCAAAAACTTCAGCATTCGTAAATCCCTTGCTAGACTGTGTCTTAGGGCATTTTGTGCATTTTATCTCTTCAGGTTTAGGAATTTGGCCGTGAAATATATTTACATTCTTGATGCTTATAAAGTGCGATTAGTCCCCGCTGTCCTGTTAGTCAGGAATATCTACAGCAGTTGCTGCAGAGCCAGCCCTCTCCAGGCTTGACTTCCTTTGAGTGCAGCAGGAATGAATTAAGCAAGTACAGCCAAAGATATCACATGAAAGACTTGAAATACGAGTGAGCTGAAGAAAGCCCTGGTCTGTGTGTGTCTGTGCTTGCGTGCATAGCTGCGACTCCTAAAGATTCAGTTTTTCACAATGGGGGAACGCTGCAGGGTGAAAAAGCCCTAGAAGGTAAGGAGTTTAATTTGTGCTTTTATTTGTGTTCTGTTTTTTTAACAATTTCAGTCATGCATGCTTGGAGCTGTGGTGGACTTGTAGAAAGCAAAATGCAAGCTGAGTTTGGCAGAGCACTTTGCATGGAAAATGTTTCTGGTCTTGTTGTTTTCTTTTAAGGCGGCTAAGTGCTTGCAGAATCGGGTTTGTGAACAGATGACTAAACTACTGGTCTGATCATAGTTTCAAACACAAGAAGATCTTTCCTTCCAAGCAGTGTGCTTCAATAAAACATGCTCTCTCTGTAAGTTAAAGGAGTGATTGTTCACAGAGCAGGAAAAAAGTCAGCAGAGCTCGAGTTGAGTGTGTATGCAGTGGGGGGAAGCTGATGTGAGCTGTACTGATGATCTGCTTTTGGGCAGAAAGGTCTTCTCTGCTGTTCAGAGATTTATGGCATAGATTCAGGAGAACTAGCTATGTAAAGCTTCGGAAAGTAGTACTCCTGCAATTCATTAAGGTGTAAGGCAAGGCTGTAGTTTGGTTTGATTACACTACATAAAGTGGCAGTGTGTGTTTGGGTGTGAGGAAGTCCAGCAAGAGATCAGGACCATCCAGAGGTCTAAATTAATGTTTTTGTGCTGCCAGGGAAACTTGATGGGACACTTTTGAGACTAATTCTTCTTGCTGTATCTACACAAGAAACAGAGTATGCTTAAAATATATACAAAATATGTAAGAAAAAATATAAAATAATTCTAGTAACGGGAAAGATATTATAATAGAAGTATACTTTGAGTTTACTTTGTGTCAGTTACCCCCTTCTGCCCCCAGTGAAACAAATTCCCCAGCCCAGCAGGTAAAATAGCTCTGTTCTGGGATCTGCGTTTTGCTCTTGCTTTCCCACTTAAAGAACTCGCCTCTGCAAACATTAGAATTCAGCCACAGGGTTGAAAATTAAGATAAAATTGCTTGAGAGAACCTGTTAGGAAGGGAATGGGTTGGATCCTGCACTGTTGAAGTCTATGGGAGTTTCATTCTGGTCTCTAGAGCAACCCTGGATTTGCCTTGCAAATCTAGATGGAGGTGATACGATCTGATAAAGTGCATGTGGAACTGGGAGAAGGGATTCTCATAAGTCCCGATGGTTCTTCTCTCTCTGATGTTAAGATATATCCTTTCAAACCTCAGGTTGTAACAGTGGTGGTAGATCAAAAAGTAGGTATGTGGAACATGAATTAAATGTCCTCAGTAATTTTTCTGCTAAAACTGTGTGACTTCAAAAAGGTAACATTGATTTTGTTTCTTCTTAGCTTATTCAAAAGTATGTATTTACAACCTAGGCACCTTATGAGATAAACAGAAACATAACAGTTTTGTTTCTTTCAAACACAGCTGGATTGCTGATAGAAAGCAGCTGAAAGCTGTAGCACTGTCCCAGCTATTCAAATCACGGCTGGAGGCAACCCAAGAGCACCGAATTTGTGTTAAGAGCAGAATGTAATGCTGTTTGATAGTAGTTCTGGGTTAGTTCTTCAGCTTTTTTTTTTTATATATAACTGTATCTGTGTATGTATGGATGTGGCATTTCTTAATTACAGGATACTGCAAACAGAGATTTCATGGGAAAAAAACTCACTGTGATAAATTTGTGAGGACTAACCACACTCCAGAACATCTGCAGTCACCTCATAACATGTTTTAAACATGAAACCTTTGGTGAGAGGGCATTAAAGCAGCCTATTTTTATTGCCTCCTTTAAACTCTGAATGTCTTATCTGGTAGTTTTAGACAGTATATAGGTCTGAACAATAAGACATGTCCATTCCTAGCACTGTTGCTATGTTGCAGGATGTCTGCTGAGTTGTGTCTGTGTGGTGGCAATCGGCCTAACCTACAGGAAGTCTGGGGTGAAAGTGTGATGATGTTTGTGGTTCTGTTGGTCTCCTCCAAGCTCCTGATGAGCACCCCATTCCAGCAGTACTCACAGCAGGCCAGGGCTCCCTGGAGCTTTGCTTTGGAGGTGGTAGGAAGCTGAACTGTGCTGCCTCCATGGATAACTCTTCATTTTGTTGTTCAGTCCCAAACACAGGGTAAGTATACACTTTATTTAGGCACTGAGTCCTGTGAAGTTCCAGGTTTTCTGCACGTGAGCCAAGAAGCGCTTGGCACTGTGTAAATTGTGCAGGCCACTGAGAAGTTTCCCGTTTTGGCTGCCACCTTGGATTGTCTCTCACACCTGTGAGCATTTAACACAGTGTTTAGTGTAGAAAAATACAAGTTTGTTGCCTAACTCTCAATGCTGTGCTGTATTTTCAGAGTTAACAGGATGAGATATATCACAGCGTTTTTGAAATGTACTCTCTGTAAACCTTAAACATTAGGTAAGTAGTAAGGCCGGTTGCTGAGGAGCTCAAAGCAAAGATAAACTAGATTAAGAGAAGATACCCACTTTCAGGAAGCCAGATGAATGCCAAATCCTCAATGCCATTGGCTTTCTCCAATGAATGGCTGCTCCAGATTCAGCACAGGAAGAACATTTGCCAGTCACGCAGTTTGTGCATCCTTAGCCAAAGAGAGATCGTGTCCAGCGTTTGAGCTACATTACTGTTCACTGAGTAGTCTTTCAAAGGCAGAAATTACGATTTTTGTTTAAAGTGGCCCAGCACTTAAATTTGTTACAGAAGTTGTTCATGTGATCAGACAATCCACATAGCAAACAAAATCCAGTTGATGAAAGCTGATGCTATCTTCAGTGTTCCTTTCTGACTCAAACATATAGAGGTTATATTTCACTGTCTACTTAGCTCCAATCTAGAAATTTAGCAGAGAAGAAAATGCTCTGTAGGCATCCAAAATTGCCATTTCTGTGTCACCACTGGCATGTACAACTTAGAGCATCTCAGATCAGCCAAGTCCTTAAAGGGCATGTGCATCTCATTGGCTTCAATGAGCTCTAAGTGTCTGTCAGAATGCTTTGCTTCAGTTATTTATGCTGCTTTGGATGTGCTGGCCAGCATGTAATAGAGTCACTGTAGCCACAATGCCTCCTGTCACACAGCTTCGAAGAACAGTGAGGCATATGTGCAGCTCTCTTACACTTGTCTACCCAGACTGAAGTTTCAAGTCATCTATGCAGAGGCAGAAGATTGTTCTGATGATGTGCAGTCCTCAGTGCTATCCCTGGAAAACATAGTTGGGGCATGTCAGCCGTGAAAATTTGTCTTACCAGTCACGGAGTCTCAGTACTCTATTTTCCACATTTTCTAATTCAAGTTGAAGATGGATAGAGGAAAATCCAGTTCTGAATGACAAAAAGAATTACGTTCTTATTTAAATGTAGTGCAGCAGATTGTACAATTCTAAGTAAGGGCAGAGCTTTTCTCCGCAGGATTGTCTTAAAAAAAATATACGGAGTCAACAAAGCATGTGCTTCGTGTAACTAAGAAAAAATAGAACTTGACTTAGTGAAACAAAGGGCCATTGATGAGCGTCCCTGAGTGTGGAATTTGCTGCTTAGTGGAGATGAACAGTGGCATCCCAGTGAAATCACTGGAGTGGCTGAAGGTTAAATTAATTATGCACTTATGTCATTTTTACCATCTGTTATAATTCCTTCTGTGCGTATGTGTACACACAGATTGCTTAATTTTATTTATTTTAATGGCGTATTGGTTAAGAGAGAATTCTTGCCATCAGTTTGGGGAAGTTCTGGTGCATGCTAGTAAAGCCAAGTCAGTTGAGTGCAGTTAAGTCTTGTTTCTGGTTGTTGGGTATGTTTTTTTTTTTGGTCTGCCATATGAAATTATTAGCAATGGGAGTGTGGGTAGCTTCTGTCCGAGCTCCTGCTGCTGAAGTTGAGTAATCTGTGCCTTCAGCCCAACCACTGTGACAGCACAGGCAGCTTTGATCTGCAAGGCGATGTAGGGGAAAGAGTTTCTCCGTCTTTTGTTTAGATAACATATGAAGAAATCAGTAAAAGGGCTTTTTGTTCGTTCTGGGGGGAAAAGGTCTGAATTATTAGATAAATCTAATTTGATTTTGATGTGGTTCTCCAAAACATCAAAGAGCTCATGTAGGAGTGTTTCCAACTTTTAATTAAAGAGGGAGCATCTGTTGCACTATAATGAAGGAGTCCAAGGGGGACGTATTTGTTGCCTTTTTCTGTGATTCACTCATATAGAACAAACAGCTGCCTTCATTTTCTGTCCTTTCTTTCAAACACATGTGCATTCTCTTGGCCGTGGTATCTTGCTGTCTAGTTGGTTGTTGATCTGCAAGTCCTGGATCTATAGTATAAAAAAAAAAAGTATCAGAACTGCAGTCTTAAGGGTTTCCTCGTGCTTTTAAAACTTAAAACTGCTCTTCAGACCTCTGCAAGTCTACAGGACCTCTGCAAGGCTGCAAGCCTGCTTAAGTACAGCTCTGTCAGCCCTGCCCCTGGATGTCCTGGGCACTCCAGATGGAAGTCACGCAGAGAGGGAAGGGATGCTTTGGTGGGAGCTTTGGTGTGCAGTAGTCCTGGGGTGGCTGAATGGTGCTTGTCCCTCAGGCTGCTGGGTTGCACGCGGCTGCAGCCAGCAGCAAGAGCCAGGGCTGCGTGCTGAATGGAGCCCTGTGCCTTTGCCGAGATGGGAATAATCTGCCCTTTCAGTGCTGCCTGACCTCTGGTTTCCCAGCAACTCGAAGCTGCTCAGCAGAATATTTTGTGGCGTTGGTAATTTACACATGTCAGGTATTGGCTGTGATTGAAGCCTGGCTAATTTCTAATAAGAACTTTCAGTCAGAAGGCTTGATACACGAGGAAGTGAGAGGACTCCTCAGGAGATAACATTTTAATTCCTATATTTTCTTCAAAGTAGGAAGTGCTGTGAAGTTTACTTGCTGGAGAAAGTGGCGTGGCTGTGCATTATGTCAGCTCTGTGTTTTACAGCTGCCTTCTTGGTCTGCTGAGGGAATACACTGCACTCAGGCACAAAACACATCAGAGAAACTACCTGTGGCCACAGTACTGAAAAAGGATGTGATCAGTTGGTAACTTAGTACTGCTTGGGTCTGGCTTTTGATAATTAACTAGGAAGTTGTTAGCTGTCATGGCCACAAAACAAACACGCACACCCCACACTTAGTTAAAGATAACTGAAACTTTTTTTATTAAACCTTAAGGTTTTCAGAGTTACGATTGCTGCAGGGTTTTTCCTGTTTTTAAAACTGGAGCTGATAATGTGAAGCATTTTTATCTTAATTTGTGACAGATCTGTGAAGGCTTTGTAATGGCTTAATCTAAGCTAGTGCATCATTCTGAATCCTGTGTCTTTGTAGACAGCCAGCCACAGTAAAAGCTCAGCCAAACTTCCCTTGCTGGACTGTCAAATACTTGCATAAGAAATGAACTTGTTTCTGCCCAGATGAAGCTTTTGTGTGGGAAGCACAGCTCTGGATGATGACGTGCCCTGTAGGTCAGTAGCTGTGTTTCCTTCCTATCTTTGATGCAGAGTCAGTCTTTGGGAGTTCCAATACCAAAAGTTAAAGCAGCCAGCACTAAGCTTTCCTAAATAAACAAATCATTGTTTTATGCACAAATGAAAGGGAACTGCTGAGATCATTTAGTCTAACCAGCTGCATGGCAGGCAGTCAGGAAAACCACCTGCTGGAAGAAGGAAGACACCCAGGATTCTCTTTGTGCTTGGTGGTTTTTGAGGGTCCCACCACCACGACTGAGCTGTTCTAGTGAATACAGGCAGTAAAAAAAATGTTGTGCCTCATCATTTGAATATGTCTTCCATTGATTTTCATGCTCGTTATATCTTTATCTGCTATGTTTTAGAAACTGTTGTTGAAGGTATGCTCTTGATCTAGGTACTTGGCAGAGTGCCATCGAGGCCTCACAGCTTACACACTGGTGAGCTCAAGGCTCTTACTCAAGTCTCTCACTGGGTCTGTTATCCTCATTGCCCTTCTCTAAATGTTTTCCAGTGTAGCATCCTCCTTAATTGTACTTCAGGTTTAGACACAGTATTTCAGGAGCAGTCACATAGCCGAAAAACATGGGTTAGCCCACAAATAGAAGGCTCTCACATCCTAAATGGAATTTAGGCATGTGGTTTTGAAGGAGTGGAGTGTGACTAGACCAAGGGAAAGTGTCAGATCAGTGCCTCAGGTCTGAAATGTGGAGCAGCGTGATTTGGATTTACAGTTCCTCTTCTGCTCTCCTTGTGCTTCATGAGCTGGCTTTTGTCCTTCAGATGAGTGCAATTCAGCTCTTGCATCTTTTTCTCTTGTGTGAAGTTGCCGACTTAGAATGGGCTGCTTGATTTTCTGTCACTGAGGGAAAGCAAGGAGAATTGCAACAATGGCAACGTAGTACTATTTTGGGATATACTGCTGAAGTGATGCTTACATTTGCATTTCAGCCAGAACTAGCTGCTTGAAGGGCTTCACATACTAAAGTGTGAGATTACTTGTGGTAATTTTGCCATACACATTAGAATTAGAAAGCATTAGGTTCTTAAAAGGGCAGTTCCAAGATAAGGTTTTACAACTATATCAGACTTCGGTCATGCCAGATGAAGTTCAGCTTTGTAACAGATTCTCTCCAGGTTTTATGTCCTAATTTTCTACTTGCTGATAAACTTTTGGGTCTATCACACTACAGAAAGCATCCTAAATTGAGTTTTACTTCTTTTAAATACAGAAATGAACTTATATGATCAGTCTGCCAGTATGGTGTCAAATTAAAAAAAAAAAAAAAGCCTGTAGGTCACAGTTGAAAAGTCTGCTGTAGAGGAATAGAAGTATGGCGAAAACACTAAAAACAGAACATGGGTGGAGTCTTAGTCTGTGTAGGTTACATAAAGTCCCTGCTGACCCAGGGGGTCAGGATTTTACCTTGTGCAATTGATTTGTATGCAGCCACAGCAGACACGGGGCAGTGTGCAACACAGGCAGGTGGCATTGTTCTCTTGACCATTGTAACAAAGTGGTGTTGGCTGTCTTGACATTGGGTTGGTGAGGCAGGACAGCTGTCCTTGTAATTAGCAGCTCTCAGTGTGTTCCTCTGCGGTGCATAGCTATTGGGCAGCCTGATTGATTCTCTTTAGGAGAAGCCTGCTGACCGATCACAATGTGAGGAGAATGAGGCCAGATTGGGGTTTAGTCTGTAGGGATTGGAAGCTGTAATTAGGCTGACCTCAGATGAAATGGCAATGGATTATTCACAGGTGGGGAAGGAGGGCCCATGAAGAATTCCAGCTGGGTCTCTTCTGTGAGTTGCACCTTCTGTCGGTGCCCTGAGACACTGCCAGAGCTGCTCCAAGACTTAAATCCCTCTTTTCCCAAATGCTCTTAATAGTCTGTTTCACATGGATGGTCCTGCAGGCACTGTTTTGGGACAAACGGCCTGTGACCTGCTGTGCATTTCAATAGACTCTAAATAATGTATTCAAGCAACAAAGGCTCACTTCAGCTAAAAACTTGGCCCCTGCATAGATAGCTCTAAACCTACTCAGATAACTTAAACATCTCCAGTGTTTTAACCTGTGCCTATAGGAATCTGTTCCTATTCCATGAGGTTTTAATTACTGTACAGAAATTATATACTGTAATTGTGAGGACTTATCATTCCTCTAGAATTTTAAATCACCACTAATGAGAGAAGGGGACAGATTGTGACTTCAAATACCTTCAGAAAGGAAAGTTCACAACGAGGCTGTTGCGTGTTTACTCAGGGTAGCATTTGGTTCATACGAACCAACCTAAAAGAAAATTACTCTGAAATGCAAGACAGTGGTGACATGGGCTAGTAAAGTAGTTTAAATAGCTCCAGGATTGCAAGATTATGGAGTATTGCTGGTGAAAGTAGGAGATCACAGCAAGCAAGTCAGAAGCATTTGAGCAGCTTTCCTCCAATTATCAAGCTAGTTCCAGTTCTTATCTTTGCTACAGACTGTGGTAGGACCTGAAATGTGACATCTTTGTCAATGGATCTAACTCAGTCATGTCTTGACCCACCCGAAATCTTTAGGCACTAGTTCTGAAGGGTCACTGCGGTAATGTACTGCTGCATAGCTCCTAAATGATTGCTTTTTTTAAAATATCCTTGAGACGCCCTTGCTTGTACAGTAAGCTGGATTGCAGGCAGAAGGGCAGTACTGAATTTATTAATTCTCCACCTTTGACTGTTTTGTAATAATGGTTGAGCTTTAAAATCACTGTGTTCCGTCCATACTGAGTGAGCAATGAAATCCAGCCTGGACTCTGCAGGGAGAACATTTGAGGTGTGAGGATTGATTTAGTAATGCTGTGCTCTTTACAAGTTACCACCAGCAGTGCTGGTACTTTTTATAGGACTTTCATGCTTTTGGGGGGGATTGTGTCGATATCCAGAGAAGAAGAAGTGCTCGAGAAGACCACAGAGGGTTTATTTTCATAATCTGTCGTTGGAATGCACTTGGTCTTAGATGAGTGGGTGTGATGCTCCAGTTCCTAGGAGAGGACACAAAGGTTTTCATGCTCACTGCGCTGCCAGTGTAGTGGTTATGGGGTTGAAACTCTATTGTACAAAAGGAAACCATCAAGGTTGATGGTGCGAGCACCCAAACAGTGTGTAGCTGGAGGAGCTGGGGCTAGAGAGGTGAAGTGGTTTGTTCAAGGCAGGACGCCAACCAACGTAGCACTGCAGTTCGAGTGTCTTCAGTTGACAGGGAGAGTGCCCTAGCCCCTGCCCTTTGCAATTTGTTTTCCTATTGAGACCACAGGCATTTTGTTTCTGCTTCTTTCAGGTTACAGATTGTGTCCTCAGCGTTAAGTAGAGGCTGCTGAGTTGTGTGGATGGATAAAAACCACTAAGTGTCTCGTGGCTTAAAAGGCCAAATGATGAACACGGAGAAATTTTCTTATCCATTTAGAGAGATTACATATTACTAGTTAATTTATGCACACATTTCACATTCATCTGGGAGAAAAGCTTAGCATTAGTTTTTACTCATAGAGTTGGTGATTGAGATCAGAGAACCATGGGGGACTGTTTCAGAAAGATGTGGTTTAATAGGGCCCCCTGGGCAGACAGGCTAATTTTATTTCTGGAAAAGGTATCAGTACACTTAGGGATGCAGAAAATAACTGCAAAGCAGAGAAAGACTGATCTCTTTTATTTGTGCTGCTTTTTCCAGAGTAAAATTGCCAAGACAGTATTCTAGAAGTGAAGAACAGAATTAAAGAAAAATGAGAAAATTATTGGTTTTCAAATAAAAAGTTACTTTTTCATATCCTTGTATCTGTTGTTCATCTTTACCATCTCTGTGTCTTTCTGTGTCTTCCACACTTGCATAAGTCCAAAAAATGAAACCTTGCATGATGTGGCATTGAACTGATACCATCCTACGCAATTTGTCCAAGAGAAATCTATAAACAAGAGACTGTGGGTTTTTTTGTTGTTGTTTTTTCCCTTCTGATCTCCTTTTTCCCTTCTGATCTTTTTCTGTGAAGTTCCTCCTACCTAAGCAAAAGCCATGGTTATTGTGGCAGCACTGAGGCAGCCAGTAGTTCTGGATTGGAAAAGGATGTCTGGCTGGTGAAAGTCAGGTGTGCTCTTCGTTTGAATGGAGAAAACAATCTGCAGGGCAACAAAAAAAGGAGGTTGTGTGTGTGTTATTCACTTGGGGCCTCCACTGATGGCCCTGCCCAGGGTAAAGGGATGTTTTGTTTTATTTCTGACCTCCATCAGACTTTAATCTAAGGAACTATTTTAAAATGAAAATTATGCATAGAAATTAGATGTCTGTTCTAATGGCTTCTTCTAATTGTGGTATTAGAAAGCAGCTTTGCCCTTCGGGAGGCTCGCAGAGTATCAGAGCAATCATTTAGCAGTGTGTGGAGCCAGTCTTGCCAGCATGGGCTCCAGGTCACATTAAAGCCGTGTTTCTGCTGCCATGCAGTGTGAATTCAGGGGTGTCTTTGGGATGATCAGAGGGCAGGAGCACTTCCTCTATGAGGACAGGCTGAGAGAGCTGGGACTCTTCAGCCTGGAGAAGAGAAGGCTCTGAGGAGACCTCATAGCAGCCTTCCAGTATCTGAAGGGATCCTGCAGGAAAGCTGGGGAGGGATTTTTTAGAAGGGCAGGTAGCAACAGGACAAGGGGAAATGGCTTTAAACTGGAAGAAGGTAGGTTTAGATTAGATATCAGAAAGAAATGGTGAACAGGTGGTTCAATGAAGCTGTGAAATCCCGCTCCCTGGAAGCACTCAGGGCCAGGCTGGATGGGTCTGTGAGCAGTCTGGTCTAGAGGGATGCGTCCCTGCCTACAGCAGGGAGGTTGGAACTAGGTAATCTTAAAGGTTCCTTCCAACCCTAACCATTATAGGATTCTGTGATTCTGGAAATGAGAAATTACAATTCGTGCTATGAAAGAGCGCACCACAAAAATAAATAAATAAATAAACCCACAACTTTTATCGTGTTGAACAGTCCTGCATTGTAGCTGTCAAAAGCCTAAGAAAGGCTATGTACATTTTGCTCAGTGCCCAAATGTGACTGTGACCCATGTGAGTCAGCAGCCTTTGTTGATTTTGTGTGTCAGAGTGATTTAGTGCTGCCATTCCTTGGCTAAAGGGAAATATCTATGAAAACTGAATTGATTTGAAGTTTTTTGCGTCTCTCAAAAATGTTGAAAAGATTTGGTTAATTTCCTTATCTGTAATTTCCTTATCTATCTCTTTTGTAAGGTTGATCTGCACAGCAAGCAATTCTAATTTTTACTTTGGAAAACAGTGTGAATTTGATATTGTTTTATAATCAGTTATGATTCTGCTTTATGGTATCTGATCTTTTCTTCTACAAAATACAGTTTCTTCCGAAGTGTTTGTGAAACAAGCCCCCATTGCAGCAGCAAAGCACCTGCAAATGTTTATCAGGCCTCCATGTTACCTGAGTATAAGCCTGAAAATTAATGTAATCATCGCAGGAATTCTGAAGGTAGAAATCTGTGCATCAGTTCCTTTGGTAAAATACCCTTTGCGTAGCTATGTTATGCTACTCCAAGCTTTTTGGCTGTTCTGAACGTAGTTGCAGCCGTAGTTTCCCATTTTAGTGCACTGTGTTTTGGCTTCCTCCCTGCAGCAATCCTTATTGCTGAGGACTGAAGTTTCTATCGTGACTCAGCCAAAACCCTGCAGGTGATGGGAGGTCTGTACCTTCTGGTAACTCCAGAATGAGAATTGTAGGAGTCCAGAGCATATTTCCTTACCACTGCCCCCAGGTTTACACACTGCAGCTGAATTTATTGCGGATGTAATTCCAGTGATACACCAGGGCAAGATCTGACCCTCCAATTTAATAGCACCATGTGTCTGTCAGTAATTAAAAATAATTACCTTGGAAAGTGAAGGGGTGTGCTTGTGTTATTAAAATTGCAATGGTCATTATGTTGCCTTGCTTGATACCATGTTGACATCTTGTGCAGTCTTTCATGTTTTTCTTTAAAAATGGAAGCTTCTGATATCTCAGCTGTTGGTGACAAAACAGGGCTGCGCCCAACTTCTGTATTTGCAAGAAAAAAGTCTTGAAAATGTTTCTTCTTCCCTTGTGAACCAAAATGTGGGTGGAAGTGAGTTTAAAAACAAAAAAAAAAAAAAAAGTAACAAGAATGTTCCAGTATTGTGGCTGACTTCTGAGGTGCCAAGAGCTGGTCTTGAAAGGATTAGGTAGTAGAGCAGCCAGCTGGCTCTCTGAGCTCCTGACTCCTGCAGGGGCAGGCGTCTGCAGTGTCCCTGAAATTATCCCTGGCTCTGGTGTATCCACTCCATTCACGCATCTGCCTTGCCTCACTGATAATGGATTTGTTTGCAAGTCTGTTGGGTAGTGTTACCCTTTGAACCAACAGGAGTATGGGCAAAAGAATCAAAAGCCGATATTCAAAAAGATGTATTGACCTGTGTCAGACTGTGACATAAATCAAATGTGGCTTGTACAATCAATATTTTGTTGTTATAGTTGGCATGTGCATCTGTGCTCCATTCTTTCCCTCAGGGATTCATCTGTGACCTGTGCAGGGGCAGGCTGTGTGCTCCTGCAGTTGGATGGTGGGTTTGCAAGGCTGGTTCTCTCACATCCCACTGCCATGGGATGGGCACTTACAGAGAGTATTGGCAATTCTAAATATGATGGTATCAGTGCTTTCAATATAAGCATCCATACGTGTGTGCAGTACAATACAAAGATTTTACGATTGCATCTGCATATTGTTGGCAAAATCCAGATTAAACACAGTACTGAGGAAAAAAAAGAGTGTTCTCATCATTCACAAAGCATTTTGAATGTTCCCCTGCAACATTAATGTATGTTATTGTGCAGGCTCAGGAATAAAATGATAAATCACATTGTGGAGGTAGGCTGATGGAGCTGGGGTTGTCCAGCCTGGAGAAGAGAAGGCTAGATCCAGGGAGACCTTGTTGTGACCTTCCAGTGGCTGAAGGAGGCTTGTAAGCAAGAGGAGGTCTGACTTTGTACACAGCCTGATAGATGCTACAAGGAGGAATTGCTTCAAATGAAAAGAGGGGAGATTTAGGTTAGATTTTAGGAAGAAATTCTTTACTCAGAGTGTGGTGAGGCACTAGCACAGGCTGCCCAGAGAAGCTGTGGGTGCCCCATCCCTGGGTTGAAAGCCAGATTGGATAGTGCCCTGTGCATCCTCATACAGTGGGTGGCAGCCCTGCCCGCAGCAGGGGTGTGGGACTGGAGGATCTTTAAGAAAGTATCTTTCAGCCCAAGATAGTCCTTGATTTGCAGCAGAACCCTAAACCTCATAGCAGCCAGCGTGGTGAAGAGTTGACACTCCACCAGGGCTTCCATGCACCTAACTCAGAAGCAGCTTTTGGTGGCTGAATTTCTACATGCCCTTGACTTCTGCTCGGGTTGGATCAGGCCCTGCAGCAGCAACTGCCCTGGGCAGGACAGGGCTCACCACAGGGACAGACTGCTTTTTCAAAAACATAAATTATGTGCATTTTTGTTGAGCACTTTGGACTGTGGAGGAAGGGTCAGGACAGTATTTTTCCAGATGAGTTTCAGCTCCTGTTTCAAAGAAGGGAGCTGGAGAGTTTTGCTGCAGAAGGAGCAGTGAGGGCTGGGCAGGTGTTTGCCATTGCAGGTTGGTACGGGAGAAGTAGTCCAGCTTTCACTGCTCCAAGAGATTGATGACAGGAAGAGTCATGATGACTTGTTTTAGACATTCTGCCTCCTGAAGGAGGGAGCTAGAAGCTGATGCATCTATGTTTTTGAAGCTACCCAGCTAGAAATGAGAGTTGACATCATCCCTAGCATTTTGTTTTCTGCCTATGCAGATGAGAAAATTTGGAATATTTTTAATTAACTTTTGAGTCTGTGTTTTCATGAAATTACTTCTGATAAGTTCAGATTTCAGGGAGTGGAGTCACTTACTTGCCATGTTGGACAAAAAGCACGATGAAAGCCAGTTTATAAATACTAGCAGAGTTCTCTGATTTAGATTTGCTCAGGGCTCAGTCTTGCTCTCATTTCCGCCAGCTGCAGCGCTTGCATTGGCTGCGGCGGGAACTACTTCAGTTTTACATACGGCAGTGACTATGAGGTCCTGCCTTCCAAACTTTCACTTGCAAAGTACTAAGCGCTGCCCTCTAATCCTGCAAATGGCTGTCCAGGAGAGTGAAGTGGCTGGACCTGCGTGCTTGTGAGTTAGGGCGCTTCGACATGCGGTGTTAATTCAGTGTCAGGACTGTCAGCGTTTTGCAGGTGGTGATTAGCGCTGTCTCGAGCTGCTTTGTGTGGCAGTGGCTGGCGCTGCCTTATCTCAAGACACGGCTGAAGCACGGGGCAACCTGAGGGCTTTGGAGATGAGACTGGAAGGCTCCTGAGAGCAGGAGCAGAGCCGGGCTGCACTCGAAAGTCTCTGTGACAAAGTGGCTAGGAATGTCTGTTTTCTCAAAGGGAAATGATCCCAGAAGAAAGACAAGCAAACCAAAGGAAATTTGGAGAAGCAATTTTTTTTCTTTTTTTGCTATTTTGAGGTGAAAACATTACTGATACTTAGAATTTTTTTTCAAATGCTTGCTTGTTTCAGATGCCAGACCAGTTTGATCAGACAGTGGTGCTCAACCAACTGCGCTACTCTGGGATGCTGGAGACTGTTAGGATTCGGAGGGCTGGCTTCCCAGTCCGAAGGCCCTTCCAAGACTTTTATAAAAGGTAAAAGCAATGATACGTGCATTCAGGTGTGAGTCGTGGGCATCAGTGAGTGTTCCCACGTTGAGGAATAATGTGAAAATCTAACATTAAAAAAAATACAGTAAAAATAGAGCATGTCTGTTAAATGAAGCAATAAATACTTTTTGAATGCCAGGTATAAAGTTCTCATGAGAAACTTAACTCTGCCTGAAGACTTAAATGAGAGATGTGCCGTCCTCCTTCGACTCTATGACAACACAAGTACTGAATGGCAGCTTGGAAAAAATAAGGTAAAATAATTTGACTGCACATGTTGTGGCTACTGCTTATACAAGGTTGAAGCAATTCTGACTGAACAGCTGCAGTTCAGTCAGTTGTAGTTGTAATGGTAATCTCATTTGGCCTTAAAGGAAACTGAACGTGTTTGCTGATGCTCTAGAGACTCCTTTAAGTAATTTGTAGTTGTGCAAAGACGTTTGCTGTCTGAGGCACTTAAACCTACATTTCACTCATGGAGAAAGAGTCCACTTGGGTGGACTCACTGACATGAGCACTGGTGAGGATCAGAATGCAGAACATGGTTGCTGGACTTTGGAATTCTGAGAAGTCCCTAGCTCCTAAGGCAACATTTCTTGGCACATGTAAAGTGTCTCAGAGATTATACTGGGAAATACAATTTGGACATTTTATTTTGAGACATGAAATGTGAGATACTCTGCAACTGAAATCACATTTCAGCCCATTTTTGTCGACTACGGCTTGCAAATCAAACAGTGATAGCAGGCACAAAGCTAGATGTTGGTTCCCCTTATTTCAGATGTAGCGACTTATGCATTGGCCCTGGACACAACTTTATCATGGTAGCAAAAAAACATCTATGAGAGCCCCAAACTGTTTTAAGCAACTGCTCAGCAGGATCTCAGCAGGAACCAGAGCTCTGTTGTAACCTCCCGTTCTGGGACTGGATAATTGCCCCCAAAGCTGTGTGTGCATTTTTAAGAGCCTTCATAAATAGCTTATTGTAGAAGAGAACAAGGGAGCATTGGTTTCAGGCTGAGCATACTGTGGGGCACTTTGTGATTTAAGAGGAGTAGTAACAACATTGCAGTGATTCAGCTTGAGTGTGAAATTTTCTTGCTTTCACATCACAAGCTGCATTGCACCTGCTCAGGAAAATGTGTTAGCCTGTGCATAGTATGTGCTTAACATCTATGTTGGTTCAGGAAGTAGCTGAATGCCTTTCTCAATCAGAATTCTGGGATGTTTGTAAAGCCAATGCGTGCAGAGCAAAGGAAGATTGCCCCCAAAGAGAAAGAAAAGGCTTTTTCCATCACAGCCTATTTTATACATGAATAAAAGCTATGCAGTATATAAAGAGCTGCCCAGTGCAACTCAAGGAGTAGAATCTGGGGACTTTCTATGGGTACGCTCTATGTTTCTTAGTGTTTAACAATTAGTTGCAAAATCAAGTCCCTTTCTACTGCATTTAAAACTGAGAATTGTACCTTTCATTGCATTGGGCTTTTGTCCCCCTAAACTACTCAAATATTTACAATAAAAACAAACAAAAACTGCTGATGAATGTATCCATCACTATCTAAGCTCAGCTGTGAGCTCAGAAGGATGGCAGGTGGCTGTGAGAGATACCTGGTCCATGTACTCAGCACAGCAGCTCTGTGCCTGTAAGGACAACAGCAGGCAGCCTCAGGATGGAGCCACTCTCATTTTGGTGTACTCCTGCAGGTTTATATTAGTGATATTTGAAGGAGCAAGGGTTACAGGAGGTTACAGAAGCTCAGTGTGTAATGTACAAAACCTAAATTCCCAGGGCAGTCTTTCTGCTCCACAAACACCCTGTTCTGGGTCCCTGCTGGAGCAGGGCTTGGATTGTGTGGACCAGAAGGTCCTCTCCCCCTCTGCCATGCTACAGCATTCTGTGAAATCAAGAAGTTCACGCTAAGTCCTACAACTTTTTGGCCTAAGTTACTCTTCAGTGGGAAATCCTGGTAATGAATCTATTAATTATATTAGTGTACTCAATCTTCTCCTGCCGAAATCCAAAATCAGAAGATCATCTGCAGGTATTTTCCTTTAAAAGAAATATGTTTTGTTTTCTGTTAAGGAAATGATGTGCTTGACTCCAAATTCAGAGCTCAGGCTTACTGCTCAGAATGGCACTATGAGCACGGCTGTCCCGTGTCTGTGTCACTGTCTGCAAGTTAAGCAGATCTTCTCTTGTGTAGGTTTTTCTCCGGGAGTCCTTGGAACACAAATTAGAGAAACAGCGAGAGGTGGAAGTCACCAAGGCAGCAATGATTATCCGTGCACACATCTTAGGTTACGCAGCCCGGTAAGTGACTGGATGGGAAAGTCAGTAATAAAGCTTTTGTACAAATGGGTGGGTGTCAGGTAGTGGAAAATAAAGGAGTTTGAGTTATTTCGACAGCATGGAAGGCCGGAGGTCAGCCATCCTCATAATGGCATCGTGGTATGAAAGAAGTGGTAGAAATTGTAGCAGGATGATACCTAATGGGGCTGCCTCCAATTTATGCATATTTATCTTTGCTTTTTCATGATAAGAGAAAGAAAATAAAACTAGTCAGTTTGATTCTTTAAGAACAAACATTAGGTAAGTAATTAATGTTTCATTTGTTTACTCAGCTTCCTGCATTATGTATTAGGTGGAGTTTCTCACCCCGTCTGTTTATTTCTCTGCTTTTTCTACAAATCAGCTAAGGACAGGTTGAGGAAACTTGTTTGCATAATGTAGTCTTCTCCTTATGTTCTGACTAATATCTTACTCAAAAACTAAATTTGTTTTTTAATGACAGAGCTACCTGTGCATAGTCTCTCTTTTCAGAGATGTTGGATAGATACCTGTGTGTGTTTTCTCTGCATGTACACATGCACGTACAAGCTGTACTTGGTAGCATTTTCTTGTCAAGGGCATAAGAACATGTAAGACAGGTAATGTGCATTTCCTTAATGAAAATACAGATTCCACTGTCATGGAAATGAGGAAATCTCTTTCCTGGGGAAGAGAATGTGAATTAGAATGGAGAAACCACCACAGAAACATTAAAAATAAACTGATTTACTACTGTGCCCCATTATTGCAGGTCACTATGGCAGGACTTCTCATGATGGCTTATGAGTCCTTTGTTTCCTTATAAATTTGCTTTATTTTGTGGTGTTTTTGTCCTTCTTTTTTTTTCCAGAAAGAGATATAGAAAGGTTCTATACTACGTGGTTGTGATACAGAAGAACTACAGAGCGTTCTCAAGTAGGAGAAGGTTCCTTTGCCTGAAGAAGGCAGCCATAGTTCTTCAGAAGCAGCGGCGAGGTCAGATTGCTCGACGTGTTTTTAGGGAAAGGCTAGAGGAGAAACGGAGACAAGAAGAAGAAAGAAGAAAAGAGGAAGAAGAAAGGTGCAGTATGCTCCCTTGCATCATGCTTCATTCCATATTAAGTTTTACTCTGAATAGCCTTTCTTCCAGGTAAAGCCAAGTGATTTCAGAATTCTGTGCTTCTTTTCATTAAAAAAAAATAAATCCTGAACAATCGTGGTAGTTACATATTCACAAACATATCCTTGGTGAACTTATTTTTGGCTGTCTTTTTCTTGGGGCAGATGATTGAAAACTGAGCTATTGCCCTAGCAAAAGGCATTTGATTATCATATGTTGAGCTTGATTTGCTATTTTCTTCCCTCCCTTTTAGGGAAAGACAAAGGCAAGAGGCAGAGCGTCTTGCTCAGCAGGTAAATGATATTCTTAATACTTGCAGCCGTCCTGTTTGAGTATCTCAACCCAGCCATTAAAAAAAAGAAAATAAAAGACATTTGTGGCATTTAAACAGAACTTTAAGTTGGCAGATAAAACCAAAGGAAACTTGATACAATTGTTCACATGGGAATTTCTTGCACCTCACGCTTCATTTAATTTTTGGCAAAGACAGAACTTTCAGCATGTTCTTGAGCTTTTCAGTATCTCTGAGTAAATGTAATCACACTTTTCTTTTTCTTTCATTTTCTTTCGGATGTATGGCCAAGGATTCTCTTAAATGAATAGCATGATCAGAGTGTAGTGCTTAAGAACAACAAAATAGTCCTGTGTTAAGGACACAGTATTTTATTTTCCTCTATTTTGAATGCAGGCTGAAGAGGAGAGAAAGAAACAGGAATTGGCTGCCATTCAGAAAGCCCAGAAGGAAGTGGAGCTGAAGCAAGAGGTGGAGAGGCAGAAAGAAAGCAGGCAGGTAGAAGAAATTTTGCGTTTGGAAAAAGAAATTGAGGACCTGCAACGTGTGAAGAAGCAGCAGGAGCTGTCTTTGACTGAGGCTTCCTTACAGAGGCTGCAGCAGCTCCGAGATGAGGAACTCAGGCGGCTCGAGGATGAAGCTTGTCGAGCAGCCCAGGAGTTCCTGGAATCTCTGAACTTTGCTGAGATTGATGAATGCGTCCGAAACATTGAGAGGTCGCTCTCTGTGGGCAGTGGATATCCTGCTGATCTCACTGAACAAACTGGAAACGCCTGCGGTGAGAAGCCCAATTTTAACTTCAGCCAGCCATATCCTGAGGAGGAGGTAGATGAGGGCTTTGAAGCTGATGATGATGCATTTAAGGATTCGCCCAATCCAAGTGAGCACGGCCATTCTGATCAGAGGACCAGCGGCATCAGAACAAGCGATGATTCCTCAGAGGAGGATCCGTATATGAATGATACTGTGGTGCCAACAACTCCTGCTGCTAGCAACACCATGCTTATACCTCCTACCCATGATACAGTCAGTCTCCACAACTCTTCAAGTGGTGAATCTACTTACTGCATGCCAGAAAATGTGTCGTGTAGACCACCAGACTCTGTGGAACTTATTTCTCCAGATGGAGACTATGATTATGATCAAGATGATTACGAAGATGGTGCTATTACTTCTGGTAGCAGTGTGACCTTCTCTAATTCACACAGTAGCCAGTGGTCACCGGACTATCGATGCTCAGTGGGGACGTACAATAGCTCTGGAGCATACAGGTTTAGTTCTGAAGGAGCACAGTCTTCTGTAAGTATCATTCCTTGAATTAGCTTGATTTATGCTTTCTGATGATTTTTTTTCCATTGTACAACCAGTCAGTCACTGCAGCCATTCTTAGAAATGCTTGTATTGTAATTGTATTTGACTTCTTTACACTGTGTTTGGGCATAGTTAAGTGTTGACTGCAATTCCAGGGTGCTTCAGGGGTATGGTTCTGCCTGGTTTAGTGCAGAACTGCATTTCTTTTACGAGGATTTCAGTGCATGGCCGTGGATGGAATTCATAAGCAAAATTTGTGTGAGCGTGCCCATTTGAAATGGGAGGATTGGGTAGCATGGTGGGGAATTGATTTTGGAGAAAGCAGGTTCCGTTCTGCATGCAAGTCAGAATGGAGTTGAATAAACTGCTTGCAGAAATCCCCAAGTCGTCAGATGTATTTGAGATTACTTCAAGAGTAAATTTCAGATGATGGCAAATGGTAGAATTACTGAAGCAGACAGTTAATTGAAGAGCTCTTTCTTCCGGTGCTGCTTATTCAATTGACTGTTTACTCTCACAAATATTTTTTGGAAGAATATGATTTCTTCCACCACTCACAAAATACTTCAGTGAAACTGAGTGTCTGGGAAAGTGAAAGCATATTTCAGCAACACTGACTTCTTTAGAAGGAAAATGTTAGCAGTAAAGTATCTTCTACAGCTGAGGTAATGAAAGCCAAAGGAATTGCATCCTTTCAATACATCATAAAATGTTTTAGCTGAAGACCTCTAGACCCATCTTCTCTAAGCTCTTTCCTGAAAGATCATATTGCCTTTGTTCCTTTCCTTCATAGTTTGAAGACAGTGAAGAAGATTTTGACTCCAGGTTTGATACAGATGATGAACTTTCCTACCGGAGGGATTCAGTCTATAGCTGTGTTAGCCTGCCTTATTTCCACAGCTTTCTGTACATGAAAGGTACTGGGTGAAGCAGCATTTGTTAAACATACAAACTAATTAGAAATACTTAATAAACCTTGCAGTCTAATTCCTGTAGAGTTAAGCTGTTTTCAAAATGTTAAACAGGTTGATGGAAAAGTCTGGAGAGAACAGCTCTCAAATGAAGTTCCTTGCAGTGCTTACATCTGGCAAAGTTTTTTCTCTCTGCAAAGAAATGTTGAATTTTTTTGTCTGCCTCTGGTCCATTTTATATCTTTGCGAGCTTGTAAATAACAGAATATCAAATATTAACATAGCAAAATAGCTCGCAAAGTCAAGTTGTAACAAATTCTGAAGAAACTTGTTCCTGCTCTCAAAACCTTGTACCATGGACAGCGTTCTCTGCTGCAAACCAGTTTTACTGATTTCAGCCAACTTTCATTTGAGTTCTGAAGAATATACTGGTTTGGTTGGGTTTTTATTTTTATTTTTTGTAGATGAGGTAACAACAATGCAAGCTGTATTGTCTAATTAAACAAAATCACAGAAAGTTTACTCACAGCATTGCTACATTTTGGTATGACTGAGCTCACACTGGCATATATACCTCTTAAAATGTGGTTCAGGTCAGTTTTTCCAAGTTTTCTGATTTTGAGTTGAACATTTACCTCTTAATATCCATGAATATTGAAGAAAACTTTATTGTAATTTATTATATTTATTCTATATGTATGTATCCATATATACTGTATATTTGTATATATGTTACATTACTTTTGTACTATTATAGTTTGTAATTTTAGAGTCTTTAGATTACCAACCATATGGTAGCTTTAAGGATATGTTAAAACTAGTATCTTTGGTTTCATGACTTGCAGCAGAGGTTCAGTTCAACTGCAGCATTGTTGGTCAGCATCTTCTAGTGTTGGTTTGGTCACAGCTTCTGTTTTATAATGTAATTGTTGGTCTTAACTATATATGAACCCACATCTATCCCTTTTGCCAGGTGGCTTAATAAACACATGGAAACGACGCTGGTGTGTCCTGAAAGATGAGACCTTCCTGTGGTTTCGCTCCAAGCAGGAAGCACTTAAGCAGGGTTGGCTTCACAAAAAAGGGGGTGGATCATCTACTCTTTCCAGAAGGAACTGGAAGAAACGATGGTTTGTTCTCAGGCAGTCCAGGTTGATGTACTTCGAAAATGACAGTGAAGAAAAGCTGAAGGGATCTATTGATGTCCGAACGGCCAAGTAGGTTTATGTGTTTATATGCAACATGTCGTCCCACTAAATACTTCTTGAGAGTTATCTGGGAATACATTGAGTGCTCTGCCTTCAAATTGTACAAATGAAAACATGAATGTGTTTGATGAAGATCTTGAAAGCAAGTGTTGTCCTTATTTGGCTCTCTTTTAAGTTTGCAGAGTTCTGCAGTAAGCCAATGCCAAGTACTTGAGAAAGCTACTCCTGTAGTGAACTCATCTCTGCCTTCTCCCAGACTAGAAGCCCTGCTTAGTCTGTAATGATTCCTAAAGCAATTCAGGGCATGTTGCCATGTCTGTAGCTGGAGGCAAACGCAGAATGGAGAGGGTGGAATTAATAGGCAATGAATATATATTTAAGTTAGCGTGGGTCAAAGCTGTATGTTTGGTATACATCTATGATTTTTTTACATTTGAAATAATTAAGGTAGTTCTACATGAAAGTCTTTAAGATGTATATGTTCATTTCAACAATTTAGAATTGCTAAATCTAACAGCAATTTCTGTCTTGCTAATAAAAGTTTCTTATGCCTTAAAATTTTATGTTTTATAAAGCATGCATCAAAAAAGGTTTTCTAAGGGATAGTATTTTTACTTCTAAATGGTCAGCACGTTCTGTGACTCAGTGGATCTAATTTCAAAATGAGGGCTTGCTAATATTGGTAGTCTTGTTTCTGTATAAAGATGTGTAAACTCTCCTCTTTTCTAGAGAAAATAGAAATGGCTGTAACACTTGATTCCACTCAGCGTCTTGTAAACTGCAACTGTGCGTTTTATTTTGTATGTTTAACAGAGTACTTGAAATAAATTGAAAGTTTTGGGCCCCTCACTACAGAAAAACATTGAGGCCCTGGAGTGTGTTCAGAGAAGGGCAACAAACCTGGGAGAGGTCTGGAGCACAAGTCTTATGAGGAGCGGCTGAGGGAGCTGGGATTGTTTAGTCTGGAGAAGAGGAGGCTCAGAGGAGACCTTATTGCACTCTACCACTTCCTGAAGGGGGGTTGTGGTGAGGAAGGGGTCAGCCTCTTCTCCCTGATAAATAATAACAGGGAATGGCCACAAGTTGCGCTGGGGAAGATTTAGATTAGATTTGAGGAAAAATTTTTTCTCTGAAAGAGTGGTCAGGCACTGGAATGGCCTGCCTAGGGAGGTGGTTGAGGCACCGTCTCTAGCGCTGTTCAAGAAGCGTTTAGATGAGGTGCTAAGGGATTTGATTTAGTAGTTGGGTAGGGATAGTGATAGGAGGATGGTTGGACTAGATGATCTTGTATCTATGAATCTATATGTATCTATGTATCTTTCCAACCTAATGTATCTATGAATCTATATGTAGTTTAATTTTATATTTGTAAGTCTTGGATAAGCCTGATTCAGGCAGGACAACACAGGTAGTTTCAGTGAGCATCCTGACTTGCTCTTGTAAAGCCAGTGCACTGCTGGCTCTCAAGAAACTCTGAACTGAATTTCCTGGCACGATCTTTTTTGGTTGAAACTGAATTTGATTCTGTACTATATGCCATAACATATAGTTAGTCCTTTTTCTAATGTGTTTAAACCAAATTTTGTTGTCACTGCATTGTTCCATCAACTGTTCTGTGGGGAAGATCTTTGCTGAACATTTCTATAAAGTAGTTGTGTAACAGTTTTGAACTTAACTTGAACTTAAAGTTGAATCAATGATTTGCACGTAAAACAGCTGGAAGAAAGGGTACTTGTATTTGAAGGGATAAGTATGTTAGGAGAAAGAAACAGTAGCTTTTCTATGTAACTTTAATACTCAGTGAATATATTCCTAACAAACTATGTGAGATATATTTCACCATTTCCTTTCGGCCATTCCATTCTAATTTTATAAATACTAGTCTGCTTCACTTAAAATACGCAACAAGGAAGTACTGTCTTGGGCACTATTACAGGGAGGATGAAAGACAAATTGAGGAAAACAGAGAAGAAAATAGCATTTTGTCTATTTGTAGTCTTCAGGTGCTTTCCCTGAACCACTCCAAAAATCACAAGGTATGCAGTTGGTTCAGAAATAACCATTTCTGGATTCAGTTGTTTTTGCCTCTCTCAGAGTTTGATAATGCTTTTTCTTTAGTTTGTGTTAAAACTTTGTGTAGTCAAGTTTGTGTAATGACACTCATAATAGCTTGATTATTTGAAAACATGGCAGTTATAGTTTGGTGTATAAATACTGCCTGATATCTCAAATTAATCAGGTGCAGCAATGCTGATTGTTGTTGTTTCCAGTATCTGTGAGTCTCTCAGCACCATAGCATTTTCAAAATATGTTGTCAGTGTCTAACGCACAATCTTGTTATCTTCTTTTCAGAGAGATTGTTGATAATACAGGCAAAGAAAATGGTATTGATCTGATAATGAGTGATAGGACTTATCACTTGATAGCTGAATCTCCTGAGGATGCAAGGTATGGAAACCATCAGGCTTTTTTGTTGTGCTTTTTAGCCTGCACGCCATTCTGATTTGTGCTTGTTATTCTATTTATTTATCTATTTATTATTTATTTATACTATATATATTATTTATTATTTATTTATTTTACTATTAAGTGAAAATTTCCCTAGAACTTGGCTGCGTGCTTTCCCTGTTCTTAGAAACATTATGAAATACAAGATGAATCTACAGAAGTAGTAACCGGCTTTTAATGATTTCCTTTTGCATTATCCTGCTGTGCTTAGCTGCACAGGTTAAATCAATATTTAAGATTGCTCATAGCTACATGAAATAAAGTACCAGTTAGAGCTGAGATTTGTTCACCTAAGCAGAGCCTGAGTATTTTTCAGATAAAAGTTGCAGTGGGATCATTAGATTTTAGGATGAATGCATATTTGTGAGCAAGAGGAGCATGCAAGAGTGTTGGCCTTTATACCAATTTTAAAAAGATCTTACTTTCACTGCTGGGATCCGTATCAAATGGTAGGGGAGGGCTGCTGAATGAGGAACAAGCTTAACTTGTCAGATGAGTTCTAGTGTATATCTAATAAATAAATAAAATAAAATAATCCCTACACTATTTGTTTTGAGATAATAATATGCTTGCCTATAAAATCTAGCATTTGAATAAAGCTAACTTAGTAATCAAATGTTATTACCTGTTGTGTTGCTGCCCCAAGGCCAAAGCACAGGATGCCTATGCCAACATGACTTGAGCTAGTTTTGTTCTGAAGGCTTGAAAGTATTTTTATTTTTTTATTAGAATACCTTCTTGTATCACATTGCCCTGAATAAAAATTCAGCAACGCTTACAAGGCATTCATTGATTCATTTTTCAGCATTCTTAAAACCACACTTAAATGAGTAATTCAGCGCTTATTCTTGTGTGATGTGAGTAAATTTTAAGAGGAGAGGTTAGCTAAAGTCTCACCTTGTGTATATGCCGCAATAAAAGCTCCGTAGAGATCAATAAGGAATTGCCAGAATGAAGACTTGTGTGTGTTGTCATGAATCTTTTTCTTCTCTTTTTGTGTATCATACACGTAACACACCATCTAGATTAAACTATATTTTAGCAGTGTGTTCTGGTATTTTTTTTCACATTGATCTCAGAAAACTTTTATGTGAGAGATGTGCAAACATTTCCAGATCAGCTCAAGTCAAAGCCTTGTTAATGTTGGGCAGTTTTAAAGGTGAAATACAAAATCATTGGACTGTGTTAATTCTGGATCTGCTATTGAAAAAAAATTACTTTGCACGTGCTCTAGATGATGAACTGAGGTTGCTTTTTGTTCAAATGAAAGGAAGAAAAAAGAAAGAAACCTGAAGCACTCCCAAAAAGGAATTACTATTTCAGTCGTGATAATGGTGTACTTGATAAGTAATGTTTCAGGAGGTAGCCACTGCTTCAAGCCCCTTTTCTGTTTATGTTCCTATTCCTTGAGTTCTACTGCTCAGCTGAAAGCCATGGGATGTCCCAAGGGGGAAGAAAGTAAAAGGAGAGTAAAATCTGCCTTCTTTCTCTTTGCCAAGTGCTGTGATGGATTTATTTTTCATTGCTTAGACAAAGATTACACGATGAAATTAGGAAACCTCCGAATTGTTCTTTAAAATTGAATAATAAATTACTAACTGTGCATACAGTGCTCTGAAGGCCATTTTGTCATTTATTTGAAGGCTGATATTTAAATACATTTGCAATTCCTGAGCTTAAAGGATAAGCTGAATTTAATTTGTGGGGATTTTCAGGTAGATGAGCTTTTTGTTTCTTCAACTGATAGTTCTTTCTTTTCAGATAACTTTCTCCTCAGTTTCAGGGGTCTTCAGTGACCTTGTCTCATATAAGTAATTTTCCAATAAGTGTTAAGCACATCCTTTCTGGGCCTATCTCTGAGTCTTAGCAAAATGAATCAAAACTAAATACATTCTCATCTTTTCTCCTATGATCAGCCACTCTGAATCTTCCTTTGTACTTTGTGTTGTTCCTAATGGAAACATAACCTGTTGGAAAGGACTTGGGATGATAATGACAACCTTTTGACAGACTATACAGATTTTCTCAAGCAATTTTGACAGTTCTGTTTCCAGATGTCTACATTATGGAAAGTAGTTGGCTTCTGAATGCTGGAGTTAAGGAGGCAGCATTTCATTTTCATAGGCATCGTTCTGTGACTACAATGGCAGATTGTTTTACATTTAAAGCCATTAGTTTTGAGTTTGTTTTCTCAACCCTGATGGTGGTGAACCCTCTGCACTGAAGCGAGGACTTAGTTTTAAAGGTTGGGCTTTTGAGTCCTTTGAAAACTCAGCCTCAGGTAGTTTTCATTAGAATGGCAAATTCATATCTCAAACAGTGGCATTCAGGAACCTGCTGAACAAGTCAAGCTCTGCCCTCACATTTCTCTCAGTGGAATTGCTTAGAGCAGTTGAGCTTTATCGTATACAAATGCCAGAATGGTAGAGATTTCCCAGAAGCAGAAGGTGTGGTTGGAATTAAATCCCTCTGCAACTGCTGCTCGGCACGGAGGCCAGAGTACAGGAAACCCCTCTCCCAGATTTCCTGTTGTGGAGTGGTGCAAATTGGCTCTGGTTCAGCTGCATGGGTCCTTCCAGATGCTGGATTTTCCAGTGCTCCATTGGGAACAAAAACTGTAGAGGTAGTTTTTTAGGCTTTTTATTCTTCTCCCTCTCTGAGCTGTGGGGACTTGATGTCCTCTTGGCCTTTGCGGAGGTACTATTGTAAGTATTGTGTAAGTTGTGCTGTTAGTGTAGCAGAATTTATAATCTGAAGGTTGGATTTTCCATTGAAGTCTTTGTATGTATCTAGTAGTGGTTGGTTTGTTTTCCAGATGAAAATGTGGAATGTGTTATTGATACTTTCTTAGCACTCAGATGTTTCAGTGTGCTGAGTGCCAGTTTTCTAGAAATGCCACATCTTACACAAGGTATTTGTCCTCAGGAAGAAGGGTACCACATGAATTTGGAAGGGAGATCTGGAGGGGCTTGTTTGTATCCAGTAGTACCTGAACTGGCATAAAGCTCTGCTGCTTGTATGCGTGTTGACAAAAGGAATCTTAAGCAAGTTCAAAAACCAGCAGAACCTGCTAGATCTCTGCAGAACAAAGGTGACAAAAGGCTTGTGCACAAGGGACGTGTTTCTTACACCGCTGCCTTTCTTTCCACAGCCAGTGGTTTAGTGTTCTGAGTCAAGTCCATGCGTCCACTGAGCAAGAGATCCGAGAGATGCATGATGAGCAGGCAAACCCACAAAATGCTGTGGTAAGTCAACATCTGAAGAACTTTTCAGAGTAGATATTTTCAGAAAACAAGGGACACTGGTGGCTGCAGCTTCTGACAGTCACAACCTAAATTTCCTTCAATTAAGTGATAGCTGTGACACTGGCTAGAGGATCAATGTCATAGGCCCCATACCTGTACAACGGAAGAGTAGGATTTCCCTCCCCCTCCCTGTCATTCACCTCAATGAAATACAAGCATTGGTTTTGTTTTTTTCCTTTGGTCCAGTTCTCTGCCACCCCACAGTGTACAACTGAGTTTGAAGCTTTGCAGAGATACAGTTAATGAGCAGTTTAAAAAACAAAGAGTAAAAAAACTGAGATTACTTCTGTCCTACGTTTATCATTTTTTACAACTTCACATTTTCTGTGATAACTTTGGAAGCTACTGTCAGGCAAAGGGAAATAAAGCTTCTTCTTCCATGCCATTTATATTGGAGTGACACTTTTAGGACAAAACTTCAGGCAGATTTGGAAACATAGAAGAGGAAGAACAGTTTCTGGGCTGCCTTCAGCTTAACTGGAAATAATCTTTTGCTGAATCTGAGTCTGAGTCTTTCATTCACTTAAATGGGTAGGAGAAACTGATGCCCAAATCCGCAGCTTGCTTTGCTTGATCGAGGCTGCTGCTTCTTTCACCTGTCTCTGAGTTAACTGTTGTGAGTAATGTAACAATAAATGTCTTCCTCCTTTTCTGCCTGGATCTTTGTTTATAGGGCACACTCGATGTAGGACTGATTGATTCTGTCTGTGCTGCTGACAGTCCAGATAGGTAAGTCAGAACCATGCCACTGACTTTATTTCTTCTTCTTTCTCTAGTTAAAATCAGGTGCTTTATACTTTAGTCTATATTCTGCTGAGCAACCATGCATTCAAATGATTCATTATCATCTGCATTTTGATAGTATCAAACACTATGTTGGAACAGGAAAGGTAAGAATGGTTTTATGTGGGGGCTTCACTGACTTCACTGGCATTGCTCCATGTATGAACTGTTCAGCAGCTTTGCTACCTAGGTGTTCCAGTAGCAGAGGATTAAGTATTTCTTTCACTTACACAAGTAACTCGTCTGAAAAAGATAAGATTTTTGAGTCCTTTAGCAATGAGGGAGGCAGAAAATTCTTTTTACCATCTTTTCAGTTTATCGTCCCTTGGAAGAATTTTGTATGCTGGTTCCTAGAATAAAATTGTCTTCTGTAACAAACAAGATAATGCAGCATCAGGAAACAAGCAAAGGGGAAAAAAAACAAGCAAATAAACTGGAGTATTCTTAACTCTCAAACTGGCAACAGTGTATTGAGGGATAAAAAGTAATATGAGTTCAGATTGTGGTTCATGTTACAGGGCTGTGATTACTGGCTATGAGGTATATTATTTGCAGTGTAACAGTTCATTCCAGTCCCCTCATTGCAAATGTGTGAAACAGCTGGCTTTAAGTTCCTGCTTTCTTCTTGGCTTACCATGATCTGGATACTACAAGTAACTGTGATGCAATCACAACCCAGGCTTCCTGAGTAATAGAACACAGATGTCCAAGGCTTTCAAAATGCTGTTAGTGAGGCATGTCTCACAGTTCTGTTTTTTTTTTCTTGTAATTTTTTTGTTTTGTTTTGTTTTGTTTTTAGTTCTCTAAGAATGTAAACCAGGGATGGAAGGGTTTTCAATTAGGAAATCAATTTGACTGATGTAGGGAATAAAGTATTTCTATCTTGACTAATATGAAATCACTGCTCCAGCTAAAAAGAGAGAAGATTATCAAGGAGCTCTTAGAATCTGTATGCAGAAAGAATCCCAAGAATGTGGCTTCTGTCATTTTCTGGGAGCCTGGAAGGTTGGCTGCTGTTGATCTTAGCGTTGTTTGATAGCTCGATCTACTTTAATTTATACTTTAGCTCTGTCATTTTTCAGGTCTCCTGCTATTGCTTCTCTTTGGGAATTACATTACACAGCTTTCTAGAGTGTGCTTCACATCGCTCAATCTAAAGCTGCCTCCTCCTCACATGATCAAGAAAATTACTCTGTTCAGTTCACATCTCAGTGTGTTTCCTCATCCACCACTCCTGAATAATTTAGCACTGCAGCACTGAAGTGACTGTGACCAAAACACTGAATTCTGATCACTCCTTACACACTTCTGTCATGTTGCTGAGTGCTACCCTCAAAAAATTAATGGTAAAGGGTTAAAGCAAGTGTTTGTAGGCTGAAAAAACTGCATCTCTAATCCAGAGAACCATCAGCACAGATTGCTTGGGCTAGTTCTTCATGCTTCACTGAATGCTAGTGGAGGATTGAATAAAAGCCAAACTCTCATTAAAAATAGATTGTACTGTCTGCAAATTGGGTTGCACTGCATTAAAAATAAAAGAGTCCATGTTCACATGCTGTTTCACTATAGAGCTTTATAAATTGTAGTTGGTTTTAGGTAATGTAACTACTGAAGCAGATGTTCTAAATAAATCTGACCCTGAAATAAAGTTCTGATTAAGATCAAAAGCTGATTAAAGATTGGGGATTTTCTCACAACAGTTTTGAGATATGACAAGTTGCAATTTAATTGAAGCTCTACCACCATGCACAGCCCTGGCTCTTTGGTGTGAATCTGAAGTAGTTTTGTCTTTTTAAGTGCATGATATTTTTAGATGTAGTGCTGTTGAAATAAATGTTATAGAGATGGACGATATTTGTCTGAACACAGAATGCAAACAGTGAGTGGTGTTCATGCTGCCAGCAAGTGAGCTAGTACAGTACATTGATCGCAAAGGCTTTATGATCTTCATTTATTTTGTAGACCCAACTCCTTTGTGATTATTACCGCTAATCGTGTTCTTCACTGTAACGCTGACACACCTGAAGAGATGCATCACTGGATAACTCTGCTGCAGAGGTCAAAGGGGGACACGAGAGTGGAAGGACAGGAATTCATTGTGAGGGGTAAGAACCAGGTTGAATAAAGTCCACAAGAGCTATTAACCAAAAAGGGGATTGGTCCCTCTGTACCATTTGTGTAGTGTGCCAGCACAGCATGGTAGTGCTGGAGCTCATCTTTGTACAGCAGGGTTTATTCACAAACGATTACAGCTTAAGTCATACTCCTGATGAGCCAAGTAAGAAATCACTCTTATGAGGGCAAAATCAGTTTTGTAAGTTGATAAAAGAATTATTCTTGTTGTTTTCATATGGATATAATACAGTATTTTCATCATTGAACTGTTTGAGGATTTTACTCAAAGTTGTTCAATACATTAGCTAAACAATTCACATCATGTTTTCATTATCAGAAGTTGTAGCTGACTTCTAGCAGTTTAATTTTGTCCAACTTTGTTTTTTTAAAACAGAGTTTGATTCAGATTGTGTTTTTCACAGGGTGGCTGCACAAGGAAGTAAAAAACAACCCAAAGATGTCTTCGTTAAAACTAAAGAAGCGTTGGTTTGTTTTGACACACAATTCTTTGGACTACTACAAGAGTTCTGAAAAAAATGCTTTGAAATTGGGTACGCTGGTCCTAAACAGCCTCTGTTCAGTGGTCCCACCTGATGAAAAGATCTTCAAAGAGACGGGTAATTGTATGTTCTGGTTCAAATGTGCTTTGTTACCTCCTGTCCTACCTACCTTGTAATGCAACAAACACTGTCCAGGAATATTTTAAGTGGATTATTACAGTTGCAGTTTGATAAACAGATCAGGTTCCTAAGTCATGAGAGATTTTAGAAAGACTTACTGGGCAAAAGACAAAAGTAATAATGTACACAGCAGTCAAATTTGCTCTCACCAACATTCAGGTTATCATAGACGAGCACTGTTGCTAAGTTAGCTGGAACTCTTATGCTTTACACATCAGATACCTGAAGAAAGACAAATGAGGAGCACTTTCCTCATACATTATTCTGTATGCTGAGGAATATTGGTGGAGCAAGTATAAAGATGTGCTAACCTACGTGCTGCACCTGAGTCAGCTCCCCGCTGCATTTTCCAAACTGGTTTTCAGCTTAGATGCGCCTGCTTGCAAATGAGAAGTGACTGTTGGCAGCCCTATGTAATCTCACTGGGGTCACTGACACTTCAAAGAGGATTTTGCTAGTGAAAGGTGAAAAGATTTTCTTTAAGTGAATCTGCTTCGTAAAAGAGAAGCCTATACGATGATACAGAGAGGCAGTTGGAATTATAATGCTCTTCTTGTCATAGTTGCCACTTCATTTGTGTGAAATTAGTGACTTTTTTAGTAGAAGTACTGCTCACTCATTTCACCTGTTAGTATGTGTGCCATAGATAATGGCTTGCACAGTGGTGACCGTGTTCTTAGATGATTCTTATGCCTTTTTAAGGAGGAGAAACTCCTTAAAAAAACATATGCGTGTATTGTGGTGCTTACTTACAACTTCTTAGTCTCTGAAAAACTGCCAACGTGATCCAGAATTCATCACTCAGTGTCTGATGGGACTACACCTGTTTTCAGGTACAAGTGGCATTTTTGCAGACGCAGCTTCTGTGATTAATAACTGTTGTTGCCCTAGGCTACTGGAATGTCACTGTATATGGACGCAAACATTGCTACCGCCTCTATACAAAACTACTGAATGAAGCGACCCGCTGGTCAAGTGCCATTCAGAATGTGATCGACACAAAAGCACCAATTGACACCCCGACTCAGCAGCTAATTCAGGACATTAAGGTGGGGACCAGCAGGTGGGGGTGAGAAAAAAGGGCTGTTGAAATATTTGAAATGGGTCACTTTTTTTTTGGCTGCCTTTCAGTATGTAGTAATAAAGCAGTAGATATGAGTTTAAATCATGCGGTGACATAGATTGAAGTTGTGGAACCAGCAATATTCACTCATCTGCTAAAGGAATTTCTATTTAAACAGTATGATAACCAAGTATGAAGTGCTGTTCGGATGGGAAAAGAGGTTTGTTTGTTTTTTCCATGAAAACAGTATGAAGCTGTAGTGGTTTGTGTAGCTTACCAGGTGTTGTGTACCAGGCAGTAGAGTGCAGTGTGGGTTCATGGCTTTGCAGACCTGTTCAGCTATGTCCGCAGTGAGCAGCGTACCAGGATGTGAACTGGGCAGCTCTGGGGATTGTATTTTTTATCTTGTGTTTAAATTCTTGCTGTATGGTAGCATGGGCTAAGCAAGTCGCTGCATGATGAGAAACGTATTCAATTAATGCTTACTGCTTTATGCTGGGGGAATTGCATGCTAGCCAGAAGAGGTCTTTCTGGAGCTTTCTGCTTTCAGGGATGATGGTTCTCAGAAGAGAAACAAAAAAGTAAAAAAGGCAAGGGGGAGAACTGCTAACCTTTTCCCTTAGTGAGAGCCTCCCGCATGGAGAAGAATTATCAGGATAGTCTAAATTTCAGGACTGTGAAGGCTGTTCTTCAGAGCGGTAGAAATATGTAGAAGAAGATGGTGGTTACACATTTGTCAGACCTGGGATAAGAAAGAACAGTATTTAGATGTCAGAATGGGTGCATCAGGTTTAGAGCAGCTGTTTTTCTGGACTGTCTGGTTTATGATAGCTCCTGTAGATTACAATGTTTTGCTGCAGAAATAATTCTAAATAAAAATTGATGACCACCGTCTTGGTATAATTCCAGTCATGAAATACTGCAGTAAGACAATTATTAAATGAAAGCCCACTTCCAGAAACTGTACATGACTTTATTTTTCTCTCCTGCAGCTCTACTGTGGTTAGTTTTTAATTGCATAGATAAAGGAAGCTTTTGCAAGTACTGAGGTTAGGAGGCAGTGAGCATCCACAGCCTACAGAGTGCCGCAGCAGCCACAACTGGAGTTAGTAGCAGCTAACACTGGTTACACAGATAACGAATCTTTTCACAGGGAACCTAAAGACACAAAGCACCACACCACTGTTAATGCTGGACCCAAACCCCTGCTTCTTTTCTTACCCCAATAGGAAAACTGCCTGAATGCTGATGTGGTTGAGCAGATCTATAAGAGAAACCCTATTCTCCGTTACACTCATCACCCATTGCACTCGCCATTACTGCCACTGCCATATGGAGACATCAATCTAAACTGTAAGTTTTTCAGTCATCCTTTTCCTTATGAAAGACTGAATTAAATGAATTGTTCACAGCTGTTGATGGTTATTAATTTAATGTCCTTAAGTGGACTTATGTGTCTTACGTTGCAATTGTGTATTAAGCAAGATGTGATTCAGATCAGAAGCTTTATACCTGGGAGGTGGGTGGGAGGTTGACAGCTGATTAAAAGCTACAGTGCTTCCTGATAACTCAAATGATATCTTGCTGCTCAAATGACAAGGAGAAGTAAAACCTTAGAAGCCTTTCCCTTCTGTTTCCTTTCCTCCTCCTGTCCAGTGGCAGGGCACTGTTCTGTTCTTGTCACTCGGGCTGCTAGTCCCATGCACAGGTGCAGCACGGCTGCTCTCTGTTCCCCAAGGACAGAGAAGGCATGCTTCCTTTTGGGTAGAAGTCTTTCCAAAGTTTTCTGTATCCTAATTGGAGTTCCACAGACAGACTGATGTTTGGATATTGCCTTGGCTTGCAGTTGAGTTCTTGTTACCTCTTCTGTAATAGTATACTGGCTGGTTAGAAGCTTAACATTTGTAAGGTATGTCTGTACAGTTCTGTGCTTTGGTGGCACAGGGGTGGTGGTTCTTTTGTATATTGTGAAAACTGTGAGCCCATACTGAATAATCTGCAGTACAAGAACCAATCGCCTTCTTTTCCAGCACTTAAAAAGAGAGTTTCAGTTTCAAGGCAGAGACCCTTTCTTAATATTGTTTGGGTTTAATTGAACTTTGACTACAGTGGACAAAAATGATGCAGTGTATCTTTGTCACTTTCCATAACACACTTAGCTTTACCTTGCTTACAATCTGATTAGCTTATCACTTTCTTGTGACAGTGACAAAGCAGTGTACTCTCAGCAGTGTGGATTGCCCTGGAAAGAAGTTTCTCCATAAAAAAAACCCAACAGTCTGATCAAGCAAGACATGTATTTCAAGCTAAATTGTCAGAAATTTCAAAATGGTAGTTCATGCAATGCAGAACAAATCCCAGTAGCAGAATAGCTCATAGAATGGGTTGGCACCATGCATTTGAAATGGAAAACATCCTGCATAATAAGGGCTGTAAAATATCACTGAACAGCTCCTGTGCTGATTCTGAGTGCTCTCTCTTTCATTTCTCAGTGTAAACCTCATTCTCCCCATTTTTTGTTCGTAGTGCTGAAAGACAAAGGATACACAACTCTGCAAGATGAGGCAATCAAGATATTTAATTCTTTACAGCAGCTGGAGTCTATGTCTGATCCCATCCCTATAATTCAAGGCATTCTCCAAACAGGACATGATTTGCGACCTCTTCGAGATGAGCTCTACTGTCAGCTCATCAAGCAGACCAATAAAGTGCCTAGCCCTGGGAGCATGGGGAACCTGTATAGCTGGCAGATACTCACCTGCATGAGCTGCACATTTCTGCCAAGTCGCAGCATCCTCAAATATCTCAAGTTCCATCTCAAAAGGTGAGGAGTTTTCAACTAATGACCGAGAAGAAAGTGTCACTGTTTTTTCCCTATGACGTGTAACCATGTTTAGATGCCTTGCTGTGAGACTGCAGCGTGCAGTCACGTGTGAAACGGTTACACTAAAGAATAAATCTGAAAAAACAGTTATAAGAAAAGCGTTGGAGTTGATCTAGGTGGAATTATTCTTATTTGAAGAAGCAGGCTATCGAGCAAAAACCCACTAAACTGAATGCATAATTTCTTAATGTTGACAAAAAGTGTGGGGAGCTTTCTATCATTGTGTAGAGCTGCCTTAATGACTCACAGCCAGTATACCCAGGTCTCATTCCTAACTGTCCAAATCAACCTGCTAAGATACTGTTCATCCTTCTTACCTTAGTTTTGTAAGGTATGTATTGTGCATATAAAAGAAGACTGCAGCATTGAAAGATGTATTTGAGGTAAAAATGTCCATTTGCAAATCTACTTTAAGACATTAACAAGTGTTCAGGAAAAAAAATAAACAAAAAAAAACATTTCTGCCAGCCCAGCACGAACCAGAATATGGAGTTCCTCCTGCTCCAAAGCAGTGGGAGAACGCAAGGAGCGTGTCTTTAGGAAAGGCAGTTCATCAGCAACAAGCTGTTCTCAGTAATTTCAAGTCATGTCTGTAGTTGTGCTAGAACATGGACTGTGTAAATCACTGCTAAATATAATTATTTTTTAATTATCCTTGAGACTACGAGTTCAAGGCATATCTTTCAAACAGAGTAAGATCAGTGAAATAGTCATTCTTTTTACATAAATGTTAGAATCAGAGAAGTGAATCTGAAACTGACACAGTACTTGTCAGTTTCAACACTGTTGCCGCACGGTCATCTTAAAGCATTGCTGTCAGCCTGCAAGAATCTTCTTATGCTGTGGATATCGTGAATTTCCACAGTTGTTCATGTGCTTACCAGCTTCTCCCAGCTAATAAGGTTTAATTTGTATTTTATCGTTGGAAATATTACAAAAATGCTCTCTTCCAAGAGCTACCAAAATTCAGCAGTTTTCAGTACATTTATTAAAGTTCACTAGGAATAAATAATGTATAATATTATGGTTTATATAATAATGACAGATGAGTTCATTGAAGTTGTTGCTGAATATTCAATAATATTTGGAGAGAGTCTTCAAGAATGTCAGGGATAGAAATGAAGTGTCCTAAGTGATGCTACTGCAGATTTGAGCTGTCAGAATTCTGTTTGCTCTTTTTCTGCAGTACCTCAGTGTAGTTTTGTTTTCATTCAACTGCTGCTATTGACAAAGGGGGCGTTGATCACAAGATAATTACTGTTGTCTTGCTGGCAAATTTGGGTCACTACAGTGTTTCTGTAGTTACTGCTATGAAGGCAGTTTTGGCTTTCTGTTAGGTTTGTAGAACAAAATGACCAATGTGTGGATGTTTTCCCATAACATAAAGCACATTAGAACACTGCTCACTTTTAACAGCGAGTGAACCTTTGCGTGTGTCAGTTACATAGCATACTCAATACACGAGTGTTTATTTTGTCACTTTCATGAAAAAAGACAGTGCTTTTTCTATGTCACAGACTGGCAGCTTAAAGCAATCTGTGTCTTGCAGGGTTCGTGACCAGTTTCCGGGAACTGAAATGGAGAAATATGCACTTTTTACTTATGAATCTCTGAAGAAAACCAAATGCAGAGAGTTCGTGCCGTCACGGGATGAAATAGAAGCTCTGATCAGCAGGCAGGAAATGACATCTACAGTTTATTGTCACGGTGGTGGCTCCTGTAAGATTACAATCAACTCGCACACTACAGCTGGAGAGGTGAGAAGTGGTGACAGATCAGCAATGGCACACAACCAGTTTCTCTTTACGGGACAGTTCCAGCCAGTAGCAGTGTTCAACTTTGGAAGCATCGGAGGTTTCTCCATTGGTTGAGAGGGCACAGCACAGTCGTTCCTTTCAGGGGAGGGAAGACTTACAGCTGTCTGTACCCCACCCTATATTTCCCCCCTTGAGGGGAAAAATACAAGAAAGACTTACAACTCAGTAGAGGTGTTATTGGAATAACTTCAGTAGATTCTGGTGTGTGTAAGAGCCACGTTGCTTGCTGAAGCTGGACCACCGTAGTTGAGTTGTTGAAATACAGTGATTCTGTCTGGCCAGGTGATAGCACATACATATTCTAAAATAATAATCTTTCCTTAGGATAAAAACTGAATTGGAATTTGGCAATTATTAATAGTGACAGTGAGAATATCTGAGCAGCATTTTTAGTTTAATGGAAAACTTAACTGAATTTTCTCCTAATTGTTTGTCTTGCCTCTGTGGTGCCACCTTTCCGTGCTGCAGTTTTTCACGTGCTGTTTTTCATTAGGTGGTTGAGAAGTTAATCCGTGGTCTGGCCATGGAGGACAGCAGAAATATGTTTGCTTTGTTCGAATACAATGGAACTACTGATAAAGCAATTGAAAGCAGAACCATTGTGGCTGACATCTTGGCAAAGTTTGAAAAGTGAGTGTGCCTCGGTTTCTCTGACCTCTCTAATAAGTTGCAGTTAATACATTTCCAATGGCAGTAATGCTGAATTCTCTCTTTTCTTGCTTGTTTGTGATGACACAGCTGAATTACACACATGCCTATTTGTGGAACAAAAGCATCTTTATTTCTTTTTTCTTTTTTAAACAAATTAATGAGCTGCTTGTTAACTTGGGTTTGATTTTCCTCAGTCTTGACACCAGTAGATTAATATTTCTCATGACTGTTTCCACATTTTCCTTTCCAATACCACAAAATTTTCCACTATTACTAACATTGCAGCTGTCTCAGTTTTGGGAGAACAGAACTCCAGGTCAGTCATTGCCATTCTGAGTACTCTGCCTAACTTCACGTGGAAGTCACCACAGAACAGATCATAACATTTTTCTAACCGATGAAGTTTAAACTATCGTAGTGCTCCACTAAGAAAATGCAATTCAAGCTTACATTTTTGCTTGCCATCCTTATGCTGTGTGCCTGGCGGTCAGCTTCCTTTATCAATACAATAATGGGGAAAAAAGGATTGTCTAATGAGCAATCACATTTTTAACGGGACTTAATCATGTCACTTTTATCATCAGTTGACTGAGTCACAAATAAAAGATCGTTAAGAGAATTTGTGTTAGAAGCAGTTGACTGAGAACTGAGTCAACATTTGTAATTCCTTGATGCTGCTTTATTTTGCTCTAAGTATATATAGACCAATAGATGTCCAGATCCCAAGAGTGAGGTATACTGATGAAAAGAAGTAACTGCTGTCAGCAGTACCAGATGGATGCCAGGTGTAAGAAAGCAAAATTCAGCTGGTGCTTAGATTGTTGAGGTGTCAATTTAAAAAGGAGTTTGATTACAAAGATCTGACCTCTCTTTCCCTTTCCACGCACATGAGCAGGCTCGCTGCCACTGCTGAAGCTCGGAAGATGCACTGGAAATTCTACTTCAAGCTCTACTGCTTCCTGGACACAGAAAATGTCCCAAAAGATAGTGTGGAGTTTGCCTTCATGTTTGAGCAGGTAAGGAAACAGGTTTTGTTTTGAGGCACTTTTAAGAGAAGGAAGAAGCGAGGGATCTAGTCACCACAGGGTGTGTTGTGACTGAGTGCCTTGTTCCACTGAATGTGCTGCTCAAGCAGCAAGTGTCAGCTTATGCCAGCATAACAGATTCACCTTGAATTTCCAAAGGGTTAAATTGGTTGTGCAGAGATCCAGGACTTGAAAGAGTCTTGGTTCAGAATTGCAACCCTCATGCTACAGACCACAGTAACATATAAACATTTTATTAACTTCATTATTAATTTAAAGATGTACTGTTTTCCCTCAATGATGTTTGTTACAAAGCTGTGGTAGGGCTTTGCTCATCTGACTGAAATCATCTGTTTCACAGCCAGATTATTAAACGCAGTAAATAAAACAAGATATTCCTTTCTTCCTGGTGGATAGGTGCATAGATGACATCCCAAATAAGCATTTCGATCCTGATTGTCTCTTTATGCGTTCTTTTCCTTTTTAGTAATCCAGTTGCTCTTACACGATTGGGTTCTCAAGGAGCTGTACTAGTAACAGCAAAGTCCCCTTGAGCAAGATCATCTTGCAGTTCTTCTGGTAAACCCTGCCTTACCCAGCTCATCAAATTCACCATGAGAATTTCTCACTCCTGATTGATGTGATGGATGATTTGTTTCAGATCCAGGGTTTGCTTTGCACTAAGTCTGCTTTCTGTTTCTGTCTTCTTAGAGACTTTGTACATGAAAAGCTGTCTTTGTCCCCTTTTTAGGCTCACGAAGCAGTGATTAGAGGACACTATCCTGCTCCTGAAGAAACCCTTCAGGTCCTGGCAGCTTTGCGCCTCCAGTACCTTCAGGGAGATTACACTCTGCATACCACCGTGCCAGACCTGGAGGAAGTGTATCCCTTGCAGAAGTTGAAGTCTCGGATTACGCAGTCTACCAAAACATTCACAGCAACAGAGAAGGCTGAGAAGAAACGAGCCAGCTTTCTTGAGGGAACGCTGCGGAGGAGTTTTCGCAGTGGCTCTGTCAGCAAACAGAAGGTTGAAGAGGATCAGATGTTAGACATGTGGGTCAAAGAGGAAATCTCAGCTTCCAGGACTAGTATTATTGACAAATGGAAAAAACTGCAGAGGATGAACCAGGAGCAGGCTATGGCAAAGTACATGGCTTTGATTAAGGAATGGCCTGGATATGGGTCAACGCTGTTTGACGTAGAGGTGAGTAAAACCTCCTGAACACTCAAAATGCAGCTTATAGCATGTGTGGTGATGTCATTACAGTGCTGAAATGGTAAATACTGTGTCACAGTGCTCAGACAGCCGATACAATAAAATGGTACACATTAAAAGCATACTCCAGTTAGCATACACTGTAGATATTTAGATCCACTACTTCCCATAAAACAGGTAAGTACTTTATGAGACAGAGTGCTTTATAGGTTGCATACAGGGTTAGGGGGAGCACAGAACACTGTATTCAAAGATGGACTAGCAATATACCTCTTTTTCCTTTCTTTCAAAACGTCTCCAGACAAGAACCTCAACAGTAAGTGTGGCCTGGCTCCCTCTGTTACCTTCACTTTGAATTTACCTTCTTTCCTCTAGTGCAAAGAAGGGGGATTCCCACAAGAGCTGTGGCTTGGAGTCAGCGCTGATGCAGTTTCTGTCTACAAACGTGGGGAAGGAAGGCCTCTGGAAGTGTTTCAGTATGAGCATATCTTGTCATTCGGAGCACCGCTTGCCAACACCTACAAGATTGTGGTGGATGAGAGAGAGTTGCTTTTTGAGACGAGTGAGGTAAGAGCAAGAAGGAATTTTCTCTTACTGACGCAGTCTTCCTATTCTGATAGCAAGGCTGCTTGGTAATGAAAGATTTTTTAAAGATCCCTGTTAAGCTAAAAGGAAGACACAGTGAGATGGGTAGAAAGACTGAGTGTTTCTATTTGACAGCAAAATACTTCTGTTGAAAGCTCGACTGTTTTATGTTGTTAGTGTATAAAGGAATTCATTCACGTGGGGTTACCTCACTCAGGAGTTGTTCTTTCTGTTCGTTTGGCAGGTGGTTGACATTGCAAAGCTGATGAAAGCTTACATCAGTATGATCGTGAAAAAACGCTACAGCACCTCTCGATCAGTGAGTAGCCACGGAAGTCAGGGCAGCTCCAGGTGAAAGCAAAACCGGTTCTGCTGCACTCCGAACAGAACGTATCGCTGCTCGGCCTCAAAATGACCTGGTGATACTGATCATGTCTGTTGACAAGCTAACCAAGGGCCAGAATTTCCAAGGAAAATACCTTCCGACCTTCTTTTTAGAAAGACTGCAGGGTGAGGAGGCAAAAATCAGCTGAAACAGTCACTGGCAGTTCCACATACTGCAAGTGCTGGCTCGTTGAAAGCTTTCCAAAAGCTTTATTACCTTCAGTTGATGTAACAGATGCCTTAAGACTCGATTCGCTGCAACACAAGCAGTAATAAGTGCCTTATGACATTATCTATTGTCCTGAAATCGCTGATAAAAATCAAGGGGAATTTTTATTCTATTTTTTTGCCCTTTCAAAACACTGAAAACAAAGTTATATTCATCCGTTCTGCACTAACTTACCGGTCTGCATATACGTGGGAAGAGGGAGGGAAGAAGAGCAAGGTATAATTTTTTGGAGAGCTGCTGGCAGCCTTCCTGAGAGACGCCAACATTTTGTTTCCCCTTGCCTCCACTGATGTGCACGTTGCACATGCCTCTGTGAGCATTTGACTCATTTTATTCTGTATTTCGTAAGTCTTTCAGAGCAAAGGGAATAAGTATGTGCAATGGTGTAAACAGTCTTTCTGTACATTTTAATAGTTCAGAGTTATAGTTGCTACAGTTGTACGGTTACTTTGTAAGCAGTTTTATTAACAGGTAAATTCCCAAATTTTCTTACACTGATTTTACTATTGCAAATATGTATTACCATATAAGTAGCAGGAGTCTGCATTCTGTATCTGCTGTATTATAGAGATGTAGCTGAGAATATTTATAGACTACCCTAATACAGAAATACAGTTACCAGTTTCAGTACTCCACAACATCAGCACAAGTTTTGAATATTTTCTTGTAGAGGCACCGCTCTCTTCTAACGGTGGCCGGACTCCCATGTGTCAGAGTCATTCACAGTTGACTTGAGAATGCAGAGCTGTACGACGCATCTGCTTTAATGTAGAGTCCTCTGTTTTCCCTGGTTGCCTAATGAAGGTTCTTGACAGTACCCTGTAAATACATTGGGGAATATCAGCTCATAGTACGCTGGTTTGGGACTTTTATTTTTGTACAGAAATACTGTAATATAAGGCAAAACTTTGATCGAAGGTATCTTTTAATTCACAGAAGAAAAAAAAAGAAACCTGAAAAAATGTACTGTTATTAAAAAACGCAGCCTTTAAGGAATTATGCCTACTTACAAAAAAAGCAAGTCCAGCAATAAAGAAAATGTATGCATTGTCTTTTGTTTCCACTTAATACCAAATTGGATTTGCAGCAAACTCCTAATTTTGCCAAGCCAGGAACACAGTGTGACTGTGTATGTGCTTTTGCTTGAAAAGATGCACGTGTTTGTGCTGTGTTGAGAAGTTCCCATCTGCTCAAAATGGCCTGCTTGATCAAGATACATGTCAGTTACACAGAAACAGCAAGAGGGAAGGACTGCTGAGCAATCTCACTCCGCAGGCAGTATGCAAGTAAAGCTTTTGCTATTTGAGTAGCTGTGACGTGTTGAGAAGCTGAAGTCCCAGTTCTTTTCCTTCCTAAGTGACTTGTGGATGCCATTAGGAGGGTTGCGTGCTCTTCATCAATGCACAGGAGCAGCAGAGCTTATTTTCATTCATGCCAATTCTGCCAGTATCTCACACAAATCTTTTTTCAGATACTGCTGTTGAGGCAGGGGAAAGTTTTGGTAACTGTTGACACTCAGAAGAATGTATAGGTTACGAAAATCAATATTGCATCACAGATAAACCTGAGATTCAAAGTGACAGCAAAGTGTTCCTGAAACTATGGAATACTTAAGCACGGATTTAGGAGGTGATCTAGTCTTGCAAATTATTTTTGGTTCAGTAAAGATATTCCAAGAAGCTTCTGGCTAAAACCAAAAATTCTCTCCTGCATATTTCCTCTGTTACAGTAGCAGTACAGCTGAGCAGAGGAGAGAAACTTTTCTCATCAGTCAGTATACATTTTTATTCTTGTTTTAAAATAAAGTTTGTTTTGTTCTGTTTTTTATGCAAAACAACAAGTACTATAGAAGCCTTCCACTACTTAGAAGAGTAGATCTGTATTTCTGAGGAGGCTATAGGATTGCAGTTGCTATTATTATTAAGACCACTCCGTGTGGTCTTAATGTTTGGCTCTACAGATCTAAGTATATGCCTTAAGAAACCTTTGAGCTCCAAGTCGGAGCTCAGAGTCCCATTAAGTCCCATTAAGCTTTGTCCAATAGTGAATGCCATGAGAAGTCTAACAAGTTACAAGTTCACAACTATTCCAAGGGAACAGCAGAAGCTGTTCAGCCAAGCCTCAGAATCCACCCAGGTAAATGGCAGGATGAAGTGGTTGAAAAGGAAATGCAATTGTACTTCAGCCTATTAGCACGCCAGTATCCCAGTGCCTTGAAGCTGGCCGTGCCTCAGTCCCACTCATGTCCTCAGGCTTCAGTCTAAGAAGCACTTTCCCTCATATAATACAAATACGTTCCATTTGTAAGGGTGCCAGAATTCTTAATAATCTTAATTACACAAGTTATACGCAGGAAATTGCTACACCCAAGAAGTGTTGCATCAGAAACCTAGGTTCTGAGCCCCACAACTCTGAGGCGTATGGCTCTAACAACAGGTACATGCAGGTTTGTGCCAGTACAAACACCTAACAGACACGCTACGCAGTGGCAAGATGACCTTAGAGCAACTCAGGCAGAGCAGTGGGAATTTCTTGGATACAGACAACCTCTATTTCTCACAGGAGATACACTCCACATCACCAGTTACAGCTTTGCCAATGAAGTACGGAAGAGTACCAAGCAAATACAGCAGCACTGTCTTGAAGTAATTCCATACATTGTCCGGCTTCATTTCATTGTCTGCAGCTACAAACTGGAGCAGGCACACAGGGCTGCAAGGCGGGTGAGGTGGCAGAGACAGGCATTTGCAGTATGCCAGCAGGACTGTACATCTGTCCTTATTTCCTTCAGACTACAGAGTTATTCATTCCAGTTAAATTCACATTGCAAGCAAACACCTAAAAAACTTGAAGGAATGAAGGAATCCACTTAGGATATGTTCTGCAACACATCACAACACCAGGCCTTTGGTGCAACGCATTGAAACTACAGATACTCTGTCAGCCATGGGAACCAAGCAGAAGAGGTCAGGGGCGATCCAGAGGAACCAACCATGAGAGTGGTTCCAACTACAGTACGAGCTTATCTTTATCAGAACAGGAAGGTGGAGTTCTCTCTTCACTGCTGCTGTCCAGCAGATGTTTGATAGGACAAACAACACCTACTCAGGCTGTTTCTCAGACATACTGACATCCTCAGTCATCCCTAGGTTTCTGCAACCATGGACTGAAAAATGCATTAAGCATCAGTGGGTTTGGAGAAAGGGGATACCAGCTTCTCAACATGTAATGGTAATTAGTAGTCCCATCACCTTCCAGCCTTCATTTGCAAGGCTATTCAAGCTGAAGAATTTTTTAAACCAACTTCTCTCAAAAGCATGCTCTTTCTTCCCCTTCATCAGCCTCATAGCATTTTTCAGCATCTCTTACAACTCAAGTTATTTGATAATGAGATAGAAGTGTGCAGCGTCCTAAACTCCCTACTGTTGCCTTGTAACAACAGTATTCTTATCTACTGTAAGTACTTCACCTATATCTCATAACCTTACTGGTCTTATTGATAGTGACGTGCCTTTAGTTCTTCACTGGAATTTTATAAAGAAAGGGCAACAAAGTGCCAAGTGCAGTCAACGGACAAGACTTCAACTTACTCCATAAATTCTTGACGTTAGTTCAGAAGTACAATTTTTTTCATTGTTTTTACATCTCATTTCTCTTACTCCCGTCCGTAAGATCATCTAGTCCTCTCCACAGAAAACCACAGTGAAAGGTGAGTACCTTTCCAGGCCTCCAACCACCTGTTCTCACATGAAATTACCTGTTGCTTCTGTCGTTCCCCAGAGCACACTGACAGCCCCCAGCCCTCACACAGCCTTAGCCAAGCAGACATGGTAGCTCTCTCTCTGACAGCTGTGGGCAGTGCAGTTCTGTCTACTCACACATTCGATGTATAAAGTCATTACTGACTATCTCTCATATATATTCAAACAGCTAATCTATATAAGAGACTACAGTAACTAGATCCAGATTCAAATCAATGAAAATCAGTTAATTTTATTAAACTCCCACGTTGTGATTAAACAGACAAGAACTCCAGACATTGTGGTGCTGAACAATACCTATAAATTGTTGCATAATTATTTCATGAGGTGGCTGTACAGTACAATTTCTAGGCTAAAAACATTTGTGTCAAGTGGTTTCTTAAAACAGGTTTTAACTGTAGCCTGTGAACAAACATTTTCTTCCCAAGCCAACAGCCTAATGCCACATCATCAGCTCAGTGTGGAAATGTGCACTGTTATACTGGCTCAATTCTGTAAAACCCCGATCTCAAATAGAATACTGCATTTGGGAAAGGAGCATTTTCTGTCGCACATTCTAACAGTGCAGAAGGCAGTATTTCTTGTAGGGGTATGGGAGCATCCTGGCAGAAAAAAAAGCCCACCCTAAAACTGGGCAGTAAGCATACTTCCATACATTACTTCGTAGCTGGATTCTGTTGTTACAGTTGGGAGTTATCAGCATTGAGAAGCAGCATAACCTAGTGGAGAAGAAAAAAACTACCAATGTCTAACATTTCTGGACAAGAAGCAGCATCAACATCCACACGTGAGTTGGGGAACTCCAGTTTCGCTTGCTCTGCCATGCATATTAATGTTTCCCATAAATGTTCATCTGCGCAGACACGGTGTTAAAAGCACCAGGTTTTAATTTCATCCTACCAATATCGTCTACCAGAAGCCAGCATAATTACACGTGCTCTAAGCCATCTCAGAACCTCAGACAGCTAATCGTTTCATTTTAAGGTCGCATACAAGCTTTTGCAAGCACAGACTTTTCTTAAGATTTGTTTTAGAAATCAACCACAGCTTTGATTTGTAAATTACAAGTTTTCTTGCTTTACATTATTTATATTGGGAAAGTACCTGGGAAATCTGTTTGAGATTGCACCCTGTTTATTATGCTTGGCACCATGCAAACACACATTATGAGGTCAGTAAAGACTTTAATCTGCACAGACTTCAATCAAATAGAGAAGACAAAGAGCAGGTCAGGAAGATACAAGGAAGCAATGCAGTCTTCCCCTCAGCAGGACGACAGAGATTCTGAAGTTAGAAGGAAGGGATGCCATCCAGAGGCACCTTGACAAACTCGAAAGGTGAGCCAGTGTGAACCTAATGAGGTCCAACATAGGTTTTGTACTTGAGTTGGAGTAATCCCAGACACGTATACAGACTGGAATAAGAACTCCTGGAGAGCAGCCCTGCATAGAAGGAACTGGGAGTCCTGGTGAATGAAAAACTGAACATGAGCCAGCAGCGTGCTCTTGCAGCTTGGAAGGCCAAAGGTATCCTGGGGTCCATCAGGAGAGGGGTGGCCAGAAGGGACAGGGATGTGATGGTCCTTCTCTGCCCTTGTGAGGCCCTATGGGGAGTACTGCATCCAGGCCTGGGGCCCTCAGCACAAGAAAGATGAGGAGCTGTTGGAGAGGGTCCAGAGGAGGGACACAAAGACAATGGGAGGGCTGCAGCACCTCCCCTTGCAGAAGAGAAGGCTGCAAGGAGACGTCATTGCAGCCTTGCAGTATTTAAATGGAGATTCTAAAAAGGAAGGGAATCAACTTTTTAAAAGAGATTGGATGTCGGGGAAGTTCTTAACAGGGAGTGGTGAGGTGCTGGAACAGGCTGCCCAGAGAGGCTGGGGATGCTCTGCCTGTGGAGGTGTCCAAGACCAGGTTGGATGGGGCCCTGTTCTAGTTCCAGATCTAGAGGTTGGTGACCCTGCTGTGGCAAGGGGGCTGGAACTTGATCCTTGGGATCCCTTCCAACCCAAGCAATTCTGCGATACTATGAAGTAGAGGGCAGGTCTCTTCCATCCTGGCCAGTGCCTTACTTTCCAGATTAGTGTAACTTTAAAAAGCCAAGAGAGGCATAGTCATGCTGATAACAAAATGTTAGGGTCTGTTTCTTAATTATTTTTTCCCATAAATTGTCATTTTTTAGATAAAGAAGCATCAGCAAATTTATTAGCAGAAGTAAAAATAAGGACTCACTAAGAAAAAACAGCACGCAGTCTTCATACAGTACCAAACAGGGCCTTAATGACTACTGTTCTTGTGAAATATAATTGCAGGCAAGATATACTGTACTGCATTTGACACACAAAGCAATACTTCAAGACGGAAGAAGCAAAGCTGATGGCTGAGAGAACCAGCAGAGGGCAGCCTCTAAAAGTGTTTCTGGGAGGTGACTGACTTTCTCTCGGAGAAACTGCTAACTATGGCTCTGAATTTCCCCGCATTTCCTTCAGCTGCTATTAGTTACAGCATCTGGAATATACCTGCACTGAAGCCCAAGACCCGGAGTATTAAACTGAATCCTGTGTTTCAGAAGCATGTGGCAGGGGATGAGGGTGGAACAGGACATTCAGTGCCTGCCATTTTAACAGACACACTCACTTGTATGTAAAATACTTCAGTAGCTGCGACACAAACCTAACGGCATGCTGCCATAATGTAGGACAACAGTTAACACATTCCTGCTACCTAATTTAGGATTATGGTAGATTACATTCAAATAAAAGAATACACGTTCCGCAACAGAGAGAGATTTTAGATGCTGAAAAGCTTGGAGGGCGTGCATTAAAGGCGAAAAACTGTTCAGCAGTTATTAACCATGAACTTGTTCTACATTTTAACCAGAACTGTGAAAGATATCAGAGCTTAGTGAACAGTGAGAAAGACCATAAAAGCATGCAGGAAACTTGCATCAGAAATGGGATTAAAGAAAGGTACACAGCACATATGTATATCACATATGACACCAGACTTAAGAAAGAGTTTGGGTGATCCAGGGAACAAAAGGCTTTTAATGTTAATTAGGAAGGATTAAAATAAACAGTATAAGCATTGGACACCTGAAGAAATATAATCTACTGGGGAGAAGCAGAAGAGACTGTAAAATAAAGCTCTGCCCTAGAAACTCATTGGAGTTCTTCGATGGTGTCAGTAAACGGTGAATGAGGGAAATACATTTAAGTCGATTTTCAAAAGGCTTTTGGCAAAATCCATCACCTAAGGCTCTCGAGGAAGCCACGCAGCCACAGAAGCAGCAAAGCTCTGATGTGGGAAAATAATTGGCTAGAAGATAGGGAAGAGGCAGTGAGGCACAATGGTTCATTCTCCACACAGGAAGGAGACCAGCACTGAAGTTCTGCAGGGGTTCCGCAGATGTAGGTGAGGTGAGGGGAGAAAACAATCCCAGATTCAGCTGTACAGAAGTGAGCTCTGAACTGATCAGTATCAGTAAAGGACAAAATTGTGAGGTTTTAGCAGCTCCTGGAAAATATAAACTTAATGTTTGGAACCAGTTAAAATAAATAAACAAGTAAATAAAATGAAAGAAAGGTGACGTTAGAAATAGTTACAAAAAGCACAGAGCAAACCACGGAGCATTAATACAAAACTATATAAATCGTTTTGGGTTGGAAGGGACCTTTAAGATCATCTAGTTCCAACTCCCCTGCTATAGGCAGGGATACCTCCCTCTAGACCAGGTTGCTCAAACCCCATTCATCCTGGCCTTGAATACCTGTAGGGAGGGGGCATCCATGGCCTCTTCTGACAACCTGTTCCAGTGTCTCACCACCCTCACAGTAAAGTATTTCTTCCTGATATCTAGTCTAAACCTACCCTCTTCCAGTTTAAAGCCGTTTCCTCTCATCCTGTTGCTACCTGCCCTTCTAAAAAATCCATCCCCAGCTTTCCTATAGGCCCCTTTCAGGTACTGGAAGGTCACTATAAGGTCTCTCCAGAGCCTTCTTGAGATTACTTCAACCCAGACGCAAAACCTTGCACTTGATTCATGAGGATCGACTTGCAAAGTACCTTGTGTATGGTCATAGAGCAGAGAGAGACAGAGATCTTCTCTTAGAGGGTGCACATAAGATAAAGGAGAAGTAATGAACCAAAATTTCAGAAGTAGAAGTTTTGAATAGATAGTAAAAGATTCTTCACAATGAAGGTGGCCAAATACTGGAGGAGGCAGCCCAGAGCATTGTGCAGTATCTCCAGCCCTTGGAGACACTCGAAGTGAACAAGGGTATGACATGGAGCAGCACGACTTCAACAACTACAAAGGTGCTTTGAATAAGAATCCATGTGGGGGGAAAGGTCAGGCCAAATGTCTCCTAGATGTTCTTTCCAAACTAAATTACCCTGTAAGCCTGTGATGAATCAAAGCAAGCACAGAACAAATTCAATAGGTGGATCTAGACAACAGGTAGCAGACCTATGGAACTCCTTGATACTGCTGCATTCAACAGTATAAATTCAAGGAGCACTTGGGAGAGAAGTGTAGTAGGGAGTTACTAAACAGACAAGCCCCATTTGAGCAAAACATTTAAGTGCTCTGTTGTAATGTAGTTTGACTTATTGCCTTCTTTTCTGAGAAATGCCCACTCTGAATAGCGATTAAAAAGAAGCAAACCGGAAAATACAGGTCAGATTTTTTAAGTCATTTTAAACCATGTTAAACAATATACATAGAGGATCAAGGTTCTTGTTTACCTCGAGAGCTATGAAAAAGCAGAACTAACCCAAATGACAAATCTCTCGAGGTAAACAAGAACCTTGATCTTCTATGTTTTGCCAGATCTCATGCTTAATATACTTTCACTCACTAACACATTTTCTTTGTGAAAGATACTTGTCTTGCTTTTGTCCTTAACCCAATTTTCACTGGTTTTAAAATCATTAATATAACTGGTTGTGACAAACGTTTGCAATTACCTACTGGTGCAGCAATTCAGGCTGGAAATAGCTTTTTGACCCTGACACCAGTCCAGAACTACTCTTCAGTTCCACACAATATCTTTTTCCGGATGTGTGATTCGACAACACACTGACACCTTGGACAATGAAGAGCCAGTGAAAAAGATAGCCATCAAAGCTTTTAAAGTATCTGGTTCATTGTGTACGGGATTCGACTGTGACTGTAAGAATTCCCAATCTTCTTTGGATTCAGTTTTCTTTCTTACTGGTGAAAGATTAACCACTTCAGTTACAAAGAAAAATTACTCTGCCTATGATTTTTCCCAGAAAAAGATAATTTTCAGTACATCATGTCCAAAGGCAGCTCCTAGTAGGCTAGCATCCAGAACAATTCACTGTGCTGCACAAAAACATACTCACGAGCTAAACTTCAATTTTATTTTATTTATTTATTTTGAAAAAAACGCTGTCAGTTTGTCTATAAACATCTAGCCATGCATTTTCTACTGAAGATATTTTTGATTATTGCTTATCACTGTGAGCCGGAATCCTGAAATCAACACTGTTACTCTATGCTGACATCAGAATTTTCAGACGTGTTTCAGAAGCATTAGAAGGCTTTGATAATTGTACACTTCTTTCATGCAGCCATTTAGAAATCCTTCTCCTCAGGCTCCATCCATCATTTACATCACAGTCCTTGACACCAGAACTGCACTCTCTGCTCTAATTCTGTATGTAGCTGAGCGCTGGGTACCACTCATAGATTCTTCCTGCACAGATAGCACACAAACCTTTCAAACTCGAGCAGTCAAAACATGAAGTTACAGACAGATCAATACCAGAGAGCATATTTACTGCCACATTTAACATCTAAAATGCAGAGCTTCACAAATGAATGAGCCATCTTTTTTCTCACACTGATGTTTTTATCAGTAAGTTCAGTCACATAAATCAGACCAAGCTCAGTCACATAAATCTCACCACTAATTACCTACAGTGAAAGAGAAAAGCTGTCATCCATCAATACATGAGGCATGTTTTCCATTAGCTAAATAACAGAAACTATTCTGGAAGATTTTTTCATTCATTTCCATTCATACCCTTAATGGTATAGGTCAGGAAAACAGAGGCCTGTCATGCAGAACGGAAGGAAGTTTAATCATGATATGGAAGAGTTGTGTATCTGTATCTGGTCCTGCCCTCCCTGTTCTCTGGGGAGCAGGGGATCCTTGAACCCCTTGTGTCTCATTTAATCAAAGGGATGGTGCTGTGGAGTCTAAGTGCGGGGGCATTCAATCATATTCCAATCATTTTAAATAGTGTGGAAATATTGTAGAGGGTTAGTTACCTAAAATCTGCCTAAATAATAAAAAAAACCTAAAATCGGCTGTAATCTTTAGGGCCACAGGACTACAATGCCTTTATCAGCATTTCACAAATTCAATACAGACTAAGACCTAATGTTTGTAAACTCTAATTAATATTTTAACTTGAGGGTGCTTCCTGTGGCTGACTATCCTATGCTTTAAAGTACATGAGGGACACTTGACTTCTTTCCTAGCTTATCTCATAGCTGTTTGGAGTCAGCTAGACTTAGATCCTGATAGGTCAACCCACGGCACTGAAATAACTGAATGCTGGCAAGGGAAAGATAGCTGCCACTGGTTAAGCTGGGGAAGGTTTGATAGTATTATGGACAGCATTCACCACAACAGCAGCTTGACACACACAACAATTCATCTTAAAATAGTTTGGAAGAAAGACAACTGCTTTTCCTACTTGTCAGAGGTCCCTACTTTTAGTCTCACAGACTGACAAAATTACCTCTATTCCCACTCCCCAAAAGAGGCAATCAGAATCTGCAGGCATCCACTGCACCCTAGAGAGTGGGGGGGGGGGGGGGGGGGTGCTGGAGCAGCATCAGAAGAGAGCTCAACAACGTAAGCAGCAGCCAGCACACCTATCAGGCAGCTGCCTGTTTGCCAGCACTGGAAGGACACGCTATCTCAATCAAGACTTTTTAGGGCAAAATTCCATCCATCAGAAAAGGGCTGAAGCACAACAACAAACTATTTGTTGCTCCAGCCTTGTGGAAGCTCGCTCCCAGGCCTTACTTTTCCATCCATTCAAGTGATGTTGGGTTACAAGAAAAGCCTGCCTCTTTCCTCTCAGAGCTTCATAAACAATACCTAATTATTTTCATATACTCATAGAGGGTGTGGAATCGTAAGCAAGAGAACTTCCCAAGGTCATCAGCTCAAAGTGCACAGAAGATCTGGAAACCCACAGCCAATCACAACTGAAGCAACTCTTCAATCTTTTGTCTTTACCCCAGAGAAATAACGTCTTTGGGAACAGGGCTCCTTCTCGTGTCACGGTTAAGTGGAAGAGGGTGTGTTCCCAGTTAAGCCTGAAACAGGTGTTGATCCACCATCCAGAATTACTGTATTTCTGTTACTTTGCTCTAGCAATGGAAACTATTTAATGGAGTTAGCAGATTTCACGCAGCTTACGCTGTTGGACACGTTCTTTGAACCCCGTTTTGGCTGTTTTGCAACTGATGCTAAATTAGGTGTGCTCTCCGGAGTTTGAAGTTGTCCTCTCTGTGTAAGTAGCAATAGGACAGGATGGACTGGCCCAGGCTGTGCCAGGGGAGGTGTGAGGAAGAAATTTCTCCTCAGAGCTCAGAGACCCTGGAACGGGAGGTGGCGGAGCCACCATCCCTGGGTGCGTTCAAGAAACATGAAGATGTGACACAGAATCACAGAATCTGAGGGACGTGGCTTAACGGCTGGACTGAGTACCTCAGTGCTCTATTAGAACCTAACGTGCCTACGACCCGCAGCAGCAGAAGCAGCTCGGCGCCGCCCTGCCCGCGCACCTGCCAAGCGCATGCGCAGCCCCTCGTGCCACCTGCCGTGGTGACGTCACCGCCGCCGCTCGGGGTGGGGGCGCCCCGCCTCCCGCCCGCCCGGCCCGGCTCAGCCCAGCCCGGCCCGGCCGCCGCCTCCTAGCTATGGCGAGCGCTGCGCCCGCACGGCCGCAGCAGCCTGAGGCGGCCGGGGAGAGCGGCGGCGGCGGCGGGCGAGAGCGGCCGCGGGGCCCGCAGGATGCGGCAGAGGTTTCGGGCGGGGCCGGGGCGGCGGCGCCGGCGCCGGCGGAGCTGCTCGGGGAGATGGGGCTGGCGGTGGGCTGCTGCATCGCGGCCGCGCTGAGCTGGGAGCGGCCCCTCCGCAGCCTGGGCGGCTTCGTCTGCGCCAACCTGCTGTTCTGGTGAGCGCCCTGCCGGGCCACAGCACGGCACTCCTCCCAGCCCCGGGAAGAGCCCGTGCCGCTCCCGCTGCACCCCGGCTCTCCGAGGGGGAGAGCTGCGGGGAGGAGCCGGGCCGGAGCTGCCCGCGGTTGTGACGGAATGGCCGTGTGCTGCCGCGGCTTGGTGGAGGCGCGTGTGCTTCGCCCCGTGGGCGGCCTGCTTAGCGGGACTGGCTGTGGGAATGATGCTGCAGCGCGCCAGCTCGCCTTCCCAGCTGAAGTTTTCCTGGTGGGGTGTTGTTTGGTTGGCAAAACACGGGGGTGGACTCGTTGTTGTGTTTGTAGTGCGGCTTCTGTTTGTTTCTGTATGCAAAAAAAGCTTGCCTTTCTTTGCGAAGCTCCTTCAGAACTTGCCCCTGACCTTTGAGAGTGTTATGGGTTAGGACTCCATGTGGTCATACAGCTGGCCAGGTTGGATGGGGCCCTGAGCAGCCTGACCCGGTGGGTGGCAGCCCTGCCCGCGGCATGGGGTTGGGACTGGCTGGGTTTTGAGGTCCCTTCTGACTTGAATCCTGGTTCTGTGAACCGAACAGTTTCCATTGCCTAGAGCTTCCTGTTTTCCTCTCCAACCAACGAGGCAAACAAGTAAATAAGTGGATTAACTGCAGACTCCACCTAGTTCCCCATAACCATAGTGGTGATCCAGATCACAGAGAGAGAACTTTCTGAAGCTTTGCGTTGCATAAGAAAATATCTGTGCAGATATTTCCAAAACCATTTTATCCTCTCAAATCCTAGGAGTAGCGCGTGTAATATCAGTTGACTTTTGTTATCAGTCTTAAGTGCCCTTGGTAAGTCCTTTTGCTGGGAACATAATTATGTGCTTCTGCTCTCAGAGCTCACTTGTTCCGACAGCAACTTGGCGGGTCATAATGCTTTATGCTTCTTTGAGGTTGGCTTTGATAAAATCAAGAATGGTGTTTAACAGGCTTCATTTCTATGCCTTAAGGAGTAATAGCTGCTGGACAGTCTGTTTGCTATTCTTTTGTCCACGTGTATAGTGCATGCAGTGTATAATGTGTACAGAAAATCTCACAGTCCTAATGCAACTTGTGAGGTGACCTGTGATTGAAGTTATTTTGTCGGGATTTGTACTCACTCTACTTTCTTAGTGTCAAAATGAGTTGGAATGAGACTAAGTCAGTGTAAGAATTGCTTTTATTTTGATGATATTGCCTTCCCTCCTTGGAAAGCTCTCTCCTGATGCCAGGGGAGCTGAGAGATAAACTGGGGAGTTATCCAGTAAAATTCTGCAGTTTGTGACTGGAGGACATCAGGAATGATCTCGTCAGCAAACCTCTGAAAGCTGACACGGAAAATTAAACACCGCTTTAAATCTGGCCTTGCATTTCTCTCCTTCAGTGTGTTGGCATTACGTAGCTGCAGCTCAGTGTACTTGCTGCCTCTGCTTCCCTCCGGAGCTCCAGTCCAGCTGGTCAGCCTGGTTGCTGTGACTCAGCTCAAGCCAGGACCCAGTGCTGGGTGTGAGTGGAGCTCAGCTGCATCTGGAGCCTATCCTCACAGTGCTCGGTGCTAACAGCAATCTGGGCTGGAGGAGCTCTGCCAGTTACTGCCTCAGTGCCACTGTGCTGTGCCTGGAATACCCCCATCCCTCTGCGGAGGTGCTCGTGCTCTCAGGGCATAGGGCCTCAGTTGTCAATGCTCCTCAAAATTGAGAAATGCAAAAGGGTGGCTGAGGGCTCCTGCTGTATCAGCAATATAGGTAGTGGGAGGAGGAGGAAGGGGAGGTAAAGTTTTATTTCAGTGCTTTCCAGCTGTTGGAAGAATAGTGATGGTTCCTTCCTCCCACCCCTTTAATTTTGGAGGACAGCGTCTTCCCTCAGTTATTTTAGTCCTGGATGTTTGTCTTTCAGAACCCTTTGTGCACAAACTTTTGCAGTGTGAGGTGCTGAGGTAACTATTTCTCTGTCTCATCACAAAACCTTTGTTATGTTCTATGGTAACCTCTTCCCCCGAGAAATTTTTCAACCAGCCACTGTATGTGAATGCACTTTTAATGTTTACTACTGAGATGACAGTTCTTGTGGGTACAAGAAATATGCTAATTTAATTTCAACCTGTTTAATGAGGTGTAAAGCACCTTGTTCTTGATAGCGACCAATGGATGTGCTTGGGCTGGGAATTACTCAGTAATTAGGGGGGTTGGACTCAATGATCTCTAGAGGTCCCTTCCAACCCCTACAGTTCTGTGATTCAGACCCAGCAAAAGCATGCTTTACTTCTGCTGGAGGTAGTTTAAAAACTGAAGTCAAAATTCCGCATCAGTAAATGAGTTTTGTTTTTTGTTTTTTTTTTTCCCCCTATTTTATACATACAGCACTGAATGACTGTTCCCAGAGCAGGCACGCTCTGTGCTGGTGCCAGAAGTTTAGTGCAGGCACCTGAAGCGTCAGGCTGCCGGCTGATAACTTTCAGCCTTAGAACTGATCTTAGACAAACACTAACAGTCAATCTTAGGCTTTATTCTAGTGTCCTAGCTGAATTATTGCCTTCTGTGTGCACTGGGAGGAGTGGATGGTGCAATTTTTCTGTTTTATTCTCGTAGTCTGTCATCTGTTTGCTTTGTGTGTTTTAATAGTTATCCAACTTGATTTAAGACTTGCTACTGAATTGTTTCTTACTTGAAATCTCTGCTTGGTAATGATAATGCTTACTGTGAAGACATCTCAATAACCTGTACAGTCCTTATTTTGTTCTTGTGAAGCAGGTAAATAGTTCTGGCTAAGCATTTATTTCAAGCATTGGCCCGCAAACTGTAAATACTGTTACATTGTGATGGACAACTTACCTTTAAAGCTAGGTGGAGCTGGTGAATTTGGGAATCTCACTTTTATTCCCTGGTGGATTTTAGCAAGCTCACTGCTTACAAAATACAGTTCCAACCTTCTGCTATAGGCAGGGACACCTCCCTCTAGACCAGGTTGCTCAGAGCCCCATCCAGCCTGGCCCTGAGTGCTTCCAGGGAGGGGAGGATTTACACCCTCTCCAGGCAGCCTGTTCCAGCATCTCACCCCCCTCACAGTAAAGATTTTCTTCCTGATATCTGATCTAAACCTATCCTCTTCCAGTTTAAAGTCACATTCCCTCATCTTGTCACTGCCTGCCCTTCTAAAAAGTCCCTCCCCAGTTTTCTTGTAGGCCCCTGTCAGGTAATGGAAGAATGCTGTTGGTAAGAAATTCAGAGACTATATCAACTGTATTGGCTATCTAAATTTGGCTTTTAATCTCACTTAAGCATCAGTTTTTGAAAGTGCAGGTAGTGATGGTGTACTCCCTGTGGCTTGAATTCAGCTTACACTCTGTCAGAACTGTTTCAGCTGTTTCTGAATCCTTTCCTTGTCAAACAGATGCTTGCCCAAAAGCTTCCCATGCTTTCTGAAGTCAGGTTAATATTCTGATAGTGATGTAAGCTGTGATTTAGTTGTAGGGGCTACTTGTTTTCACTTAGGCAGCTTTAAGCTTACGGTTACTTTTCCAACACGTTATTAAAATTTTAGAAGGTTTCAAAGGTAAAGTGGAATGGGAGGCTAAATCAATTTAATTAAGAAAAAAAGCACCATTATCTCAACAGCTTTCTCGTGACAACTTGCACAGTTTTGGCTGAGAGATTGGTTTACTGGAATGAAAATTGACATTGTTTAAGAGCCAGGCTGTGTTACATAAAAAACCTGGCTACCTTACAGTATTTTTTCAACCACTCAGCAGAAAAGAGGATCAATCAGAAAATAAATCAAGGAGGATAATTGAGGAGCTGAGGGAAAGCAAGCATTACTGAATAATTAAGGACCAAATCCAGGATGAGGACTTTACAGAAGGTGGAAATCCTAAACAAAGCAAAATTGCAACATGGCTTGGGTTTGTAGTTTCCCCATGACACAGACGTTCTGTGTCTTAACAGAACTTGTCTTGAGAGAAATGATGAGTTTTATTTGTAGCTCAAGGTAACGAGACCTTTAAAATAGCAAGCATGATTCTGAGAACAATGGAAGTTATAGGGGGCTGTGCTACACTCCATGGGAGATGTTACAGGACTAATGAGAGCTTTAGAGAAAAGGAGATTTAGGGCAGCGTGGTGGATGGAGGTGGATTTTTTAACATCAAACTGCTGCTACTGTATGAGAAAATGGGATTAAGAGTTCTTCTGGACTTTCCCAGGGTACAGGTTAATTGAGGTCATCTGGGATTGTTTGTATGAGAATAAAGGAAGCTGGGTTCTTTGATTTTGTGTTTTAATTTAACATACTTTTAACTCATGGAAGCATCTCCTGTTTTCACTGAAGTAGTGGTAACTTTTGATGTCATGGTAGTCTTGGAAGGTGTGTTGTTTAGGTCACTTGAACATGTTCCTTTTGAGTACTTTCATTTTAAATGCCCATCCGAATAGAATCAGTTACGGTAAATGCGATCTATAAGCCACTGAGGCAGTTCTAGCTACTGCTTTCCCCAGGAGGTTCTCCTTCAGACAGCATGAGATAACATCACAGTGGAGTATTTTGTTAGTCATCCTATTTCTCAAATCACAATTCTGCTTGCAAATTTACCACTTATAAGCAAGTTTCTCTATGATGATTGAATGCGGAGCATTTGAAAGGGTTTTTTATCATGTTTTTGCTTAGGCAATCATATTGCTCTTGTTTTTATTTAGACCTGTATATAAGATAAAAATCTTGTTTCCCACAGTTGAGGAAGAGAGCATATGCCATTTAAATTCATATCCTTTGTCTTAGTGACTTTAGCTAATAATCATAATTGTGTGGAGTCGTTTATCAGTCTTTGCTTTTTGTGCTGCTTCTACAGGTGGCTGCCAAGTGACAACAGCTTGAGTTGGTGAGAATCTTCCTTGCAGTGCGAGTTAGTTAGTTATTCTGGAACCTTCATTTCTAGTAAATTGTAGGAGGATTTCTAGGGGATGGCCATCCAGGTTGATTGATGCCATTTGTGCTTTCTGGCTGAACAAATACAGTCCTAATGTGCTGTACCAGGCTTGGCAAATAAACCTCTTGAATAAACAGCTGAAGATTGAATTGTCCTTAACAAAGAAGCAATGAAAGAGAATGTTGCAAGTTTTAGAATAGCGATCATATCCTCTTCTGGTTTTGGTTGCTTGGTTTTATATCTTTTTAGTTTTTTTCAAGTATTTAATGACAGAATTTTTAGTCATTAGGCACTGCTGGATGGAAAGCATCTTGGTTGGCTGGTAAGTCATGAATTGACTGCTTTCCAGTTCTTCATTCATTTCCTGTTTGAGTGTTTTGTTAAAACCTCAGAGGTCTGTGTTCTTGGGTAGCATGCTTGCTTAGAGAGAACTTAAAGTGAAAGAGGTGTCTCTTCCTACTTTGTATGTGAACAGAGTTGCACTTTTCTCCACTATGTGGAAAGTATTTTTAAACTTTGAAAATGTAAAGAATTGAAGGAGCATTCTATTACAATAATTCGCATACTTTCAACTAACCAGACCCACAGCTATTTGTCTTCAAGCTGCCGGGCACTGACTGTGCAGCTGTTGTGAATCTGGATTCATATGCTGTGATTTCTTTGAGAATCTGTTCTTGATTGCTGCAAGCAGGTTGCTGCAGATCAGTCTAGCAGAAGGCATGGAAGAATGGCCTTCATTCATCTTCAGACAGAAAACAGTTCTGTCCAGGAGAGAGTTACTACTACATTATTTCCTTGTCTACACGCGTCACTGTAGACTTCTATCTGAATCAATGTTAGGCCCTCCCAGTTTTGTCAGGTATGTGTTTTAGACACATTCAAGTTAACACTGTTAATAAGAGAAGGAAAACCAAACCAAACAACACAACTAACTCCTAATTGTAAGTAAAAGTCCTGCTGTGCCATTGTGAGTATTTGTTAATGTGGTTGCTACGCCTCTTGTTGATAATTCCTTTAAGAATGCTGAATCCCTACACCATTAGCATAGTGTGTGGTTTCCAGATCCCAGGCGTGTCAGACCACCTTTCAGTAAGCTGAAGGTAGACACATGCCACAAAACTAGGGAGGGCATTATCAGCCATTGACCTCTAGGGGATTTAAGGGCATACACTTGTCTGACATATGGCTCAGTTTTTCTGATCTGTATTGCTGGAGCACCTGGGGGCTGACACACAGCAGCTATGAGAGCTGTGAGTGAGTTTGTATGAGATGGCCTTTATCATAAACAGCACTGCCTAGATAAAAAGTATTGAAAGAATAGAGGAAAGATTTACAACAAGCAACATTAAGCCACTAGAAATCCTTAACAACTTGAAGTTCTCCAAGTTAGCGAAGAGACTGCTGTGATAACTGCTCCAAATTGACAAATAGAATACTTATTTTTTTTTTCCCCAAAAAAAGTTATGGAGCAGGAAGACTGTAGTATCAAGAATGTAGAATGAGATGACTTGGAAACATCTCTTAGACAGGAAGCTACCTTGCTAATCCTTGATTGCTAATCCTTGTCCACGCTAGTGCAGCCATTTTTAACAGCAGGTGACAGCTGTGATTGCAGTGTAACTGTGAGTATGGCTTAGTTGTGACTCGAAAGTAGGTCAAATGCTCTCTGTATTCTTTGGAAGGCAGTGAGATTCTTAAGAGTGAGTAAAATGCATGTATGAATGTGCACGTGTGCACATGCATAAACATCAGTGTTGATGTATTTCAGCTGGAGGACTGGCTGGTGATAACAGTTAAGTTAGAACTTACTATTTGATCCTATAAGATACTAAGGAACAAGCACCATGAAGAAACTATAGGATAGTCGTAATATTAATTCTGTACAACTTAAAGGTCTGCATTTGTTACAGACAAAGTCTGCCAAGTGGCTTCTTATTTTTGACTGTTCTCAGCTTCAATCATTCATTTGCCTTGAAGTTAATCATTTTTGCTCTTACCTTGTAAAAGATGCTGATATGCTCAAAAATAATTACTGTTATCAGATCTCTGATGGAAGGTGCTTGAAACAAGTTGTTAAAATGCTTTTTTCATTTAACTCTTTTACACATCAAATCCTTTTTTCTGCCAGTTATGATATTTGTCAGTAAAGCAGAAGTGCTGATGTGGACACATGTGGAGAGCAAAGTCAGCAGTGCGTGAGATTATCAATAGTCTGTTGTGAGTCTGAAGCTGTTCGACTCAACTAGGCATGCTGTAAAAACTTTCTGTAATGAAGAACAAAAATCACAAAAGCTCATTATGAAGACAAGTTGGAGTACTGTGCTGTGAATGACGTGATTTTACCTCATCTTTGCATTTGAAAGAATCATTTGTGTAAAAATCTGCTGTGAAGTTAGGTCCTGTAAGAAACACAAGAAAATGTTTAATTTTTGCTGGATGTGAATTTAAAAAAAAGTTGTATTGCGAAGACAATTCATGTTACTAAAACCTAAGTTGGTTTAAAAAGTAATGCTTCTAATGCAGTAATGAAAGTATTCTGTTCTGTATACTTCTGTGCTTAGATAAAAGTGTGGACAAAAATCTGTTAAAAACTCTATGTATGGTTAAATGAGCTTGTGCATGCTTGGAGCTTTCAGCGTTTGCTTCCTGGGAAAGCACTAGGGGAAGAAATTAAATTTGATTTATGTTATATTAGTCTATTTTTTCTCTTCATTTTCAATACTAACAAGGCCTGTCAGTTTATATGTAATTCCAATCTGTTTACAAGAATTCAGTGTTTATTTCTTAACATTCTAGGTTTGTTGCACTGACCCCTTGGAGAGTATATCATTTGACTTCTCTCATAATACTTGGACTGCTAGTTGTACAGATAATAAAGGATTTGGTGTTATCTAGGATAAAAGGTAAGGCACTATAGTGATAAAATTCCTTGCTTTAACACTCATGTTCCATAGCATATCAGTACATTACTATATCTTTTTCAATATTATGATACTAGGATCATTGCACAAATATTAGCTGTAGCCTATGATGATCTGTTACCATTTTCCATATAGTTCTTCTTTATTTTATAAACAGGGTACGATGAAACTTGTGAAGCATGCGTATAGCCGCTGTCAGTGAACAATCATTCTTGTCTCTCAGCTGCTTGATCTGAAAATATATTTTGTTCCTAAAAGTTCCTGTCTCTTCTGACGTGACACTAGATCACTGTTGGAAGGTTTGGGAGACCAAATAGGAATCAGGCAACTTTGGAAATAAATTGAGAGGTGACCTATTTTTTGCACTGTTAAGTGAAAGATATTTTTTTTCTAGTTTCCAGTTTCAACTGTGGTTTCTAGGGCATAAGAACTCTTTATGGGAATGCTATCAAGTTTGAAAGAGATTGATAGTTCTTCAGCCAATTGGCTGTTTTTTTATGTTGTTATTTGTTTTTAATTTCTTGTGTCTTGTACTTCATTACTGTCTTGAAAATTCTTTAGCAAAATGATTGTCATTGCTTGTCACTTCAAAAAAATCTCCCTAATAACAAGTACATATTTTGTTTGTTCTTTGTTCATTCCAATGCAGAGTGTTTGAAACGTTATTAAGGAACATGGGAAATAAGCATCAGAGATGCATGGTGTTCCTCTGCAATATGCTGTCTGTTCATTTTTTACTTCCCCAGCCTGTTGTTTCCTGCTAAGTTAGAGCAATTCTTCACAGACTTTTATGAAATATTGTTCATTGTTATTGCCTTCTCCAGAGTCTTAATTGCCATTCTGCTGCCTGCTTGCTTAGTGGATGACTTAAAAAATTTGTCATCATTTGATTTCTAGGCTCAGTGTTGTGTAAGTTACCTCTAATGTTGAATGCCCCACCAGCCAGAAGGTGGTGATTTACACAAGTTCTCTCTTAGCTCCTGCTAACATTTTCATATTGACAAAATGCAAGAGGAGCTGATATTTACCAGCTAACAGAGTGAGAATAACATCCCATCTTCATTTGGCATTCGCTTCCATTTCCATGTGATTATTCAGCCGTTCATCATAGAGGTGAAATCAGGAAGACCTCTGTTTCCCAGCTTTATATTTACAGAATTGTTATTTTATACCGCTTAAACAAACACTGAAGGCAATGTATTTATTTTTTAACACAAATTTCATGAATGGTTATTAAATGAATAGAATAGAAATGTTTCTTCTTGTAGTGATTTGAAGATTGTCACTCCAAACAGCAATTCTTCCCAGTATAGCACTTCTGTACAGCTACTTCCCACTTCCAGCTAGCCACTAGATGGCAAGATTATTACAGGATTGTAAGGAATGTAGAAAGTGATTGTCAGTTTGAAGTTGTAAAGCAAGAGATATGTTGGTTATGTTCTACTTCAGTGTGAAAATGTAGCCAGAAATTATTCTTTTCATTAATATTTTAAACTGTTGCATTAAGTTTGCAGAAAAAGATAACTTTTCTGACAATTATTACTCTAGTTTTAACTGCCATGAAGACTTCATTAGTCATTTTGTCCCAGATTTGGGCATTTCTACAAATAAAGTAGAAGGAAACTGTATATGGTTTTGGTTTTCGTGCATTGAGTATCATCTTATGTTCTCGTTGCAGGTGCACACCTTTGGAGGAGCATCACTGGCAAGTAGGTACATTATTTTTAATATGCTGCTTATTTGATATCATCTTTTCTTACAATTAATCTGGAATTTGAGTGTACTTTCCCTGTAATTAAAATAGAAATTGAATTATTTTAGTATATTTTCTAAGTTTATTGTTTGTTCCAGTTCTAATAGCTTTCTACAATATATATATTTTTTAATTTTAATTGTATTAAAGAATATATCAAGGTGTCAAGTTCTTCTAGAAATGCCTTTTCTCAGAAGGATTGTCATGTTTTCTGTTTTCTGGGAATTGGTGTTTCCTTTGTATCTAGTTAATAGGAAAAAGTGCAGTGCTGGTTAAGGAGGTTGCTTTCTCCTAGAACATCATTGTATGAGGGCCCTCTAGAAGTAGGTAAGCTTGATGTGATGTCCTTTATCTCTGTAATAAACAGTACAAGTAATTGATTTAAAATTTCATTTCTATTAAATATTAGTTGATATCTACAGGAATAATTGTGACATCTGTTGATTTCCAATTGTGCTGACTCGGCTCACAGGCAGATGTTTGTATTATGTTGTTAGGGTGGTGTATGTAGTTGATTTCATTTGTTCAGGGTTTATAGAGTATTTCTGAATGGTTTGCAGACCTTCCAAATAACAGTCTGTATATTTAAGGTATTATTTTCTGAAAAGACCACCAGTAGTTAGTGTACATCCAGTGTCATTTGAAAGCAACTGTTGCATTACAAACATGCATTACTATTCTGTTGTATTAGGCTGTGAGTCTTAGGAAATCATTGTTTCTCGTGGAACAAATTACCGTTTTCTCTCTCACTGTAGCCTATGCTGCTGGCTATTATAATGCAAGTGTTGTAAGTCTCTGAGCAAGGTCATTTGCACAAGATCAGTGTGAAAGAACCCAGAATCAGTCTGAAAGTCCATCTTGCCCTGTGTCTGCTCTCTAGCAGGAGGATACATCACTTGATACATCGTTGAAGTTCTGCAATTTGTAGTACTTGGTCTTCTTTACCGGAATCATTTAGCATAGTGAGAAGACTCATTTTACTGCTTACCCCTTCCTCCAGAATTTTATCCAAACAGTTCAAAACTGTATTTTAGTTTTATATAGGTTGCTCTGAAAGTAATGCCTCCCATTTATTTCCATGGGAGCTACAACACCTATAAAGAGCACAATAACACTGTTTGATAGAGCTATTCTCAACTACAATATACTATTTTTTAACATAGTGCATAGCTAATGGTGGGGACTAGTTACCCACAAGAGCTCTTCGTTTCCCGGTATGCCAGTTGTGAATGGCTGTCTAGAAGGTGGCTTGTCTTTCACGTCATCCTCATCACTGCTGAAATGTACCAGCCTTCACCTCCCTGTACTCACATCCACTGCTTGGTCTCTGTAAGTATTCAGCAAGTGTCAGTGGATGTCAATGGGTGCCATTTTTTCTGCATGGAGAAAACAATAAAAAAAAAAATCAGCAAACTCAAAACACCCATGCTGCAAACAAATGCAAACTCTATGTGAGCATGTAGGAATTATAACTGGAAGTTAGGATGCAGCAGATTTCACTTATGTTAAATAAACTCTTAAAGCCACCTTAACACCAGGGGAGTGTGAAGTGTCTAAAGAAACATCTATTTTTAGAGATGGTGTGACAGAGTGATACAAAATGTCAGTAAGGACAAATCTGTTCTGTGCAAATGGTCCGAAAATCTAGTGAAGGCCATGCATGCCTGTTCTATGGTGCACTGAGGGACAACAGGCAGACTTTCTTAAAGGGGTGTCACATCACAAACCTGTACTTTAAAAGAGTTTACAGTACTGGAGCTGAACACTGATCTTCATGAAAATTCACATGGGTTTCCTGTCAGGCTTTCAGCAGGGTCTCACAAAATGCTCTTACTGAGAGTAAGAAGTCATGCAACATGAGAGGAAGTCCTTGCAACTATGAGCTGCTCCAAAAGTAATGCCTCCTCTGTAAGGCATTGCTTTTAAAACTTAATCCCAATTTAGGAAATAATTTTTATGTTTGTGAAAACTTTACAGAAATTTTCACAATCCTGAACATGCTGCTTTTTGTAGCACAGTGTAGCAGAATTCTGTTTAATTCCTTTTTACCTTTCCCCAAGCATTATTAATCTTTTCTTTCCTGGGGGATTCTGTATGATTCTCATTGCAATGTGATCTCAGGTATTACTGTGCCCTAAAGTTGGTGCTTTTGAAATAGTTACTGTGCATCCTCTGTTTCTGACTGCAGTCATGTGTTCTGGCAGAGAAGAAAAGAACACTGTGTTCTGCAGTTCTGTTTTTAAAAATCTGTCAGTATTTCATTGTGATGTTTCATAAATGGTGGCACAGCTTTATGAGGGCTTTAGGAGTAAAATAGTATGCTTCGAGCTTTTATGTTTGCAGTTGGTCACTGTGATAGTTTGAAATTGGATGATTGTCTTTTGTTCTGATTCTTGCATTTTTTCAACATTCATCTACACTTCATATCCCTTCTGCTGCTGGTATGTTCTAAGCACTGAACTAAGCATTAAGAATCCTTCAGTGAAGCTACGGTTGATTTCTTGAACTTGCTTTCAGCTCTCCAGTGTCTTTATTGAGAGCTGCTGACTCCATAGAGCAACATGGCCTTGCTTCTTTGTCATTGTTCTTCTTCAAATGGACATGCTAGTAGTCTCCCTCTTAAGATGTCTGTGTATGGAGACCTGTGGCCTTTGTTTCTAATGGAGCCTTTTAAGATGAGATCTCATTCTGAACTTTTCTCAGTGTATTCTGTATCTGAACCTAGGAACCTTTTAGTTCTAGGAGGGTTCTCCTGGCTCTGATTTCAGATGAGAAGGCTCTTTGTTTCCCTGAGTGGGGCTTGCCTCTCAGATGGACTTGCACATTCCCATGTGCTCTAATGGGGAGGGAAAAATGAGAATACACAGCATCCTGAATAGCATGTCTTATCTGTTGCTGCTCCGTTTTATCAGACCAGTCAAGATTTAGTCTTCTGTAAGAAAACAAAAGAACATTACAAGCAAAAAGGCACTTCTTGGTTGCTGCTGCTAACTGTGCAATTGAGCTGTTGAGAGCTCAGTGTTGAAAATGAGCTTGTCATGAGACCCTGCCCAGCAGTTATCCATCCTGGATTTTTCTTAGGCAGTAGCCTTGCTGACAGAAGCATACAGACACGTGGAGATTATTGTCCAGAACCCTTCTGTTTCTTGCCACCCGCTGCAGTCCTTCATTCTGAGATTTTTTTTTTTTATTAAGAGTTTAATGCAATGTTAGATGCGACTTCCCAGAACTGTCAGAGTTGCTATTCACTTTCTGGGGAACAAGCGTCATTGCTTGATAAGAAACTGCCTCCATTATTGGGCCAGTAGATGCTACATCTCTTCCTTGGTAGATCAACTTCAAATTCAGACTACCTCTCCAAGACCTGAGTTCACCTTTTGACTTGCATAGATTTCACATTTGTGTCAGCCCAGTTTGTAGTTTGTCTACAGCAAACTCTACTCTTGTCTACTCTGTGAAGGTGTTTTCTTCACTGGCAGTATTCAGAGCTGGATAGATATAGCAGTATTTGGTTCTTGTTAATTTGTTTGTTTTCTGAGAATAAGAAAAAAAATTGAATCTAATTATAACACAGTTAATGTGCAGGTGCCAGCAATGGAGAACTCATGTTATTGCTGCAGATAAATGAGAATTTCCTCCTTTCATCCAATTACTACTCTGTGAGGCTGTGCTTTATTTATTATGTCTGAGGCATTACATACCTCTGATTATTATATGCTTTGCCTTCTGTAATGGTTTAAGATAGTCTAAGATTAATTCATTAAAGATTTATCTAGTCTACCTAGTTTTCTATGATCAATTGAGAAAGAGTAGAAATACTTCGTGACACACAAAACATGATTTGTTTAATCCTAAATGAGATATCTAACCAACCTACGGACACGTTGTCCCTTAATAATTCTTGTTTCCCTTGAATATACTGTACATCTAGGTGAGATGGCAGGGAGCATAATGTCTTTGTGTCATTATTTCCTGTTGTTTTAAAGGCTCGTCAATCTTAAGGATGTTATGGACTGATGCTAATGCTTAGAATAAGAAGCTCACTCTTCAGTAATGTGCTGAAATGCCATACGCAGACATAAAAGCTGCAGGGTCTGATCAAGCAAGCCTAGGGTCTGGATTTACCTCTGCCTCTGTGTTTGCAAACAGTTTATCTGAAAGGATTATCTAGCACAGTATGATTCACTCTTCAGATCACTCTTGAGACCTTGAGGATATACTAAATTATATCTCAAGATGAGTATTCTTTCCTTTAGGGTGTTTGTTAAATATCCATCTGAAGATTAGCAGATTAGGAAATAAGAGATTTCCATTAGGAAATCTAAACAGGATCAAGGTTGTAACAGAAATGTTCTTGTCTTACGCGTGTTAATTCATCTCCTTGATTCTGCAGATAATAACAAGGCTAAAGTAAGCCATGGCCAGACATCTGTGTGCCAGTACTGAAACAGGGGGACTAAGAATATCAGTTTCTGGTGCTCAAACCCTTGGTCTTGGTTTGATCATCCAAACTGAATCTGTTCTTCACATGCCTGCACTCAACTGCATTAAGTGATCCCATCCTGTGGTTCTCTGGTGCTTTGTCTACAACATGATTCTGCTTTAGCCACGTTTTCTTCTCCCTCATTTCCAGGAGCTCAACACACCTTTCATTGTAGAGAGTGCGTGGAAGAAATAAGAAAAAAAAAAAAAAGTTGGAATTGCCCGGCTTCTTTACTACTACCAAGCAAACGTGGCATACTTCCTTAAGTAAGCCAAACTTGCCTTCTGCCTCTATCAGTTAAAAAATAAAGGTGATGCATTCTTGTGGCTGCAAGAAGGGAGTAACTTCTGAGGAAGTACAGGCTGAAAAAAAGAACCAGGGGAATTTTACTGGAGTTTCTTTTATTTTTTTTTCCACTAGGTTATATTCCATCACTCCAATTTGGTATTTATTGATTAGTGAGTTAAGCTTTCAGAAACTGGCTGTTCATGTTGCTTTTCTTGTAGCACCCATATATTTTCTATCGTGGTGCCCCAAACCAAGGCCCTGTCATTATCAAATATGAGAGATCAATTATGCTGTATGTTATAAATATCTTGCAAATATATTCCAGGCATAGATTTATTTTTTTTAACTATTGCAAGTAACTCAAGCAGCTTAGATTCTGTTGTGAACATTTTCCTTTTTACTGCTTGTTTGGTATTCCAGTTTTTGCATTCATCCATTTGTCTTATTAAATATTATACTTCACTGGTGAGTTTGACTGGTTGTGATGGTTTTACACCATATTACAAGCCAAGTGTTCCAGTCCAGGCTCCTTTATCAATCCTGATTCTGTCCTCCATAGTGTCTGCTGCTCCTCCCAGGATGTTTCCTCTCAGTCATCTGGGGGATTAGTGCAGATACTGCATGGAAATACTAAGGACATGTCAATCTCATATAACAAGACATTTCTGACACCTGCCCTTTGGTATGACTTTTCAATGAAATGTGTTGTTACCTCATGGAGATTGCAACACAACTCTTGGATAAATGTTTTATTCCTTTCTTTCCAGTCTTTTCCTCAGGTAGTATTTCTGGATGTGTTTACTAGTTGTAGTCAAAATTATCAAGGCTTATTTAGAGACTGTTGTAAACTTTTCAGAGAGCTCTGCAACATTTACATGTTTACATACATTTTGGTTTTGAGGGACTGAGATACGAGGGAGGAGATTACCTTTGCTTACTTCTGTTTTTTTTTTTCATGCTCTTCTGATAGCAAGGGTGTTTTTGGACAAACTTTTCAATAAAATATCAAGGTACAGAAGAATAGTTTGCACAGTCTAGTTTGACTGTTGTTTCTTGATCTCGCAACTCTTATTGACAGGAACTGTCACTAATTATTTCTAAGCTTGTTGAGGCATTCTTTTTTATATTTTCTCATGGATATACGAATGTTATTTTCTGAATAAATCAGAATGAGAAACAGCACGGAACAGGGGATTTCACATGGAGGCCTCTAAAAATCCTTGTACCTATCATTTTGTCAGTTTGTATCGTGTTGGAAAATAGGTCATCTGAGCACCAGCACCAGCACCATAAGACATACGTGCATTCTTACTGTGCTTAAATAAACTAAATTTGAAATACTTCTATTCAGGTGAAGTCACTGCATCAACGATTGAATGTGTGAAATGAGTGCCTGACGTAAATACAGCCTTTGCAAACTGCAGGGTATGCTGCATCCTGTGTAAAAGTGACTCAGTAATTAATTTCCTTTGTTACTCATTGGTAGAAACAAACTCTTGCACTCAGCTGAAAAAATGCTAGCTTTGTAATGATGAGGGGATGGAAATACAGCCTTTGTTCGTCACGTTACATAAGCCTGTCAGCCTTTCTTCAGCAGTTTATACAGTAAAGCCAGCTTTACTTCATGTTTAATTTTTTTAGTATAGAGCTGTGGTCACCTTCCAGTTATTCGTAAGCGTTTTGTCTATGAACCTACTGTGCCAAAAAAGCAGTTCTGTTAAAGGTGTCTGTGAGTGCAGCCAGGAGGATTTGTATGTTGTAAGCAACCTGAGAGCTGCTAATTCTGAGCTGACCCAATTCTGAGAGTGCTGTTTCGTTCTCGCTGGGATGATATCCATAATATCCATAATATCACCTGTGAGGAAAAAATGCAACCTCCCAAGTAGTCTTATTTTTTGTATTTTATTTTTTTTACATCAGCTTATTTTCAGAGGTAAGAAAACAGAACAGCTCCTAGAAACTGATGAGTTGGAGGAACAGCAATAAAGTGAACACAGTCAATTCCATGGAGGAGATGGGTGAAAAAATGAACCAAAGATTGAGACATAAAATTGCTAGAATTGCTAGTTACTGTGCCACTTGTCTCTTTCTCCACTTGCACTAGGTCAAAAACGGATGCCTGCTCTTCTGACTTAGGCAAGAGCAAGTATGGCAGATTCTGCAGTTGAACTTGCAGTGCAAGAATATCCAGTGCTAGAACATGCAGTTGCCTGTAGTTTGCCAAGTTTTCTCAGCTTTCAGCAAGGGAGTTTGGAGATGTCTTTCACTTTTTAATACTTCCCTGTTTCACACTGATACAGCAATATTATCAGCAGTGTCTTTCAGCACACGAGAGAAAGCTTCAGTGTTTATTATAAATAGCATGCTTCAGTGGCACGGTATAGAAGAGTAACGTATTTTGGCTGCTGGCCTAAATAGTATATAGAAAAAGCTGTTCAGAGATGTGAATGATATGTATTTCCTCAATGATAAAGTGAACTTGAAATGAAGCGTAGATGGAAAGTGACAAAGCCCCCTCATATCTTAAAGATCCTTCCAGCTGAAAGATCCACAAAGTTTAAACATACTCTTGTAAAATATCAGCCAAAAAGTAGTGCTTTTTCTTAGACAAATGTACTTCGAATCATATGTTGAATTCAGCCTCAAGTTATGAACTGTCTTTTGAAGGGTAGCAGTTTGCTTCCCACCAGGCTCATACAGGGAATGGATGGATATACAATTGCAGCATTCTGTAAGGAAGCACTTGGAATTCACTGCCTCTTTCAGCTCACACAGAGTGTTCATTCCTAATCCGAATGAGTATTTGGTCTGGTAGGATTTTCTAAGTTATGGTAGAGATCCATTTCAAATGTGTTTATAGCCGTGTCAATGCAGAAGTAGCTTTATATCAGTATAAAATAAAGTTACTTAGTTGGAGTACAATCTTTAATTCTTTGAAGCTGAAGCATTGTATTCCAAAGCACTGCAGACATTGTAAACTGGAAGTCAGTTTCTTTTGAAAATATTTTTTTTCAGGGCAATTGCAAACTCTCAGAGTCAGTAAGGCTACCTTCTGTTTTAAAGAATTCAAAAGACCTCATGCTGATTTAGTAAAATGTATCACCCATTTTTTCTAGAAAGATAGTCCTTAGGTGCATACGGTTGTGTGTTTTTAAAATGGTTAAGAAGCAGCAGAATTATGTTACGATTAGAAGGTATGAAGCCCCTTTAAAGAAGACAGAAAACTGAAATACAGCCAAAACATCCTTTTCATAGCTCTTTGTGGTGTTATACTGTATATTGTATTTGGACTACTGTCTGGACACAGGATTTGCCTTTTTGATTGCTGAATAGTTACTGGGCATGCTTGCTTGCCTTAGGGATTTGTTCTGTTTGCAAAAGTAATGTTTTTTTTGGGGGGGGGAGAGGGAAGTTTGCCGTGTGTGTGTGTATATATATATATATATATATATATATATATATATTAAAAGCTTCTTTATAGTTAGGAAAGGTTGCGTGAAATGATTGTTACCTGATCTAGAGAACATAATTGCAGTAAGTGTGAGACAGATCATGAGTAGAGGAGGACTGCATTTCTGATCACTGTGTAGCTTTGAACAGAGCGACATAACCTCAAATTGCTCATCAGCAGGGTAAGTTCACAATACTGACCTTTTTAAAGGGTAGAGAGGAAATTTAAGTGGCAAGATTAATGGCAGAATGTTCATGTGCCCTATTCTCTATGTTTATTCCATTGCACATGTAACATTTTCACCATGGATATTTTCATTCTATTCTTACCGCTTTCCATTTTAACAGTTGAACAACTGTGAGAGATAACTTACAATCCTGAAGTCATTTGACTTGTCATCTTAAAGGGTATTTATAAACTATAGCATTCAGAGAGCCCCCAACATTGCTCTAAATAGAGATGCTACTTTTAGGATTAAGAAAAATGGACTGTTTAATTCTGAAGTTGCTCGTCAGAAGCAAGTCACATATTTGAATAAAATCCCATGAGAACAGGGAGCGACCTTAGCCATATTTTATATTCTGATCTAATAATGAAAAAGTGCTTGAAAAGCAAATGATATGGGTTATGCCAAACCAAAATGTAAAAGATGCTTTTCTGGCACAAGTGCGATTAGCTTTTTTCTTCATTTAATATGGGTTTCTGTTGCCTGTTTCCCATAGGAAGAAGTATTGCTTTTGCTATTTTGTTATTCTGGGAGAAGAATAAGGTTTTTTTCCCAAGGCTACCAAATAAAAAACCCAAATCTGATGTAAGTTTATTTATCAGAGGCATTTGCTTGTGAAAGTTGTTAACAACTACGGAGTTTTTGTTGCCACGTGGATGAACACGAGTCTGATTATGTGAATATATGTATATGAATGGCTCTGCATAGAAATTGTTCTGTGGGCAGCTGTCCTTCAGCATTGATTTCTGCAGTGTTCAGGTCATTCTGCAGACAAGGCAAAGTTTTATCAAAACTGAGACACAAATCATTGAATCTGTGCCTCAATTTTCTTCGTAGGAAGCTTGCTTTTCTGTACTGTCTTATGTGATTTGATAAACTGGATTATTCGAGTAATATTTTGTACTGCCTTATATTTCAACAAGAACGTAGTGTGTAGTATTTCACGGTTTTTCATAAGCTTTAGGCTCCCTAAATGCAACAAGAATATTTTACACAAAGAGAAAATGTGCAGGTCTCCCAGCATCCTACTGAGTGAATTACTGTCAAATATTCAAATTCTAAATAATTGGAAAGGTCATGTGAAAATTGAGGGTAATTAGAAGAAGTAGAGAAATAAAAAAGTCAACTTTGATTAACTTGGGAACTCAATAAATGTTTCTTACAACTTTTGTGAATACTGAAACTAGGCATTTATTTATATTTATGTATATGTACTAGATGTTGCCCTGGAAGGGGAAGAGGGCTTCATTGCATAGAACCTTTACAACAGTGGCAGTCAGAAGAAGGACCAGAGTAACTATAGTTGAGTTTACATAGTAATAGGGTTTTGACCTTTAATTGCATCTGGTTTGCCAAATACAGGCATTAGATTTCAAACGTATGATGGAAATTATTTATTGAGGACATAAGAACTTACAGTCATTGGCTCTACTATTTTTTTTGATGTTGCAGACGTGTTTGTTGTAACACGTGAGGGTGTGTTTCCCAGAGCAGCATCTGATTAGTCACTAATTTAGTAAGGAATGTCCTGGCACACGGTTTTGTCGAAGCATGTGAGCCTATCAGTGGAGTAACATATTCTTTTAGGTGTTTCAACATACAGTTGAGTAAAACAGCTCAGCTGTTTTGAAACAAGCCTTAGGATATTCCTTCCTTGAGTCTGCTTTTTTTTTTCTTATTAGCAGAAGATTGTTTCACATTAACCTACCAAAATACATTTGCTACCTAAATTCTTCTGCTTATATTCCAAATTGCTTTAGTCAGAGTCTAAATATCCATGGAAATCAGCTCTCAAACTGCACATCTTTCATTTTTACTCTAAGGAAAATAGAGGGTAGCGTATGTTTGTTTTTCATTCTCAGAGCAAGTTTCCCCTCTCTGGAATACAGGTGGTCAGACTTACTCAGGAGACCAGTTTAACAAAAAAGTTTTCAGAGATAAATTTACCGTTTTCCTATCTAAGATTTTATTTAAGGAGAATGGTACCCTTTAAAAGATTAAGCCTTTTCTTACTAACGGCTTTGACTGGTAGTACAGTTAAAACATAATCAATATAGCTGCAGCCGTTGACATTACTGTAGGCCAGTTCATAGGCTCAGAATAATTCTTCAGAAAATTTCAGAAAAATTTCAGAAAATGTCATGATAAATATAGAAATGTCCAATATTAAAGAAGTATAAATATTTTTAAGTATTTTAAAATGACAGAAGTATTTAAAAGTCTGTTAAAAACTGCAGATGAAAACTGACCAAATGCTGAGTTGTATTTGAAGTAGGCCAGCTGAGTTTCCAGGAGGCATTCCCTGAGCTTTCTCACTAAAAGCAAATAACTACGCAATTTGAGAGAGGACTCCGCCATGCATTAAAAAAAAGAAAAACAAAACCGAAAGAATAATTATATGGAATATGGGATACAGAGGTGCAAATATATGTGTAGCGTTTGAGTTGATTGAAGGTCAAAGAGGAAGTCCTTCAGTGGTGTGGTGTGGCACTATTTTGTTAAATGTATTCATAAGTGATCCCAGAAGGGCAGGTAGCCAGGCTTAACCAAGTTTTCAAGGAAATAAGGACAAGAATTTACTTTGAAGAATTTCTGAAGGTCCTTAGAAGTTTCTTTGCACAGCAAAATGACATGCAAATCTTCTGTGCTGCCTCCTCGAAAAAAGGTATGTGAGAAGTGCCAGAATTCCAGGATACAGCAACAACACTGAGCAAAGACAGGGAGCTAGCTCCATACAAAGAACAAGTGAATAAGGTAGGACTTCTGGGAAAAGGAATAGTTAAGGAGAAATATAGTGGAATTCTCTAAGGTATCCTAAGAAACATGTTTTTTCTCTCCCAGTATTGGAATGAGGGAATATCAAAACAGCAAGGAGCAGATTGAGGAAATATAAAAATGTAAGTAAGCTTTGGAAATCCTTGACACAAGATTGTTGTGAAAAGTAGATCTATATGTGGATTAAAAATACAAATAACAGGACAGTTCTTTGAAGAAAATTAATTGTAGGCTTTTACATACAAATTCACCACCTCTGGCTTTGGAAGTCCCTCACCTACAGATTGTTGGAGGCCGTGTTTTATTTTATTGATGTGTCATTGCGTATTATCCTGCATCTTATTCTGTTCTTTGGCTATCCCCAAGTATTCAATTTTGGGAGCTTGTAAAGACAGAATACAGACAGACCGTAAGCTGACCCAACTTACCTGTTCATGTTAAGCACGTTATAACCTTTGACTTTTCCTTGAGTGATATAATAAGCAGCTACATAAATGTCACTAAAAGCTTAAATGAATATATCTATAAAGCTTTTAATAAAGTGTTAATAAATGTTGAAGTCTCAAAAAATGCCAAAAGGGTGTGTGAGATAAATAGAGCTATTAAGAAGTTTCTGAAAAGGATGTGCAAGCAGGATTTTCTGTTAATTACTTTGCTCAAATGTGTTCCAGCTGTACTTTGGAAGATAGTTATTTCAATCAATAATAATAATTTTTTAAAAAGCAGGATTTTTTTCAAAGCCAGGATGTTTTTTGATAGGTATGCCTGACATAAAGTTTCTGAAGGAAGAAGCAAAACCTATGACAAAGTAGCATACAATTTACAGATTTATGTATATTAAATACAAGTATGTATGTGCAACTTCTAAGTTTAAAGTCTAATTCTTTACTATTCTGACAGGAAAACATACATTTGGAAAATATTTTCTAAAGCTTAATGAATTGTTTCTGTAGGAGTCTACAGACCTCCATGAGAAATGAGGGAGAAAGAAGTTGTAATGGCGATAGGAGCTGCTATCTTGCCTTGCAAAGCAAGGTGTTTTGTACATGCCTTCTAAAAGCCCCTATGGAATGGATTTAAATAAAAATTAACAGGAAAGGAACAGGCAAGTTTTAATTTTTTTATGCTTTGGGACAGAAGTCTAGATAACTGATGTTAATTAGGTTTCCTGATCACACTGTCAGCCTCTCAGCAAGATGTCATCCTCATGATGATCTTCTTAAGGCAGGGCTAAGGGTTATCATTTCAGCACTTGTGGCTGAGTGCTCTGGCAGCACACAGTTCGCACAATTCCGCTCAGTTGCAAATCTGCCTGTGTGCTTGGTTACAGACAAGCAAGGCTGCAGCTCTGTATTTATTATTGCTCCTGATCTGAATGTTTCTTTACTTTCATCATCCCCAGAATGGTTTAACTTTAGTTTTCTGACGGAGGGTGTCATTGCAGAAGGGGTTGATTTCTCTGTTGCAATACTGGCTCTATTTTTGCGGAGCTGTATGGTGGTTTACTGGCCTTCAATGATGTAAATTTTTCAATTATTTCACTTGAGAGCTGGATGCTAAAGAGCAGAAGTATTGCTGTTTGACAAGTATTTGCTTTGGAGAAACTCAATTAAGAAATTAGTCCCAGTCACTCAAGGACAAAAGTGATTTTGTTTCCATCAGTGAATCTCAGAATTAACCATTCTGTCCAGTCTGCAGCTGTGTATGTGTATGACTTGTCACCACATGAAGCATACCATTCCCGTGTCGATCTATTTATGATGTTATTTCTTACTATTGCCTATCTCACCCTTGTTTTGTTGTCTGCGATGTAATTCAGGAGTATTTTCTTTATGTTTTGGTGCTAGCATTTGAGAACTTTGAGTCTGTTTTCATTTTCCAGATGCCACAGCTGTGCTGTGGTAAGGAGTTCCCATATCCTGGTTTTTTTTGTTTTTTTTTTCTGATTGCTCTGCATCCACAGGTATATGCCTTCTGAAATGACATGTGCTCACAGATCTGTTTGAAGCTGTAAAAACTTTAAACTTACATAAATTTGCATGCCCTTGTTTTTATTATAATACATCAGGTTTGCTAATGTGCTGTTACATATATTGAAGTTTGAAAGTAGCATACAAATTAGTAAAGGATTCATAGATAAAACCTTACCTTAAACTGAGTCACATTCATGATAATTTAGTATTTTTTGTCTGTTTCCCAGTTTCGTAAGCTGTCACAGTGAGATTAAATAAGAATAAGTTACATGAAAAAGCTTCTTGTGGGGAAAGAATATAATTATAACTTTTAGGCATGTTAAACGTTAGAGACTTTATCTTCTGCCACACAGTAAACCAGTAAGTAGGTAATAATTGATGAGAAAAGTTAACAGAATGATATGAGAAGCTGTCTCACTTGCATGATGTAGGTGTTAAAAAAGGATGCCTAAAGGGCAACCAGAAGAACCAAGATTGTCATACTGAGTAAGAAAAAAATCTGGCTGGGAATCCTGAATGTTAGTCAATAAGTTTGGCTCGTTGAGCTGGAGCATAAGAATAGGGTTGGTGTCAATGAAAATGATCAATATGTGAGTACGTTCTGTGCATCCCCGTTACAGTGTACATGGAGTCCTTGCAGTGATTCATCCTAAAGTCTGCCGTGTCTAATTCAGGGCTTGTGACCTGAACTTTGATCTAGTTATGGTTTGCAATTGCACTAACCGCTCTCTGGTGAGATTTTCTTACGTTGCATCTAAGAATAAATTATATAATTGGATGGACAAATCTTCTTCCTCTTCATTGAATACCAGTATCAGAGCTTGCTCTTAGAGAACTGCTAGTGTATTAGTGAAACCGTTTAGACATAAGCATTTGTCAGTGTATGACTTGAGTGTTTTCTTACTTTCTGAATTTAATTACATATAAAAGTCTTCTAAATATTCTTTTATCTTGGTAGCTTACTAATAGCCTGCTTTTTTCACGTTTTTTTAGTGTGTTTTATAGCTACAAGACAAAAAAATCCTCAGAGTTGTGCTGTCTTTCAATCAACACTTCCAAAAAATATTTAGAAATATTCATGTGTTCTCAAGTGTTTTTCATCCTGTACTGATTGGCTCAGAGCAAGCTGATTTAATTGTTTGGGTTCTTGCTATTTGATCTGCCTTTACATAGGGTTCACCTCTTTGCAAGCGGGGAAGAAATCAATTTCTGAGGGTGAACAAATTCAGATTGCCAAGAGAAACAGGTGGAGAGGCAGGTTTCAAAATCTTGAGTATTATAGGTGCCCAGGAAAGAATTTGCATTTTAATGCAGCTTAACTAAATTATAGATCATGGCTGTAGATGAACCAGTGCATAAGTGCCTTTATAGGTCTTCTAGGTCTTAGGCAAATTGGAAATGTGATATATAGTAGATACAACAATAATTTTATGAAGGAGTATGTAAAAAGCCTCTTGAAAAAAAAAAATCAGAAAAGATATTCAATTGAAAGGCAGCATATGATGGATTTTTTTTCTCCAAAATATGTTTCTTTTATAGTTGTTTAACAGGATCCCATGGTCAAAGTCCCAAGGCAGTTGAGATTTTCACCCTTAGTGGTAAGATTTTATACCACTCTGTCTCCAGCTCTTCTCTGTCTGTCACGTAAATCTAGCATGATTTGTATGAGAGGAAGATTTTCTATCTTCGTGTGACTAAAATGCTTTTTAAATACCATTAAAGACTCTTTCTTCCTTTAACTCTTCTTTTTGCCCATGTTCAAAAACTCTCATGCACCCTGGTGCGTGCATGCTTTTTGATGAACCACTAATATCTCATGACAGTTCATTGTACTGATACAAGTCAGGTTTTGGTGTTTGTTAAATAGTCATGTTGCTTGTATGCCCCATTTTTTGTAGCTCTTTAAAAATGTGTATTCATATACTCTGTTCTGTTGAGTAAATATTTCTTGCATGTGCAATGTGATCTCATGTTTACCTTTGTGAATGTCATGTCTTTTTTTTTCAGTCAAACTTTAATGCTGATTTTGTTTTGTTATCTGTAGCTTGTGATTTTAAAAATGCTGAAACAATTTGTTATTGAACCTCGATATGAAGAAGGAGTCCTGCGTAATACACAGGATTCCATGAGGAGAGAAAAAAATTCCAGTGTACTTCATTTCTTTACTTTTGTTGGTCTTCTGTTGAATGATCTTTTCTTTATTTTAGTCTCATATATAGAGAAGTGCAAAATTGTGTTTTGCATGTAGTGATTTTAAAACACTGCTTATCAGATCTATCTCAATGTTTCATTTATTCTTGTATGAATGACACTCTTCTTAAACAAAGCTAAGTGAATATAATAAACGTGGCTGGACAGTTTGATGGATGAGGAATCGATTACAAGATTGTACCCAGAGAGTGGTGTTCAGTGGTGCACTGTCTGGATGGAGATCAGTGATAAGTGACATTTGAGGATAACACAAAGCTGTGTAGTGCATTGGACATACCCGAAGGTTGAGAGACCTAAACAAACTGGAGTTGTGAGTCCAGGCAAGCCTCATAAGGTTCATCCAAATCCAAGTGCAGCATCTTGCACCTGAATCAGAGCAAACCCCACTCTCAGTACAAGTCGGGGGTTGTAAGGATAGAGAGGAACCCTGCTGAAAAGGACCCGGGAGGTACTGGTGGATGGTAAGCTGGACTTGAGCCAGCAACGTGCCCTTGCAGCCCAGAAAGCCAACTGTATCCTGGACTGCGTCAAAAGAAGTGTGGCCAACAGAGTGAGGGAGGTGACCCTGCCCCTCTACACTTGTGAGGCTTCACCTGGAGTACGGTGTCCAGATGTGGCACAAAAATATGTGGACCTCTTAGAGTGTGTCCAGAGACTCGAGGTCAGGCTGCACCAGGCTCTGAGCAACCTGATCTGTCTGTAGGCGTGTTCATGGCAGGAGAGTTGGACTAGATGGTCTTTAAGGCTTCCTTCCAACTCAATTCAATGATTCTATATCCAATTTTAAGTTGGATTCAGATAGAAAAGGTTGGAATAGGTATCATTCTTTGATTCAGCAAATATGGGAAAATGGGGTGTGCATTTCAAACTGATGAAATATTTTTTGGTATGTGTATATAAATGTACATTAATCCTAAATGTGCCTTCAGATTTCTTGCTGAAAATAATACCAACGTAAGCTGTAAACAGAAGTAAAAAGCCAGACTTGTTATTTCTTCTGGAAATCTGATCTAAACGTTATGTTCTTCTTGCAATTTTATTTTTGCTTTCTGTCAGTTGAGGGTTTTTTTGGGCTGTTAAGGGTGCAGCACAATGTTCATTATTTTCCATCCACTTTATTTGAAAATAGACTCACTCGCAGTTGAATAGTTAGTGTTGTGCACTGAAAGCACCATCTCACTGTCCTTACAGATGAGGACAGATACAGAAAACACCAGGGATCGCGTCTACTTGAGGAGCTAGTGCGCCAGTTGAAGCACGACTAAAATACTTGCAGGCTGACAGTCCATGTGAGACACTGCCAGATTATCCCCTTCATGCTCCACTTGGGTAGCGTGCTGTCTTTCACTCACCTGCTAAAGCCCTTATGCATGTCCAGTATGTAAAACTGTGCATCCCACAGCATTTTTTTATGCTCTCAGCTACTCAGTAAGGTTACTTTCTTGTCTCTGACAAAGACATACACTTACTTTCTTCTCTTGTTGATAACTTCCTTAGAAACCAAATACTTCAATCTATAAAAGGTACATTTCACTATTTGGTAAGAAGGCCATTTACTTGATGATTACAATGCATGTTCAGTCCAAATTAAAGGCAAGAACATAATGTCTGGGATCCTTGATCAACTATTACATCAGGCAAGCAACAGAACTATCCTTGGTGTTATCTTTATAGGCATAGGCAAACAGAACAGTTACCAACTATCAAGAAAGTATTGAGGAAGATCTATGTGAGGTTTCTTTACTTAAAAAAACATGTTCTTGTAGATGAGCAGAAGAAAGGATTGGTTCTTAAAGTTATCCAAATAAAATAAAATAGACTGTTGACTCTGGAAAGCTGTGTCTAAAAGCACTGTAATCAAGGCTGACAGAGTTTGAGGAACAACTCACACAAAGGGTAAAAATGTGTTGATTAGTGCAATCAGCAAATGTAGTAAACTCACCTGTTAACACATCAGGAGCAAGATATCTTCCAGAGACACTTTTTTTGTGTCAGTGCATGATCGAGCAGAAAAGGAAAATTCAGAGATTTGGCAATTGCAGAAGAACTACATGGATTTTCTGTTTGTGTTCACCGTGGAGGTGGTTTCCGTAACGGTGTCCTTCTTTAAGGGGGTATATCAAAGGATGGACAGCAAATTGCAGCCTCAGAAGAAGATGGTCATCAACAAGTAGAATAAAAAATAACAAGTAGAATTATGGCTCTGAAGGAATTCCAAGGTGAAATAGTTGAACTAGCAGCTTTACTATGTAGTTACTGTACTGAGACATTAGTGGTTACATACAATTTAAAAAAACAAATTATAGGAGACACCTAGAGGGAGCTGTGGACTGTACTTGGCAAATGTGGAATATGGAATGAAACAAAAAAAAGAAAGAAAGGACAACTGGTTAAACATAATACTGTTGAGGAAAGACAAACCTTTTGGAATGGGAAGTCATGCTTCGCAAATCTGTTCTTTGAAGTATAGAAACAAAGGGATTTATGTGAAGAGATGACTGATAAAGTTCGAAAAACATCTGTAAGGGAAAAGGTAATTCAGAATTCCTGAATAAAATTACTTGTTCTGAACTGACCTCATTCAGAAATGAGATCCTTTCATCATAATGAATTATTCTACAAAAATGTCAAATTAGCAATTGCAAAAAAATGAAAATAGAACTGCTATGAAAGGTACAAAAGCCAAGAACAGAAGTACACTTTTAACATGATGTAAATCGATGGTGTGCCTTCTCCTTTATTAATAGTGTACATTTCTGATCTCTTCCATATGATTCTATGATTTTACATTGGTTATAGTATAACTGGGAAGAATTAGGAAAAGAACAGTGAGGATGTTTGATGGCAGGGTACTGTTTATGTGCCAGAAGCAAGTAAACAAAATATGTCTTTTCAATCTGCATGGGCTGACAGAAAGCAGAAACTAATCAGTAATATCTCCTTTTGATTTCAAATCAAGAGTGCACATATTCCTTTAAGAAGGAGAATGGTTAGGTAGAAGCAGTCACTAACAGGTGAAGGAGCTGTCCTTGTGTTGAGGAACCAGTGGAGCCAAGTATAGTTGGATGTGAGAGCTGATACATAGCAAGGCCTAGATGGAGACTGCTGAGAGGAGCAGGGATTAGTCACATTGAATGTGACATTAGTCTTTTGGCCTTGGAGATAGCAAAAACAACTTGAAGGAACAGGGAGCACTGAGCAAAGTCCTCTGCATTTCAGAAGCTTGTAGCACTAGCTGCAACTAACCAAAGAAGTAAGAGCCTCCCTGAAAACACCCATGGATAGGGGAGAAATAACTTTTCCCTTCTCAGTTCTGTTTTCCCTAGTCACTTGAGTTTTCCATGCTGAAAAAGTTTAAAAATAATTTTTTACTATTCTCATACCAACTCACCATTAGGCAACTCCACCTTGCAACTCTGCGGCCCCATCAAAAAGAGTATGGCTAAGGGTATGTAAAAATTCACTTAATAGCTGTGCGAAGCCAGTGAGAGGTTGCTGTCCTCTACCTGTTCTAGTACACGTTCTTAAAAATCGCTTGAAGCTGGAGCTGGCTAGTTCAGAGCAGACAAAACTTGTTAAATAGCATGTGAGTAAACTGCAGAAGTCCCTGCTTGCATGACTTGATGAATGCTACCATAGAATGAAAACCTACTGAGAGAAATCCAGCTCTTGCAGCTGGCTCAGGAGTCTTGAGCCACAAGGTGGAGTCTAAAAGAACATATGAAGAAGGTAGAAACACATTTCTTCCCTGGGCTGTAGTTTTGTACAGAGCTGGAAATGCCAGATAGCCTTCAGCCTGATACAGTGCTTTTGTTCACCTGCTGGTGTCCCACCCAAGCGTATTGGAAGTTGTTTTATGTCATGGAGCTATGAAATAGTTTTGAGCCATATCTGATGGACACCTCCAGCTTGGTCAGCACAAGCTCTCATTCCCTTGGGTATGGAAGGCTTAAGACTAATTAGAAATTTGTGGTGAATTTTCCAGATAGTCGTCTTTGTGATACTTGGTAAAATATTTTAGTGTTATAGTGAAGCTAATTACATGTTTATATGTTCTAAAGTCTGAGTTGCAAAAGCAGTGAACACTGAAATTGGTGGAAACCAGTCCATGAATATTAACGTATTTTATAACTGCTCTGCTTTCAAGTAACAGACCCTTGACATCTTGGTTAGGTACTCATTTAGTAGACGCTTCTAAACCAAATATTTCCATCAATAAATAAGTAAGGTGATAATATCCTCCTTTCCTCACTGAGGACATGTGAAGAGTTCCAAGGAATCATAAAAGTAAATTATGAACCAGCAGCATGCCCTGGCTGCCCAAAGGGCCAACCGTGCCCTGGGGTGCACCAGGCCTAGCACTGCCAGCCGGGCGGGGGAGGGGCTGTCCCCTCTGCTCTGTGCTGTGTGGCCTCACCTCCAGCACTGCTTCCAGCTTTGGTGCCACAGTATAGGAGGGACATAAAACTATGAGAGTGTCCAGAGGAGGGCTGTGAAGATGAGGAAGGGTCTAGAGGGTCTGGTGTGGATGCAGCTACTCATGGAGCGGAGGGGCAGCGCTGAGCTCTGCTCTGTGACAGTGACAGGGCCAGCGGGAATGGCATGGAGCTGTGTCAGGGGAGGGGCAGCTGGGGTTTAGGGACAGGGTCTGCACCAGAGGGTGGTGGGCATGGAATGGGCTGCCCAGGGTACTGGGCACAGCCACAAGAGCTGGAGTTCAAGGAGCATTTGGATACTGCTCCCAGGCTGGTCTAATTTTTGTGTGGTCCTGTGTGGAGCCAGGAGTTGGACTTGATGATCCTTATGGGTCCCTATCATATTTTTACTATCATGGTGAGCACTGTGAATTATCAAAGAGCATGATGAAAAAATGAACAGTCCACAGTATTACTTTAGGAGCACGGACTGCAACAAGTTCCAGTACTGAAGTACAGGGCTACGTAGACGTAATACTGAAAATCTCTTCAGCCTGCGAATGTGATCATCAAATGTATTAAAAGTAGGTGGTGCCACAGTAAAATATATGTGTCTATATAAAACTGTATCTTAACACATGGAAAAGAAAGAAATTAAAGGTGTACAAGGGGCTTAGTTTTGCTTTCACTTTCAGTGCTACATTTACATTTTGAACATTGCTTTTGTGTGTTTGTGCATTTAATTTATTTGATTTGATTCTTTTCCTACTTGTCAAATTTCAGAATTTTTATCTGAAAGTGAAACTGTCACAGATAAGATTTTTACTAAAGAAGATTTACAATTCAGCAGTTCTGTTGTTTTGGGATTAATCTGGAAGGAAATACAGCTCTAATTATACATACAAGTAGAAAAAAAGAAAAGAGGCCTATGGAATAAGGGTGTGTTGTTCACCGTGGAATATCTCTATTGAGCAGGACAGGACTTCTATTTATGTTTTTATAGAGAACAAATAAATATAAAATGAGGTACTATATATTTATATTTTATTTATTTAAGAAGTAGGACTTTATTCCTTTTTTTATTCTTCCTCCCTCCTGTTTAAAGTCCAGTACTATTAAACTGTTAAGTACATGACTTAAAAAGATTGAGGAAAGGTGTGGATGGGTTTAGGAAAAGGAGAACCAAGGAGAATGTGGAGAAGAGTAAGATAAGTGAAATAAGTTGTCGCTCACAGACACCTGGTGTCCCTGAGATCATTCTATTAATTACTTGCATAGTAAATGTAAGTCATGCAGGTAAACATAATGGATCTTTCAATTATGCTGTTTTGGGAATTCTTGCACTTTTTATCTTAATCTTGTGGTTTGTTTTGAAGCATTTTATATTAAAGTAAGAAGAAAGGATAAAGTCCTTAGTAGTTTTGAAAGTTTAGCAGCTTTCCTCTGAGTGCTGTATGACCTGCAGTGCATCACGTACAGCTTACCAAATGGAGGATACTGTCTGATTGGTTTTTAGTCTGACATACCTTTTGTTCCAGCTTCGATTTTTTCTTTTGAGGTGTGACATTTCCAGGACAGTTCCTCACATAGGGCAAGCAGCTCTAATCTTGCTTCCTTAGAGAGCGAAAAAGATTTCTATGCAAAGATCTTTGGACGTAATAATTGTTTGAAAATATATGAAGAACGGGTCGAGCTGTTTAATGGAAAAAGGACGCCATGTGGAGAAGCAGCACTGAGCAATGGGCTGAACAGCACAAATATGGGCTCCCTGGAGTCTTGGGCTGATGAAGCTACAAATGCTTCATCAGCACAGATAAGGTGGCTGGGGTGTTGAAATTTAATAGAAACGTAGCTGGTGTAGCTGGAGTGACAGAATCCTTGTCATGCACGCAGCCGAGAGTGATACGAGGAAAGTGATTTTGTCAGTTCAGCTTAGGTTGTTCACGAGGGATTTGGAAGTATTTTGGCAGAAAACCTATCGGCGTACCTTTCTTTATTTGAGAGCTGCAAGTATAATTTGCTGGTATCCCCATGAAGCCTGTTTCTGGTAGGCAAGCTTGGAGTCAGAACTTAAAAGCAATGCTATTAATTGTTATTGAAAACTTGTCTTTCTATTCCTTATTTGAAAATAGTGACGATGTTTGTGTTTCATCTGTGAATTAGTGGAGAAGAAATGTGACTTGCACTTTGTGGGGAGTAAAATTTGAACTTTTTACATTATAGTAAGCTCTTTCTTTTTGTACTTCATTTTTATACTTTAAAGCTGAGTGCCATCTAGCTTTGTATAATTTTGGTTTATGTTCACTTGCTTCTAAGCGAGTTGGAGACACTGAGGAAGGATGTCAGTGCAGGGAGAAAAATAAGATGCAATAACTGGTTGGTGATTCTCTCTCACATGACTGAAAGAAAAAAAAAAAACTTTGTGCTCTTGGCTGTGCCTGCTACTAAACACCCTGTCATAGTGTGCGAGGTGAGTCACAACTTGTTTATTTATAGCATTGGCCAATCAACGCAGAACGCTCTGAAATTCATTCAAGACAAGAGGACACTTAGGATGTGTTGTAAACTTTTGCTCTTTGAGCAGGGAACACTTTTCTCCGCAGCAAACAGAGCAGTTTCCTGGTTTGGTGCTTCTAAATCACACAGCAGACCAGAAGACCTTTACCTGGATTATCTAGATTGGTTTAGAGGGAGACAGTATTTCCTTTTCCATCTGAAATGCCAGACAGTGAGGACCTGGGACAAGATGAAAGGTACTGTAAATGATTCTGATGCCCTTTTCATACAGTGCTGTATAAAGCAAAGCTGCCTATAATTAATCTCTGTGAAGTCCCTATGCTTTCATACTAGGTCAAAGATTCGTTTGCTCTATGTTATAAGAGATCATATAACTCTTGAGGGTTTTGCCTGCAATGCTAATATAATGCTTCATAAAAGAGGAGAAGGATATCTTAATACATAGTGGTTAAATTGTACATCTCTTGTATAATTCTTAAACTAAAGCTAAATGGAGCCAAATACTGGGTGATTTCTACATGTCACTTTTCCCAAGCCCTGGGACAGCTTGCAAGTCTCAAAATGTCAGAGAGGCAAATAGTTTATGTGGAGGCACGTACTGACAGAACCGTAATTCATTACTGTGAGATAGGGCACTGTGGCCCTCTGAGGTATGTCAGTCGTTTTTAAGTTTAATTTTTATCCCAATTAGTTATAGAAACCAACGAGGAAGTAGTTGGACTTGAAACTTCAGAGCCATTTAACTAATACGGTTTTCTCAACAGTGTTCTAACACGTTCCTATGGAGATAAATATGCTAAATGCATTCAGCTAAACAGATTCTAAAATAGGTATTTAAAAGCAAATATTATTAATATTTGGCTATGACAGACCTTAGGATTTAAGTTTCTCTAAGTTCAAACTGTGTAGTGATGATTTTCACTTTTTTGATGCTGCATAAAATGTTGGCTTCAAAACAGTGCTTGTTGTATTTAAATTTAAACATTGTGGATGTGTTTCCAATATGTATGGAATGCATCTTTGGAAGGTGGGTGGACAACTTTCTGGATGTCTGTAGTGGATGAGTACGTTCAGACATTGTCACCTAACTGGATGAGTGTGGGTGAATGAATCCCCAGTGGCATAATTGGGTCTTTGCAAGGGTGGGGTCACCTACACACTTCCGTTTGCGAGGATCTAGGTTGTGCCCTATATATGGCGTAGATTATAAGTAATTGCAGCACTGGGTAGCACATCTTTTTTTCCTTTTTAATGAAATGTTGACTAAATATGTGATAGCTATGGAAGTGTTAATAGCTATTTATTAAAAACTGTTCAGCTGAATCTCCAGCTGATCAAATTGTATATTTTTCAATACAGGAAAATAGCAATATGCATGACACATTGGAAAAAAAAAAAAGAGGATTCAAATCATAGTCAGTTTATTTTTATTTTTAATTTTGGATCAGTTTTATGAAGGACATGCATCGTGTCCTCCCTTGGAAATGTCTACTTGAATACAAGATGGGAAGAAATGTTAGCAGCTGAGAAAATAATATCATAATTTTGATTTTTTTGACGTGCAATGTTTATCAGCATGTAAGAGGATGCAATTTCTATGCAAAGCATGCACACTCTGTCACATGGAACTTCCTTTGTTCACAGTTGTTTCTCTATACAGGTGTGGAGCAGGTTTTGGCAGTTAAATAAGAGGTGATATTAGGCCCAAACCTCTAAGACTTCCATTTTATGAATCAGAGCTTTTTTATTAAAAAGAACAAATATTTCTTAAGCAGTAACCTGAAAAAGTATGATAATAGGGTCTGTTCTTCCTAATTATTGTTTCTCTAAGCACCAGTAAATGAGCTGGTCCTGATCCTAGTCTTCCATCCTTTTGTGGCTCTGCTGCTCAGCAGCAAAATTTGAGAAAATAGTCTCATCAAAAGGTTCTTACTTTTTGGAATGAGTCTGCCTTTTTATCTTGGTGGTAACAATTAAGATATATCTCAAGGTCATTTTTACAGGTGTGATAATGATGTTTTATGGAGGTCAGAATATTTTGGTCTTTAAAAAGAAAGACACTTGTATTTTTGTAGAAGCTGTGAGCTTTGTTTGCTAATTGGTTTCAGCATGCTGCAGTCTTCATATTCCTCAGATACAACTGAATACTTCATACATATTCTTCCCTTTTGAGATCCTGTCCCACGTTTGAAAACACTGTGTCACTGGTATATTTTATGAACATTATAGCATTGTCATTCAAGGTGTGGCATTGGTCAGTAGTTTGTTAATCGTACTGTGAATCCAGATATATAATAACCAAAGGAATGTGTGCACAAATACTTCTTAATAGGAATATGATAGTGATAGGCTTAAGAGTTGTGAAGATCAGGTGCCCACTTCTGCTTTGTCTGTGTGACCCAGGTTGTAGCAGATAGGAAACGGTGATCAAAGATGTAGTCAAAGGTCAAGGACTGAAGTAGTTTACCATAACAACAGTATTTTCGCAATTACACTCAATAGTTGTGTGTTGTTTTTTTTAATGAGAGCATCAAAAGAAATGACAACTTAGGAATCTAATAATGGTCAAGAATGTATTAAAGGCACTGTGAGTACAGCTCTTCAGACATGTACTGAAGTGTAACTGCCTGTATTAGAGCAACGTCTTTGTTGTTGTTCTGTGCTTATTATCAAAAAGGATGGTGCACTAAACTGTTAGCCAGGAACCTTTTCTGACTTGGATAAAAACAAGATAAAACACTGTTATTTTGACCTGTATTATGAACTGGTTGCTTTTGAACTACAGTCTCAGTGCCTGACCTCTGTCTCTGTATGTTTGGACTTAGGAAAAATTGAGTACCGGTTTAAAGTCAAATCTGCATGTTATTTAATTACTGGCTTGTAATCATGTAAGAGTACTTGTGTCTTCTGCTAATATTAGCTACTAAAGAGGAAAGTATTTGATTTTGCTTTAATTGTTGGATTCGGTGCACAGATGTGAGTGGAGCTGTCAGTAATGCATCAAAGCAAATGGCCACTGGTTTGTACTGTCATTGAAGCCAAATGAAAACAGTCAGAGTGACATTCTTCATAGAGTTAAAACCACTTTGTGATACCATCCAGAAAGTCATGATGATATTTTTGCAAATTTAAAAGTATTCTCTGTTTGGCAGTTGAAAATGCAGTTTTCCTTTTTCATGTAGCTGCTCTGCAACTCAGTGAATGCTCAGCTCATTTCCTAGCTGTTTGACTTTGAGAAGCCTTGAACTAGAAGCATCACAGCTGAAGAATGTGTAGGCTGAAGGAAGAAGAGTTGAGTGTGTGAAAAGGGTTAAAAGAATTGACTTTGAGAGGAGAAAAACAAATGTAAAAGAATTGCTTCCAACAAGTGGGAAGTTATTTAAAGTTCAGCAAGCAGAACTTTATGCTCCTGTTGACAGAAAGAAAACTTCCTTACTTTTCTAAACAAAAATAATGTAATAAAAATACCTCTTTCACATCACCAATTTCTGTGATGGTGATGGGAGGCTGACCTGGAAGATCCCAGCCCTTGTACTCTTTTGCTAAAAATACAGCAGCCCACAAAGAGTAGTAACAGCATTATAGTTTCTACTAAATAGAAAGCGAGTCTGTAATAGTATTTATGCAACTCTGAGTCATTTTCATGCAAAAGGCATCTAAAGAGCCTGTGCTGATTTAGTAAATCATGACTTTTAACTAACAGCACTTGACTGTCAGCTTGCATTTCACATTCTGGATGACCTCAAACTGGAGTAGCCAGTATTCTTCTCAGGAGAGCAGGGCAAGAGTAGTGTGGGCCAAAGGAAATGTTTCCCATCACAGCTGACCTGTCACTTTGCTGAGGAGAGTCAGCATAGAGAAGCTGCACAGGGGAGTGCCCCACATGTTAGTAGCAGTATATTTGCTAATCCAGCTGGACATTCAGCAGAAAGCAACAACGCTTAGGAAGATCTGCTGTGTTGAAGATTGCTGAGCTTGCTAGTTTGTATTCAATCATTAAAAAAAGAGACAGTATTGCTCCTTGAACAACACTTTCTAAGGCACTGTTCTTATACTTAAATGTAAGAGTTGAATTCAGTTCTAGGACAAGATGAATTTCCCTCTCTCTTTATGGAGTGTATTTTTATAATGATAGTATCGCTTTCTTTTTAAGACAAGTTTTTCTTGATGAGCAGTATGGAGGAAAAGAAAAGATATTTCTGGGATCGGTATGGCTTAGCAGCACAGTGCTGATAAGTTGTTCCCACGTGAGCTGAAGAGGACAAATACTGTCACGACTTTAGTTTAACACGCTGTGCAGGAAGCTGATAGACTCAGGGATGAAAGGTTGCATATATTTTGTTTTGTTGACAGTCACATGTGTTGACCAGGCTGCTGTGCAGGCCCCTGAGAAAAGCACATCCTGGCTTATCACATGCTGGTCATTTAAACATACTTACTGTACTGCAATATTACCAAAAATAGCTATAAAAGGGGACGTGCTGTTACTGAAAGCTGTCAAGTAAGGCTTTTGTAAAACTACTTCTGGTACACCTTCCTTTCAAAATAATAATAATAATAATAATAATAATAATAATAATAATAATAATAATAATAATAATAATAATAATAATAATAACAACAACAACAGCTGTTGCTAAGAAGCACAAATTTGGGGTGTCAGGGAACACCAATGAATGTTCAGAATCAGATCAGTTTTAAAGTTAGAGCATCAGTGTCCCATGCTGTTGAATTAATCTAAGTCTTAGAAATTGTGTATTTGAACTACAAGAGAGATGATAATTAACAGTGTTTTGCATTGGGAAGTGTTGGAGTTACTCTTCAAAGCTGATTTTTTTTTTAATGAAAATTTCATTTTGCACATTTTAAAGATTCCAAGTGTGCCTAATCCTCAGTAGTGAAAGGATGTTGAATGTGGTTGCTTAAAGGATATACTTGACATATTATCACACTGAGCCTTTGCAATGTTTACTGATTAGTGATGAGAAATAAAATGCATATAGCTATCAGCAAGCTGGAGAGATTCCTCTAAGAAATACAGACCTTTTAACCAAAAGTTTTAGGATGAATGTTCTCAATGAAGTGTGAGAAGCAGTGTATTTCTAGATGCTTGCTCTATTCCTCATTCTTTCAATTACACAAATAACTTCCACGGATCTCTTTGAAGAAAGTAGAATTTTACACGATGTCCCAATGATTCATTTAAATAGCACGTTTTGTTGACTTCATCATAGCCACATGACACAGAAATAATTATTTTAGTATCCTTAACTATTGTGGAGGATCCAGAAGTGGCAGAGGTTAAAACACAACTCTACATAAGCTCCTTTTAAAGTAGCCATGTTGGTCACTAAGGCGCTATGCCGTGACTTCAGTGGTATTTGCTATTATGTCTTTCCATGCAGTGCACATAGCATTCACAGATTAGGTACATTGTAGTACACTAAAGCCCATCAATACTGCATTATTTTCTACCACACTCTTCAGTGATAGGATTTTGTCATTGGTTCTTAGTTACACTTGTAAGTTGCACTTTTTCTACTATGTCACATTTTGGAGAATGAAAGATGGTTCTTTTAATTTTGAGTATATGATCACCTGAAATCTAAATTGCAGGGACAGAGAGGCACATGTAAGTATTTTTCACAAACATTATCTAAATACCATTTAATATCCATTATCTCTGTGCCTGAATAATATGGAAGACAATTTTTTTAAATACATTTTTGGCACAGATATATGCCAGGTATGAAATGTTTGTTTCAAAGAAGGGTAACTGCGTCATTATAGTTATAGCCATATTACCTATATTTTTATTTACATCTCTCTGGTAATTTAACTTTGAGCTCTTCCACCCGGACAAACAGATTCTAAGTTACAAAGTCTGCACCGAGTTTGAAGTGTGTGTGTTTACAGCAGGGAAACCAAGCAGGTTTGGAAGCACTATAATTACTGACTTCTCTGTTTATGTAGGTGCAATCCTTCAGTTGCTACATCACGGTCTGCTCTGTGCCCACTGCAGTTCTGAGTAGTGTGTATATGTGGATATATTCAAAACCATGTACACATAATTAAAAAAAATCCAGCACATCACGAAGAGATCTTGAAACCAGTAACATGAGAGCTGCTGACCTTTCTGAGAGAAATGTGATGGGGCTTTGCTCGAACAGATGTCCAGCTACAAACTGAGAGTATGACACCATCAGTCATATTTAGAGAATGTAATGCCACTGACTCTTCTGGCCAGTGTTTGTGACTGTGATGGGTTGAAGCATCTGGGCAGGGAGGATGTGTTTTTGTGCAGCTACTGGGAAACAGTTTATATATTTGCTCCATTTTAGAAATGATGTAGTAGTTAGTCAGAAGGATATGAGTAATTGGTTTTCTCTGAATGTCTTCAATTTTCCTGATAGCTCAAGCATAGAACATAGTGCTTTATATAAAAATATGGTAGGAGAGTATAAAATCTTCCTCCTTCTAAACGGTGGCACACAAAAACTGTAAAGCTGTTCCGGCACAGCTGTCTACTTACATCCTCAAAGAGACACTTCGGAACCTCGGAGTTCCAAAACCTGTTTTGTCAGGAAAATAGACAGGGATTCACGTTTAAGTCATTTATTAAGGTACTGTAAGTAATGTTATGCTGGAGTACCTTCTGATGTTCTTGGTTGATTGATGTAATGTGCTCCACATTTATTATCTGCAGCACTTTACAGATCTCTTTTTTTTCCTTTTTGTCTTTAAACACAATGACTGAGAAGCTAATCTGGAGTATGCATTCTTCAGTGCCTGTCAGCTTTTGTTCTGATGTAGGTGTAACCTTTATCTGTTTCTACTAGAGCATTCAGAAAGCTCTTTACCTTTGCATGCATACAAATACACTCTGGTGAGCACTGCCATTCATGTGGGCCCATGGAACAAGGGACCACAGAGTCAAATGTTGCTGGGGCTGACAACTGATAGAAGATGTGAGCAAAAAGAGGCATCCTGTGCATCTGACTGTTGAACTGAAGATCAGCAAACTAACCTTCAAACAGTTCTAGTTGTCCAAGATCAGTACAAGACCTATAAAGAGTCCCCTGGTGTTTCTCCTAACATAAAGAAGCACGGACACAGGAGAACACTCAAAGATTTCTCATGGTTTCTTGTAGCTTAATGCAGCAAGAAAATGACAAATATTCTGTGAATCAAACTTAGCAGTGGGTTTGTAATGCTCTGAGGCAAACTTCACCTGCAGAGTCCTCTCCCTGTGCTTGGTTTCTTCTTCGTCAGTGCACCACCAGCTGACCACAGACCCAAGGCATCTGGCAGTGCATTGTATCTGCACTGCAGCTCACATTCCTCTTCTCAGTCTGGCAAAAGAGGGAAGTGGTAGCAAGCAAGAGAAGCAACTCCAGAGAACTTTCCTCACATGCGACATTTTCCTGCATTAACTGTGTATTCCAGTTGTTACTGTTGGTCTCAGTGCCTTGTAGTGTCTCCTCCACAGTGATCTATATTTTCTTTATATTGATGGTTATAGCATATATGAAAATACTCTGCATTGTTATTGCAGTTAATGCCTTCATTTTTAAATATTTTCTTCTGCTTTTGCAATTAACTTTTGACATTAGTAAACTGCCTACAGTTGTCCTGTGTATTTCAAAGCTCTATTTTGAGAGCAGACATCAGTCGTGTCCGTTTTATCTCTTCCGTTAAGTTCCACTTTAATTGCCAACAGTTTTAAATAAAGACCGAAGTCTGTGAAATGATTTTGTAACTGTCACAATAGTAGTGCTCAGTTCTAGAATAAACAGGCAAATCTTCAAGTGCGTATCAGTGCTGTGTTAGGCTGGAAGCAGTGTTTCTGTAAGGAGAACAGCCTACCTATAAAATATCATTCTCATAATACAGAATTCTAGCATAGTACTTTTCTCAAGACTCCAACCATCGGAGAGGATGGACACTGAAAGCAGTACTGTGGATGTGTTGAGAGCACAAAGTTCTTTGTTACCAATGTTCCTAATTGTTCCTGTAGTGTTTCTGCTGCATTCTGCCTGTGTTACTGAATGCATTTATATGTCCTCTGTCAGAGGCAAGTACCTGCATGCACTGTCCATTTGCAGCTGGCAAATGTATTTTCTCAGTCTTGGAGAACTCACCTCATATGAGACATCAGACTCTCATCCTCTGATCTTCAGATACACTATTTAAAATGACTAGGTTTTTCTTAAAGGGGAAGAGCTCTCTCTCCAAATATTCTGTAACATGAGAGGTGATCACACTACTGCAATACAGTAATAAATGCTATACTGTAATGAATAGTAGAATGATGCCAGGAGTAGGACAGCAGTTGCGTTTTGAACTTTGATTGGTTTTACACCATGGCCAATACTTTAGTTCTTCTAAAAGTTGTGTTCTTTCTTTCACTATGCGTCCAATAGTTTGAATGGGACTCCCTGTCCTTCAATGCTATTTATGTTCTGCGTAAAATGGTTTCCAAACCTTACCCTGCCACCCATGTTGCTGTATCACCACCTTGTGGTGAAGCTGCTGTGCAGTAAATGGAGGCAGAGGTTGTCCATGTGTGTAAAAAGATTTTTTTTGACTGAAATGCTTTAGTAGAAAAATGCTGGTACATAGATATTGATGCTACGTATTGGAAAATAGGAGAAGATGGTTAATCTCCTTTACGTTTGCAGAGCTGGTTCAGAATAATTGAGAAGTCTTCAGTGCAGCAGAAAATAAGATATGTAACATGCTCTTGTAAAATACAAATGGATGTCATGCACAAGCAGGAAGAAGGTTTATTCCTGGCTTATAACTAAGTATGTAAAAATTCACCAATTTAAGTGCAGGCAACAGCTGGACCACAATGTACAATTCAGCAGAAGCCTGCAGCCAGGATATAGGATATATCTGATATCCTAATATATTATGTAGGAGAGTGCATTTTTTAAAGAAAAGGTAGAGTTAGGCTCAAGTACATTGCTAAATTGGATGTCAGAAATGTTTTCCAGATTTTGGCTGAAATCTTAGCTACAAGTTTCAAGGAGAGCTTAAGAACTGCTGAAACACTGGGTTTGGAATTCAGAGTTCAGTTTCTTCTTTTATCACGGTTTGTAGACCATATGGTATATCCTTTGGGTTATCCAACTGGAAATATATAGTGGGTTTTTTTTTTCCCCAACTGGAAAATAAAGTGAAATGCACATTTCAGCATATATTTCGTAAGCACGTGAATGGCTTTGTTATTAATCTGTGACCAGAGATCTGAATAGCATAATCTAGAGCCTTTCTTCACATTTGACAACACAATGTACTAAACCATGTGGGATGCATTATTCTATGTGTCTCATGATTTGCTGATCAAGGCTGCTGCCTCATTCAGGCCACTTGACCATCCCTTTAGTGCCAGGATAGCACCCTGCCTGCTACCAAAACTGTCTGAAAGTAGCAGCATATAACTTCAGCCCTGCTAAGGGGAAGCCTATATTTTTAGGAAACATCAGCATATCTCTTGTAGTCCAGTGCAATTATACATATAACTTTGAAGTAAATCACTCCTTGAATTCCACTCCATTTTCCTTCAACCATTATCTCCTCATTGCTTTTACTAATAAGAGCTGTGTCCTCACAGCTTTTTCTGTATAGTCTCAGAAAATGAAAATAACACGAGGAGGCAACATTTTTAAGACTTTCTTTTTTAACCTTAGGGTTGTGTGGGTTCCTGCAGATTTGTGAACTCACTCCTAGGGATCTGTGAAATACTTTGGAGGAAAAAGAAGCCTATTTTGGTAGGGATCTGTGTACCTTCTGAGAAGTGTTAGGTGTTAAAATAAACGAAAACTCAACAATGTAATTGTATGTATACACCAGTAAGTCTGTCATTGGTGGGAACAAAACTCCAGAGTAATTGTGCCATGAGGCTCAGCAGACTATGGACAGCAGTGCTGTTGTATATGTGCATTCATTCTGAGAGTGCCTCACAAACATACAAGTGTGTGTTCAAATACTTGGAAATCTCCTTAACTTTCTTTATATCAAGAAGTGAGGGATATTATCAAGTTTATATTCCAAAACTTAATAAAAGACAAATAAGAATGAACATAAATCATAGCTCATAAAGTATGACACAGCAGTAGGTTAGTGTGTGTCCTGTAGAGGGGCTAAGCAAAATCAAACAACTGAATAACTTTCTACTGAGAAAGGTTAAAATTCTTATGAACTCTTATAGCTTGTACAATATATAAAGAAAAAATATGTATAAATCCATTAGATAGCCGAAGGCTGTATATTTCCAGCATGGTTAGTTTGGAAGCCAGTAAGGCTTCACATATTTTCAGCCAGCTTCAGTATTCACATGAGCTACAACTAAAGTTGTTGTATATTTCTGTTCATTTTGCTCAGCTGGGAAGTCATCAGTTCCAGACAAGACTACAGACCCAGAATAAATCAGTGCCTTTCAGAAGCACTGATGAATTTATTTGTATTTCTTCAAGAAATGTCTCACTTCAAGGAACAAAACCCTGGCAAGGTAAGAACTGCCAAGGAGCGATGATTTGATGCTGTTGGGTGCAAAGGTGAGATTTAAAAAAAGGAAAAAACACAGAAAAAAAATGAAAATGCATATTATGGAGCATTCAATCATGAGTTAGTCTCCTAAGTGCTACCTGTGTGCAGAACATACAGGTGGACAGATGATCACTGAGAAAAGGTGTCCATGGTGAAGTTCATTAGCAATAAAATCCTGCCCTGTTAGCTGCTGGAACCTCACCATTCATTCTGTGGAAGGGAGATATAAAGCACTGCTATTTTATAAAATCTATAAAAAGTGATCAGTCAGTCAATCAGTCAATAACTGCACCATTTAAAAAAATTGTAGTTTGCAGAAAGGGCTGTACCGTATGTATGGAATAATTCTCCATATTGTAATAATTTTTATTCTATACAGCTGTAGTTGCTGTTTTTCTGGAAAAACTGAGCTGGAGAACGCAGTTCATGAAGTGGCAAGCCAGAGAAGTTTAGGGTGAATACCCCAAAAGAATAGTACCCACACAAAGTAATGCAGGTGGACAGTATATTTTTGTATGGCTTATCCAGATGATATAAAGACAACCAGTAAACAAGGAAAGACTCACCTGTCACTGACAGTCGAGGCTTGCCTGGAACTCCATAGGGGAGGTGGTTCAGGCCCTGATTCAACAGTTCCCATACAAGTAGGTTTATTCTTTTCTGACAGAAAGAGGATGGTTACGTAGTTCTAGTCCAATGTAAAGCAGCATTCTTCTTCAAAGAAGAAAAGTAAATAAATGTAGTAGCATATAGTGGCAACATCACTGGGAAAACGTAGATTTCAGGGAACCATAGAATGGCCTGGGTTGAAAAGGACCTCAAAGATCATCTAGTTTCAGCTCCCCTGCTGTGGGCAGGGTTCAGAGCCACATCCAGCCTTGCCTTGAATGCCTCCAGGGACGGTGCATCCGTAACCTCTCTGGGCGTTTTTCACTTTTACATTTTTATTGCTAAACATAAATATGTAGAAGGAGAAGATTAGGGTATTTAATTTCTTCTCTTTTGACTGCAATTAAATATACTATAAAATTCTTCATGAATGCCCTTAAGAACAAGCAAATTGGAAACATGTAGTAGCACACAAGAATATTTGGAGTTCAGACTGAAAATACCAGTGAACACCAAGATCAAATACATTTCAAAGGTATATGAGTTACAAAAATACAAAAAAAATTCTCTGACTAGGATGATAGGGTTGTGTTTAAAAGAAGTAAGTAAGGTAAGGAAATACAATACCAGAATACACAGTACCATAATTCTGCTGCGTAATAATATGACAGAGTAGCTATATCCTTAAGATGGATCTAGTCCTGACTTAGAAAAGTTGATTTTGACAGCATTTTTTTCTTTGTTTTCCTGACCTCATTCTCTGAGCCATATCACTATTTTGCAGTTTAGTTATAAGCAGATTAGCACAGATGTTGTGTGCAGAATTTCTTTGAATGACCAATTTTGTTGCAATTCAACTCTAAAGCGAATGAATTTTTACTATAAACATTCAATGGATCAGTATGGGATGTCAGTGTGACCAGCAAGCATCAGAACAAAACGCTTCTATGAAATAATACAACAGAACTATACAACTTATAGAAGGATTTCTTGCTTTTTTGGAGATATGTATTGTAAAATTGAAGCTAGTGATTTGTTTTGTTTCTTGTGTATTGAGTGTTAAGCTGTTGTTGTGTAATGAAGGCAAATTAATTTCTCATCATTTTAACTGAGCTTGTAAATAAAAATAGCATATTATTATTATAGAAAAGGAAGTATATTCTAATTAGCAAAAAATGCATTGTGTTATGCTTATTTGCACAAGAACTGTTAAAACATATTCTAATTTAAAAGGAAAGAAGAGAAAAAAGCCCAAACCTCTATATTTCCGCTGCGTCCTAGATTCATTTGAAGTGCAACATTCTGGAGAATTTTTCTTTGGAAAATGATAGAAATATTTATAAAAATAGAAATAGTAATGGCCAATTTTCATGTCTTTGTCAGTTTTGCCTACTAGTCTGCAGTGTATGTACATTTTTCACTGTCTTGGGAAGTTACATTCCTGGAGTTGTCCTCTCCTATGTCTTGCGTAAGTATGGTCTCTTTTTCAGTCACAGTTTCTGTATGAGGATTATTCATTATTTGGTCTCTGTATAGGGAGTATTTTTATTTATTGTTATACGTACATGCATGTATGCACATGTATATATGTAAATTCTGACAAATGTCATTAGCTCTTTGGAAGTCAGCTTACAAGCTTTTTCAGCTTCTTGATTCTGATGTGATTTTGCATAGCCATGTGTCTCAGATAGAGATGTCAAAATCAGACTAAATCAAGATGATGATAAATGTTACAGTGATCAAAAATTGTTCCTCACTGGAACTAAGAAGGTGACACTTGGTATGAATACCATAGTGTTGTTTTGTGATGAGTAAGAGTGGCTCCCATAAAATGGATTTATTAAGGGTTTGCCAGACACAGGCATTTCAAAGTGGGCTATCTTATGCAAAATTAATTATATTATGTAGAATTGATAATACAGAGCACTGTTTAATCTTTATTAACTTTTTTATAAAGCAATATTTCAATGCATTTTCTCTTTCTGCCTTTATCACAGTATTGTGTGCCTTTTTATGTCCCTTCCTCAAGTGCAATGAATTTGGACAAAAATTGTGCAACAAAGTTAAGTCTGTTCTGACAAAACTAGATTTTGGAATAGTGGAATACATCAACCAGAAGAAAAAAGAGAGATCTGGTGAGTAAGTGCAGTCCCAAATAATGCATTTCTGTATGCAGAGACCACCTTATTTGCCTTGAAAACAGTTTGGCTTGTCCTGTTAAGTCAATTGTGAAGATGTTTCTTAATTTGAACCTGGCTATCTTTCTTGGCTTAACGAATACTAATGTGTGTCATACATCTAGGTACAGTAAAAAAAAAAAAAGAAGAAAAGATTTAATTGAAGGAAACAAGGCAGGATTGATGGTTCTTTTCATATGTGATTGGCTGTACTGCTTGTAGATTTTCAGAAAAAAAAACCTACTTGATGTTGAATGAATGGTATGAACTATCTATTTCTATTTAGATAAGACAAACTCATCCAGGAGAGAAAATCACTCAAGAACACAAAACTGTACATCACAGGATTTTCAGTAAGAGACTGAGCTCTGTTCTAGCATCTGTATCTGCCTTGTTTTACTCACATCAGCAACAAGAAAAAAAAAGGTGTTTTCTTCCCCAGATACTCAGTAAGCATTTAAGAATTGTAGTAGGCCATTAGCTGGAAATTATTCAAAGTTTCTAGTCAGACCAGGAAGAAGTCAGCTTAAAGTCTCACTTGAAATCCTTATAACTTCAGAAACCTTTATGTTTTAAGTAATAAAGCTATTTCAGGAAAAAAAGAATTAAGTGAATGAGGTTGTCTTAAGTTTCTTTTTTGTAAGCACCAGTTACGATCATTAAAATTCATAGCTGTAGCAATTGTTTGCAGGTAGCTTTAAAGTGTGTATTTCTTAGAGCAGTCAATTGTATACTTTCCTGTTCCTAAACACAGTGAGAGGAACCATCTGCATTTTTTGTTAATCTCTCAGGTAGTGCAGTAGTTGTTGGAAATAAGGAATAATGCATTGAACTGTTTCTTTCATGCATTCTTCCACTTTGTTCTAGCTTTAAGTGGATCTGTCAGAGAGAGAGGTTAGGCTGCTGTTTCACAAATTTCATGAGCCAGTGCTGGGAAAATGGGCCAGTTTAGAGTCACTCTTTCCTGTCTCTCATCCTGGAGTTTTATTTAACCCAGACAATCTCCCTGCCTCGCTTCACCACTTGGCTTCAGCTCATGAGTACACACATCCTTCTACTGGCACAAGAGGAGAAGCAGCAAGTTGCAAAAACGGTCAACCAACAGTAACATGACTGTGCTTTCCAGTGATACTGGCTTATATTATGTTAAAATATTCGCCAGATTATTCTCAGACAGAGAGGAAATTAAGTGAAAATCGTGTTTCGGTTTGTCTGCTAGGAGCAACATTCTGCCAGACATCAGAGGATGCTTTGTATGCACATTTGCATATACATTTTATGCATTTGCATATAAATATTATGAATGCAGAGTAATTGGGTGCAAAAAGAAAAGAAAGATGGTGAGGAGGAAGGAAGACTTCATGCAGAAGTTATCCAGAAAATTGTATGTTTTCAGATATAAGTATGTAATGTGCTGGAGTAAATGCACTGCCTATTTTAACAGTGTGTTGCAACTGCACCTTGTACTGGCAGCATAATTTAAAAGATAAATATATATTGTAGAGGACACATTATGTTAATGTGACCAACAGAGGCTTCTGAAAGAAGTACAGTACAGGTAAATGAATGTGTTTGAATGCATTTCAGAGCAGCATTCTCTCTCCTGCCTTGGCTGCTGCACAGTATATTTTGATAGATATCTAGCTTTTTACCCAGCCTTTTTTCTCGCCTCCATAACATATTACATAAATGATACCTATATCAACAGGTGGCAGTTTGCTATACTGCCTAAATTGTGTAGCAGAGAGCACACACAGAACCTGAAAGTCCATTGTCATGAGTAGGATATTTTTTTTTCTTTCAGAAACAGCAAAAACAAAACCCACAGAAGATGACAGTGAATTAGACATATCAGCCCTGTGTCCTAAGGTGACGTTTCTTCAGTCAGCCTTATCTTTTTTTTTTTTAATCTATATAGATAATATCCAGACTACTATCTAGATAAATGTGTGTATTTTTTTTTGGCTGTAGAATGATTAAACCAGAATTTCACAGCAAAGGGGACTGTTTACATTTGCAAAAGAGAATTTGCAGCTAATTTTTTTAAATTAAAATATAGAAGGGAAATGCATAGAAATTCTGTATAATTTGTAATATACTTGGTTAATCATTTGTTGGATCATTTGTAATGGTAGTATAAATAAGTATATTATCTGCAACGTATTTCCAAATATGTATGAGAACACTCTTTCTCTTAATATGTATGGCAGACTATTTTTTCCATTATTATCAGAACATCAGTTGTTAAAAAATAAGATACATTTCTAGAAATTCATACACAATATTGGATCAGTCATGTGTAGAGCCTGACTTTAACAGTGATCACCTTGAAGGAGTTTTAATATTCTGAAATATATATATATAATAGAATAAAAAAATGTAGCAGGCATAATTGAACATGATGAATTTCTGAAGGATAGTGAGTTAAGATTTGGCTGTTTTTCAGTTAATAAAATGTTCTTGTTTTGATTTGTGTTTATGCATTTATTTATATTTATGCATATGTTATATTTACAAGCTTATTTTGATATCATTACAGTAAGATATTACATTCAGAATGAGTAATTGGAATTTCCTATGCTTAGCTGAATACGGTCATGAATTAAGAAGGGTAGCTCATTTCTAAGTCTTCTGTACCATCGTTTTAATGTTTCTACCATTAAAACTTAAACAGGAGACAATGCATAGTACTGCGATATGCAGGATACTTCTTTTTCAGTATCTAAACATTGGCTTCCTGTAGTGTGAATTTTTGTATTTATACGTAGGTTAGTCCTGCAGTTGTTGCCAAAGAGCTGTCAGTGTCTGACACAGATGTATCAGAAGTATCTTGGACGGATAATGGGACCTTTAACTTATCTGAGGGGTATTCTCCACAGACAGACACATCTGATGGTATGTAACAGCTTTATCTGTTTTATCAACCACGTGCGATCTTGTAAGTTACCTGAAAACTACTAGAGAATTTGAGAACAGAAGTGTTTGGCCTTTTTGGTTTGTTTTCTTTTGTTTGCCTATTTGTTTTTCAGTACTGAATTTAAATTTCATTCCAATGTTTATTTTATTTTGGATACACCTCCTATAAGAACTGTCTCAATCGTGAAAATAATGAAGTACATCACTAAGCATCTAGATCTATAAGTAGCAGTGAGTAAAACAGATGCATCTGAAGATGTGCCAGATCTCTTCTGCCAGACCTATTAAGGAAGTGAACATTTTACGTTAGTATCAGTTCATTCAGGAAAGAAGTGTATACTTTGTATGGTTAAACAGACAATTAAAGACACTTAGTCTTGAGCCTAAAGGAGACATGAAGACCAAGACTAGGAAGGGATCCTCAAGCACTTGTCTTTGTCTTGTCTGGGTCTTGAAGTTTATACTCATTACAGACCAGCATTCAGTTAGTACTAAGCCTGAAAGAATAGCAAGAATGATGGTATTTTGGTGCAGTCTTGTGTGTGGATTTGTTGCTTTGCTGATCTTGCACCTCTCTTTTAAGTTCACTGAAAATGGCAAGTGGGGTGATACTACATATCCACATTATAAGGGCCAAATTAATAATGTAAATTATTTTGTTAATATTTCAAGTTGTAAGTAGACTGCACTACATGATCATAGAGTTGTAAATCGGAATGTCTTCAAAGCTGCTTTCTGTCTCATTGCCCTCAGCTAGTACCGCTGCACTGGTTATTCCATCCCACTTGCAAGACTGCACAGTTCTGGACTTCATAACATTCCCTTTCAGCCCATTCATTTCTCCAGCCTGATGAGGTTTCTCACCTCCAGAGTATTCATTGTGTCTGCCCCAGAGCAGCTTCTTTCTGTCCATCAACTTGCTGAGAGTGCACTCCAGCCCATCATCCACGTCATTAATAAAAACTTTGAACACTGTTGGCTGCAGTATCATTCAGAGACCCTACTATTAAGTGGCATCCAGCTGGATTTTGTGCCACTTTGCATACAGCATAACCCTTCCTCCTCGCCGTTCCAGCCTGTTCTTCCCAAAGGAAATGAAGAAAGCTATGTTTTAGGATTCATTTCCTTAGTCCTTATGAGAACTCACATTGTTTTTTTTCACAGAAAGTAAGTTCAAATTGATTCTTTTTTACCTTCTCAATCAAATATTGCCTACCAGTACTAGATCAGAGTATTCCCTCATTCAGGTGCATTCCACAGGCCATGCACTGTAGTCAGTATGCTTTACACATTTCTAAAAACATGCCATTAAAACAGTCATTAAAATGTAATTTTTTATTTGTTTGCATTCTCCTTTTATCCACTTGAATGTGCCAACTATACTTGTCATCTGTAGTTTCCATTTTCTGTTCCCTATTTTAGCACAAGCACTGGACACGATAGCAAAAACTATGAATTAAGTCTTTACATTGTTTTTACATCTTTGTTTATACATGCTGTTAAAAGTTTATTAAACTTTTTAAAAGTTTATTAAAAATCTGTTGTATGTTCATGTGCATGTATTTGTAATTTATGTGTTGTGAAGAAAAAGACTTGTCACATGACAACTGCTAGTACTTCAGGTGTTTGCTGTATTTGGAAAAGGCTGTGGTGGAGATTTGCATGGGTTACAGCTGGATACCTCTTTAAAAAGGTATTTTCTTCAAATAATACTGAAAGGAGTTGTTCTCAAGCAGTTTTCCAAATCGTCTCCACATAAATATTGCAATATGGCTTTAGGTAGAAAATTCTAATGTTGTGGGTTCACTGAAATGGAAAATGCAATATAGCTAAGTGCTTGGTTTACCTTTTTGTCCGTTTGCTTTACATTTTAATCATGTTTAATGGGATTGGAATGATTTCCTCACGCAGCATGAATTCAGATTTGAAGTATCAGGCGATACGAAGTACTAGGTTCTTATTTTGGTTTAAAGGTAAGATAAAGCTCCTCTGTGTTAAGATATGGAATTATAAACGTATTCAAAGGAAAACTGACCAATTGCATTTTTAACATGTGGCTGCTTTTCTGAGGAAGCTTTTCTTGTTTGCTAACAGTTTCCCTCTGTTAATCCCGTGGTAGATTTTGACCGACCTAGTGATCACGAAGAAGCTTTCACGAGAGATCTCTCAGAATTCCCTTCTTTAGAAAATGGTGCAGGAACAAACGACGACGATGACTCGAGCATCGGTGTGCCCATCCAGCAAAACAGAAAAAAAGAACACATGTCTTTAAAGGTGGAGCATTCTTCCAGGCAGAGTAAAGAGAGACCGTCCACCGCAGGGCTCTCCCTGCCTTTGACCAGTGACCAAACCTTTAACCTAATGAGCGGGATTGCTGGGGATGTCATCGCGGCCGCTGTGTCCGCTGCCATCAAAGACCAGCTGCAGTCTGCTCAGCCTGCTCCCTCACGCACGGTGCCCAGCTTGAGTGAGGAGACAGACACGGAGGAAGCCGATGATTTTGAACTGCTTGACCAGTCTGAGCTTGAGCAGATCGAGAAAGAATTGGGACTTTCGCAAGGCCAAGAAGCAGAATCCCAGGAAAAAAAGAAGTCCTCAGGCTTCCTGTCACATCTGCTTGGAAATCATTAACCTGGGAATTGCAGCTGCTGACATAAAGGAAATGAAACATAAAACACACACGAAATCAAATGCAAAAAAAAGGAAAATTCTGAGCTGTAAGCTTTAACTATCACTTTAGATGTGTTGTAATAATTTCCCTTATGCAGAGTGAATTAACTGGATTAAATATCAGCTGATACTGATAGTTTAATGTTTCTGGTAGTTATACCTCAGTGTAATAGCATGGAAATGAATTATCTATCCACTGTTTGATTGCAGATGTGTGTTGGAGGTCAGTTGTTCAAAACAATTGTGGGAGAGGTATTTTTATCTAATGCCAAACATGCATTTTGGTGTCCTGAGCCAGATTTCCAACATCGGCAATTGATGTACTCATAGTTGCCAACCATGTCATGCAATTAATGGTTGACGCAGCAAGGATGAGTTATCAGAGGATCACAGTGAAGCTAAATCTCACCTCCTTCAAGTCGTGCCAGGAATCCCTGCAATTACTGTTACGTATAGTGCATCTTCTACTTAAGAATACATTTCTTCTTTAAATGCGCACGCAGCACTATCGGAGAACTCCATTCGACACTTAAAAAGCTTTGAGTTATATTGGATACGGTGATGCATTTCCACATTTTTGAGGTTTTAGGCATGTAGAGTTGTCAAGTGGCACGCTGTGTGACTGACCACCTGCTGCATTCCTTCATAGCCTGGTCCTTGGCAGTACTGCCTGCGTAAAGTCAGCTGAGATACTTTTATAGATGAGTTACTGTGTCATCTGAACAGCCTTCTGGGGAGCAGGTGGGATAGTTATTGTTCAGACTAGGGAAGATAGAGAAGTTAGAGGTAAGGAGAAGGGCTTTTTAGCTGCTACTTGCATAATTCAAAATGTTGTGGGGTTTGTTTCTGTTTTGTTGGTGCATTGTTTGTTTTCTCTTTCCCTGTGACAACTGCCATCACTTTCAACAAAAGTTGTGCAAGCTGGATCTTGTGAGATACTTAAAAGTACTTCCTGAAGTCATTTGCTGTGGAAGACACTCAGAGTCTTTTTCCTGGCATGTAATTGAAAACAAACACTCAAACGAAAGTGAACTTGTTCCAGTGATTGACCATTTTAAACTCCACACTCAGTGCTCAGTGAATGGCGTGGGATCTTAAGCAGGTTACTTGTTGAACTTTTCCTTTCGTTCACCTTTAACGAAGTTGAAATTGTAATACCACGCAATAGTAATCAAAGAAATAGGAAGAAGTAAAGCTAGTTTCTCTTATGTGACATAAACTGGTAGCAAAGTGGAGGGACCATGTCAGCTGCTACTACTACTAAAGTGATTTTCCATTTGCTGGCATCTTAAGAGGCGAATACTGTCATCTGGGACCCTCAGAAAGTACAGCAACAGAGTATAACAGTTTCCACTAACGTGTTTGTGTAGGTAAACCTGTGTTTGAAGTTAACTCCATTCTAATTACTTTTTCTTTCCTTGAGGTGAAAAAATAGGGAGATGGACAAACAGATTGTAGCTAAAGAGAAGAGAATCTTTGACACTGGCTTTATCGTCGCTTGTGCTTCTGTGTCAGTAATGCATATTGACCGTGTTTGCTGTCCTTTACCAGTAAAAAAGTGAGCCTGTGCCTTCATTATCAAATCACTTTCGAAGCGAATGGATGTTGGATATCAATCAGCCAAGATGCAGCTTTTGAAATTGTAACATCTTACCTTTAAAAGCAAGTTTCTGAAAACTATGTAAAAAAAATCAAACCAAACCAAACCAAAACAAAAAAAAAACAACACAGCCAGATCGCTTTCACACTGTTAATTGTTAAGTTTCCTTTCCAACTTCCCCCAGCCTGTCCTTCCCAGCTGGAAAAGTAGAAACAAAGGAAGCTTTTGCTGGGAAGTCCCAATGGTTAAAGGCCGTTTCAGTTAAGGACATTGTGTCCTTGCTGCATGTGTAGGACAGTCGATGCAGTGAGAAGCCCACAACTTCCAAGATGCTGATGGGACTTAGCTGAGCTCCTAGACCAGGTGTGCTCTCTGAATAAGGGTGCTGGTGCCCAGGGAAACGACAGGCTGCAGGACAGGGGACGCTGGGGAGGCAGCAGGCCTGTGTGAGCTTGACTGGAGTGCGTGGGTGAGAGTGGCTGTCAGTGGTGGCATTGCAACTGTGTGCACTTTATTGTCGTTTTATGAAGAATACTTGTGGTCGTGAAAGTACCTACCACTGGGCGCTCTTGTAGAAGAATAAATCAGATCAAGGAGGATAAGCAGTTGGAGGAGGTCATTGGACTTTTTGTAAATGATCCATTTTCTGGTTTCAACACAGATCACTTTGAGTCAAGTGTGTGTCTCAATTTTTTTTACAGAAACTAATAGCAAAACTTGAGCAAGCAGATCATTAAAGATCAGGGATGCCATTGCTTATTTGAGTGTCTGGAATTCATCTGTTCTCATGGTAGCTGATAGTACTTTTTAATGCAAGCCCCTAAGTACTGTGTAATGGGAAGGAGGTCATTTTGTAGCATACAATATTCCTTCTAAAGCAGAGGAAATATGTTTACTTTCTGTGGAGTGTTACCTCTCCTCTCCCAAAGAAGGGCTGGTAGGAAACCCTCTGCTCAGCCACAGTACATTCCACAGTAGTTGGACAGCAGAACGCAAAGGAAATATTTCTCTCCTTTGTAAGCCCTTCCACCCCATTTAGTCAGAAATAACTTCAGAAGCCTTCATTAAGCTGTACTCCAGCAGCAGCCATTGTGTACAACTCCTGTCACATCATCTGCCTGTGGTCCAACCTTCGCCATCGTCTTCTCATCGTCCAAAATGAAATACAAAGGCAGGGAGAGGGTCCAGTGAGCACAAGGTGGCATGTGGCTCTGAAGCGTGTGTTTGTGATGCAGGAGACATGCCTCTGGGCACCTTGTGGGCTGAACACAGCATGGTCATGGAGTGTGGAGGATGGAGGTGAGCTCGCACAGAGCTCGATGCAGTGGGATGTGCTCATGTGGTGACCTAACCCCACCTGACCACCTACCCATGTGTTCCTACACCTCAGTGCCTGACTGGGCTGTCAGCATTGAGTCAGGGCTTTATGCACATGAAGTGCAGGACACAAGCACCTCTCTGTGCTGTTGCAGTGGCCCTGCTGGGCACTGACCCTCAGCTCTCCAGCTCAAAGCAACAAAGGAGGGCAGCTCATTTGGCCCAAAGTATTGGGATCCCAAACCGCTCTCGTCCTCAGGTTTGGTTTGCACATTTCCAGCCTCCATTTGAGCACGCTTCCCTCCCCCCCCCCTTCTCTCCCCCCCATTGTAGTGTGTGTTCGCAGTGCAGCACCCCATGGGCAGCACCTCCATAGCGGGTGACCAGAACCTGGAGCGTTACAAATCGTCTCTGTTTGAAGTACTTCACAGCACTTTACCTAGCTTGCTTACTATTTTGTAAACATGGAGTTATTACATTGATTGTTTGTAAGACCGTTTAATAAATATGTGTTAGTTTTTATCTTTCATCACATCTAATTGTACATTTGTTCCCGGGATAGGAAAAAAAAAAAAAAAAAAAAAAAAGAAAAGACGGCGAGAAAAGCCTTTTTGCCGCACTTTGTTTATTGCTTGGCGGTGTGTCGGGTCACTGTGAATAAACACTGATCTCAGCTCTCGGCCACCGAGTGCCGATGTGGCGTTATTTCCCAGCAGCGGAGCCGGGGCTGGGGGCAGGGTGGCGGCGCTTGGGGGCGGCCTCCAGGCCGGCAGGGGGCGCTAGAGGCGGCAGCGCCCGCCGGGCGGAAGCGGCGGCGCGCAGCCCGGCTTTCCGGCGCAGCGCTGCGTCGGCGGCTGCGCGCCTTCATCTCGACGGGCGGAGCGGTGTCGCGCGGTCCCTTCGTGCCCCGTCCGGCAGGTACGTGCTCCGGGAGGGGGCAGCGGGCTGCTGGGGGCCCTGCTCCGCACGGCATGGGGAGGAGGCACCAGCACCCGGCCCCGCGGGTGGGTGCCTCGTGGGTGTGGGCCAGAGCCGGGCCGGGCCCCTCCTCCGCCTCCCGAATTGCGGCGGTCACATCCGGCAGGCGTGGCTCTGCGTCACTCCGTTTGTAGCGGTGAAATACGGGTAGGTGGGGGGAGAGGCGTGCTCCGAAGGGCGATTGGGATCCTTCGGCGAGCGGATAGTATGTTCTTCTCTGCAACTGTAAGCATCCGTTCGGTACAAGGTGCACCAGCTGTATTTCAATGGGGTAGCGCGGCCTTTTGTTTTCTGTTCACGCTTAGTTTCCGGCTGCAGGGCGACGGACCCAGAAAGCAGTAAAGTTGGAGTCCACTTTTCGAAAGCTGCTGCTTCACACAGCAGCTCTGTCAGAATGTGTGTCTGTCACTGACGATTCTCCCTTTTGGCAGCTTCTGGTGGCAGCTGCTGTTCTTCGTGTGTCACTTCCTTTTGTCTCTCAAATCGAACCAGGTGGGGGTGGCCTTGGCAACCTCCAGTGTGGACACGTTGTGTGGCTGTTTGCTTTTACTGTGTTCAAGACATTCCGTCATTTTAAGTTAGAAGGGGTGCGTTGTTGTCGTTGTGATTGCGTTGTGTCGATTGGTGTGACTGTTATCTGGTTTTCTTTAGCCCTCCAGCCATGGCGACCTACACGTGCATCACTTGCCGCGTGGCCTTCAAGGACGCGGACGTTCAGCGTGCCCATTACAAAAGCGACTGGCACCGCTACAATCTGAAGCGCAAGGTTGCCGACATGCCTCCCGTCACCGCTGAGAACTTCCAGGAGCGAGTCTTAGCGCAGAGGGCGGTGGCAGAAGAGCGGAACAAAGTCACTGCCACCTACTGCACGGTTTGCAGCAAGAGGTTCTCCACCTTCAACGCCTACGAGAATCACCTGAAGTCCAAGAAGCACCTGGAGCTGGAGAAGAAAGCCGTTCAAGCCGTCAGCAAGAAGGTGAAAATATTAAATGAAAAGAACCTGGAAAAGGGGCTTGCCGTGGAGAGTGTAGACAAGGATGAAATGAACGCAGCTATACAGCAAGCCATCAGAGCCCAGCCGTCCTCATCTCCAAAGAAGACACCTTTACCCCCTGATCACGCAGGCAGCTCTCCAGCTCCCATGGAAACTGCCAGTCTCTTGCAGAGTAAAGAACGAACTGAGAAGCCTCCGCGGCTGCAGTGGTTTGAACAACAAGCAAAGAAGCTGGCCAAACAGGAAGCAGAGGAGGAAGAGGATTCAGAAGAAGGTAAGGTGGTAAGCATGCTGTCAACAGATAACAGGTACCCCAACAGCTTGGGGTAAGCTGTGGAGTTGTTCGTTTTGTGCAGAAGTCACCTTTCATTTCCTTCAGTGATATGGCTTTTTTATTGCAGAAGACCTTCCTGTTAAGGTTTCAGTTTAACAGAGGCTTTCAAGTCAGTTCATGCTTGTGAACAGAGGCTCTGTGTCCAAAACTCTGATGGGTCTGAAGGCTGAATGTAAATACAGGCACTATCTTCCATGTAAAGTTCCATGGGAATTCCAGGGCTGACCATAAAACTGCTCCTGGAAAAAAGATGAACAAAATCTGACCATGGTTTGCTTTCCTGCTCTGTTGAAGGGAGGTAGGAGTGGAGGATTTGTTCTTCACTGCCCATCAAGACCAGAGGAGGAAATTTTCTCCTTAGCCTGATGCTGTGTGGCAAGGCTTCTCAGCACATTGCCACAAACAATAATAATAGGTGAGGAATTGTCACCTCTGCTGCCCCTTCTGCTGCCTCACCCTCCTCTGCATATACAACTCTGCTGGGGCCATCCTGGAAAGAGGACAACTGAATTAACCAGTGCTTCAGAATTCCCAGAGGAAAAAAAGGTTGTTTTTAACCTGGACTCTGCTAGTGCAGTGTAGTTTGCAGCACAGCTTGCAAATGCATCTATTACAGCATTAGAATGAGATGATTTAACTGCGTCCATAGTTGGGAACAGGAATGAGTGCAGTGGGAACATGCTATTCCAGCTTCAGTACCAGACTGGAGATGAAGCATACTCTTCTGCTGGTGGTTTTAAATGTCTGTCTTATTTGGCTGTGGCTTTCTGCATTTACAAAAGGTCAAAAGTTAAGAAATAGGGGAATCAAAGCCCTTCCTGATGAACCCTGAACCTCTGGGGAATCCCCGATTGCTTGTGGTCTGCATTGAGCATGGCAGTAGTTCTGCAGTCACGTCAGCTTGTTAGTAAATCTCAGACAACTCTGAGAATTTGCTTTTTTCTCTTTGTTAAAAGATGAATGTGTGAGAGGGAGGGTATTTGCTGTTAAGTCATTGCTGGAAATTAATATTTTCACGTTTCTGACAGAGCCGTATTTTGAATGAGGAATACATGTGTTCTTGTGCTATAGCAACTTTAATTAAGATTTTGAAACTGCAGTAAAGTGTTAGTTGTTGAGAAAATGGAGGGAAAAAAACCTTTTCTTTTCTGAGCAGTCGTGAATTTTGCTGTGTGTTTTGTAAAAAGAGAAGAACTGTTTTACTGGAAATAGTACCATCTTGTGCCTGAAACTAAGGGTGAGAACACGATATTTTCAGTTTTTTAACTTCATTGGTAACTGCTTTGCCTGGAAGAAATAAGCAAATAAATATTTCTGTACCTTCTGTTTAAAAGGCTGGGAAGATATGGATTCTGATGAAGACCTTGGCTCTGAAGAAGAGATGGAAGGTGTGGGAGAAGAGGAGAAGCAAGCAGAAGCTGACGGCGCTTCTGCCGTTGCAGCCATACCCGTTACAGACTGCTTGTTCTGTTCCCACCATTCCAGAACTCTCATGAAGAACGTGGCCCACATGACAAAAGTTCACAGTTTCTTCATTCCAGACATAGAGTACCTTGTGGATCTTAGAGGACTAATCAAGTACTTGGGTATGCCTGTAAATATCCTCTGATTTTAACCTGGATAATTAAAGACTCTTCCTGCTTATTTTAGCTTGGATACAGCTTAAAATGTGTTTTGGGCATTGTTTCCTTGGATTTATTTATTTGTTTATTTATTAATCTATTTACTCATTTATTTAGCGAGATCTAGAGGCTATTTAGTTCAGTATTTAGATTGTTCTGAGGTTTGCCAGGGAGAGTGGGAGAAAACCCTACTGTGCAAGTGTGTGGTCGTGGACCCTGTAAGTCTTACATGGTATTCTAATGCTGAAGAGGTTTTTAATAGAAAGGTGTACTGCAAGTATGAAATGTTTTCTTGAGAATACATAGTGATCTGTACCTTGTCATGTGAATTCTTTCAATGTTAAGACTGTCCCTTATGCCTTATGATCTAGGCATAGGGACTGCAGGAAATGAAGGACTCAAGGCTCTTCCTCTGTCTTCAAATTGGGAAGCCTACATCACAGAACTGTTAAGTTAGTAGAGAGGCTCCGTTCAGACCAATGAGTGTCTTTTTTGTTTTTCTGCAGGAGAGAAAATAGGTGTTGGGAAAATCTGTATCTGGTGCAATGAAAAGGGGAAGTCCTTCTACTCTACAGAGGCAGTACAGGCTCACATGAATGATAAAAGCCACTGCAAGCTCTTCACAGATGGAGATGCGGCCTTGGAATTTGCAGACTTCTATGATTTTAGGTAAGGACGTTTTTCAGTCACACTTTTTATTAGAATCTCGTTAGTTTTTAAAATTTACTCCTGATTTTGATATGATGCTTTGCCAACTTTCTACTTGAGTTTAACAGCGTGATTGGTTGTGCTCTCCGTTGACCACTAATACCTACATGAAAATATATTTTCAATTCTATTTTGTATGTTGTTACTGAGTTTAGATTTCAAAGATCAAAAAAAAGATCATAAAAGGATGTAAATGTAATTTCTGGCACCTTTTCGGTAGATTTGGAGCTTACAACATACTGAGGAGTTTTTCTTTTAAGCAGCTGGAGTTGAACAGGATTGTTATGGTGTAGAGGCCTCTTGCTGAACTTCATTCGGTCGTCCTCAGCTATGATCGTTTTGGTCAGAAACAGCTACTGCTGTGATGGAGTGCTCCCATTCATTAATTGTGCAGAACTGTGGTGGCTTTTCAGAATGAAGAGGTGTTGTTTTGCAACAGGACCGTGCTGGATTGTAGAACTTTGTGGAGGAAGGGAGGACCCTGTTTTCAGCCTTTGTTCTAGAGATGATATTATTGGATAGAACTCTTAAACTGTGGTTGGTGAAACGTGACAGTACTTGGGACTTTCTGTAGCCATGGATCTGTTGTGTAATGGGCACGCGTAACTGTGGCTGCTTGCCACATATAAAACATATTTTGCTACTGCTCCCCAGGAGCAGTTACCCAGATCACAAGGAAGGGCAAGACATGGAAGTTCCTGGAGATCTCCCAGCAGAAAGAGAGTTGGAATATGATGATGACACTATGGAGCTGATCCTCCCTTCAGGTAGCACTGCATTTCTCAGCATTTGGCCTTTACATAGCTTTCATGATATTCTTGATGGCCATATTTCAGAACCATCATCACTGTGCTTAATCTTTCCTCCTTTGAATAGGTGCAAGAGTGGGTCATCGTTCTTTAATGAGATACTACAAGCAACGGTTTGGTCTGTCAAGAGCAGTGGCTGTTAGTAAAAATAAGAAAGCAGTAGGTCGGGTGTTGCAGCAGTACAGAGCTTTGGGCTGGACAAGCCAGACAGGTAAGTGACACATTGAGGTTTTGGCAGAAAGAAGAAATTGCCAGTATGGGAAGAAAACATGCTGCCTTAAAATGGTAGAGTTTTGCAATTAAGTAGTAACCCTACAAGTGCATATCCCTCTTTCTCTTCTTCCTCCCTGAAGGGGCAGTCTTTGCTCAGAAGCGTGATATGCAGTACCTGCAGAGGATGAAGTCCAAGTGGATGCTCAAGATGGGAATGAATAACAACGCTACAAAGCAGATGCATTTCCGGCCACAAGTTAGATTTTAAGTACTGTGAAGAACTGCCTGCAACAGATTTTGGGAAGGGGTATTTAATGTTTCTGACTTGTGGATTCTGTTATTAAAATGGACTCGGTTTGTAACAAGTGTCAGTGTGCTGGCATATTTCCCTGCCTATGAGATGACTTGCAGGGTGTTGCTCTTCCATTGAAATGATGGTTGATTTAACGTAAAAATGGAAGTATCTTAAATACATATCAAAGTAATCACCACAGTGAATGAGCATGTATGCATAGATGCTGTCCATCTGTGGGGGGACAGTGCCATTTGTCTCTATATCTTGAGTTTTCAGTTCTGTGAAACAGTTGAGGCCAAAATAAGATCCTGGATCTAAGAGTCAGAGATACTGTATTAAAGGTATGTACTTGTGGTGCCAGACATCAACTAGCTGGGTCTTTGGGACTTGTGGCTGCCACTAGCAAGGTGAAAATTTGAGAGCAGAGACTCTGGGAAAGTTAAGTGATAATTATTCAAAGAAATACAGTTATTGGAAACATAATTCCAAGGTTAATTTTGTATCTTGACTTTACTTGGTTAATGCTCCAGCTCAAGGCTTGATTAATAGCTTCTGGTGCGATTGGTTTATATCCAATTTCATGAATTTTTGTTACCTAAAAACTGCTCAAAATTACCATAATGTGCAGGTGAACGTCAGTCTAAACTTCTGATGATTTCATAAACAATTCCTAATTAAAGCTCTGTCATTAATATCGATATCAGTCTGCTTTTCCCATTGAGTATTTGTGTTTCTTATGATCTTGCTGAGGTGAAGTGACTTTGAGCTATGAATTGGGTGGACAGGGGCGTTCTTCCTGCCAGAACTGTGCTTTCCCACTTGAGCAAGTGTTCTGTTACAGAGTGCTGTAGAGAAAACTTGCTTGTTAAAGAGCTCATGTATCGGTGCCAGCATTATACCGGTGTTGTAGATATTAAAGTGACCTTAGTTCTGACTTTGCTGTGACAAGGAGGACAGTTACTGATGCCTTAGAGGTAGGTGTCAAGGAGCTTAGGCGTGAAGGTGGAAATACAGAGACAACCGATGAGACAATTCGTGGCTTGGAGTGCACAAGGTTCAGCCTGAAGGTACGCAGTTTACTGCCCTCCTTCATGCAAAAGGGCAACCAGAGGAAAGCGCTGCAGGCTCACCCACAGAGCCTGCTGCTTGTGAAAGGATGGGATTGCCTGAGTGCCCTCAACTGTCTGGTTTGGAATGATACACAACAGGAGAAATGGTAGTCGTTTTAAGATTAACTAGGCAGTATGCAACGTGTCTACCTATGGCTCCATCCTGTACTTCCTGTTGTAGTTTAGTCAGAATAAGATGGAGCAGTAATGGGGAAACATTCTGATACATTAAAGAGGGTTGTATTTCTGTTAAAATCCAAGATGGAAGCAGGTGCCTTGGGAAACCAGCAGAGGGCATAGGGAAGCCTTTTCCAGCCTTGTATTTACTATGACAAGGAAGTGTAGTATGAGTACATTCATGCAGAGAGTACTGAAAGAGCAAGGGGACAAAGCTCACCACAAGTAACATTATTATTTAGGTTCAGGGAGAATGTTGTTATCAAAAGGACATAGGAACAAGTGTGCAGGTTATCTGCAGTATTCAGGAACAGTCTGCAATGTGCAGGTAACTCCAGCTTTGTGAAAGCATCTGAAAACATTTTTACTGAATGTGCTTCATAGTATTACTACTTGTTTAGTCACCTGCCTACCTTAAAAACCATACAGTGGATAGCTGAGAGCAGCTTTTTGTTCCTTACAGGAATTCCAAGTGATGCTGGAATGAAAGAACTGTCAAAACTCATACAGTGCATCTGCCATCTTCTGGGAGTAGGTCTTCTGTTGCAAATGTAGAATACCTAAAAGCAGCTAGAGCAGTACTAGAAGGCAAAGCATGCATTATGTGGAGAGGTGGAGCTAAGAAAGAGTTTTTGGGATGCAAGTAGCAGAGATGCAGGAGAGTCAAGATGTGTAAAGCACTACAGAACTGTAGGGATTGGAAGGGACCTCTAGAGATCGAGTCCAGTCCCCCTGCCAAAGCAGCTCCCTAGCCCAGGTTGCACAGGTAGGCGTCCAGAAGGGTGTGGAACATCTCCAGAGAAGGAGACTCCACCACCTCTCTGTGCAGCTGTGCCACTGCTCCATTACTGCACTGTGAAGTTCCCAAGCGCATTTATGCCAAACTTCCTATCCTTCAGTTTGTGGTCATTTCCCCTTGCCCTATCTTAACAGCTTAATACACTGAATTTGCAAATCAATGTGTAAAGATCTATTTCAAGTGAGCACCTGCTTTAAGAGTGTGTTATTGATCTGTAATTAGTTTCCACAAGGTAGTGGACCTGAAATGTAAAAAAGTTGGACTGTAGCCCAAATAACATCTACTGCTACAGCTCTAAGGAGGGTGGGTTGGTTTTTCTTTTTTTTCTTTTTTTAATCTATTAGAACTGAGGCAAACTGTGCTAATGGGTTTGTCTGCTTAGAGGTTTGGTTACTTTCCTGTGTGCTGTCTGTATAAAACTGCAGGTGAAAAACTACGCACTTTAGGTGAGGTTATACTATTACGACCCACAGTAAACAAGAAATTAGAGGTAAGCGGACATAGCTCACTGTTGTGAATCCCTGCAGCTGGCAGAACCTGGGTAGCTGAGATGACAAGCTGATGGTGCTTCATGTGTCAGAGCAAGCCACGTCGTCTCTTTTCAGGTATCTGACACAAAGGAAATGTCTGTTGTCTCACCCACTACATCCCATACTATTCCCAGCAAGGTGCAGCAGCCAGGAGCTTCGGCAGTGCCAAAAGCAGGAACAGGGGACCTGTAACCAGTTTGGTGTTAAAGATTTCAATGTGTCCGTGGTATGAGACTAAGAAGCAGAATCATAGATGCTGGCTGAGCCTGGAAGGGAACCAGAATCACTGTCCTCTGAAAGCAGCCAACATTTCCCACTGTAACGCTTTATGCATTGTCCCAAAAGCAAAAAGAGATCACAAAGCCAACTTTTAAATAGCAACTTTACCACACACATATTTGTTATATTACATAGTATGGATTTGTACAGTTCTCTGATGCAAAATAAAGGTGTCTAACATTGAGACGTATTTTGCATCATTCATTATACTTGTATTGGAATCTTTTTGCTTCCTGCTTTATAGGATTCTTTCCACTTTTTGATCTTTGCTGAGTATTTGTGGGGTAAATTACATTATCCTATGCGTGAAAGTAGGAGGCTTGCTCTTCCTGTGCTATGCATGCATTAGTAAAATCCACATGTCCCAGGACACAGAAATACACATTCACATTTTCAGATGAGCTCCCATCTTAACATTCTACCCGAGCCTGTAAGATCCTTCAGGTAAGGAATTACCGACAGTAACTTGAAAACAGAATTAGCAGCATCAAAAACTAGTGTTTTTACCGAAGTAGCAAGGTACATTTCTCCTTGTAATGCTATTCTGCCAGCTCCATGAGGGCTATTTTAAAGCATACCTGCAAGACCTTACTGGAAGTTTACAGAGCTGAGTGGTTCAGCCAGTAGTTACTAGATGTGTACAAGTTGCATTTGTATCACAAATAACTAACCCGTGCACCTCAGATGTGTGAGAAGAATGCTGCAGGGTAGGCTGTCACTCAGCTGTGGAGTCATTATTTGGGAAGCTGGGTGGAAAAACTGAGTCCCAGTACACATGTTGTGGCATATTAAAGTGCTGCAGAAAGGATTTAGGTACTGCACCACACTAGCAGTCAGACTCTACTGAAGGTGTGGCTCTAAACACTGGCTGGGGCCTGAGTTTGATGTCCGTGCCTCTGTTATTGCAGATTCTCTTAAGCTAGGAAGGAAGGCAGGCGTGCTTGTGTCGTGGTTTTGCTGCCGGTATTCACATCAGAACATCCTGTTGGGAGTTAAAGAGTTAATGGCGTGGTGGGGAGGGGAATTGGGGCGGAGCTCCGGACGGACACCAGCCGTGGTATGACACGCTGCTGTATGGGCTGCCGCGGCCGTACAGCGCTTGTGCTAACCTCGCGGTTTTAGTAGGGAGCCTTCATACCTTCGTTACCTCTCTTCCAGCTTGTTTGATTTTGTTAGATTTAGTAAACTGCCGTTCTTCCTCAAATCGTTGCCGTTATTTTTTGTTTCTGTTGTTGTTTCTAGACCCATCTCCGTTCCCATCCCCCCCCCCAAGATCGCACGGCTCTGCTCGGGTGGTGCAGTTTCCTTTTTTTTTCCCTTTCCCTCCTTTTTTCCTTTTATCACTGTCACTGATAACACCGTGACAGCTTGTAATCCTCGAGGCCAATTTGCCTTCTTATTTTGCCCGCCCCCCAACCAAATCCCATCATGCAAAAACAATTTTGTGTTTCCCTTCACAGACAATGCCTGTTAATGTCTTGGCGAGGTCTCTGCAGTCATCTATAGACATTTTGGCCTTTTTTTTTTTTTTTTGGCATGGGTAGCTTTCCACCCTTACGTTTCTGTTCTCTGCAGCCATGAAAGCAATCTGAATTTCCTGGGCAAGATCCGCCTTTGGTCTCACACAATTCTGCCTTGCTAAGCTCCACTTATGCCTTAATGGGTGGAGCAGTTATGTGTTCGTTTACGGCATGTGACACTGAAGATTTTGATGTAATATTTATTGAAATGTTCCAAAATTCTGACATTTTCTGACATCTATCATAGGTTCAGTCCTATCTAGCCTCCTTAGTTGTTCACGGTCGCAGTATCTCAATAGATTCTGTAGTTCTAGTCACTGAACTGATCTGCGCTGATGAAGTGTGTGCTTTCGAGGCACGGAAGGTGAGGAATAGTTTCAGTATTTTTTTTTCCACTGAATTGTAAGCTGTATCTACTGAAATTACCCTCATTTGGCTGCAGACCAAGAATAAACACGGGCTGTTGTTTTTATTCTAACAGTGTATGTTAAGCTGATCCCACATGAAAGTGCCTGGTGAATGGCATGATCTTTAACAGAGGACAACAGAGGACACTTGCTAGCTGCATCTTTTTTCCTACTGGCAGGCTTGCTGTCCCACAGAGAAGTGAGCACTGTGGTGGAGGTGCTGAGCTCTGTCTGTCATCCTTGAATGCCTTATAGGGAATTGCTGACAGGTCTCAGTAGAATCCCTGTAGTTCGTGGTACAGTCTGTTTTTTGTGTGCTTGTCCACGTAGCTTGTCTTAGCTGCAGAAGCGGGCATGTTGTGCTCTGGTTTGTCCCTGCCTCTTCCTGCAGTTAAATGACTGTGCTTCTAACTGCACCACAGTCCCTGGCAGAAAACAGCACAGTGTAGGAGCAGCACAATCCCATGTTTGCCCATGTACACAGCACAGAGAGAAGACTGGTTGGCTTGGCTGAGACTACATGATTCTCTAGCAAGGAGCCACTGAGAGCTCTAATGCAGCATTTCACCTTGCCCCAGAGCCTGGACACCTCTATTGGTTGTGGTCTACATCACAGAGCACTCTCCTGAAAACAGGTGCTTTTCGGATAGCTGACTGGATTTGGGTGTTTAACTGCTTGAAGGAAAGTCCCAGTTTTTGAATTAATAGGCCAGCTGTTCAATAAGTAGTTAAACACGGAAATCAGCCATATGTCTAGTAGTTTTATTTCAAATGTCTTGGTCTTTTGGCCCTGCCATTCATCTGGGTTTTTTGTTTGTTTGTTTGTTTGTTTGTTTGTTTGTTTGTTTGTTTGTTTTCTGTACTGTGGCATATCTGCAATGAGCAGTCCCAGCACAGCCGTTAGGAATAGCTCAGGTACTGTGGGTGAGACTACGGCCAAAGCAGAATGCGAATACATCAGTAACTTTGGATCATGTATAGAGCAAAACAATGTCAGAAACTGCAGTCATTCCACCTAAAACACTTATCATGTCCCAGCAGCACAATCATGCATACATAAGAGGCCACCAAGCAGACCAGGCTCTGAGTAGTTCTACCAGTGGTTAGGTACCCTCGTGCTGTGCACTTGTTGTGCTGCTGCCTGTATCATCTTGTTCTCTTTGGCATTTCACAATAGGAGTAGCTCCCAGAGCTGAGTGAGGTAGCCCAAAATGTCATCTTTGTTCCTTAACACCAGCCCTGTTAGGAGATCAAATTTCAAATACAATAAAGAAAGCCCTTTGGTAACTCTAGCAAACAACCAAAGGAAGTAGCATAGAAAAATAACTGTTTTTTACAAGTTTTGCCTCCTGCAGTTTGTGTGAGCAGAGGTGGATCACAGCTCACATTCCCTTGTGCCCACTGAAGCAAGACAATCCAGCGTGCAGGCTTTTGAACTTCCAAGCCCGTATATATGCCTATCTGTGACAGCTGCAGCCATTAACAGGAAATCATTCAAGCAAAGAGAAAAAATAAATCCCCCGTTATTGTGCATAATATTTTACTGGCTCATTGGCTTTGCTGAAGTACTCTGGTTTGGACTGTCTTGGCTGTAATGTCCAGCAGTAAGCAGAAGTCACTGTGCCAAGGGGATAATGTCACACAAATGCCTCTAGTCATGTGTTGGAAGCATCCAGTTCAGTGGCGCCCCACCTGCCCCCATGGTTAGCTTTTATGAAGTTTTCCCATAGCTCTTTCAAATCTTCATTCAAAAGGGAAACAGAAAGCTTTAAGATTAAAAGGCAACGGTTGCCTTGATGTACTTGATCCTGCTTTGTATTTTTGTTTAAAAGCAGTATTACAAGAGTAGTTCCTCCCTCATTAGCACACCTTTCTTCTCTTCATTAGCTCCCTGACAGTACCTCTTGGGGTTATTGGGGAGTAAAACAATGAAATCCACAGCTCAGCTTAAAGAGTTTGGAGGAAAAAAAGCAGTGTAATGAGAAAAAAAGATTTTGTGCAGTCCAAGACTCTTGTGTACTGAATACAGCAGGGTTTGAAGCCTGCAATAGAGTCCCAGTGGATCTCTGGAGGTAATATCTACAGAGCAGATGCTTAATGTTCTGAAAGCCCATTGAAGAGTCAGGTGAACCAATTGCTTTAGAAATATATGAGTTGTAGCCACTTCCAGCTATGGAATTGGTGTCTGGCGCTCAAGTAGATGCTAACTTCTTTGATTTAGTTCTTTTTAACTTCTCTACTTCTCTTATTTATTTGTCACAGCATACACAGGGCTTTTGCTTTTTTTCTATGTACTGTGCTGTGAGTAGCTATTTGATGGAGGCATTGAGCACCAGACTGGAACTCCATCATTAATACAACAGCATCAATTCATGAACAAGTATCCAGCAGGCTGCACAAGACTGTCTCCCTCCTTTGCCAAGGTGATGATATTGCAAAAGGCCTCATCATTCTTCTACATCTGTTTATTTTCCCCTCTGATGTGCCCTCTGGAATGGAACTACAAATCAAGTTTACAGCAAGAAAAAGGTATGTGTATCCAGGCAGAATGAGAAGAAAGGTTTGCAGAGGGACCAAGGTCTCTCCTAAAACATGGACAGCCACACAACACTGAGGAGATTCTCTTCCCCAGAAGGCTTGCTTTTTTTGGAAGCGCTCTGCGTCCAGCTGGTCTTTGAGATTTGTATTACTTACAAGTAGTATTTTAGTTGCTCAACTTTGGTTATCATGAGGCATTCTGTCACCTGTCGTGATCCCCCTGACGTCTATTTCTTTGTATCTCCTGTATTTGGATACTGAAATACAGCCAAATACTGCTCATTTGGTCATGGCATCTGTCCTTCAGGTGGATGAGCTTCAGCAACCTCTAAGCTTACTCCTGTTTCCTATCTCTTTAGTTACAGTAGATGTGCATCTTTGCAAAGACCCAGTACACTTGAGAATGGTTTCAAGAGAGACAAACCATTCCTTGTTTTGCATGTAGTTCAGTACAGTGCCTCATTTGATTTCTCACTTCCAAAAACTTCTTACAATTTTGTTCAGAGGTGTAAATGTTTAGATAACTACAAGTTATCTTGCAGTAAGTTCTTTGTCCAACAAACAGTAAACCAAACAAATGGATAATTTTCCATTTTTGGAGAGAAGGGTGTTATGGGGGGACTGTGTCAAAGGCCTTACTAAAGTCCAGATAGATGACACTAGGGCTCCTCTCTTGTCTGCTGATGCAGTTACACCAACATGAAAAGTGACCAGGTTGGTCAGGCAGGACCTGCCCTTGGTGAATCCATGCTGGTCACCTCCCTCTCTTCCATATGCTTTAGCATAGATTCCAGGAGGATCTTCTCCATGATCTGACCTAGTACTGAGGTGAGGGTGACAGGGCTGTAGCTCCTGGGGTCATCCTTTCTACCTTTCTTAAAAATGGGTATAATGTTGCCTTTTTTCCAGTCACCAGGGACTTCACTTGACCACCATGACTATTCAGCTATCATCAAGAGAGACTTGTCGACTTCTTCGACCAGTTCCCCCAGGACTTTAAACCCTGACACCATTCTTTCAAACACTGCAGTCAGGGCCTCTGGGGGCAGATCTCCTCCTTATTCTCTTCCCTCTCGCTGGGCTGTTTACCCTGGGGATTGCTTCCAGTTTGCCCTCATATGGCTGATGAACTGGGCAGATGGCATATGGGGGGCAAGTGGATGAAGAATCTCACATTCAAAGCAACAGCCTTATTGCTTTTTCTTGAGCTGGTGCTTTACACAAGCAGAACACTTCTAATGTTAGCTGCTGCACCATTTGGGAGTGAACAGTGGCAGCTCCCAGCAGGGAAGACAGACAGAGGGATGCGCGCCAGGGGTTGTGCCCTCCCTTGGCAGCCCTGCCATGAGCACTCAGTTCCCACAGATTGCACCTGTGCTCACTACTTCTTCCTCCCCAGATCCCCTCCCAGTGTCACTCTGAGCCTGCCCCTGCCCTGCTTCCTGTCTGCTCCATGGCAATGATGAAGCTTCCACCTAGTGCTAGGCTCCTCATTGCTTCAGCTGAGGGCAAACACAGGCGAGCCTTTGCAGGGCAAGCAGAGAAGTGCTCAAGGTCAGAAAAAGAACCACTAGGATGCAATGGTTAAAATCCAGTAGCCATAAAACCTCTGTAATCTTAAAGGAAATTACAGCTCCTCCATCCAGCACACCTTCCCCAGCCTCCAGGAGAATCACAACAGATTTTAGATTCATTATCCAGCCGTAGATGCCAATTTTTCCTTTTTATCTCCTCAGTACTGTCATCTTGTGTGATTAAATAGGGATCGGTGGAGTCACTGCATGAGATAAAGATAGCTTAGTCACAGAGCACATGCTGATTCACCTTTGGCTGTTTTTTATTTGGCTTCCAAAGACAGGAATCCTGCTCATGAGCATACAAAGCTAACAATATTCATGAGGCAAAGGTCTTAATCTCACTTGGAGCCTCACTCTGCTAGTGATAATGAACTTAAAACTGTTCATATTGAGAAGACAGCCCTGTAAATCAGACCCTCCTTTTGAATATTAGCATGGTTAAAAAAGCTAAAAGCAGTCAGTGAATGAATGGAGTAAGCACGAAGTGCACAACATAAGGAGTGACATTGGTGCAGCTGATAGACACAGATTGTGAACGGGAACCATGCTAGATACTCTGTCATGGTGGGCGTGATGATGTGGACTCAATGCCCAGGTTTTCCTCTTTACTGATGCCATCTGGTAAGGACTGTATTTGTGATTCCCTGTGATTTGGGCAGGTAAGTAGGCTCCACACTCAGCAGAAGAGCTTTGTCTACTCCCCTGACTTTTTCCTCTGCATGGTTTGTAGAGGTGTAAGACAGTACAGAGTCTTTTTTGGAGACAGAAGACCAAGGAGTACTGGAGAAATCAGCCAATGGCCTGATCATCCTTGGGATCTACAGGAAACACCTCTAACCTCACTTAAATGTCTTCTCCTCTGAGATGTGGACTAAATAAAGGAAAACAGCCCATGTCTTTTTGCAGTATTTTAGCAGCATTTTGCTTAATGATGGCTGCTGTTCTCAATGACTGTCCTGTTAAACTTCACATTTGTTAAAATACAGAACTGTAGCACTGGAAGAGGTTCAGTCCTTTCAGAAGAGAGACTACAGAATATCCCTGTGAAACTGACAGATAGTTGAGGTCTACAATAGACATGATCAACAGAGATAAAATTAATGTTAATCACAAGAATCAGACTCACATACCGAATTAAACGTTATATATTGATCGCCTTGATTGCTGAGGTTCGCTGCTTCGGAGCCAGAGTCGGGGCGGCTGATCGCGGGGTGCACAGGGGATTCGCTCGGTTTCCCTCACCCAGCGGTTCCCGAGGCATCAGAGCAGCCTGGCAGCTCTCGCGAGAGTGGCTGGCGGGCCTGGGGCGTTGCCAGGGCAACGGCTCTCCAACCGTGCCCACTGCCCAGAAATTGCTTCTAGGAGGGCACTGCCCACCAAGACAAAGAGAAGGAGTATTGTCACTGTCGTTGTCACTGAAACAAGTGACAGGTGCGGGAGCACCTGTTAATGACCTGGTAACGGGGTGAGGGCAGAGCCAGCACTACCAGTAGCAGGGCAGGGCTGTTCATTCGCACCCTTGTTAAGGCTATTCTAATTTGTGCTAGTGTTAGTGGGTTTGCCATGGCTGCCCCCCGCGGAAGGCTACTGCCAGGAAGAATGTGGAGACCCAGACAGAGGTCCCCTGCACACGTATGAGGAAGGCTGCAGCCAAGAAGAGTGTGGAGACCCAGACTGAGGTCCCAAAACAGCACGCTAGTGTACAGGTCACTGGCAGTGATGAGTGCCACAGCCTGACCTTTGCAGTGCCAGGTGATGGAGGCAGCGCTTGTGTAAGGTGTGACCAGATAAATGACTTACTCAATCTTGTGGTCCGCCTGAAGGAGGAGGTGGAGAGCTGAGGACCATAAAGGATTGTGAGAGGGAGACTGATTGGTGATGCCAGTCCCTATCAGCCCTGAGATCCTGGCACGCAGCTGAGGCTCCACACAGAGCATGTCACCCCTTGTCGCCTTGCAAACAGGTGATAGAGGGGAATCAGCAGGCAGACTGTGTTCCTACTCCAGTGAGCCCCCTGTCCTCTCCTATCCCTAGCAATACTAATGAAGTACTGGGGGGGGGGGCTGTGGCAAAGCACTGTAAGCACTGTAACCCTCTCCCAAAAGGACAAGGTGATATCCACCACACAGTGGTGGAGCCCCTGCCGTTGTTGCCGAGCAGAGCAAGGCAATTTGAGAGAGAAGGATGAGTGGAAACGGATACTGACTCAGTGAAGTGGGCATCCCCTGTCCCGACCATCCTCGGCTCCCCAGGTATCTCTGTGGAATAGATATGAGGCCCTGGAAGTCGAGGGAGAGGTGAGTGCAGGTGTGGAGGGAGGCCCACCCGTGAGGGTGCCTCAGGTGAAGCAGTTGACCCCACGCCTCAAGACTTCCTCCACCCGGAAGGACAGAAGTGTGGTTGTCATAGGCAGCTCCTTGCTGAGAGGAACGGAGGGTCCTATATGTCAGCCTGACCCTACCCGCAGGGAGGTGTGCTGCCTCCCTGGGGCCAAGGGTCAGAGACGTTTCTAGGAGACTTCCCGGACTGATCCACCCTTCTGATTACTACCCACTATTGATAGTTCAGGCTGGCAGTGACGAAGTCACTGAGAAAAGCCTGAAGACTATCAAGGATGACTTCAGGAGACTGGGGGAGGTAGTTGAAGGAACAGGTGTGCAGGTGATTTTTTCTTCTGTACCTTCAGTGGCAGGGAAGGATACTGGGAGGATTCAAAAAGCCGACCTCTTAAATAAATGGCTTAAGAGTTGGTGCAAACATAGGAATTTTTTTTTTTTTTTTTTTTTAACACGGGGCAATTTACTTGGCACCTGGCATGATGGCTGCAGGTGGAAGCAGCCTGTCTCTGAGGGGTATGAGAATTCTAGCTGAGGAACTGGCGGGACTTATTGACAGGTCTTTAAACTAGGTATGAAGGGGGAAGGGGACAAAATGAGGGCCGCTGGGGCTGAGGGGGTAGTTCAAGGCTCATAACAGAGCTTGCTGGGTGAAGAGACTGGAGTTCCTATGCATGGTGAGAGGCGGGAGGATGCTGCTTCCCTTAAGTGTCTGTACACTAATGCACGCAGCATGGGAAATAAACGGGAAGAGTTGGAGATCTGCATGTGGTTGCAAGGCCATGATCTCATTGCAATCACAGAGATGTGGTGGGACAGCTCTCATGACTGGAATGTTGCCATAGAGGGCTGTGTGCTTTTTAGGAAAGATCAGCTGGCAAGGGAAGGTGGTGGAGTTGCTCTTTATGTGAGAGAGCAGTTAGAATGTATTGAACTCCACTTGGGGGAGAGTGACGTAGCAGTGGAGAGCTTGTGGGTGAGAATCAAGGGTCAGGCTGGTAAGGGTGACACTGTTGTGGGTGTGTACTACAGGCCCCCTGATCAGGAAGAGGAGGTTGATGAGGCCTTCAATAAGCCATTAGAAGTAGCATCACATTCCCAGGTGCTGGTGCTTATGGGGGACTTCAATTATCCTGATATTTGCTGGATGAGCAACTTGGCCAAGCATGCACGGTCCAGACAGTTCTTGCAATGTGTTGAAGACAACTTTCTGATGCAGGTGGTGGAGGAACCGACACAGGGAGGGGTGTTACTGGACCTTATTCTCACTAACAAGGAAGGACTTGTTAAGGAAGTAAAGGTTTGGGGCAGCTTGGGTTGTAGTGATCACGAGATGGTGGAGTTCAAGATCCTGAATGGAAGGAGCAAAGCAAAAAGTAGGATTGCTACCCTGGACTTTAGGAGAGCCAACTTTGATCTCTTCTGGGACCTACTTGGAGCTATCCCGTGGGCTAGGGTGTTAGAAGGTAAGGGGGCCTGTGAGAACTGGTCAGCATTTAAACAGCTCTTCTTCCAAGCTCAGGATCAGTGAGCAAGAAATTGGGAAGGGATGGCAGGAAACCTGCATGGATGAGCAAGGAGCTCATGAGCAAACTCAAAGGGAAGACGAAGGTCCACGAAATGTGGAAAAAGGGTCTGACCACTTGAGAAGAATATATGCAGGGATGCAATGAGGAAGGCTAAAACACATCTGGAATTGAATCTGGCAAAAGTGATAAAGGATAATTTAAAAGGATTTTTTAAGTATATTAACAGTAAAAGGAAGACTAGGGAGAATGTGGACCCCCTACGAGGTGTGGGGGGTGTTCTGGTAACAGGGGATGCTGAGAAGGCAGAGATACTGAATGCCTTCTTTGCTTTTGTCTTCAGTGAAAAAGCTCTCCCTCAGGAATCCCAGACCCTGGAGGTTAGTGAGAGGGTCTGGGGAATGGGAGACTTTCTTTAGTCAGGGAAGAGGTGGTCTATGAGCGCCTAGGCAATGCTAATGTTCATAAATCCATGGGACCCGATGGGTGCATCCACGGGTGCTGAGGGAGCTTGCAGAGGTGATTGCTGAACCACACTCTATCATCTTTGAGAGATCTTGGATAATGGGGGATGTGCCTGATGACTGGAGGATAGCCAATGTCACTCTAGTCTTCAAAAAGGGCAAGAAGGAAGATCCGGGTAATTATAAGCCAGTCAGCCACACCTCTGTCCCTGGAAAAGTGATGGAACAGCTTGTGCTGGGTGCCATCTCCAAGCAACTGGAAGAAAAGGAGGTTATTAGGAGTAGCCAGCATGGGTTCACCAAGGGGAGGTCATGCTTGACCAACCTGGAGGCCTTCTAAGATGTTGTCACTGGCTGGGTGGATGGGGGGAGGGCGGTGGATGTAGTTTACCTTGATTTCAGAGAGGCATTTGATACTGTCTCCCATGATATCCTTATAACAAAGCTAAGGAAGTGTGGGTTAGATGAGTGGACAGTGAAGTGGGTTGAGAACTGGCTGTCTGGCAGAGAGCAGAGGATTGTCATTGGCGGTGCAGAGTCCAGTTGGAGACCTGTAACCAGCAGTGTCCCCGAGGAGTCCGTGCTGGGTCCAATCTTGATCAACATCTTCATCAATGACTATCATGGTGTTATCCGTGACAGTGACCCAAGGGAAACCAAAAAGGGAGAGAGGAGAGAAAAAGAAACTGCGTCAGTGGCCATGCGGCTGCCCAAGCAGAGCCGTGCTCCGGGGGGAGGGGTTAAACAGCGAGAAGAGATGAGTCTACAAAAACAGCGGCATGATCTGAGAAGGAACAGTAACTTTACTAAATCTAATAAAATTGAACAATTGAGAGAGAGATAAAATTTCCAAACCAAGAGCTGTGAGCTTACGTTAAGGAGGAAAACTGCAGGGGAAGCACACGTGCTGAACCTCCACGGCTGCCGAGAGGAATGCGCCAAGGCAGAGTGCTGCCTGGCATCCGGAGTTCCGCCCCTCTGATGTTCCCAACAGCATTAACTCCTTAACTGCTGCATGATGGTCTGATGTGGAATAATATGTGTCTCTTTCTTGCTAGTGGGTGGTGACGTACTGGTGATTTTGTCAAACACATCTCCTGGAATGTGACGACGTCCATCTTGCCACTTTACTCCTAGGAACAGAATTTCTTGGGCAGGTCCCTTGACTTTGTTCCGTTTAATAGCAAAACCAGCACCCAGAAGAATTTGGTTCATAGGTTCATAAGGTTGGAAAGGACCTACAAGATCATCTAGTCCAACCATCCTCCTATCACTATCCCTACCCAACTACTAAATCAAATCCCTAAATATAATTTGGATTATTCGCTCTCCTTTTTCAAAAACTTCCTCTGCTGTATCACCCCACACAACAATGTCATCAATGTACTGGAGGTGCTCAGGTGCCCCACCCTGTTCCAGTGTGGTTTGAATCAGCCCATGGCAGATGGTTGGGCTGTGTTTCCACCCCTGGGGCAAACGGTTCCAGGTGTACTGAACGCCCCTCCAGGTGAAAGCAAACTGTGGTCTGCGCTCTGTGGCCAAAGGAATAGAAAAGAATGCATTGGCAATGTCAGTGGTGGCATACCACTTGGCTGCTTTTGACTCCAGTTCATATTGCAGCTCCAATATATCTGGTACAGAGGCACTCAGTGGGGGTGTGACTTCATTCAGGCCATGGTAATCTACCGTCAGCCTCCACTCTCCACTGGCTTTACACACCGGCCATATGGGGCTGTTAAACGGTGAGTGGGTTTTGCTGATCACTCCCTGGCTCTCTAGCTGATGGATCAAGTTATGAATGGGGAGCAAGGAATCCCTGTTGGTGCGGTACTGCCGTCTGTGGACTGGTTTTGTAGCAGTAGGTACCTGCTGCTCTTTCACCTTCAGTACCCCCACAGCAGAGGGATCTTCTGACAGGCCAGGTAAAATAGACAGCTGCTGAATGTTGTCTGCATCTACAGCAGCTATTCCAAAAGCCCATCGGTACCCCTTGGGATCCTTGAAATGTCCCCTTCTGAGATAGTCAATACCGAGTATGCATGGAGCCCCCTGTCCAGTCACTATGGGATGCTTCTGCCAGGTTTTACCGGTGAGGCTTATTTCTGCCTCCAACACAGACAGTTCCTGAGAACCCCCAGTCACTCCAGAAATATGAATCAATTCTGTCCCTTTATAACTCGAGGGCATCAGAGTGCACTGTGCACCAGTGTCCACCAGTGCCTTATATCTTTGTGGCTCTAATGTGCCAGGCCATCTAATCCACACAGTCCAATACACTGTGTTATCCCTTTCCCTCCCCTGGCTGAGGGCAGGGCCCCTCTATTGGTTACCTGCAGTGACGGGAGCAATTTCGTTGGTGGCTGATCTCTGCTGTAGTTCTCTCACCCGTGCTCGCAGTGCAGGAGAGGGTTTTTTATGCCACTTCCTCATGTCCTCTCCGTTTTCTCGTAAGAAACTCCACATGGCCACACGTGACATGATGTTACTGCTGTCATTTGCTCGAGCAGAGAGGCAGTTGCCTTTGGTGGCTGAGACTTTCAACAGTTTGATCAATTGCTTCATCAGGTTCTTTGGGTCATGCTCGTCTTCATCAGGTGTTTCCAATACCGACACAGGTTCATCCCTATTCATCAGTAATGACTGTTCGTCCAGTATAGTTTTCTGTATCTTCTTTATCTCACCTACTTCTTCTGCTACTGCTGACACAGCTGCAATGGAAGCACATGATGGTGGAAACTGTTGTTCAAAGTTTTGGAGTGTAATAGTCAATTCATAAACTGGGAGTCTTCTGTCTTGACCCTCGAATCTATGGAACATTGCTACCAGTGTACTTGCGTAACTTTCTGGTGCTGTTTTTGAGAGCTTACGATATACATCCGGTGTACACCTTACTCTATCAGGATCACGGTCCTGGTGTGGATTGTTAGGGATGAAATTGGGATCATACAGCATCTCTACTATGGCTGTTTCTCTCAAAAAATTGGATGCCTTTCTCCACAGTGTTCCATCTTTCCACCTTAGGCTCCAGATCATCTTCGTAAGGATATCTATCCTTTACAGCCACTAGTACTCGTTCCCAGAGGGTAGCGACTCCATTCAGACATCTGCCAATTCCTCTGTCAATAGCTGGGTCTCGAGCAATGCTTCCCAGTTGGCGGGCTTCGCTGCCACCTAGGGACATGCTGCTGGCACTGTTGTCCCAACACCGCAGCAACCAGGTGACAATAGATTCACCTGAGCACCGTACAAACTCCTTTCTTGGACCTTGTATTTCAGTCATCTTTAGGGGCCGATGAATAGTGGTAACAGTGACTTTATCATCATCACTGTCGTCTCCATGTCTCTCACTTTTCTTAGTGGCCTTTCTAGGTGGTGGTGGTGGTGGTGCTGAGGAGGGCCCCTCGCCTGGATCTTCCTCTACTTTCTCTGCTTCTTCTTCTTTCCGTTCCTAGGCGCGAGGACACTCGTGTCCATTTCTGGCCTTCCACAGGGGCAACCAACACTGATGCCGGTGCTTCCTGTGATTGGTCAGGTCTAACTTCGAGATTTTCATTTTTGCTTTGGACCTTGGTTTGGAAACCATTTCTCTCCAGAATATCAATTATAGCTCGATAAGCACAAGCCAGACCCCAAACAATACATTCCTTCTCAGATCGTCCTGAGTCACGTGACTCCTTACCTAAATACTCACTGAATTTCTCAGGATCCCACAGGTGCTCAAGATCAAAACTGCATAACACCGGGGGTCCCCATGCTTCTAATTTCTTTCCTAATTTTTTGCCACCTTCCCTGCCATTCAACACTCTCTGGTTTTGAGGAACGCTCCCTCTACATGATGTAAATTACTGTTGCCGAGAGTTCATTCAGGAAAACAGATAACACAGTTGCCAGGCTGACATCCTGAATATAGGTAAAGACCTGAAAAGAGTACCTGGAAACCAATCCAAATGCCGTATAATCTGTCACGTTAGCCAGGGTGTTTAGGCAGGAGGTATATAACCCCCTCAGCACACTAAATTAGCTGTATGCATACATTACTCCGGTGCTGAACATGAGGAGCTTAAAAAGACGCCAGCATGCTATAAGGTACATGAAAAACCTTAGTCCACTTAGCACCAGATTTACAATGGAGTACAAATACTGCACTGCCCACGTTCTCCACCAATAATTGTCACGGTGTTATCCGTGACAGTGACCCAAGGGAAACCGAGAGGGGAGAGAGGAGAGAAAAAGAAACTGTGTCAGTGGCCGCGCGGCCGACCGAGCAGAGCCGCGCTCCGGGAGGGGGAGGGGGAAACAGCGGGAAGAGATGGGTCTACAAGAAAACAACGGCTCGATCTGAGAAGGAACGGTAACTTTACTAAATATAATAAAATTGAATAATTGAGAGAGAGATAAAAATTTCCAAACCAAAAGCTGTGAGCTTATGTTAAGGAGAAAACTGCAGGGGAAGCACAGGGCAGCTGAGAGGAATGCGCGCCTCAGACAGAGCACCGCCTGGCATCCGGTGCGGAGCTCCGCCCCTCCCCTCTGCTGCTCCCACAACATTAACTCCTTAACCGCCTGCATGATGCTCTGATGTGGAATACCGGCATCAAAACCACAAAACCACAACAATAAGTATCTGAGATGTGGGGGACAAAGTGGCAAGGCCAGACTCTTTTCAGCAGCGTGTGGAGACAGGACAAGGGGGAACGGCCAGAAACTGCAGCACAGGAGGTTTCGCATGAATGTGTGCAAGAACTTCTTTATGGTGAGGGTGACAGAGCACTGGCACGGGCTGCACAGGGGGTTGTCGAATCTTCTTCTCTGGAGATAATCAAGACCCACCTGGACACCTACTCGTGCAACCTGGTGTAGGGAACCTGCTTTGGCAGGGGGGTTGGGCTCAATGATCTCTTGAGGTGCCTTCCAACGCCTATGATTCTATGATATTTATGTGGAAAGTCTGTTCTTTACAACCCAAAAGCGTTATATGAGGATGCAGGAATGCCAAGATAAGGGAGAGGAATATTAATATTCTTACTACAGCCTACTTTAAAGTTCATTGGTGCTGCAACTTGAATGATGAGTCCAAACCTCATGTTTAGATTGTTCTCCTTCTAAGTGGGAAGAACTCCACGCTCTTGTTTTAATAGCCTAATCCATTCTGTTGAATTTTCTATTTGCTAAAACACATACTTGCAGCACTGGAAGGGGTTCAGTCTTTTCAGAAGAGAGACTTACTCGAGTCTTCTTTCATCTTCTGCCACGGAATTCAGGGCCCAATCTGGGTCTGGCTCGATTGCTCACAGAGCAGGGAAGCACGACAGAACTCAATATGAATGATCAGCTTCCCCTTTATTGTTAGTAACACAGAGATTATATAGTTTCTCTACAGTTTCTCTCTAGCGAGCGTGCCAGCTTATCATTGGTTGCCAGTGAGTTGCTAGTGATAGTTGCTGAGCATGTTGCTACAACATTGAGAATTGCTAGGCATAGTATACATACAACATAGATGATTGCTAAGCAAGTGTTGTGGTTTTGTGGTTTTGATGCCGGTATTCCACATCAGAGCATCATGCAGGCAGTTAAGGAGTTAATACTGTTGGGAGCAGCAGAGGGGCGGAACTTCGCACCAGATGCCAGGCGGGTGCTCTGCCTGGACGCGTTCCTCTCGGCTGACATGGATGTCCTTAACGTAAGCTCACAGCTTTTGGTTTGGAAATTTTCTCTCTCTCAATTGTTCCATTTTATTAGATTTAGTAAAGTTACCGTTACTTCTCAGATCGTACCGTTGTTTTTTGTAGACCCATCTCTTCCTGCTGTTTCCCCTTCCCCGCTGGAGTGCGCGGCTCTGCTCGGGCGGCCGTGTGGCCACTGACGCAGTTTTTTTTCTTTTTTTTCTCTCCTCTCTCCCTTCTCGGTTTCCCTTGGGTCACTGTCACGGATAACACCGTGACAGCAAGGTATCAGCAACATAGATGATTGTTAGGCAATTGCTAGGCAATGTATACAACAAACACTAAATAGTTTCTAGATATAGCAGGCAACTATGCAGTCCCGTTACTCTTGAGCAGTCATCTGGCCATATCCATTGTTCAGGTAAGTTTTGCCTTGGGCTAGGTTTCACCTTAAGTTGTTTACTACTTAGCCCATGGATATCGTGACCTTCTGCCAGTATCCAGTACCTTTTCCATAACTATGCAGTCTGTACTGCCACTTAGGCTATGCTCGTACATATCATCATGGCCACCCTGTTCCTGCAGCCATTCCCCAGCAATCTTCCTCATGTTACTATAGAGACTTATAGAGGTTGACATTGCACAGGTCAGTGATGCATCTGGTACCACTCTCACTTTCTGATGGCTGGTTCTGGTGATGCTGGTGGCAATTACCAGTCGGTATCACATTCTGCACTCTCCTAATCCTCTTATTGAAAAAGAAAAAAGAAAAAGAAAACAGGAAAAAGGTGAAATATGGCAGAAAAGATGCATAAAAACTCTGAGGAATATTTTCACACATATTTGGGTTGACTTATTTCCTTTTATATAGCACTGGAAAAAGCCATGAAGAACCAAGGATGCCTCAGTTTGACAGAGGCAGGTTTTAGTAAAAACCACATCTTAGCTCTCCAACCCAGCCACACTCAGTGAGATTGACTGTGAGGGCTAACATCTCACAAATGAGCATTGTGCACCTGGCATCATTCCCTTCTGCTGAGCATTTCCTTCGGTCACAAGTACAGGCAAGAGGAGACTGCCTGTGCTGATACTGATACAAATAATTGGCAGTCTTTGAGCTTGGACATTTTCAATGATATATTCTCCTAATATTTCCTCAACAGTCATATTCCCTTTCTTCTATTTCCCTTTACCTTTTTTCCTTCATTAGTTGTAATTTTCCAGGTAGTCATGTAACACGCATTAATCTACATATACGCTCTCATCTGTGCCACTGCCACAATGCACACATACAGTTCTACAAGATCCTTACAATCATGCTGGCATTTTGCAACTACAAGTTATCATTACCTCCATGTTTTAAATATTTCTATGATACTTTCCCAGGGAATTGATGAAGAAAACGAAAAAAAAAACCCCAACCCAAAAAACAACAAAAACGTTGTATGGTATTATATTGTATTGTCTATTTCAGAGGGAAAGATAAAGCGGACTGGGAGTCACGAGACTGTTCCTGTTCTGCCCACCTTGGCTCTGTGTTCTCCATGGCCATCTCGCATACAGCACTAGAGCGAGGCCTTTGGTTTTGGACCACCTCATTTCTTTCATTTGTTAGCTTCAATTCCGATTGTATTGTATTATACTGCATTACCTCACGTTATCTTAACATGAGCCGGCAGTGTGCCCAGGTGACCAAGAAGGCCAACAGCATCCTGGCCTGTATTAGAAATAGTGTAGCCAGCAGGAGCAGGGAGGTGATCATCCCCCTGTACTCATCTCTGGTGCGGCCGCACCTCGAGTACTGTGTTCAGTTTTGGGCCCCTGTTGTGGTTTTGTGTTTTTGATGCCGGTATTCCACATCAGAGCATCATGCAGCAGTTAAGGAGTTAATGCTGGGGGAGCAGCAGAGGGGAGGGGCGGAGCTCCGCACCGGATGCAGGCGGCGCTCGGTCTGGGCGCCTTGCTCTGGGCTGCCGTGGAGGCTCAGCACGTGTGCTTCCCCTGCGGGTCCTCCTTAGCGTAAGCTCACAGCTTTTGGTTTGAAAATTTTTCTCTCTCTTTCAATTGTTCAATTTTATTAGATTTAGTAAAAGTTACCGTTCCTTCTCAGATCGTGCCGTTGTTTTCTTGTAGACCCATCTCTTCCCGCCGTTTCCCCCTCCCCCTCCCGGAGCGCGGCTCTGCTCGGGCGGCCGCGCGGCCACTGACGCAGTTTCTTTTTTTTTTTCTCTCCCCTCTCCCTTCTCGGTTTCCTTTGGGTTACTGTCACGGACAACACCGTGACAATTATTGGTGGAGAATGCGGGCAGTGCAGTATTGGCTCTCCATTGTAAATCTGGTGCAGAGTGGACTAAGGTTTTTCATGTACCTTACAGCATGCTGGCGTCTTTTTAAGCTCCTCGCGTTCAGCACCGGAGTAGTGTGGATATACAGCTACTTTAGTGTGCTGAGGGGGTTACATGCCTCCTACCTAAACACCCTGGCTAACGTGACAGATTATGCGGCATTTGGAACGGTTTCCAATTACTCTTTTCAGGTCTTTACCTATATTCAGGATGTCAGCCCGGCAGTTGTGGCAGCTGTGTTATCTGTTTTTCTGAATGCACTCTTGGCAATAGTAATTTACATCATGTGGAGGAAGCTTTCCTCAAAACCAGAGAGTGTTGAATGGCAGGGAAGGTGGAAAAAATTAGGAAAGAAATTAGAAGCGTGGGGACCCCCGGTGTTATGCAATTTTGATCTTGAGCACCTGTGGGACCCTGAGAAATTCAGTGAGTGTTTAGGTAAGGAGTCATGGGACTCAGGACGATCTGAGAAGGAATGTATTGTTTGGGGTCTGGCTTGTGCTTATCGAGCCATAATTGATATTCTGGAGAGAAATGGTTTCCAAACCAAGGTCCAAAGCAAAAATGAAAACCTCGAAGTTAGACCTGACCAATCACAGGAAGCACCGGTATCAGTGTCGGTTGCCCCTGTGGAAGGCCAGAAATGGACACGGCCGTCCTCGCGCCTAGAACGGAAAGAAGAAGAAGCAGAGAAAAAAAAGGAAGATCCAGGCGAGGGGCCCTCCTCAGCACCACCACCACCACCACCACCACCTAAAAAGGCCACTAAGAAAAGTGAGAGACATGGAGAAGACAGCGATGATGATGGAGTCACTGTTACCACTACTCGTCGGCCCCTAAAGATGACTGAAATACAAGGTTCAAGAAAGGAGTTTGTACGGCGCTCGGGTGAATCTATTGTCACCTGGTTGCTGCGGTGTTGGGACAGCGGTGCCAGCAGCGTGTCCCTAGATGGCAGTGAAGCCCGCCAACTGGCAAGCATTGCCCGAGACCCAGCTATCGACAGAGGAATTGGCAGATGTCTGAATGGAGTCGCTACCCTCTGGGAACGAGTACTAGTGGCTGTAAAGGATAGATACCCTTACAAAGATGATCTGGAGCCTAAGGTGGAAAGATAGAACAACGTGGAAAGATAGAACACCGTGGAGAAAGGCATCCAATTTTTGAGAGAAACAGCCGTAGTAGAGATGCTGTATGATCCCAATTTCGTCCCTAACAATCCACACCAGGACCGTGATCCTGATAGAGTAAGGTGCACACCTGATGTATATCGCAAGCTCTCAGAAACAGCACCAGAGAGGTACGCAAGTACACTGGTAGCAATGTTCCATAGATTCGAGGGTCAAGACAGGAGACTCCCAGTTTATGAATTGACTATTACACTCCAAAACTTTGAACAGCAGTTTCCACCATCACGTGCTTCCATTGCAGCTATAGTAGCAGAAGAAGTAGGTGAGATTAAGGAGACACAGAAAACTATACTGGACGAACTGTCATTACTGATGAATAGGGATGAACCTGTGTCAGTATTGGAAACACCTGATGAAGACGAGCATGACGCAAAGAATCTGATGAAGCAATTTATCAAACTGTTGAAAGTCTCGGCCACGAAAGGCAACCGCCCCTCTGCACGAGCAAATGACGGCAGTAACATCATGTCACGTGTGGCCATGTGGAGTTTCTTACGAGAAAACGGAGAGGACATGAGGAAGTGGCATAAAAAACCCACTCCTGTACTGCGAGCACGGGTGAGAGAACTACAGCAGAGATCAGCCACCAATGAAATTGCTCCCGTCACTGCAGGTAACCAATAGAGGGGCCCTGCCCTCAGCCAGGGGAGGGAAAGGGATAACACAGTGTATTGGACTGTGTGGATTAGATGGCCTGGCACATTAGAGCCACAAAGATATAAGGCACTGGTGGACACTGGTGCACAGTGCACTCTGATGCCCTCGAGTTATAAAGGGACAGAGTTGATTCATATTTCTGGAGTGACTGGGGGTTCTCAGGAACTGTCTGTGTTGGAGGCAGAAATAAGCCTCACCGGTAAAACCTGGCAGACGCATCCCATAGTGACTGGACAGGGGGCTCCATGCATACTCGGTATTGACTATCTCAGAAGGGGACATTTCAAGGATCCCAAGGGGTACCGATGGGCTTTTGGAATAGCTGCTGTAGATGCAGACAACATTCAGCAGCTGTCTGTTTTACCTGGCCTGTCAGAAGATCCGTCTGTTGTGGGGGTACTGAAAGTGAAAGAGCAGCAGGTACCCATCGCTACAAAAACAGTGCACAGACGGCAGTACCGCACCAACAGGGATTCCTTGCTCCCCATTCATAACTTGATCCGTCAGCTAGAGAGCCAGGGAGTGATCAGCAAGACTCACTCACCTTTTAACAGCCCCATATGGCCGGTGCGTAAAGCCAGTGGAGAGTGGAGGCTGACGGTAGATTACCGTGGCCTGAATGAAGTCACACCCCCACTGAGTGCTGCTGTGCCAGATATGTTGGAGCTGCAATATGAACTGGAGTCAAAAGCAGCCAAGTGGTATGCCACTATAGACATTGCTAATGCATTCTTTTCTGTTCCTTTGGCCACAGATTGCAGACCACAGTTTGCTTTCACCTGGAGGGGCGTTCAGTACACCTGGAACCATTTGCCTCAGGGGTGGAAACACAGCCCAACCATCTGCCATGGGCTGATTCAAACCACACTGGAACAGGGTGGGGCACCTGAGCACCTCCAGTACATTGATGACATTGTTGTGTGGGGTGATACAGCAGAGGAAGTTTTTAAAAAAGGAGAGCAAATAATCCGAATTCTTCTGGGTGCTGGTTTTGCTATTAAACGGAACAAAGTGAAGGGACCTGCCCAAGAAATTCAATTCCTTGGAGTAAAATGGCAAGATGGACGTCGTCACATTCCAGGAGATGTGATTGACAAAATCACCAGTATGTCACCACCCACCAGCAAGAAAGAGACACAGTCTTTTCTGGGTGTAGTAGGTTTTTGGAGGATGCACATCCCAAACTACAGCCTCATAGTAAGCCCCCTCTATCAAGTGACTCGGAAAAAGAATAATTTTGCATGGGGTCCTGAACAGCAGCAGGCCTTTGAGCAAATCACGCAGGAGATAGCCCGTGCTGTGGCCCTGGGGCCAGTTCGGTTGGGACAGGATGTGAAAAACATCCTCTACACTGCTGCTGGAGAGAAAGGTCCCACTTGGAGTCTGTGGCAAAGAGCCTCTGGGGAGACCCGAGGCCGACCCCTTGGATTTTGGAGCAGAGCGTACAGGGGTTCAGAGGAGTGCTACACTCCAACTGAGAAGGAGATTTTGGCAGCATACGAGGGGGTTCGGGCTGCCTCTGAAGTATTTGGTACTGAGACACAGCTCCTCCTGGCACCTCGACTGCCAGTGCTGAATTGGATGTTCAAAGGAAAGGTTCCCCCCACCCATCATGCTACCGATGCCACCTGGAGTAAGTGGATTGCACTGATTACACAGCGAGCTCGGATGGGGAACCTCAACCGTCCAGGAATCCTGGAGGTGATCATGGACTGGCCTGAAGGCAAGAAATTTGGAACATCCCCATCAGAGGAGATACCACGTGCTAAAGAGGCCCCACCATATAACGAACTACTAGAGAATGAAAAGACGTATGCCCTCTTCACTGATGGATCGTGTCGTATTGTTGGGAAGCATCGCAGATGGAAGGCTGCTGTGTGGAGCCCCACACGACGAGTTGCAGAGGCCACCGAAGGAGAAGGAGAGTCAAGCCAATTTGCGGAGGTAAAGGCCGTCCAGCTGGCCTTAGATGTGGCTGAACGGGAGAGGTGGCCCATGCTATATCTTTATACTGACTCTTGGATGGTGGCAAACGCTTTATGGGGGTGGTTGCAGCAGTGGGAACAGGACAACTGGCAACGGAAGGGTAAACCTATTTGGGCTGCTGAACTGTGGAAAGACATTGCTGCCCGAACAAAAAGGTTGGGTGTAAAGGTGCGCCATGTAGATGCTCATGTGCCCAAGAATTGAGCTACTGAAGAGCAGAAAAATAACCATCAGGTAGATCGAGCTGCCAGAATTGAGGTGTCTCAGATCGATTTGGACTGGCAGAACAAAGGAGAGCTATTTTTAGCTCGGTGGGCCCATGAGACCTCAGGCCATCAAGGAAGGGATGCGACCTATAAGTGGGCTAGAGACCGAGGGGTGGACTTAACTATGGATGCCGTTGCACAGGTTATCCATGACTGTGACACATGTGCCATAATTAAACAGGCCAAGAGGATGAAACCCCTCTGGCAGGAAGGGCGATGGGAAAAGTATAAATATGGGGAGGCGTGGCAGGTTGATTATATCACCTTGCCACGAACTCGCGATGGTAAGCGTTACGTGCTCACCATGGTGGAGGCGACCACTGGGTGGCTTGAGACATACGCAGTACCCCATGCTACCGCCCGAAACACCATCTTAGGGCTCGAGAGACAAGTCCTATGGAGACATGGCACTCCAGAGAGAATTGAGTCCGATAATGGGACTCATTTCAAAAATTCTCTTGTGGATATCTGGGCCAAAGAACACGGCATTGAATGGATCTACCATATCCCCTACCATGCACCAGCTGCTGGTAAGATCGAGCGCTACAACGGGTTGTTAAAAACCACGTTGAGAGCAATGGGTGGTGGGACATTCAAGCACTGGGAGAAGCATCTGGCAGAAGCCACCTGGCTGGTCAACACTAGGGGATCAGTCAACCGAGAGGGTCCTACACAGTCCGGCTCCCTACAGACCATAGAGGGAGATAAGGTCCCTGTGGTACATGTGAGGAGCATGTTGGGAAAAGCGGTGTGGGTCCTTCCAGCCTCTGGAAAGGGCAAACCCCTCCGTGGAACCGTTTTTGCGCAGGGACCTGGGTGCACCTGGTGGGTAATGGTAATGGGGACGTCCAGTGTGTCCCACAAGGGAATTTGATGCTGGGGGAATGCAGTCTGTAAGTACGTGTGTATGTATGTATATATATATATGTTTCTATGTAACTATGTTTCTATGTAACTCATGTTATTACTGTTTGGTTATGTATAGATGTGTGTTAAGCATGATGTGATGATGTGGAATAAGGGGTGGAATGTTGCGGTTTTGTGGTTTTGATGCCGGTATTCCACATCAGAGCATCATGCAGCAGTTAAGGAGTTAATGCTGGGGGAGCAGCAGAGGGGAGGGGCAGAGCTCCGCACCGGATGGAGGCGGCGCTCGGTCTGGGCGCGTTGCTCTGGGCTGCCGTGGAGGCTCAGCACGTGTGCTTCCCCTGCGGGTCCTCCTTAGCGTAAGCTCATAGCTTTTGGTTTGAAAATTTTTCTCTCTCTTTCAATTGTTCAATTTTATTAGATTTAGTAAAAGTTACCGTTCCTTCTCAGATCGTGCCGTTGTTTTCTTGTAGACCCATCTCTTCCCGCCGTTTCCCCCTCCCCCTCCCGGAGCGCGGCTCTGCTCGGGCGGCCGCGCGGCCACTGACGCAGTTTCTTTTTTTTTTTCTCTCCCCTCTCCCTTCTCGGTTTCCTTTGGGTTACTGTCACGGACAACACCGTGACAGCCCCTCACTACAAGAAGGACATTGAGGCCCTGGAGTGTGTTCAGAGAAGGGCAACAAAACTGGTGAGGGGTCTGGAGCACAAGTCTTATGAGGAGCGGCTGAGGGAGCTGGGATTGTTTAGTCTGGAGAAGAGGAGGCTCAGAGGAGACCTTATTGCACTCTACCACTTCCTGAAGGGGGGTTGTGGTGAGGAGGGGGTGGGCCTCTTCTCCCTGATAAATAATGACAGGACGAGAGGGAATGGCCACAAGTTGCGCCGGGGAAGATTTAGATTAGACCTGAGGAAACATTTTTTTTCTGAAAGAGTGGTCAGGCACTGGAATGGCCTGCCTAGGGAGGTGGTTGAGGCACCGTCCCTAGCGCTGTTCAAGAAGCGTTTAGATGAGGTGCTAAGGGATTTGATTAGTAGTTGGGTAGTGTGAGAAAGTAATCTTTTTGTTCGCTGTAAGAAGGAAGGGACCTGTAAATAAGTAACCGTGATTTGTGATTTAGCATGTAACGCAGATGAACGTTCCGCTTAAGCAATCAAGAAAGCCACAAAAGATAGCCATTACTATAAGAAAGCTTAGTTTGCGAAAACACAAAACTTGCGCAAACCGGGAGCTAGCCTAAACACGTTCAAGGACTAGTGATTGTGCAATTAACCAATGAGATATGTTCGTATGAATAACATACCATTAAAGGAAAAACCACCAGAAAGGGTCAAGAAGGAAATATGAAGGAAGACTACTTACTGGCAAAAGAAGACCCCCTAGCAACAACTGGATCATGCGCAGAGTACACCGCAATGAGGAAGCGAAAAGGACACGTATACGGAAGACGGACTGTATAAAAGGATCGGATATTGGTTCAACTGTTGCGACAGTCGGTGGAACGCAGAGTCCCCTGTCGCCCAGCGCTGCATTGCCTCTTTGCTCTCTGATTAATAAAATTCAATAGTTGACTCTTTGATTCTTAGTCCGTCGAATCTATCTATAACAGGTAGGGATAGTGATAGGAGGATGATTGGACTAGATGATCTTTTATGTCCTTTCCAACCTTATGAACCTATGAACCTGTCTCGCATAAAACAATGGGAAGTAGAAAGTTGATGTTCTGAGATGGGAGGGGCAGGAGCAGCGTTGGACTTGGATGGCGGAGGAAGAGGGGTGGATGTTCAGAGACCAGCGGTGCTCACTCGCGCACTTTCTCTCTGTTTTGCTGTGGAGGAAAGCACGTGTACTTCCCCTGCAGTTTACCAGCGTAAGATCTCGTATTCTTGGATACTACTGTCTCATTTCGTTTGATTTTGTTGCATTTAGTAAATTGCCATTCCTCCTCAGATTGTTGCCGTTGTTATTTTAGACCCATCTGCTCGCTCTGTATTCTTCTCGCAGAGCGCATGGCTCCGCTCCGGACCGGCTGTGTTGCAAGTGGCAGGGCAGGTTTTTTTGTTTTTCCTTTTTTTTCCCCTTTTTTATTATTATTACTTTTTTGTCTCCCCATCCCCAAGAAAATAAATAAATAATGATAAAACACCAAAACAAACAAACAAACAAACAAACAAACAAACAAACAGATTTCAACTTCTGTTTCTCGGTGAGCCCTTCAGAAGCCTATCATGAGAAGTTACCATCAAGCTAATCCTTTACTTTCTATCCACCGAATGAGCATTCCTTAAAGACAAGTCAGCATCCTCACTCAGCTTCCACAGGGGTTCCACAAGCCCTTTGGCTTCTTGAAAATCCCCGTATATTATGTCCAGCACATCTTCTTTGTCCATGTGCTTATTGATAGAGCTCCAGCAGGTTGGTGCAGAGGTTTCCTGTGATAGAAGTAATGCCTGAAATCCTCCCACTTGACTGCATTCATCCAGTGCTCCGAGGTCCTATTTTCGAGGATAGACCACCTCTTGCCAGGACTGGAAGGGTGACTCACTTGTCTGAGATTCACAGAGCTGCCTCAGAGGGCTGTATCTGTAGATGGGACTTACCCTGGCTGAATGTCCTTTTTACACACTGGTAGAGCTAACCATGTCACAATGCCTAGCACCTCCTGCTTTTCAGTATGCACGTGGTTTTTTTTTGCTGCCAGCATAACTGTCTACGCCAAGGTGCTTTCTGAGTTCTTTCTCAGCCTTCGTAGTTCCCTGTTTACATTTCAACCCACTCACTTTGTGACCATTCTTGCTCTCCTCTTTGGAGTAACTTGCAATATTAAAGTACTGACTTTATAGACCTTTCAACGGTAACCTACCTGACATTTCTAATAAGTCTGTTCTAGTTTCTGTTTCCTTGTATTGCCTATTTCTATTTCAATTCAGAGTTTTCTTGTCCTCTTGTTAACTTCTGCAGCACTATTTTTCTATTATGATATAATTAGACATTCTGCAGGCTACCGTAAGGCATTGGAGGTTGTCTTTGTATAGGTATGATTAATTCCCTCATTTATACATAGCTGTCTTCTTTGCAATTGAATAACTACACCTCGACATTATTGGGCAAGCATGTTCCCAGTGCAGTGCTAAACCTATTGGCATTATTAGTATTACTACGCGGTACCCTTTAGCTACTGTTTCAAGAACTAGGTCCCACACACGCTTGATGTTCTAGGGAAAAGTTTTTAAAGTGACTCCTGGAACAATTTGTGCCTCATCCAGATGATGCATTTCATTGAATCACAAAATCATAAGAGTAGGAAGGGACATCAGAATACCTTTCTACTTAAGCAGAGGGGAAAACAAGTACCTATTTTAAAAAGCTTTCTAGTTGTAAATGGTGTTAATATTGTAAACTGAAAGAGTTGGAGGGCTTCTGGAAAACCCACAAGCTCATGGCTGCCTGGGCTTTATTAGCTCGAGGTTGGGCTGTATGATCTCCTTGGGTCCCTTGCAGCTTAGACTGCCCTGCGGTCTGTGAACCTGTCTTTGGCACAACAACGGATACTCTAGAGCCATTGCTGGAGCAAACACCTGTGAAACCGAATTCAGCAGAAATTCATTGTCTGCTTTTTCCTGCACAGCTGCACTTTCACAGAAAGACCCACAGAACTTTGCTCTTTTTTGACATCAGACACTAGAGGAGAACGCGGTTTTGTTAATTGCTAGGCTAAATCACCTGCCAGACATTGGTCTGCAATCCAATTATAGCATTTACACACAAGGGAAAAGTCACACCCTTCTGCCCCTCGTGCCTCCCCCTAGCACCCAAAGAAAAAGGTGCACAAATCCACAGCAAGCGTCTGTTTTTGGTTTTGCTTTGGTTTTATTTATTTGTTGGTTAGTTTGCTTTTGAAAAATAGTGTGATGGGTGGCTGTAGCTGTGGCTCCCACAGGTTTGTGATGGGTGGTCATGTCTGTGGCTGGAGTAGTTAGTAGCAGTCAGATCGGTGGCCATGCCTTAGGCTACCGTCGCTGCCTGTTTGGTGGTGGCAGCCGTGCCTCCCCTCACTCTGTACATGTCTGGCATACCTGGGCCTCGTAGCACTTCATGGAGTTTGCACCTCCGTGGGCTCCTCAGCATACACTGTGTTGCGGTTTTGTGATTTTGATGCCGGTATTCGACATCAGAGCATCATGCAGCAGTTAAGGAGTTAATGCTGGGGGAGCAGCAGAGGGGAGGGGCGGAGCTCCGCGCCGGATGCCAGGCAGCGCTCGGTCTGGGCGCGTTCCTCTGGGCTGCCGTGGAGGTGCAGCACATGTGCTTCCCCTGCACTTTTCTCCTCAACGTAAGCTCACAGCTTTCGGTTTGGAAATTTTATCACTCTCTCTCAATTGTTCAATTTCATTATATTTAGTAAAGTTATCGTTCCTTTTCAGATCGTGCTGTTGTCTTCTTGTAGACCCATCTCTTCCCGCTGTTTCCCCCTCCCCCTCCCGGAGCGCGGCTCTGCTCAGGCGGCCGCGGCCACTGACGCAGTTTCTTTTTCTCTCCTCTCTCCCCTTCGCTTTCCCTTGGGTCACTGTCACGGATAACACCGTGACAATTATTGGTGGAGAACGCGGGCAGTGCAGTATTTGTACTCCATGGTAAATCTGGTGCTAAGTGGACTAAGGTTTTTCATGTACCTTATAGTATACTGGCGTCTTTTTAAGCTCCTCATGTTCAGCACCGGAGTAATGTATGTATACAGCTAATTTAGTGTGCTGAAGGGGTTACATACCTCCTGCCTAAACACCCTGGCAAACGTGACAGATTATGCGGCATTTGGATTGGTTTCCAGGTACTCTTTTCAGGTCTTTACCTATATTCAGGATGTCAGCCTGGCAACTGTGTTATCTGTTTTCCTGCATGCACTCTCTGCAACAGTAATTTACATCATGTGGAGGAAGCGTTCCTCAAAACCAGAGAGTGTTGAATGGCAGGGAAGGTGGAAAAAATTAGGAAAGAAATTAGAAGCGTGGGGACCCCCGGTGTTATACAGTTTTGATCTTGAGCACCTGTGGGATCCTGAGAAATTCAGTGAGTGTTTAGGTAAGGAGTCATGTGACTCAGGACGATCTGAGAAGGAATGTATTGTTTGGGGTCTGGCTTGTGCTTATCGAGCTATAATTGATATTCTGGAGAGAAATGGTTTCCAAACCAAGGTCCAAAGCAAAAATGAAAACCTCGAAGTTAGAACTGACCAATCACAGGAAGCACCGGCATCAGTGTTGGTTGGCCCTTTGGAAGGCCAGAAATGGACACAAGTGTCCTCGTGCCTAGAACGGAAAAAAGAAGCAGAGAAGGAAAAGGAAGATCCAGGCGAGGGGCCCTCCTCAGCACCACCACCACCACCACCTAGAAAGGCCACTAAGAAAAGTGAGAGACATGGAGAAGACAACGATGATGATGAAGTCACTGTTACCACTACTCGTCGGCCCCTATTGATGACTGAAATCCAAGGTTCAAGAAAGGAGTTTGTACGGCGCTCAGGTGAATCTGTTGTCACATAGTTGCTGCGGTGTTAGGACAACGGTGCCAGCAGCATGTCCCTAGATGGCAGCGAAGCCCGCCAACTGGGAAGCATTGCTCGAGACCCAGCTATTGACAGAGGAATTGGCAGATGTCTGAATGAAGTCGCTACCCTCTGGGAACGAGTACTAGTGGCTGTAAAAGATAGATACCCTTACAAAGATGATCTGGAGCCTAAGGTGGAAAGATGGAACACCGTGGAGAAAGGCATCCAATTTTTGAGAGAAACAGCCATAGTAGAGATGCTGTATGATCACAATTTCGTCCCTAACAATCCACACCAGAACCGTGATCCTGATAGAGTAAGGTGTACACCTTACATATATTGTAAGCTCTCAAAAACAGCACCAGAGAGGTACGCAAGTACACTGGTAGCAGTGTTCCATAGATTCGAAGGTCAAGACAGAAGACTCCCAGTTTATGAATTGACTATTACACTCCAAAACTTTGAACAACAGTTTCCACCATCACGTGCTTCCATTGCAGCTATAGTAGCAGAAGAAGTAGGTGAGATAAAGAAAACTATACTGGAGGAACTGTCATTACTGATGAATAGGGATGAACCTGTGTCAGTATTGGAAACACCTGATGAAGACGAGCATGACCCAAAGAACCTGATGAAGCAATTGATCAAACTGTTGAAAGTCTCAGCCACCAAAGGCAACCGCCTCACTGCTCGAATAAATGACAGCAGTAACATCATGTCACGTGTGGCCATGTGGAGTTTCTTACGAGAAAACGGAGAGGACATGAGGAAGTGGCATAAAAAACCCACTCCTGCACTGCGAGCACAGGTGAGAGAACTACAGCAGAGATCAGCCACCAACGAAATTGCTCCCGTCACTGCAGGTAACCAATAGAGGGGCCCTGCCCTCAGCCAGGGGAGGGAAAGGGATAACAGAGTGTATTGGACTGTGTGGATTAGATGGCCTGGCACATTAGAGCCACAAAGATATAAGGCACTGGTGGACACTGGTGCACAGTGCACTCTGATGCCCTCGAGTTATAAAGGGACAGAGTTGATTCATATTTCTGGAGTGACTGGGGGTTCTCAGGAACTGTCTGTGTTGGAGGCAGAAATAAGCCTCACCGGTAAAACCTGGCAGAAGCATCCCATAGTGACTGGACAGGGGGCTCCATGCATACTCGTTATTGACTGTCTCAGAAGGGGGCATTTCAAGGACCCCAAGGGATACCGATGGGCTTTTGGAATAGCTGCTGTAGATGCAGACAACATTCAGCAGCTGTCTATTTTACCTGGCCTGTCAGAAGATCCGTCTGCTGTGGGGGTACTGAAAGTGAAAGAGCAGCAGGTACCAGTTACTACAAAACCAGTCCACAGACGGCAGTACCGCACCAACAGGGATTCCTTGCTCCCCATTCATAACTTGATCCATCAGCTAGAGAGCCAGGGAGTGATCAGCAAGACTCACTCACCTTTTAACAGCCCCATATGGCCGGTGCGTAAAGCCAGTGGAGAGTGGAGGCTGACGGTAGATTACCGTGGCCTGAATGAAGTCACACCCCCACTGAGTGCCGCTGTGCCAGATATGTTGGAGCTGCAATATGAACTGGAGTCAAAAGCAGCCAAGTGGTATGCCACCACTGACATTGCCAATGCATTCTTTTCTATTCCTTTGGCCACAGAGCGCAGACCACAGTTTGCTTTCACCTGGAGGGGCGTTCAGTACACCTGGAACCATTTGCCCCAGGGGTGGAAACACAGCCCAACCATCTGCCATGGGCTGATTCAAACCACACTGGAACAGGGTGGGGCACCTGAGCACCTCCAGTACATTGATGACATTGTTGTGTGGGGTGATACAGCAGAGGAAGTTTTTGAAAAAGGAGAGCGAATAATCCAAATTCTTCTGAGTGCTGGTTTTGCTATTAAACGGAACAAAGTGAAGGGACCTGCCCAAGAAATTCAGTTTCTGGGAGTAAATTGGCAAGATGGACGTCGTCACATTCCAGGAGATGTGATTGACAAAATCACCAGTATGTCACCACCCACTAGCAAGAAAGAGACACAGTCTTTTCTGGGTGTAGTAGGTTTTTGGAGGATGCACATTTCAAACTACAGCCTCATAGTAAGCCCCCTCTATCAAGTGACTCGAAAAAAGAATAATTTTGCATGGGGTCCTGAACAGCAGCAGGCCTTTGAGCAAATTAAGCAGGAGATAGCCCGTGCTGTGGCTCTGGGGCCAGTACGGTTGGGACAGAATGTGAAAAACATCCTCTACACTGCTGCTGGAGAGAAAGGTCCCACTTGGAGTCTGTGGCAAAGAGCCTCTGGGGAGACCCGAGGCCGACCCCTTGGATTTTGGAGCAGAGCGTACAGGGGTTCAGGGGAGTGCTACACTCCAACTGAGAAGGAGATTTTGGCAGCATATGAGGGGGCTCGGGCTGCCTCTGAAGTAATTGGTACTGAGACACAGCTCCTCCTGGCACCTCGACTGCCAGTGCTGAATTGGATGTTCAAAGGAAAGGTTCCCCCCACCCGTCGTGCTACCGATGCCACCTGGAGTAAGTGGATTGCACTGATTACACAGCGAGCTCGGATGGGGAACCTCAACCGTCCAGGAATCCTGGAGGTGATCATGGACTGTCCTGAAGGCAAGAAATTTGGAACATCCCCATCAGAGGAGATACCTCGTGCTAAAGAGGCCCCACCATATAACGAACTACCAGAGAATGAAAAGACGTATGCCCTCTTCACGGATGGATCGTGTCGTATCGTTGGGAAGCATCGCAGATGGAAGGCTGCTGTGTGGAGCCCCACACGATGAGTTGCAGAGGCCACTGAAGGAGAAGGAGAGTCAAGCCAATTTGCGGAGGTAAAGGCTGTCCAGCTGGCGTTAGATGTGGCTGAACGGGAGAGGTGGCCCATGCTATATCTTTATACTGACTCTTGGGTGGTGGCAAACGCTTTATGGGGGTGGTTGCAGCAGTGGGAACAGGACAACTGGCAACGGAAGGGTAAATTTATTTGGGCTGCTGAACTGTGGAAAGACATTGCTGCCCAAACAAAAAGGTTGGGTGTAAAGGTGCGTCATGTAGATGCTCATGTGCCCAAGAATTGAGCTACCGAAGAGCAGAATAATAACCATCAGGTAGATCGAGCTGCCAAAATTGAGGTGTCTCAGATCGATTTGGACTGGCAGAACAAAGGAGAGCTATTTTTAGCTCGGTGGGCCCATGAGACCTCAGGCCATCAAGGAAGGGATGCGACCTATAAGTGGGCTAGAGACCGAGGGGTGGACTTAACTATGGATGCCATTGCACCGGTTATCCATGACTGTGACACATGTGCCATAATTAAACAGGCCAAGAGGATGAAACCCCTCTGGCAGGAAGGGCGATGGGAAAAGTATAAATATGGGGAGGCGTGGCAGGTTGATTATATCACCTTGCCACGAACTCGCGATGGTAAGCGTTACGTTCTCACCATGGTGGAGGCGACCACTGGGTGGCTTGAGACATACGCAGTACCCCATGCTACTGCCCGAAACACCATCTTAGGGCTCGAGAAACAAGTCCTATGGCGACATGGCACTCCAGAGAGAATTGAGTCCAATAATGGGACTCATTTCAAAAATTCTCTTGTGGATATCTGGGCCAAAGAACACGGCATTGAATGGATTTACCATATCCCCTACCATGCACCAGCTGCTGGTAAGATCGAGCGCTACAACGGGTTGTTAAAAACCACGTTGAGAGCAATGGGTGGTGGGACATTCAAGCACTGGGAGAAGCATCTGGCAGAAGCCACCTGGCTGGTCAACACTAGGGGATCAGTCAACCGAGAGGGTCCTACACAGTCCAGCTCCCTACAGACCATAGAGGGAGATAAGGTCCCTGTGGTACATGTGAGGAGCATGCTGGGAAAAGCGGTGTGGGTCCTTCCAGCCTCTGGAAAGGGCAAACCCCCCCGTGTAACCGTTTTTGCGCAGGGACCTGGGTGCACCTGGTGGGTAATGGATAAAAATGGGGACGTCCAGTGTGTCCCACAAGGGAATTTGATATTGGGGGAATGCAGTCTGTAATTACATGTGTATGTATGTATATATATATGTTTCTATGTAACTTATGTTATTACTGTTTTGGTTATGTATAGATGTGTGTTAAGCATGATGTGATGATGTGGAATAAGGGGTGGAATGTTGTGGTTTTGTGATTTTGATGCCGGTATTCCACATCAGAGCATCATGCAGCAGTTAAGGAGTTAATGCTGTGGGAGCAGCAGAGGGGAGGGGAGGAGCTCCGCACCGGATGCAGGCGGCGCTCGGTCTGGGCGCGTTCCTCTGGGCTGCCATGGAGGTTCAGCACGTGTGCTTCCCCTGCATTTTCCTCCTCAACGTAAGCTCACAGCTTTCAGTTTGGAAATTTTATCTCTCTCTCTCAGTTGTTAAATTTTATTATATTTAGTAAAGTTACCGTTCCTTCTCAGATCGTGCCGTTGTCTTCTTGTAGACCCATCTCTTATTGCTGTTTCCCCCTCCCCCCCCGGAGCGCTGCTCTGCTCGGGCGGCCGCGTGGCCACTGACGCAGTTTCTTTTTCTCTCCTCTCTCCCTTCTCGGTTTCCCTAGGGTCACTGTCACGGATAACACCGTGACACATTGTCGGATGGGGGATGAGTAGCCCCATGCCTTCTACCCCACAGGGGATCCTGCTGAGGCTTGTTTAGGAGGGTCCACCTCCACGGGCTCCTCAGGATCCTTTGCCTGATGGGGGATGAGTAGCCCCTTGCCCATTACCCCACAGGGTATCCTGCTGAGTGTGGAGGCCTGTTGAGGAGGGTCCACCTCCATGGGCTCCTCAGGATCCGTTGCCGGATGGGGGATGAGTAGCCCCTGGCCCATTACCCCACAGGGGATCCTGCTGAGTGTGGAGGCCTGTTGACGAGGCTCCACCTCCATGGTCTCCTCAGGATCTGTTGCCGGATGGGAGATGAGTTGCCCCATGTCGTTATATTCGCAAGGGGCACTGCTGCGCCTCATGGTCTTCTCTGGTTTCCTGAGCATTGCCCGTAGAATCTTCTTTTGATGACGAGTAAGCTGAAATCTACATCTTCTCAGCGGACGGCGGAGAAGACCGGCTTCCACACCATTGTCTGCGTGATGGGCATGCCTGTGCCGCATGCCACGCTTTGTCCAACGAAGCACACGCCTGTCATTCGTCTTGTTCATCTCGCAGACTAGGCAGTGGTCTGCACGCCACTGGACACAAGAGCAATGGCTGTGGCTCTCACGCAGTAGTGCCTCTTGTGTGCCCGCTGCACCTGGTCTGCGTGCCAGTGGCGTCTTCCTCTGCGCTACCTGGCTCCGCCTCTCTTTTGCCCGACACCCAGGTGGGCAGCCGACTGCCTTCCTTCTCTGGCTCCTCTCCCATCCACGCAAGCGTGGCACCAGAAGGCCGAAGCTCGACAAGTGGTGGGCCAGCTGCCGGTGCTCCAGTACTTACAGGGTGCAGCAGAGGTGGCCATTTTGATGTCACAGGCCGCTGCAGTGGCCACTGTGACAGTGTCTGATGCGTGCGGCCAACCATGGCTGTTGGCCATGTTGGGCGTGGCACAGGGAGCCCGCTCTAGGGCCTTGTCATTGTGTTGAGGTTTGTGATCGTGTTGCGGTTTTGTGGTTTTGATGCCGGTATTCGACATCAGAGCATCATGCAGCAGTTAAGGAGTTAATGCTGTGGGAGCAGCAGAGGGGAGGGGCGGAGCTCCGCACTGGATGCCAGGCAGCGCTAGGTCTGGGGCACGCGTTCCTCTGGGCTGCCGTGGAGGTCCAGCACGTGTGATTCCCCTGCACTTTTCTCCTCAACGTAAGCTCACAGCTTTTGGTTTGGAAATTTTTTATCTCTCTCTCAATTGTTCAATTTCATTATATTTAGTAAAGTTACCGTTCCTTCTCAGATCGTGCCGTTGTTTTCTTGTAGACTCATCTCTTCCCGCTGTTTCCCCCTCCCCCTCCTGGAGCGCGGCTCTGCTCAGGCGGCCACGCGGCCACTGACGCAGTTTCTTTTTCTCTCCTCTCTCCCCTCTCGGTTTCCCTTGGGTCACTGTCACGGATAACACCGTGACAATTATTGGTGGAGAACGTGGGCAGTGCAGTATTTGTACTCCATGGTAAATCTGGTGCTAAGTGGACTAAGGTTTTTCATGTACCTTATAGCATGCTGGCGTCTTTTTAAGCTCCTCATGTTCAGCACCGGAGTAATGTATGTATACAGCTACTTTAGTGTGCTGAGGGGGTTACATACCTCCTGCCTAAACACCCTGGCAAACGTGACAGATTATGCGGCATTTGGATTGGTTTCCAGGTACTCTTTTCAGGTCTTTACCTATATTCAGGATGTCAGCCTGGCAACTGTGTTATCTGTTTTCTTGCATGCACTCTCTGCAACAGTAATTTACATCATGTGGAGGAAGCGTTCCTCAAAACCAGAGAGTGTTGAATGGCAGGGAAGGTGGAAAAAATTAGGAAAGAAATTAGAAGCGTGGGGACCCCCGGTGTTATACAGTTTTGATCTTGAGCACCTGTGGGATCCTGAGAAATTCAGTGAGTGTTTAGGTAAGGAGTCATGTGACTCAGGACGATCTGAGAAGGAATGTATTGTTTGGGGTCTGGCTTGTGCTTATCGAGCTATAATTGATATTCTGGAGAGAAATGGTTTCCAAATCAAGGTCCAAAGCAAAAATGAAAACCTCGAAGTTAGACCTGACCAATCACAGGAAGCACCGGTATCAGTGTCGGTTGCCCCTGTGGAAGGCCAGAAATGGACACGGTCGTCCTCGTGCCTAGAATGGAAAGAAGAAGCAGAGAAGGAAAAGGAAGATCCAGGCGAGGGGCCCTCCTCAGCACCACCACCACCACCACCTAGAAAGGCCACTAAGAAAAGTGAGAGACATGGAGAAGACAGCGATGATGATGGAGTCACTGTTACCACTACTCGTCGGCCCCTATTGATGACTGAAATCCAAGGTTCAAGAAAGGAGTTTGTACGGTGCTCGGGTGAATCTATTGTCACATAGTTGCTGCGGTGTTAGGACAACGGTGCCAGCAGCGTGTCCCTAGATGGCAGCGAAGCCCGCCAACTGGGAAGCATTGCTCGAGACCCAGCTATCAACAGAGGAATTGGCAGATGTCTGAATGGAGTCGCTACCCTCTGGGAACGTGTACTAGTGGCTGTAAAGGATAGATATCCTTACAAAGATGATCTGGAGCCTAAGGTGGAAAGATGGAACACCGTGGAGAAAGGCATCCAATTTTTGAGAGAAACAGCCGTAGTAGAGATGCTGTATGATCCCAATTTCGTCCCTAACAATCCACACCAGGACCGTGATCCTGATAGAGTAAGGTGTACACCTGATGTATATCGTAAGCTCTCAAATACAGCACCAGAAAGTTATGCAAGTACACTGGTAGCAATGTTCCATAGATTCGAAGGTCAAGACAGAAGACTCCCAGTTTATGAATTGACTATTACACTCCAAAACTTTGAACAACAGTTTCCACCATCACGTGCTTCCATTGCAGCTATAGTAGCAGAAGAAGTAGGTGAGATAAAGAAAACTATACTGGAGGAACTGTCATTACTGATGAATAGGGATGAACCTGTGTCAGTATTGGAAACACCTGATGAAGACGAGCATGACCCAAAGAACCTGATGAAGCAATTGATCAAACTGTTGAAAGTCTCAGCCACCAAAGGCAACCGCCTCACTGCTCGAATAAATGACAGCAGTAACATCATGTCACGTGTGGCCATGTGGAGCTTCTTACGAGAAAATGGAGAGGACATGAGGAAGTGGCATAAAAAACCCACTCCTGCACTGCGAGCTCAGGTGAGAGAACTACAGCAGAGATCAGCCACCAACGAAATTGCTCCCGTCACTGCAGGTAACCAATAGAGGGGCCCTGCCCTCAGCCAGGGGAGGGAAAGGGATAACAGAGTGTATTGGACTGTGTGGATTAGATGGCCTGGCACATTAGAGCCACAAAGATATAAGGCACTGGTGGACACTGGTGCACAGTGCACTATGATGCCCTCGAGTTATAAAGGGACAGAGTTGATTCATATTTCTGGAGTGACTGGGGGTTCTCAGGAACTGTCTGTGTTGGAGGCAGAAATAAGCCTCACCGGTAAAACCTGGCAGAAGCATCCCATAGTGACTGGACAGGGGGCTCCATGCATACTCGTTATTGACTGTCTCAGAAGGGGGCATTTCAAGGACCCCAAGGGATACCGATGGGCTTTTGGAATAGCTGCTGTAGATGCAGACAACATTCAGCAGCTGTCTATTTTACCTGGCCTGTCAGAAGATCCGTCTGCTGTGGGGGTACTGAAAGTGAAAGAGCAGCAGGTACCAGTTACTACAAAACCAGTCCACAGACGGCAGTACCGCACCAACAGGGATTCCTTGCTCCCCATTCATAACTTGATCCATCAGCTAGAGAGCCAGGGAGTGATCAGCAAAACCCACTCACCGTTTAACAGCCCCATATGGCCGGTGCGTAAAGCCAGTGGAGAGTGGAGGCTGACGGTAGATTACCATGGCCTGAATGAAGTCACACCCCCACTGAGTGCCGCTGTGCCAGATATGTTGGAGCTGCAATATGAACTGGAGTCAAAAGCAGCCAAGTGGTATGCCACCACTGACATTGCCAATGCATTCTTTTCTATTCCTTTGGCCACAGAGCGCAGACCACAGTTTGCTTTCACCTGGAGGGGCGTTCAGTACACCTGGAACCATTTGCCCCAGGGGTGGAAACACAGCCCAACCATTTGCCATGGGCTGATTCAAACCACACTGGAACAGGGTGGGGCACCTGAGCACCTCCAGTACATTGATGACATTGTTGTGTGGGGTGATACAGCAGAGGAAGTTTTTGAAAAAGGAGAGCGAATAATCCAAATTCTTCTGAGTGCTGGTTTTGCTATTAAACGGAACAAAGTGAAGGGACCTGCCCAAGAAATTCAGTTTCTGGGAGTAAATTGGCAAGATGGACGTCGTCACATTCCAGGAGATGTGATTGACAAAATCACCAGTATGTCACCACCCACTAGCAAGAAAGAGACACAGTCTTTTCTGGGTGTAGTAGGTTTTTGGAGGATGCACATTTCAAACTACAGCCTCATAGTAAGCCCCCTCTATCAAGTGACTCGGAAAAAGAATAATTTTGCATGGGGTCCTGAACAGCAGCAGGCCTTTGAGCAAATTAAGCAGGAGATAGCCCGTGCTGTGGCTCTGGGGCCAGTACGGTTGGGACAGAATGTGAAAAACATCCTCTACACTGCTGCTGGAGAGAAAGGTCCCACTTGGAGTCTGTGGCAAAGAGCCTCTGGGGAGACCCGAGGCCAACCCCTTGGATTTTGGAGCAGAGCGTACAGGGGTTCAGAGGAGTGCTACACTCCAACTGAGAAGGAGATTTTGGCAGCATATGAGGGGGCTCGGGCTGCCTCTGAAGTAATTGGTACTGAGACACAGCTCCTCCTGGCACCTCGACTGCCAGTGCTGAATTGGATGTTCAAAGGAAAGGTTCCCCCCACCCGTCATGCTACCGATGCCACCTGGAGTAAGTGGATTGCACTGATTACACAGCGAGCTCGGATGGGGAACCTCAACCGTCCAGGAATCCTGGAGGTGATCATGGACTGTCCTGAAGGCAAGAAATTTGGAACATCCCCATCAGAGGAGATACCTCGTGCTAAAGAGGCCCCACCATATAACGAACTACCAGAGAATGAAAAGACGTATGCCCTCTTCACGGATGGATCGTGTCGTATCGTTGGGAAGCATCGCAGATGGAAGGCTGCTGTGTGGAGCCCCACACGATGAGTTGCAGAGGCCACTGAAGGAGAAGGAGAGTCAAGCCAATTTGCGGAGGTAAAGGCTGTCCAGCTGGCGTTAGATGTGGCTGAACGGGAGAGGTGGCCCATGCTATATCTTTATACTGACTCTTGGGTGGTGGCAAACGCTTTATGGGGGTGGTTGCAGCAGTGGGAACAGGACAACTGGCAACGGAAGGGTAAATTTATTTGGGCTGCTGAACTGTGGAAAGACATTGCTGCCCAAACAAAAAGGTTGGGTGTAAAGGTGCGTCATGTAGATGCTCATGTGCCCAAGAATCGAGCTACCGAAGAGCAGAATAATAACCATCAGGTAGATCGAGCTGCCAAAATTGAGGTGTCTCAGATCGATTTGGACTGGCAGAACAAAGGAGAGCTATTTTTAGCTCGGTGGGCCCATGAGACCTCAGGCCATCAAGGAAGGGATGCGACCTATAAGTGGGCTAGAGACCGAGGGGTGGACTTAACTATGGATGCCATTGCACCGGTTATCCATGACTGTGACACATGTGCCATAATTAAACAGGCCAAGAGGATGAAACCCCTCTGGCAGGAAGGGCGATGGGAAAAGTATAAATATGGGGAGGCGTGGCAGGTTGATTATATCACCTTGCCACGAACTCGCGATGGTAAGCGTTACGTTCTCACCATGGTGGAGGCGACCACTGGGTGGCTTGAGACATACGCAGTACCCCATGCTACTGCCCGAAACACCATCTTAGGGCTCGAGAAACAAGTCCTATGGCGACATGGCACTCCAGAGAGAATTAAGTCCAATAATGGGACTCATTTCAAAAATTCTCTTGTGGATATCTGGGCCAAAGAACACGGCATTGAATGGATTTACCATATCCCCTACCATGCACCAGCTGCTGGTAAGATCGAGCGCTACAACGGGTTGTTAAAAACCACGTTGAGAGCAATGGGTGGTGGGACATTCAAGCACTGGGAGAAGCATCTGGCAGAAGCCACCTGGCTGGTCAACACTAGGGGATCAGTCAACCGAGAGGGTCCTACACAGTCCAGCTCCCTACAGACCATAGAGGGAGATAAGGTCCCTGTGGTACATGTGAGGAGCATGCTGGGAAAAGCGGTGTGGGTCTTTCCAGCCTCTGGAAAGGGCAAACCCCCCCGTGTAACCGTTTTTGCGCAGGGACCTGGGTGCACCTGGTGGGTAATGGATAAAAATGGGGACGTCCAGTGTGTCCCACAAGGGAATTTGATATTGGGGGAATGCAGTCTGTAATTACATGTGTATGTATGTATATATATATGTTTCTATGTAACTTATGTTATTACTGTTTTGGTTATGTATAGATGTGTGTTAAGCATGATGTGATGATGTGGAATAAGGGGTGGAATGTTGTGGTTTTGTGGTTTTGATGCCGGTATTCGACATCAGAGCATCATGCAGCAGTTAAGGAGTTAATGCTGTGGGAGCAGCAGAGGGGAGGGGCGGAGCTCCGCACTGGATGCCAGGCGGCGCTAGGTCTGGGGCACGCGTTCCTCTGGGCTGCCGTGGAGGTCCAGCACGTGTGCTTCCCCTGCACTTTTCTCCTCAACGTAAGCTCACAGCTTTTGGTTTGGAAATTTTTTATCTCTCTCTCAATTGTTCAATTTCATTATATTTAGTAAAGTTACCGTTCCTTCTCAGATCGTGCCGTTGTTTTCTTGTAGACCCATCTCTTATTGCTGTTTCCCCCTCCCCCTCCCGAAGCGCGGCTCCGCTCGGGCGGCCACGCGGCCACTGACGCAGTTTCTTTTTCTCTCCTCTCTCCCTTCTCGGTTTCCCTAGGGTCACTGTCACGGATAACACCGTGACAGATCGGTACTCTGCACCATAGCATTAGGAAGCGTACTGGGAGTTGAAAAGCTGGTTCTGCAGTTCCGTGGGTTGCCGATTTGATTCTCTAAATCTGGTACCTGGTTCTCGGAACAGAAGAGTGAACTACGGCTCCCAGAAGACTTCATTGCTCCGTTTCCATTCTTCATTCAGAGGGAAAGATAAAGCGGACTGGGAGTCACGAGACTGTTCCTGTTCTGCCAACCTTGGCTCTGTGTGCTTCATGGCCATCTCACATACAGCACTAGAGCAAGGCCTTTGGTTTTGGACCACCTCATTTCTTTCATTTGTTAGCTTCAATTCCGATTGTATTTTATTATACTTCATTACCTTGTGTTATCTTGCATAAAACAATGGGAGGTAGAGAGTTGATGTTTTGGGTTGGGAGGGGCAGGAGCAGCGTTGGACTTGGATGGTGGAGGAAGAGGTGTGGATGTCCGGAGACCAGCGGTGCTCACTCACGCACTTTCTCTCGGTTTTGCTGTGGAGGAAAGCATGGGTGCTTACCCTGCAGTCTACCAGCATAAGATCTTGTATTCTTGGATACCACTGTCTCTCTCATTCCGTTTGATTTTGTTGCATTTAGTAAATTGCCATTCCTCCTCAATGCAGTGTTTCGGGCACGGACTCAGATGTGAACAATCAAAATCGTTTATTACAGGTTTCAACATCCCTTATATACTTTCACAATTTCTCTCATGTAACTTTCCCATCTGCCTTTATATATCAACAATATAACTTCCCAAAACAGTCCTTAACCGTGCATACAGGTGATTATCCAATGAGGGCTGTGAATCCTCCCAAGCCATGCACTCTTCCTCCAGTTAGGGTCTTCCATCATGCAGCTTACTTGAACTTGTTTTCCTCTTCTTCTGGAAGTGTCCTTGGTTCTCAGCCTTCCTTTCTCATGCTGTTTATCGTGTTCCACAGCTGCAGATCTAAATGTACTTTTTGTATTCCCACAGTTCCCCCTTTTTTATTTATTAGCAAACTATTAACATAATATAAATTAATAACACTCTGTAACAGCATTTCTGAATGCATTTAGGCTATCACAATTTAATCAAGGCTTCAATTGATATGACGCTGAATGTAAGGAAAGAGACAAGGTAATCCTATTGTAAGGACAACAAATATTCCTGAACTTAATAAGAAGTGAACAAACACACATTTCACCCATGGTTTTAGGTTCCTGCAACCTGGAAAAGAATACCTGAGGGTCCCATTCTTTGTGTACCAGTAACTGATTAGAAGAAATAAAGTTGCATGTCAAATAGAATCAACATCAGTGGGTAAGCCTGCTAGAGCATCACTAGTGGTATTGCTTTCCTTTGCCAACTAACATCCTCACTTGGTGTTTGTGGCTGAAGCTTGAGTGGTGCTGTTTCAGGGTGTCCTGGGTCTGAGAGACAAGACATCTCAAGAGCAGAAGCAAGCAAATTGTGCATTCAGAGCAATACAGAGGGTTAGGGTTTTAGTCAACATACACACACTCACACACATGCAGACATCCATTTTAGATAAGTGTAAGCAAGAATCAGAAACTCCCTAAGCAAACGCATTATTAGCTATTGACCGTTGAGAAATGGCAAACCACCAGAAAGAAGAGAGAATAGGAACATGCTTGTGGCAGACGCAATAGGCAGTGCCAGCAGGGCGTCCCCTGCTTCAAGGTGCACTTTTCCTCTCCCATCCATCACAGATTCCCCCCTGCTCTTACTCTTCTCAGGGTCTGCAGAGTTTTTTCCATTTGTACACTGAATCCGCATGGCCAATGTGTGATGCGGAGCTGAAGTGGAACACTTGCTTGCAAAACAGTATAAACTATCAAGGTTAGCTCTCTTAGCATATGCCTTTGTCTCAAATGATGCATGGTTATAAAAAACTATTTTGATTAGTGAATTGAAAGAGAGTTGATCATTCTAAAACACAAAATCATCCCTTTGCCTAGAATTCTTTTCCAGGTTTTTGTCTTTGCAAATTAGAAAAAAGGCTAATTGATGGGCTAATAACATCATAACCGCGCGCTCCTAATACATTAAAAGTGCTATTTCCATGAACTCCAACGTTGGTAACATCAAATCCTGTCTAATTCACACTTGATCTACTATTGAAATAGAAGAAGCACACAACAACCTAGATAATGCCTAATAATTCTTCACATTTGATCTACCACTAAAATAGAAGAAGCACACAATCCCAGTAATCATAAAGGCTGGATGCTATTTTCTGCCTTGAGATGAGGCCGAACATATCGTTCTGGAACCCATGTAGGACCAGTCCCTGTGGAAACACAAGCATATCCAGGACCCCAAGTTATCAGTGGTAAGGGACCTTCACAATGTCTGTGGCCATATTCTGAATGTTAACCATTGGCCGTTCCTTGAGCATTGGGGAGGCCCCAACATGACAGTCCACACGTGTTGTATCTGTACGGTCACGATTCAAAAAATTCAGCACAAGCAAAGCCTTACATAATCTTTCTTATGGTGTATCTCCCGTATTCCCCCTTTTTTGTTCATTAAGAATGGATTTCAATGTTTGATGAGCACGCTCAATGATAGCTTGTCCGGTGGGAGAATGAAGAATGCCAGTAATATGTTTAATGCCTCATTCTTGGAGGAAAGTTCGAGTGGCCTTAGAAGTGTACGCAGGCCCATTATCTGTTTTTATAGTATGTGGAATCCCCATAGCAGCATAAGCAGATAACGGGCGTCGCGACTGCATTCACCTGTATGTGCTGTGGCAAATATGTATGAAGAATGAATATCTATTGTTACGTGGACAAATTTTAGATGGCCAAATTCAGGAACATAAGTGACATCTGTCTGCCACAGTTGAAGAGGCGCTGTGTCATGGGGATTTGTTCCAGTTTGAGGCAAAGGGGCAACTGCCTGGCAGTCTGAGCATGTTAGAATAATGTTACGGGCCTGATCTGCTCTCAGTTGAAATTGTTTTTGTAAAGCTCTCCTATTCTGATGAAAAAAAATGATGAGAGAGTTGCGCTTGCTGGAACAACTGAGGTGTAGCAAAGGCGACAGTGGCTTGATCAGCCTTACGGTTGCCCTCAGCTAAAGGACCAGGCAACATAGTGTGTGATCAAATATGCATAATAAAATAAGGGAGAGTACGGTGAGAGACATAATGTAAAACTCGCTTGAGCTGCGCAAACAAAGCAGGGTTGTTAACTTCCTTAAGAAAAGATCCTTAAATCTGCTGAATGATACCTGTAACATACAAAGAATCAGTTATTACATTAAGCTTTTGATTTGAAAAAATTTGAAAAGCTCGGGCTACGGCAGCGAGTTCTACAACTTGAGGTGATCCATCCACAACATGTACATCTGACTGCCATTGTGTAGCAGTCGCGTGCCAGAGAACCACTGCTTGATGTGTCTTGCCGGAGCCATCTGTAAATACATTAACAGCATTAGGTATTGGAACATGTGAAAGTAAAATATTAGGAGAAAGGGACAGATCACTCAAATTATCCAGTAACTGATGTTTGGGGGGATGGGTGGAGATCTGTCCTGTACAGCCTGCCATAGCAGTTTGTAAAGTGAGTGACTGTGCAAGAAACCAATCTATATCTTTTTTAGTAGCAGGTATGTAGATGCAATCAGGGTCAAGAGCTCGTAAAATTTGTAAACGATGACGACCTCGCTGTATTAGCATTGCAAACATCTCCACTCGTGATGTAATGGTTTTTGAAAAGGTATGTGTTAAGAATATCCACTCCAGGATAATGAGAGGATCTTTTCTTGAAGTATCCCACTGATATAACAAGCTATATGGCTGATAGGTATTTGATATTATTACAAGAGATACTGGTAGTGATAAACAAACACAATGGCAATATCGATGTTGTAGTGATCTTACTACAGAGTCTAAGCATTGTAACGCTTGTGGTGTTAACTGTCTTTTAGAGGTTAAATCCGGGTCTCCTTTGAGTAGCTGGAACAGAGGATGCAACTCTTGAGTAGAAATACCCAAAAGCGATCGTAACCAGTTGATGGTTCCTAACAATTTTTGCAGATCATTCAATGTCTGTACGTGAGTTATTATTTTGAGGATTTGTGGTTGAATGGCGTGAGATGTAATTTTCCATCCTAAATATTTCCATGGAGAACTAAGTTGCACCTTTTCTTGTGCTATTCGTAAACCAACAAATTGAACTGCCTGCCTTACGAGCATTAAAGTGTCCTTTAGACTCTCTTCTCGTTCTGACGCTATTAATATATCATCCATGTAATGACAAATAAGGATGTGGGGTCTAGCTTTTCGTACTGGTTGTAATGCATTTGCTACAGTCAGTTGACATATCGTTGGACTATTAAGCATTCCTTGTGGTAACACAGTCCAGTGATACCGCTGAACGGGGCTTTGTTGGTTGATGGAGGGCACTGAGAAAGCAAATCGTGGTGCGTTTTTTGGATGAAGCGAAATGGTAAAAAAGCAGTCTTTTAAATCAATGACTGCTATAGGCCAATTCGAAGGTAACACTGAAGGCGAAGGGAGACCAGGCTGCAATACCCCCATGGGCTCAATTACTGCATTGACAGCACGCAGGTACTGTAGAAGCCTCCATTTTCCACTCTTCTTGAGGATAACAAACACTGGAATATTCCAAAGGCTGGTGGTAGGCACTATGTGACCAGCCGCCAGTTGTTCTTGAACTAGCTCATGTAAATGCAGCAACTTTTCCTTTGTTAAGGGCCACGGATCTACCCAGATTGGTTGTTCTGTTTTCCAAACTAGGGGTATAGGTTGCTGCCAATCAATGGCCCTTATTGAAAATTTGTTTGCAAAATCATGCCCCATTGACTTAAAAGATCATGACCCCACAGAGTATAGGGAACTGGCAAGATGTAAGGAGCAGTGTGAGCAATGCGACCATCAGGCCCTTCAAAAGATAAAATTCGGGCACTTTATTTGGGCTGCTGTAAGCCCCCAAGTCCTACAATAGCAGAACTAGGGTATTTTAGTGGCCATTCAGAGGGCCAGTCACTTGACTGGTGATGATGCAATGATGATAACATCAGCTCCGGTATCCACTAGGCCTAATAACTGCCTGCCATTTACTAGACATGATAATAATGGTTTGTCTTCTGATACTTGTGTAGTCCATAGCACGGCAGGCTTGTCCGTGCTTCCAAATCCCCCAATTCGATCCCCAATACCAGGTTTAGTCATAGAATGAATAGGGACTAATTGTGCTATTTTTTGGCCTTTGGGGATAATGCAGGGGGGTGAGGGTGCCCATGCCATTATCTTAATTTCCCCAGTGTGATCAGCACCTATAACTCCTGGTAAAACAAAAAGTCCCATCCGTGTAGCAGAAGAACGTTGTATCAGGAGCGCACTGCGCCCGTCCCCAAGGGGGCCCATTACCCCTCTTGGAATAAGAGTTACGTCGGTATCAGTCAGCGTCACTGACTGGGCGGTGGCCAAATCCACTCCTGCGCTGCCGGCAGTGGCTGGTCTGAGTGCGCTGGCCAGGCAGCGGCCGGCCGATTCGGGACCGTATTTACTGTCATAGTGAGCGGTCTCGTGCTCTTCTTACCGTTTCCCGGCAGACAGCAGGGCCGTGCAGCAACAGGGAGTTTAGATCGGCAGTCTCTCGCCCAGTGTAGCCCCTTCCCGCACCGGGGACAGGGTCGAGTAAAGAACAAAAGCATTTTTATCTGCTGTTTTAGGCTTTTTACAGTCCCTTTGTACATGACCAGGTTCCCCACAGTTGTAACACTTTATTTTTTGAGCTGTCCCTGCACCAAGTCGGGCTGCCAGGGTGTCTGCTAGCGAGGCCATTTTATGGCTTTCTGTTCCTACGTCTTGACAGGCTTTAATCATGTCAGTAATGGATGGATCTGCATTCTTTAAGGATTGTAGGACCATTCTACATCCTGCATTTTCATTTTCAATTGCTAATTGCTTAAGCAAAGCCTCCTGGGCAGCTTGATTTTCAACCTGTCTCTCTAGCGTATTTTGTAAACGGTCAAGAAATTTAATGTAGGGCTCGGCAGCCTCCTGCCTAATTGATGTAAATGATGTGTTAGATGAATTAGTGTCGGGTATCTGACAGATAGCACGCAACACCAAAGTCTTAACTTGTTGAAAGCATTGCCTGTCCGTCTGTGCCTGAGCCTGAGGTATTGCCTGGACACCCTCCCCCATGAGTTCCTCTATGCCAGTGTGAGGTTATTCAGATTATTCATAGCCTGGATGGTAGCCAGTTCCCGATACTCTGTCATAAACATGGTGTATTGCATGGGACACAGAACTGTTCGTAACAAAATTTTCCAATCGTGAGGGGTCATAATATAACTGTCACCAATTGCAGCCAAAAAATGATATGTAAAGGGAGACTGAATTCCATAATCTCTCACTGACTTCCTTAGTTCCTTCACTGCCTCGTAAGGCAGGGATTCCCACGGGGGCTGATTTGCATGATACAACACAGGAAAGGCTTGCAACGTATCAGCATCATCCCGTAATACTGCTTCTTTTCTGCACTGCTCTAAAGCACCATAGTATGCTGTAGAAAAAATTTTCTTTCCCGCTCCCTTCAGTTATCATCAGGAGGGAAAATGTTCGATTTGTCGTCCGGATCTACTGAACCAGGATCTGAAAGATCCTCTGGTTCTGGTTCGTCCTCATTTTTTACCAGGTTACACGCAGGCTGCAAAGCAGCAGCAGTAAGCGACGTAGCCGGAGCAGAGGGCGGCAGGGGAGCGGCGAGCGACGGGGGCGGAACATAGAGCGGGAGCGCGGCGAGCGTCGGAGGCGGAGCGGAGGGCGGGAGCGCGGTGGCGGGGCGAGGGCTGCGATATCTCTTCTCCCCGGTCGCGGAGAAGGTCGGAGCCGCGGATCGGGTCCGGGCAGGGGCTGCTTCCTGAATCGGAAGGCAGCGGCGGGTGTGGGAAGGAGGGCGATAGAGAATACCCGGAAGAACTTCTTCCTTGTCAAATTTGTTTAAGCCCTTCCATTATTTGGTGCCAAGCAGGTAGAAGTTTGGCAGCTGTTCTGTCTTTAGTAATAGAAGCCTCCCAGAGTTTTGTGCCAATTTTGTCCCAGTGTTCTCCATCAAGAGAGAACCCAGTTTTCGGAAATTCGGGGACATTTTTGCTTATCCGTTTAAGAAAAGTAGCTAGTTCCGAATTAGATACAGGCTGATCCTGGAAGTTTAAAACTAACCGTAGTACTTCCATGATTTACTTGTTGCTCCTTCGTTAGTGAACTCCCCATAGTTCCCAACTGCTCACCTTCTGTCCTGCAGAACGGTGCGGGTGCGCACGAAACAATCTCTCTGAAGTTCAGTCGGGCGACACTGCTGGACCGGGCTCGCTCAGCCGCGGCTTGATTTGCACCACGCAGTGGGCGCCATTTGCAGTGTCTTGGGCACCGACTCAGATGTGAACGATCAAAATCATTTATTACAGGTTTCAACATCCCTTATATATTTTCACAATTTCTCTCTTGTAACTTTCCCACCTGCCTTTACATATCAACAACATAACTTCCCAAAACAGTCCTTAACCGTGCATACAGGCGATTATCCAATGAGGGCTGTGAATCCTCCCAAGCCATGCACTCTTCCTTCAATTAGGGTCTTCCATCATGCAGCTTACTTGAACTTGTTTTCCTCTTCTTCTGGAAGTGTCCTTGGTTCTCAGCCTTCCTTTCTCATGCTGTTTATCGTGTTCAACAGCTGCAGATCTAAGTATACTTTTTGTATTCCCACATCTCAGATTGTTGCCGTTGTTATTTTAGACCCATCTGCTATCACTATTCTTCTCGCGGAGCTCATGGCTCCACTCAGGACTGGCTGTGCTGCAAGTGGCGGGGCAGATTTTTTTTGTTTTCCTTTTTTTTTTTTTTCCCTTTCTTCTTAGTTTTTTGTTTCCCCATCCCCAAGAAAATAAATAAATAATAATAAAACACCACCAACAACAAAAAACAGATTTCAGCTTCTGTTTCTCGATGAGCCCTTCAGCAGCCTATCATGAGAAGTTACCATCAAGCTAATCCTTTACTTTCTATCCACCGAATGAGCATTCCTTAAAGACAAGTCAGCATCCTCACTCAGCTTCCACAGGGGTCCCACAAGCCCTCTGGCTTCTTGAAAGTCCCCGTGTATTATGTCCAGCACATCTTCTTTGTCTATGTGCTTATTGATAGAGCTCCAGCAGGTTGGTGCAGAGGTTTCCTGTGATAGAAGCCATGCCTGAAATCTTCCTGTTTCATGGAGTTTGTAAAGGAGGAAATACTCTGTGAATGTCGAGAAAAAAAGAAGCATGTGATTGTCTGTGGCTGATGGGAAAGTGGACTTTGAAGCAGGGGACATCCTGCTAGCGTTGCTTATCTCATCCACCAGCGATATGCTCCTGCCTTGTCTTTAGGTCTAGGATAGTATAGCAATCAAAATTTACCCCCTCCAGGTTGTGTTTCTCAGTACCTATCAGTATCTATCAAGAATTTTTTTTTAAGTTTTTTTTTAATTCCAGGTTCTCAGCCAATGATTGTGTGCTATTTTCTATTCACCCCTGTTTTAAACACTATAAGAATATGGCTGTCCGGGTAATAAAGCTAGCATGGTTTAACCACATTTGTGTATGTCATGCTTCTGGCCGTTTTCTCCGAAAAGTGGCGCCCGAATAGGGACAGGGAAGCGCACATCGACAGCGGAGCCAGACAGCGATAGAGTCTCAAGCTTCTGGGGATCGTGCTGGACCTCGTGATCAACTGCTCCGAAATCGGCACAGCCGGAGCTGCAGTGGCTGATTTGAGGTACGGGGGGGTTTTGGGAGGTTCCTGTCTCACGGGAACCGAGTGAGAGCGGCCAGTCCCCACAGCTGCTCTCGCTAGAGGGTAACTGGCGTAGGCGTTGCCAGGGTAACGGCGCCCTCGCCCACACCCCTCAGCTGAATAGGGCTCAGGGAGGGCAGCGAAGTGTTACTGCCCACTAGGCACAGGGAGGAGCGATCTACACGTGAGTACCGCCCCCTTACTGTGCTGCTATAGGTGTGGGAACTTGTGTGGGTGTGGCTTTTGCAGGTGCAGGCAGGGTGCGGGGTTACTGTCCCTTCTCTCTTGCAAATCCATCCTATTTATTGCTGGTCTCTGTGTCTGCAGTGTTTGTTTGTGTTTAGTTTATATTTTATATATTTTATTATTATTATTTATTTATTTTCAAATTATTAAAATTCATATCTATATATTATTATTATAAAGTATTTTTATTTATTTATTTTCAATTTTCATTTCTTTGTTTTTATTCTTTTTTGTGCCATGGTCTCTACTAGACAGAGGGCTTGCCTTAAAAAGGCTGTGGCGACCCAGACAGAAGGTCTGCCTAGAAGTGTGGCTACACAGGTCTCTGGTTGCAAGGAGTGCCAAAGCCTGCTACTGCTGGATGAGAGTGGCAAGCAGTTCTCCTGTGCAAGGTGTGAGCAGGTGGAAGATCTGCTTAGCATGGTGGCAGAACTGAAAGAGGAGGTTGAGAGACTGAGGGCCATCAGGGACTGTGAGCGGGAGATTGACTGGTGGAGTAGCTCCCTCGAGTGCCAGAGAGAAAGGTGCCGGGGAGATCCCCCGCAATTGGTGGTGGACTCCCTGACCTGTCCCCGTAGGGCAGAAGGGGGTTATCTGAGGGATGGGAAGGGCTGGCAGAGAGTCCCTGCTCGGTACCATGGGCAATCTCCCCCTCTGCTTCCCCTGTGTCCACAGATCCCCCTAAGCAATAGGTTTGCAGCATTGGATGTTGAAGAGGAGATAAGGGGGGAGGTGCAGGAAAATTCCCCCAAGAGGTCACCAATGGCAAGGCAGTCACCTCCGTGCACTGAGACTGCTGCTACCAAGAAAGGAAGAAAGGTGATCGTAGTGGGTGGCTCCCTTCTAAAGGGAACTGAGGGCCCCATTTGCAGACCAGACCCAAACCGCAGGGAAGCGTGCTGTCTGCAGGGACATTGCCAGAAATCTCCCGGATTTGATACTCCCCACCGACTACTATCTGTTACTCGTAGTTCAGGCAGACTGTAATGAAATAACTCAGAGAAGTCTGCAAACTATGAAAAGAGATTTCAGGGGTTTAGGGCGATTAGTTCAAGGGGTGGGAGCACAAGTGGTGTTTGCTTCCATACCTTCTGGGGCGGTGAAGGACACAGAATGGGCTAGGAAAACACAGGTGATGAATAATTGGCTGAGAGGCTGGTGTAGAGACAGACATTTTTTGACCATAGGGCAGTTTACTCGGCTCCTGGCCTGTTATCTGTTGATGGAATGCACCTGTCTCAAAGGGGGAAACAAATCCTAGCACAGGAGCTAGCTGGACTCATTGAGAGAGTTTTAAACTAGTTGTGACGGAGGAAGGGGATAAAACAGGGCTCTCCAGTAAAGAGCCTAAGGAGGCTGTGCTGGAGAAAGGGGTGAGGCAGATATCTCAGCTGAAGTGCATCTACACCAATGCACGCAGCATGGGCAATAAACAAGAAGAGCTTGAAGCCATTGTGAGGCAGGCTAACTATGACCTTGTGGCTATTACAGAAACATGGTGGGACCTCTCCCGTGACTGGAATACTGGGATTGATGGCTACAAGCTCTTCAGAAGGGATAGACAGGGAAGAAAGGGTGGTGGCATAGCTCTCTATATCAAAGAGTGTTTTGATGTTGAAGAGCTTGAGGTTGGAAATGACAGAGTCTCTATGGATAAGGACCAGGGGGATGGTCTTTAGGAGTGACATCGTGGTGGGGGTCTGTTATAGACCGCCTAGTCAGGATGAAGAAATAGACAAGGTGTTCTATAAGCAACTCTTAGATGTTGCACGATGGCCAGCACTCATTCTCATGGGGGACTTCAACTTCCCTGACATATGCTGGAAATATAATACTGCGCAGAGGAAGCAGTCCATGAGATTATTAGAATGTGTGGATGATTGCTTCCTGACACAGCTGGTGCAAGAGCCTACCGGGGGAGATGCCTTGCTTGACCCGCTCTTCACTAACAGGGAAGGACTAGTAGATGTGAAGGTTGGGGATTGTCTTGGCCAGAGTGACCATGAAATGGTGGAGTTTGATATTCTTGGTGATGTCAAGAGGGTGACTAGCAAAACTGCTACCTTGGACTTCTGGAGGGCAGACCTTGACCTGTTCAGGACGCTTGTTGCAAGGGTCCCTTGGGACTTACTCCTGGGGGGTAAAGGGGTCCAGGAAGCCTGGATGCTCCTCAAGATGGAAATCTTAAAGGCACAGGAGCAGGCTGTCCCAGAGTCCCGTAAGTCGAGCCGGAGGAGAAAAAGACCAGTGTGGATGAACCGGGAACTTTTGTTAAGACTCCGAGAGAAAAGAAGAGTCTATGTCCTCTGGAAGATGGGACAGGCTACTTGGGAAGACTACAGAGAATTGGCCAAGATTTGCAGGCAGAAAGTTAGAAATGCTAAAGCCCAGCTTGAACTTAGACTGGCTACTGCTGTAAAGGAGAACAGGAAACCCTTTTACAAATATATTAACAGCAAGAGAAAAACTAAGGAAAATTTCTCTCCTTTACTTGATGAGGCAGGGAATGTAACCACAGATGATAAGGAAAAGGATGAGGTTCTCAATGCCTTTTTCACATCTGTCTTTAATAGACAGAGCAATTGTCCACAGGGTACTTGCCCTGACCTGGAAGTCTGGGATGGAGTGCATAATGCACCCCCTGTGATCCAAGCAGAGACGGTCAGAGATCTACTCCTCAATCTGAACTGCCACAAGTCCATGGGACCAGTTGGGATCCACCCAAGGGTGCTGAGGGAGCTGGCAGAGGTGATTGCCAAGCCACTTTCTGCCATCTATCAGCATTCCTGTTTATCTGGAGAGGTCCCAGAAGATTGGAGGCTTGCCGATGTGACTCCCATCTACAAGAAAGGCCGTAAGGAAGACCCGGGGAACTACAGGCCTGACCTTGGTATCAGGAAAAGTTATGGAGTAGATGATCTTGAGGGAGATCACACGACATGTGCATGGCAACCAGGGGATCAGACCCAGCCAGCACGGGTTCACAAAGGGCAGGTCGTGCTTGTCCAACCTCATCTCCTTCTATGACTGGGTGACCAGACTGGTAGATGAGGTAAAGGCTGTTGATGTAGTCTACCTGGACTTCAGCAAGGCCTTTGACATGGTCTCCCACAGTATTCTCCTGAGGAAACTGGCAGCCCGTGGTGTGGATAGGTTCATCCTTCTCTGGGTGAAGAACTGGCTAGAGGGCCATGCCCAGAGGGTAGTGGTTAATGGAGTTAAGTCCAGCTGGCATCCTGTTATGAGTGGTGTCCCCCAAGGGTCAGTACTGGGGTCCATCTTGTTTAATATCTTTATTGATGACCTAGACGAGGGAATTGAGCATACCCTCAGTAAGTTTGCAGATGAAACCAAGTTGGGAGGATATGTCAAACTGCCTGAGGGTAGGAAGGCCCTTCAGAGGGATTTGGATAGTCTGAATAGCTGGGCTGAGCTCAATGGGATGAGGTTCAATAAGACAAGTGCCGGGTCCTGCACTTTGGCCACAATAACCCCATGCAATGCTATAGACTTGGGGCAGAATGGCTTGAAGAATGTAGAGAGGAAAAGGACCTGGGGGTGTTGGTTGATGCTCGGCTTAACATGAGCCAGCAGTGTACCCAGGTGGCCAAGAAGGCCAACGGCATCCTGGCCTGTATTAGAAATAGCGTAGCCAGCAGGAGCAGGGAGGTGATCTGTCAGGGAGGCGGGAGACAAACACACGACCACGTAGATGATCGGTAAGTCTCAACTTTAATCAGAAGGTTACATTCTTTTATACTGTTAGTTTAATGAGGTTCATACATATTGCAAGCCTGAGCTCCCTATTGGCTAAGCTTGAGCTATTCCATGTGTCTGCTCTTGCGGTTTCTGCGGTCAGCACTTCCTTAAAACAACGATCTTATCTTTGTTCTTATGGTTCCTGTTTTACACACCAGGTCAGCATGCCCTTAGCTACTATTATTTTTGCTGACCAGCTGTATTTGGTCTCCAAGGCCCTTTTCGGCGAGCCAAGTTTCGACAACACTCTCCACAGTGATCATCCCCCTGTACTCATCTCTGGTGTGGCCGCACCTCGAGTACTGTGTTCAGTTTTGGGCCCCTCACTACAAGAAGGACATTGAGGCCCTGGAGCGTGTTCAGAGAAGGGCAACAAAACTGGTGAGGGGTCTGGAGCACAAGTCTTATGAGGAGCGGCTGAGGGAGCTGGGATTGTTTAGTCTGGAGAAGAGGAGGCTCAGAGGAGACCTTATTGCACTCTACCACTTCCTGAAGGGGGGTTGTGGTGAGGAGGGGGTGGGCCTCTTCTCCCTGATAAATGACAGGACGAGAGGAATTGGTCACAAGTTGCACCGGGGAAGATTTAGATTAGACCTGAGGAAACATTTTTTCTCTGACAGAGTGGTCAGGCACTGGAATGGCTTGCCTAGAGAGGTGGTTGAGGCACCATCCCTAGCGCTGTTCAAGAAGCGTTTAGATGAAGTGCTAAGGGATTTGATTTAGTAGTTCAGTGGGTAGGGATAGTGATAGGAGGATGGTTGGACTAGGTGATCTTGTAGGTCCTTTCCAACCTAATGAACCTATGGACGGAAATATGTGCAGTAGACTGAGGCATTGGAGACTGGGAGGACAAGTAGCACTGTGAGGCAAGTGGATACAGTTTCAGGAGCAGGGTGGGGATCACGACCCTAAGAAAAAAATGGAAGTAGAGGGAGCAGTCCAACTTTTGTTTAGTTTACTCTCTAAGAGAGGTATATCTAGCAGCAGTAGAAAGCTGCTGGACTTGGTTATTTCGGCTCAGAAGGAAGGATTTATTAAATAGCTCCCTCTACTGTTTAACTCTGAAGAGTGGAGAGCGGTCGGCGACTGCTTTTGGGATAAGACCATCTCAGGAGGGAAGTTTGATAAGGACTTAGGTGGGACATGGCGCGATGTGATTGATACCTTGCGCAGCATGCAGGCGGAGCGGCGGGTGGCTATGGCAGCGGTGCAAGCTCTAATGGTGGCCACTGAGACTGATGCGAAGCCTAAGGCCTCCGGCACTGGCAAACTTATTCGGTTCTTTTCGGGACATTATACCGCGGCCGGTAGCGCCACCGCATGGGCTAGCACGCCCACTTAGCCCGAGCTCACCCAGAGACGCTTCACCAGAGGGGGGCGCGGCTTCTTCACCGGGGAGTCATTCATCTGTGGATAAAATGTTCCTGGAGGTGTTGGAAAAGTTAGAGACTTTAAAAGCTAAAGATACGGAGGAACAGCCTCCCCTTCCTTCTGCTCCTCAAAGTCCAAATCCGCTTATGCCTATGGTTGCAGCCATGCCAATACCACGGGCAGACAGGTGGTCCGGGGTGGTACATGATGCAATGTACCACCCCGGACCACCTGTACATGATGGACAATGGTATGCTGCATCACTAACTTACCCAGTTGTTATTGACCCTGCACAGGGCATGGAGACTTGGCAACTGCACAACTGGAGGATTCCGCAAGAGGCCCGGAAAACTATCTCAGACTATGGTTTGACTTCAGAAGCAGCGCACCAGATAATAACCTGGATTTCCCAGGCAGACATAATGTGTCCTGTTGATTGTCAAAATTTGGCATGACTATTGTTAACTCCATCACAGGTGTTATTATATGAGAGGGAATGGCTTAGGTTGGCACAAATGGAGGTGGGGGATCGTTTGCAAAATTTATTGATAGGTTATGGGGGACAGTTTCTGCTCATCCTGATTTGACGGCAGAATCTAAAGGCATGCCGGATGCTTGCCTTCGGATAATGTGAACCCTAAAACACAGTCTATTTTGGCTACGCTGCCTAGAACGGCACCAGTAGAGGAAATGTTGGAAAGGGTGGACAGAACTGATCAGAGCAGGCAAGCAGCCTTAGTTGTACAAGCTGTAAGAACAGCACTTAAGAAACCAAAAGTCACTATGGCAGTAAACAGGAACGGTGTGATTCTTAAGCATCCACTCAAAGATAAAATTATGTGTTACAGGTGTGGTCAGCTCAGCCATATTAGAAAACATTGGACGACTACTGTGTGGTGTGACAAATGTCAATCTAATGCGCATGCTGCCTTGTCAGACCTTGACTTTAAAAGTATTTTTATTTATCATTGTCCTGCCCTTTCCATACTTCATCATTTTCTTTCATTCCGGGAGCAACAGGAATCAACAACACTGCAATAAAATGCCACAAGATTAGGTTTAATGATAGTTCAGTTTCTGGAGAAAGTGAACATGGCATACTAGTGGCAACAACAATTAGTCAGAGAAGAAGTATGTGTGCTCATCTGCAAAATATCTTCTTTTAGTTATACAACACAAGCACAGATTTGAAGGAGCAAATACCTTTGGAGAGAGAAAATATATCCTTAAATATAGCCCAAAATATATCCTTAAAATACATACCAAATACATCAAGTGTTTGGGCAAAAGATTACATTACTCCCTTGCCACTGACATACAGTAAGATGCTAAAATGCCCTTTTTGCCTTCCCCTGCTCTGCAATGCAAGTAAAAGAAGGATTAAAAAAAAAATAGGAGTAGGAGAAGAAAGAAAGCGTCATCTTAAATTTTCAGAGGATTCTGTAACACCTTGGCACCATGTCAGGAAGCATGTGGTATAGATTAGAGATGGCTCTGCTGCACCTCACAAATGTCTCTTAGGATTTCCTAAGATACCTCCAGAAATCACTAGTCCAACCCTCCTGCCAAAGCAGCTCCCTAGCCCAGGTTGCACAGGTAGGCGTCCAGGCGGGTCTTGAATGTCTCCAGAGAAGGAGACTCCACCACCTCTCTGTGCAGCTGTGCCAGTGCTCCACTCACTGCACTGTGAAGAAGTCCCAACATACATTTGTGTGGAACTTTTTATGGTTCAGTTTGTGGCCATTTCCCCTTGTCCAATTGCCCCACACTGCTTAGAAAAGTCTGGCCTCATCCATTTGCCTTCCTACTCCTTAGATATTTATAGTTGTGGATCAGATCCCCTCTGAATCTTTTTTTAAAACTGAACAGACCCAGGTCATAAGGGAGGTAGGTGTTCCACACCCTTTATCAATTGGACTATCTGAAAAAGCAGTCTCATATTGCTCAAATCTATAAAGAAGAAACTGCTCAGACAATTGATGCACCTTAAAGGCAGAGCATTGAATTGATCCTTTGGCAAGGAATGCCATGTATAACTTTACACGGCAATTCCCATAAATACTAGCATGATTATCAGTCACAGCGTAAGTCATCCCAAGCTATGGTTTTGATCTAGGAGCAGCTCTGAGATAACAGCCTGTGGTGTGTGCAAGCATTTGCATTGCCTGTATGCTCCTCCTGCTACACCCACCCTGTCTGTGCCTCAGGAAGCATTGCCATGTATATTTGAGATGGCCATCACCCATCAGAAGAAGCACTATTATATGATCAAAAGGCAGTGACTTAGAATCTCTGCTGACAGTAGCTGCTGCTTCCTCCATCTCAAGTATTCTGTTCTAAACACTGAGAACTCAAAGTAAGCAGTGGGGTCTTCTGGGGCAGCCTGAGCCTCACTTCCTGTTCTGTAGTGCCACAGCCAACCAAGCAGCCTCTCACTGCCCCTGTAATGCTGCAGCTCTGCCCTTTCTCAGTCCCAAATGTTTTCCAATTGATTTGCATTTCTGGATCAAGGGCAAAAAACACACAGTTCTGTGTTTGTGTAGGGTTACTTATATATTCACATATACACTGCAGATCTGAGGTACAGTCCTCACTAGGACATTTCCTTACTTGCTTGCATAATTCTGCAGAAACTTACTGTGCTCTAGATCATTTTGCTTGTCATTTAAATTCAATGTAAACAAGCTTTCAAAAGAGCATTTCTAGAAACTTTATTTAGAAAGGCATTCTGAAAGAATCTTAAAAAATTAGCTTGTCTTCAAAGCTTTTCCTAGAAACTGGCTGCCATTATATATGCTTTCACAGAGTTTTTCTCTCTGTTTGGACAACAAAAACACAACTCTTCAGTCCTTTGAGCATAACCTTTCTGCCCCTGTATTCTCATGCTCATTTTTGCCTCTTGACTTCTCTTCTGATTCTGGCCACCTACAGAGACACATGATTACCTAAAGTTAACTGCTGAAATGCTCTTTGTGGTCAGTATGACTGAAGTGTTTGGTGTTACTTTGGATGCAGGGTACATTTTTTGCATGTGCTCAGCTATTTTCAGCTTGCTTCTAAGTACCAGGTAACAATGTTACATATCATCATAGGTACTGTCAACCGTTTACGGGCAGGTTCAGCCTGGTTCCGTGACTATTGGTGCGGGGGACCCATGGACCCATGCCCCAGGAAAGGGGAAGGGGGAAAGAGAAAAGGGAAAAGGGAGATGGGCCTAGGAACGAAACAGCAGCAACGATCTGAGGAGGAAAGCTAATTTACTAAATAGATATCAGAAAGCAAAATAGCACAATGTAATACAATATAATTGGAATTAAAGCTAATAAATCAAATAAAATGAGCAAAAGAGAGTGTCCGATAAACCGAAGGCCTTACGCTAACGCTGAAGACGGACAGCAGCGAGCACCCACTGCTGAGTCCATCCCAAAGGAAAGAGAGTGTCCCATGACTGCAGACAGTTTTTATCTTTCCCTCTGAGCGTAAACACGTAAGAACGCAAAGCATCGCAAAGTCCTCTGGGGAATGGAGTTCTTCTTCTCTTCTGAGACAGGTATACCTGGAACAATCGATGATCCATGGAGCTGGAGCATTAACTCTTTAACTCTAAATGCACTACATGATGTTATGATGTGGAATACCAGTACCAAAAATCATAAAACCATGACATTCCACTCCTTATTCCACATCACTACATCATGTTTGATATATATAGAATAACAATGATTATCATGCATTAAATTCACACTCACACAACGTATATATGTATTTACATGGAATTACCGACTGCACTCCCCCAGCATCAAATTCCCATGTGGTACACACTGAACCTCCCTATTCTTCCACGTTACCCACCAAGTGGACCCAGGTCCCTGAGCAAAGACAGTTCCCCGGAGAGGTTTGCCCTTTCCAGAAGCTGGAAGGACCCAAACTGCTTTTCCCAACATGTTCTTTACATGTACTACAGGGACCTTATCTCCCTCTACAGTAGGTAGAGATCTGGATTGGGCAGGACCATCGCAATTGATGGATCCTCTGGTGTTGACCAACCAGGTGGCTTCTGCCAAATGCTTCTCCCAGTGCTTAAATGTTCCACCACCCATTGCTTTCAACATGGTTTTTAACAACCTATTGTACCTTTCAATTTTACCAGAAGCTGGTGCATGATAGGGGATATGATAAATCCATTCAATGCCATGATCTTTGGCCCAAGTATTTACAAGAGAATTTTTGAAATGAGTCCCATTATTGGACTCAATTCTCTCTGGAGTGCCATGTCGCCATAGGACTTGTTTCTCGAGCCCAGGTGATAGCACGGGGTAGTGCAAATGTTTCAAGCCACCCAGTGGTTGCTTCCATCATGGTGAGCACATAACGCTTACCATTGCGAGTTCGTGGCAAGGTGATATAATCAACCTGCCACGCCTCCCCATATTTATACTTTTCCCATCGCCCTTCCTGCCAGAGAGGTTTCATCCTCTTGGCTTGTTTAATTGCGGCGCATGTATCACAGTCATGGATAACCTGTGCAATAGCATCCATAGTTAAGTCCATCCCTCAGTCTCTAGCCCACTTATATGTTGCATCCCTTCCTTGATGGCCAGAGGTCTCATGGGCCCATTGAGCTAAAAATAATTCACTCTTGTGTTGCCAGTCCAAGTCTGCTTGAGCCACCTTAAGTTTGGCACCTCGATCTACCTGATGGTTATTTTGTTGTTCCTCAGTTGCCCGCCTCTTAGGAACATGAGCATCTGCATGGTGCACCTTTACAGCCATATTCTTTATTCGGGCAGCAATGTCTCTCCACAGTTCAGCAGCCCAAATAGGTTTACCCCTCCGTTGCCAACCATTTTGTTCCCATTGCTGTAACCACCCCCATAAAGCATTTGCCACCATCCATGGGTCAGTGTAAAGATAAAGCACTGGCCACCTCTCTCGTTCAGCAATATCTAAGGCCAGCTGGACAGCCTTTACCTCAGCCTTTACCTTTAACGCTGAAGGCGGACGGCAGCGAGCACCCACCGCTGAGTCGATCCCAAAGGAAAGAGAGTGTCCTGTGACCGCAGACAGTTTTTATCTTTTACTCTGAGCGTAAAAACTTAAGAACGCAAAGCATCGCAAAGTCCTCTGAAGAATGTAGTTGTTCTTCTCTTCTGAGACAGGTATACCTGGAACTATTGATGATCCACGGAGCTGGAGCATTAACTCTTTAACTCTAAATGCACTACATGATGTTATGATGTGGAATACCAGTACCAAAAATCATAAAACCATGACAGGTACAAATCTCAACTTTACTTTAAGCTCCCATTGATACAAAGAATGTATCACCTTCTGGTCATGAATGCTTATGGATGGAAAGCACCCCACTTTGAAAAACAGCTGATTCCAAAGTTTCAGAGCTAAAAAAATGTGTTCTCAGAGCCAAAACCAAGATTTGAAAATGTGACATATTATTAAAGGCTTGATTCCATTCTTCTGATGGTTATTGAGATCATTTAGGAAAATCTTTTGTAAGGAGGCATGTGACCTCCAGTCCTTACCATAACAGGTCATACTCACATTGACAGCAAGGACACTTTCACCTGGTTTTGTACATGGAAACTTGGGCATTCTGTGCTGTGTTGTTGTCAGGTAGGAGATTCACGTGTGTTCCCATCCCATCCCTCCTCTTCCATTTCAGGTAGTAGCCATTATAAGCACCTTCCCACCAACAATTGCTGTGCTAAGCAGTAGCTTTATTTTTAGATGTCTGTTTAAATAAAGATCAGTTAACTGGATTAATTGCGTGGATTGAAAAGGCACTCTAAGTGTTGCTCAGCTCCATCCGGAAAATGAATAACTGAGGAGATTCTTACCTGGTCAGCTTGTACTCATGTCACGGAATGAGAACTTGTTGGTCATAATCATGCCAGCTTGTACCCATATAAAAACAACCAAACTCCAAGTAAAAACTTAAGACAGAAATATGCCTGCCAAAATTTTGCATGGGACATGCAGATCTACCATATTACACTATGGAAAACTTCATTTTTTATTTTCTTTAATTATTTCTGAGTTGTAGGTCTGATATGAAGTTCATAGAAACCAATAGTAGATTTCCCCATGAATTCTGAAGACTGTGTATTAGATTCTTACTATGTGAGTTACACTGACACTTGTTTAATCTTTCAATAATTGTGTACATGGTACAGAAGGTACAAAACCAGTATTAACTGCTTCTCCCAGCAGTTATACCCCAACAGGTGTATGATGGCATAGCTTCAGTGAGATCATGGAATCATAGAATCATAAAGGTCGCAGGAGACCATTAACATCATCTAGTCCAACCACCAACCCATCTCCACCATGCTCACTAAACCATGCAACTCAGTGCCACATACAGACATTTCTTGAACACCTCCAGGGACAGTGACTCCACCACCTCCCTGGGCAACATGTTCCAATTGGCCACCATCACTAGGAGTCAATGTTTTAGTTTATTCTTGGGACTTTGACTTTTTAAGTACCCCTTGAAAGCCTCACATGTCAGTTCACATACATCTCTTTAAGGGTGCTTAAACTATGAGATGTAGAGATGCTGCTCAGCTTCAGAGTTGCAAATGAAATTCTAGTGATCAGGAAATCTAGCTGGTTGACCTAATTGGGAGATCTTTCAATGCCATCTCTCAGTTTTGAGGAGGCTGGTAATATCTAGATTTCAAAACTGCTTGCATTTGAAATCAGAAAGAAATTTCCTGAAATTCCACCCTCAGAGGGCTGCCAGATTTCTCTGTAGAATGTGAAGGATGAGGAAGCCTTTCTTATTCAAACTGACTCATCTTTCCTTCTCAAAAGGCTCTGAAGGAGTTAAAATCTTAGTCTAGTAAAGAGGGAGTTCTTGCTAATCCTCTGTGTCTGTTTGTTTTCTTTTTGGAATTGGTCAGATATAAAAATAAAGGAGATGTAACATCACACTTAAAAGCTGAGCTTCCTGATTAAGAATAAATGCAGGATATACAGAGTATTTCAAGCCAAAATGCATTCCCCTGTAGAATTGCATGAATACAATTAGCCATTAGCAACATCTTTACACACAGAGAGGTCTTAGATCAGGAAATAATAGAAACAGCCACATATTGCTGAAATGTGGAGAGGGGAAAAACCACAAAGCAAGAGCCAACTGTTGAGTAAGTACTGTCCTGATGCTGCTCCATTTGTCTGTTGTCAGGCTGAAGAAAGTGAATAAGCAGTCATGATGTAAAGTGCACAGTGGGAACGATGATGCAGTGGTTTTCTGCTTATTATTACCATGTAGTTGTGATGTTTAATCCCAGAATGCTGCAATTCACCAGTTAAATCCAGGGTATTTACATGTCACTACTTTCTGTGAATGGAAATATTTCAGAGACAGGAATTGCTTTTATTTTTTCTGATGTCCATGTGCAGCAAGTACCAGTGACAAACCTGAACACCCAAGTGTGAAACTTAATCCAAAGTTCTCCTCCATTTGGTGCTGCTGGGACCGCCTCAGTGTGAAGTAAACTTCTATGAATGCTTTCTGATGCCAGAGATTTCCCTTCCAACATTTTCCTTGCTGGGTGTAAGTCTTCTGCTTGACTGGCGAGTACAGCATCTGCACATGTGTCTGGCTCTGAGCTTCCCTCATCTGCTGAGTGTAGTACAATAGGAAACATTCACTGTCCTTGCAGAATCTGTACACTTAAGGTGTATAGAGAACCTAGCTGCTACTGGATTTAAGAAACAGGTTAAGATAATCAAGTATGCTTCAGCTTTCCTCTGTGCATGGACTTAGTTTGGGATTATCTTAATCTGGGGCTTTGAGAAAAAAAATGCTGTTTTCCATTTTGACGTGGAATACAACTACATATTGTATAATCCAACAGTACTTGCAGATATTGCTGATATCCTGCTTAGGAGCCAAATTCCATGATATTACAGCCAAAATGAGTTGAGACAGACCTTGCATCTGTGTCTTTGGTGGCTGGATTTGTAAAGTAGCATCACAGCTCAACATGAGTACTGTAGAAGAAAAGCTATGAACACTGATGCTCAGAAGCTGATGTGAAACATCACTCTGCTTGTTTCAGGCTCAAAGGGGATCATTCCAGATGTCTTTCTGGTGTGCAAATAAAGACTGGTCTTCATAGCACTACCATTCTCAAGCCCTAAGCTGTAAAGAGACACTTCCCCACATACTTGTAATTTAACTTTTTTTAAGTCAGGAATTGATTTTATTGTCCATGTTTTAGTTGCAGCAGCTGGTTCTTATGGCTGAGGAATTTTTTTTCTTCTCCCACTGAGCCTAATTTCCTCAAAACTGAAACAAATCCTATAACCCTCTCCATGATTGTGCTGCAACAATGTTGTAATCTTTATTTTAATCTTCTCTTGAACAACCCACATTAAATAGTGAACATGCTATGGTTAGTTAATTTACAGTTAATTAACAAACTGAAACTTACCAATATATATTTTTTATCATTCACTGTAGTGTCTTTAAGGTGTATTCTGCCTAAAAGTTAGCTCCAGTCAAGTCAAGAGCAGTGTACAGCTCCAGAAAGAGAGAAAAAGGGAAGTAAAAGCTCTGGGTAGAGCCACGTTCCTATGGCAAAGCAAGTCTGGGAACTTTATTTACTGGTAATAAATCTCTGTGCAGTGTTCTGAAGAAATCTCTGGTGGACAGATCAGCTGAATTGAATGTATGTATAATGTGGTATAAACATACTTAAAGAGAGAGTTATAATATTTGATTTAAGCTTGTCCTAAGTAAGGTCACTGTGCTACCTAGAGATCAATTGATATAATGCCAATTTATATGTGGTTAAAGTTTTATTATATGAGCCAAGGCTCAGAGTCATATCAGCTCCCTTTGTCCAGCAGCTTTTGCTTTGGTTTCTGAGAATTACTTGAAATCTGAAAAGAGCATCAGGAGTTAGAGAAATCTGAAATTCATCAACTATAGCTCCTCAAGTGTGAATTTAATATGAGAGTAAAGCTGACAGTATTATTGCTGCCAGGGTGCATGGCTCTGAAACCATCCAACAGGGCCAGAATAAATTAGGTTTCTATCTGAGAAGGATGTCTATTGACAAAAATGCTTCAGCCCTCTTCTCAAGGGAAAAACAAAACCATTCTTTTCCAGGATTCACATACAGAGTTTTGAAAGCATTTACTTGAAAAACAAAACCAGACGTATTGCTTCCTCTCTGTGTTGCACTCGTCAGCTTAATATTCTAATAGATTTAACAAGAAACACTAACAAAAACCATGGTTTGGGCTGAAGAAATGATTTACAATGAATAATTTACAAACCAGATTAATTTAGTCTCATCCCTGTTAAAACAAACAAACAAACAAACAAACAAACTAGTTTCCTCCTATTTGTGGTAGTTTCATGTTACTTTGTAAGTGTTTCCATTGCTAAAATGAAAAAGATGCTTTTTAGGATAGGTGTGAGTGCCCAGCTCAAACATCGCTGTGTTCAGATTCTGAGTCATTCATCACATTGCTTCCTCTTATCTGTACTCCTATCAGAGTAATTACCTGCAAGTACTTGGAATTTTATTATCTGAACTATGGGATCAGTTATAACTTATGTTAAATTATTTCCTTAACACAACATTGCCATGACTGGGAATGTGGCTAGACTGTCTCTCCCTTCAGATGAGAAAACACTGGAGGGACAATTGAGAAAGCCAGATGTACTTCCATTTTCTCAGTAAACAATGGCAGCTTAAAGTCGAGTAGCATAAAGACTTACAGAGCTTACAATAACAATATTGATTTTCATTTCTGGAACACAGAGTCCTTCTCCAAAGCATTGTTCTGAATAGAGTACTAGGCAGGTACCCCTATAGCTGCACTTAGCAGAGGTGTTCATGCTGCTCTTACATTGAGTTAAGCAGAGTAACATGTAGCAAATACAAAGTAATAATTATATGGCTTACTATTTTTCAGCATCAGTACAATTATTCCAGTTATCTTGCACATACTGAAATCACACAGTTTTAGCAGGGGCCATGGTATTGTCTTGTAAGCTTTCCAAAGCTACTCTTGCCGGTCTCACAAAGTCAGTTGACATACATACATATATGAACTATACTCACATGTTGTACCTAGAAATACCTCTATTTTAAAGAAGATGGATGAAAGAACAGCGCAGTAAGGAAGGACCAGCTTCTTTTTGCATCTCAGGGAATACCATCAGAATCTACTTAACTGTTATATGGGGAAGGAAATCTACTGATCAAAGCAGCTGCAAAATTGCTTGTAAGCCAGGGATCACAGCATCAACAATTGGTATCTTTCACCTTTAATCTTCTCTGGGTAGAAAACAGGTGTACTCAGGAGAGTGTACTCTCAGACTTTTCCCTCAGCAAGTTTGCAGTGCCACAGGACTAAAGGAGTGGCTGTCACACCAGATAGGCACGCAGCCATCTAGACGGACCTGGATAGGAACCTCATGAAGTTCAGTGAGGGAAAATGCAGAGCCCTGCACCCAGGGAGGAACAACCCCAGGCACCAGCACATACTGGGGGCACCCATGTGGAAAGCAGCTCTGCAGAAACGACAACATGGTGGACACCATGTTGAACACAAGCCAGGAATGTGCCTTTGCAGCAGAGAGGATGAATGGCGTTCTTGGCTGCCTTGGTCAAAATGTTTCCAGCAGGTGGAAGGAGGTAATCCTTCTCTTCCCCCCAGCACTCACCAGACCACACCTGGAGTGGTCCAGTGGTCCAGTTCTGGACCCTCTAGCACAAGAGAGACATGAACATACTGTGAGAATCCAGTGAAGAATGACAAAGATGATGAAAGGACTAATCACTCACCTCTCCTTTGAGGAAAGGCTGAGAGAGCTACGTCTGTTTAGCCAGGAGAAGTGGAATCTCAGGGGGATCTCATCAATGTGTATGAGTCCCTGAAGGGAAGGTGCAGAAAGGATGGAATCAGGCTGTTTCCAGTGGTACCAGTACCATGATGAGAGGCAGTGGGCACAAATTGGAACACAGGAGGCTCATTCTGCACATCATTAAGCACATCTTTAATGTGTGGGTGATGGAACACTGGCACCAGTTGCCTAGAGTATGTGGAACCTCCTCCTTGGAGGAAAAAAAGCTTGACATGGTGCTATGAAATCTGCTCTGGGTATCCTTGCTTGAGAAGGGGTTGGACAACTGGGGAGATTATCTCCAGAGATCACTTTCAACCTTAGCTATTCTATAATCTGCTAGAAACACAGTCCAGAATCACATTGGAGTGGCAAGATGGCTTCTTGGCTGCCATCTCATTTCAGTTAGCAAATCCTGATGGAGGGCCCATAGATGAAGGCAGACAAATTTCACTGAAAACTTCCACTACTTTCTACTGTATTTACTAAGGTTAAGCTTAGATGTCTGGTAAAAGCACGTAGTTTTTGTTTCCATGCTGATTGCCAGAATTTGGAGGGAACCTCCTTGGTGAAAAAGTTATCACTGAAGAGTATAGAACAAGCTTACTTCAGTCACTCTAATGTGTGGTCAGAATGACAGATTTTATATCTGATTCTCTGGATATTAATGTGTCAATTGGGACGAATGCATCCTTGAATTCTGACACACCGAGGTCTGTATTTAAATTAGAATGTAATTTGACATTGCAACATGCTTCTACTATTCAGAAATGCACCTTTGGCATAATACTGCTAGTCATGACGTCAGGATTCTGCACGCCTTCCTCTAATTGGTAGAACAGAAAACATGCCAGTAAAGGTTTTGCAGCCCATGAATTTTGGAAGAAAAGTGAAGGAAATGGAAGAGGCCTATGAACTGCCTTTGGCAATTATAAGATTAAATGAAGACATGTCTTAATTCTGTATAGATTTTATCAGTTTACAGGATAGCCCAGCAGAATGCATCTTCTGTGTTTTCACCAGCCTTACACATATTTTTGCAATTAACACATGGTTCAAAGATTGGAATAAAAAATCACTGATATTTTCTGTTTATGTTGGCTGGCATTCATCCATTATTTCCTCCTAAGTTATTCCACATTGGCTGGGAATAGTATTTGACAACAGCAGTCTTCAGAGGGTTAGTGATGCAGGAGCTGCCTGAAGTAGATTCTGCAAACTCTTACATGAGTAGTCCTGGTTTAGTTAGATGATGATTAACAGAGAAAGCTGATCCAAAACAATTAAAGTCATGTAGTGTCTTTTAAATGATTTCAGGCTGCTAGGCTGAAATACATGGTGTTAAATTCAGCAGCATAGTGCCTGAGAGTTAGGTGGCCATCCAGCAAAGCAGGATCTGCAGCATGCCAAGCAGCTGTAGGTACATGTATAAAGGAAAAGCACCTCCTACCTACCAAGGACCTTCTGCAGAACTGCAGCTCTCAAGGCTGCAGGAACAATAAAAAATACTATTTTTCTTAATGTCAGCTGCATTTAGGCTTTCAGTGTGTACTAGCTTTAGAGAAAATGCATATTCTTACCAAATCTTGTTGGCTTGTTTCCCTGATATGATTCGGTTTCTGCATTATAGTAGTTCAGGTTCTGATATCTCTATGCTTGTAGAGACAGACCTTTTTCTGTCAGTATTCCCAAATGAAAACATTACAGTGAAATCAAAGATTTCCATTCTCAGAATAGGAGATGCTTGTCAAAATACCAGCAAAAAATTTCTCCTCAAAAGGAAAATAATATATTTGTGCTCAATTGAATGATGTTAATATTATTAATTAAACATTGTGTTCTTAAAAGTAGGAATGAATTTCTATCAAGTGAATAATAGTGCCTTGTTAGTGTTTTACCTAAAGGCCATGGCAAACATAAATAAAACAGGTACTACGTGTGCCACATAGAGTCATAATTCAAAGCTGATGGAGGCACATTGATTGATATAAGCCTCTGTCCGAGCATTACTGATGTGAATGAGTGCCTCAAAGATTAGTACAGGAGCAAACCTCTGGAATGAGGCATGGCGCAATGCTCACTGTACAATTCTCATGAAATTGCAATACATCTAAATATGCAACACATCTAAATATGCAACATACTCACTGTTTTGTATACAAGCCCACCATTACCAGACAAAATACTTCTAGGGTATTTGCAGAAGTACTTGTGCAATTGTGCAATTGTGCAACACATCAATTATGTACCACAAAACCAAGATGGAATAAAGAGAAATGCTAATGCGTAGGTGTAGCAAGCTTTTCTACAAGCCAAAATTCTGTATACATCCAGACTGCAAGAAACCTGTGATTCCCAGCTCATGGTAGGCTTCTAAACAGCTAGATCATGTTGTATGTGATGAGCAGTGGACACATCACAGAGATCACTGCTGACAATGTGGTGCAGGTGTGCCAGGTGAAATTCTCAGGTACAGCCTGATTCCTTAACAGGATAAGCCACTGGTGATATATTTTTGCTCGTACACATCTGATTTTCTTTGCAAAGACCCAGGAGTGCATTCAGGAAGGCAGATGCAGCACACACCAGCAAACATCTCCATCTTAAAAAGCAGTAGACTGATAGTGAGGTACCCAAGGGAGTGTATGTGTGCCCTTTGGGCACAGAAACCACCATTGTGTCTGTCAAATGGTCACGTTGGGGTTATGAAGGCAGGAATCATATGCCTTATCACTATAACTGCTTCTCAACAAAAACCTTTGAGCAGTCAGGCTAAAGGTCCATCTAACCCAGCAGCCTCTCCATTGCAGATCAAATGCAGTTGGTTATAAGAACAAGAAAAACTTACACAAAACTTCTTAGTATTGCTTTCAGTTCCTAGCTATTTATGAATCAGGGGCTCTCAAAATCAAATGTGTCTCTTGTGTATTTAGTTACCCTCAAAGAACTTACCTTCTATGAAGTAGACTCATCCTCTCTTAAAGCAGCATAAAAGCTTCAACATATGCAAGGTCCACAGCCAGCATTAACTAAGTGGTGTAAAGAACCATTGCCTTTTGCTTCTCCTGAAATTGTTAGTCACCGCTTTCACATAGTATTCCTTGATTTCTACCTTGGAAAAATAACGAACAGTTGATCTTCCTTGCTACTCATGTCCTCATTATGTGAGCAGCTCTAGGCTACAGACTCCTTATACTGTAGTGAAAAAGGGCATTTTTTTTTTCTCTGAGACAGAAGAGTGAGAATTCAAAGAATAATGTTGAAAATTGAAGGAAAATTTTGGCAGATGCAATGACATCATAGATGCATTATGAAACAACAGCTCTAGGTGTCATCTCTAGCCTGAGAAACCCTTGAAAAGGCCTTAAATAGCTAATACAAATTGAAACAGAGGCATTCTGTGAGCCTATGCACGAGCTTATGTTTGTCTTGTTTCCTATGTGCTGTCTTTAGACATCACTACCGGTTACAGTTAGAGCCAGAACATAAAGCTCAATGGACATTTAAGAGGGTCTGAGGTGTTTGACCAAGTCCTTGAGCATCAATATAGTCAGTTAAAATGGATATTAAGGGATATTGCAATGCTCAGCTTTCTATCAATGTTGCTCTCAAAGTATTTTTTTTTTCTCATCTTCTTTTCAAAAGCTCTGTTAATGAGAATGACACTTCCTTGAGTGGCACTTAATATCTTTACCCTTAACCTCACTAGAAAAGATTTCTCAAGAAAAGAATCTGCAGTATCTCACCACAGAATATCACTTGAATATTAGTGGATCCTCATGGAAGACCCTCATGGAACCTGTTCAACACAAAATTCTGAAGTGACTTCGCACCTTAGTAACAACTTTCTCTCTGAGAATGGCTTTTCCAATGCAAGTTATGTCTGATCTCTTCTAGACCCACTTACATCATGTTTTCTAATTGGCTAAGGACAACGTCATGAGACACAGCATCAAAATCTTTTCTGAAATAGAAAATAGAATATGATCATAATTGCTTTTCCTTTGTCTGCAGTATCTGTTACTTATCATAGAAAGAAAGTAGATTATTCTAATAAGATCTATTCTGACAAAAAAAAGTCTCATTGTTTTTTAACTCTCTCCTTGCTATGCTCCAAGGAGGCTCTCCAGTTATTTGTTCCACTACTTCCATTTTCAGAAACAGAAGTTTTGCTGACAGCTGCGTTTTCTTTTTTTTTTTTTTTTTAACCTCAGCAACACGCTCACATTATCTGAAAGGCCACCTATTCTCCATGAATTTTCAATGGTAATTTTTAACAGCACTGATGTTTTATCAGCCACTTTTGTATGCACCCTAGGCCATGAAGGTACAATACTTCTTTGGACTTTGACAACTCAAGTAGCAAAACCATCAGTAGTTACTCAATCAGCTGTCCAAAGATAGTGGAGGTTCATGGAGCTACAAGGTACATTAACCCAAAGACTGGGCCACATCAAAAATGTGATAAAAGATGCCTTTGAGAGACAGCATTTTTCAAACTCTACTAGGAACACAATAGGACATTCATGCCCACTCCTTGAATGAGACTGAGAATGGACTGCTGTTCTTTGAGTTCTTTGAGACCTTATAAGGGCAAGTACATCAATTCTCATGTAAGATTCATTGGCAAAGAGAATGCCACCTAGATGATGAAGAGATGAGGCACATGAAGAGATGAACCCAAGTATGCTTGGTTAAAATGTGACTTTCTTCTGACCTTGTTGCAGAAGAATGTAAGTAGATATTGCAACAATTTTGTGAAATAAAATGTATTGCTTTCCCATTTTCTCCTGCCATCAGTTTCAAAACTTTTTGTAGCAGTGTAATAGACACTGAAAAATTAAATGCAGTGACCACGGAGTGCGCAATTTGAAAGTTGGAAGCAAGATGGTATTGTTTCCAATGTACCTGGGGTGTAAAAGTTCCAAACATCACTTCTTGTGTGTGCAGCCATTTGTCCTCTGTACAACATTTGTAAAGCTATTTGTAACTCTTTTCATGTGGTGAAAGCTCTGAAAGTCCACAAACTAACAAGCAGAGAGTACCCATGTATAATCAGATTGGGATCTGGGGACAAGGGAAATTTGCAAGGCCATATGTGTTCATTTCTATGCCAAGTACAATTATGTTAATGAACAATCAACCACAATTGTAAATGATTTGCCCTGAAAAATGACACTTTTCATATCTTATTCTCTCTGCTGCATTTTGAACCTCTCAGCCAGTGAGAATACTATTATCTATTTGAACAGAATCTCATACATTTTGTTAGCTGCCATCCTTGCTTATTCAATTACCTCACATGCTACATAATTGAATCTCAAAGCATTTGCTCTTTTCCAATATTTGCTAAATATGGCAATGCCAATTTAATGGTTTTATTCTATTTTATTTTATTTTTGGTGAGAGGAGGATTTTGGTATGATTGCAGATGGAAAGCAAGTACAGTTTTGTGTGCCTTGAATTTCACTTCCTGGAAGGAAAAGAACAAGGCAGTCAAATTATGCTGCAAACAGTAATGAGTAGTACTTTCAAAGTAACAAAACACAACCTGTAAAACATATATTAAAAAAAACAACAAATGAACAACAGAAGACAAGCAAAATTAGTGGTGCAGCACCTTTATTTTCATTTTATACCAGTTTCTCCTGCCATGAAGTGGAAACTGCAGCATGTAAAGTCAGTGTCTGCCCACTGGCTGCTGGTGTTGTCCCTCCTGGGGTGCTAGAGGTAATTCCAGACTGATCAGGCTATGCATGTGGAGCTGAGCAGGGGATATGAGGAAACAGTGAGCTGCAAGGTTTGCTGCTATCAGCTAGGCATTTGCTGAGAGGCTTGTAATTACAAAGCTCGTATGCTTACATGGTCATCATCATCAAAGCTGACATCTGGAATTATGGGACATCTGAGTGTTAGGACATATTTGGGACCATTGTTAGTAAGTACAAAGAATAGACCAGCCCATTTCCATGGCTAGCATAGATCCCATACTTTGCATTGTTATCTCATTCTTTCTTAATACAGTGCTGTTTTCTGGCACCTTTTCAAAAATGTCGTTTCCATCTCAGTAACACAGTTTCTGGATGGATCACAAGGTAGAAGACTGAACTTTCACATCTCAAAATGTCTGTGTAACCAAATAAATCACAGTAGTTCTTCCTCAAAACACAACTTAAGACACAAATATGCAAAACAAAGGACCTACATCAAAACAATCAAACAAAAATACAAAACTTTAAAGGACATCTCTAACAAGCGTAGAAGTTTCATTTTGAAACATCTAGTCATTTCTTTGCGCATTTTTCTGCATCCCTTGCTGATGTACAAAATGTTAAGTGCAAGAGACATTTTGCAGCTGTGTTATCTATTCGTAACGTGGCCATGTCCTACAGTATATATGGCAAAGACCCCATTTGTTGGTATAATAATGAATTGTGAAGTCACAAGCAAGAGGCTATGGGAAAACCCCTTCAAATAAGCTCAAGGTACATGCTAGATACCAGAGGTCAGTCCTTTCATTCCATGAAGCTCCTGCTGTGAAGCTCCTCCTGATAGACAAGCAGATATATGAAGGTATTTGGCTATTAGGCTTAATAGAATATGCTTGTCAGGGTTTTATGATTTTTGGTATTGGTATTCCACATCATAACATCATGTAGTGTATTAAGAGTTAAAGAGTTAATGCTCCAGCTCCATGGATCATCGATAGTTCCAGGTATGTCTGTCTCAGAAGAGAACAACTCCATTCCCCAGAGGACATTGCAATGCTTTGCATTCTTAAGTTTTTACGCTCAGAGGGAAAGATAAAAGCTGTCTGCGGTCACGGGACACTCTCTTTCCTTTGGGATGGACTCAGCAGTGGGTGCTCGCTGCCGTCCGCCTTCAGCGTTAGCGTAAGGCCTTCGGTTTATCGGACACTCTCTCTTGCTCATTTTATTTGATTTATTAGCTTTAATTCCAATTATATTGTATTATATTGTGTTATTTTGCTTCCTGATATCTATTTAGTAAATTAGCTTTCCTCCTCAGATCGTTGCTGCTGTTTTGTTCCTAGGCCCATCTCCTTTTCCCTTTCCCCCTTCCCCTTTCCTGGGGCATGGGTCTGCGGGTCCCCCGCACCAATTGTTGCGGAAGCGGGCCGAACCTGCCCGTAAACCGTTGACAATGCTGTAGTGTACAAGATCTAAGTACAGTGTACCTTTGAACGCTGCCCATGTCTCTTTTTACAAAGATTTGGATGTATTATTGAGGTCAAAATGGTATTTGTGATTGTTTTCCCTCAAACAGACAAAACAAAATGTCTTCACGAGTCTATTTTGATAGTAAGTGTTAAAGTATTGATAGTGAAGACAGTTAAGATGGTTGAGACCACGTATAATTCACTGGTTTGAACACTTTTCTCTTCAGCTTCCCACCTTCAGAAATTCCTTGTCTTGAAAAACATGCTGTTTCCTGACCTGGTTTGTTTTTCAAAGTAGGTGCAAATACAGTAAATTCAAGAATAGTGAAATGAACTGGTACTCAAAATTAATGTCAACATCTGTGTGCAAACCATCCCCACCACTGGGTACTGCTATTAGCTACACCTAGTGTATTCATATAGCAGTATTTAGTGTTACAGATTTCCCTATACTGCACTTCAGGCTGTTAACATGCAACAGGATGCCAATTAGGTATTAGTTAAGGCATTAATAGTTGTAATTCAGCTTAAAAGGAAGATCCCTTGTGAAACAAATGCAGTACTTAAACTCAGTGTCACTAGAATTTTGTAGTCCTATCACAAAGTCAGAGTATTAATAAAAAATGATCAATTAATTAGTTAAATAGATGAAAATAATGACAAAACAGTTAAAGGAATCACATTTTATGGATTAACTTTTCTCTTCAATATCAAAGATGAGATTTGGGGAGTGTGATAGAACGCAAAAAGAGCAAAGTCAGAATCACCAAGGAAAGCAAATCTAGTGCTTTAGAGGTAATGCACAAATAGGTCACTCACAATACTAGCATTTGAACATATATTCAATCTCAGAAAAGCTTGGACAAGTATGGAAATTTGTTGTATATACCTTCCTTGGAAGGTAACTTACAGCCTCTGCCAGACAGGCAATATCTCAGCATTTAGACTTCTGATCCTTTCTGGCTTGTTGGAACCTTCATTCCTACATATATTTGAAGCAACCATAGACTTCTGCTTGTATACCTGCCCTGGAATTTCTTATATGTTTTATGCTTAATTTTTCACGTTTATTTAGAATCCGGTATCGGTTTGGATTAAGAATTCAGTAATGGTATGCAATCATATGAGGATGTATGCACAATGTTTTTTTATTCAATATCAAAGTTTCTGCTAAATGTATACAGGCATGAGAAGATAAAACACATGCAGACAGGAGGATCAGTTAGCTATAGTAGTGAACCGAGTTTCCTGGATCTGGAACTTAAAAGTGCAAATTAAGGTTAGCTGGTAACTTCTCATGTCTATATTAGCTGTTCTAACTATCAGTCATTGCAAATTGGGCATACATTCCAAAGTGACATATTTATTAATGATGCAAAAACTCATTTTCCCTGTGATTCAGGTAAACATAACCCAGACATAAAAAAAATAATAAATTATTGGATATTCCAATGTACTCTGGACCAAACCATCCATCTCACTCCACTCTCTGAAAGATTCATTGCAATATTACCAAGAGAGAGATAGGAATGCTTACTACAAATAAACAAGGGCGGATCAATTTCAGGGGAGTCAGTACTGTCAGGGGTATCATCTGTGAGAAGAAAATAGACAAAGGGCTGAAGTTTAAGTTACATATTCGAACGTCTTTCTTCAATTTTTAATTAAATATACAGGCTTATCTTTCAAGTAGTGCTGTGCATTTTGTCTGAAAGGAGCGGAGGCTCTGGAAAATGCAGAATATGAAAAGCTAGCTGCCAGTCCTGTAAGCTTTATAAAGGCTGCCCTATTTCACCTAAAGACAGACACAGACACCCATGAGTATTTAAGCATTCTAATTCAATAAGGAATAAGTAATTAATTTCAAGCTCAAGGATACTTCTGTTCCTCTGGGTGTGTGATGTTCTTTAGTTAAAAAAATGCTATACATCCATCCCCACTGTAAATTATGAAAAAAACAAACAAACAAATAACAACCTTGCAGTAAATACTAGGGCATCCTACAGATTGTTTACTTTGCATCAGGTATAAAAACAAACTGCAATACACAGTTCTTTACTTCCATACTGCCTCATAAATATATACATACAAAGCACAGATAGAGCAGCCTATGGCTGCCTTTAAAACTAACAAGAAAGAGTACTGATTCCTTTTGTGTGCATTGGCCAACAGCCACTTGCTTTCTCGTAATGGAAAACGTTGGGAAAAGAACAGTTTTCTGGCTGTTTCTGTACCTCTCTCATTGCAACATGATTTGCTGCTTTCCAAGGAGCTAGGATGGCTCCCTTGGAACAGCTGCCCTGCAGGGTCCTTTTACCCTTGGCAGCACAGCTCTGGAAGACGCTGCGCTACTATTTGTGGCTTCCTACCACAGCTGTACATCAAATATACAAAGCAGATGCCAGACAGGCTTTGGCAGCAGAATGGAAATTATAATGTGAGGACTGGGAGAGAAGTGACTTGTTTTTTGTTTTTCTGGTTAGAAATTAGTAATCACATGCACAGGAGAAGGTGATTGCTTACTGTGTCATGCAGTTGTTTCAGAGAGAAATCTTTGTTACCAGAAGAACAAGAGTCAAGTTCACTAATTGTCGATCCATTATTAGCAATAGACTTAATCTAAGAACACTTTAAAGTTTCATCCAGGATCTATTCATCCAGTCTAGCATTGCTCACATATCTCTCTCTCTAGCAACAGCACCCCAGAATTATAAATGACAGAGAGAAAAGGAACTTTGCCAGAATGAAATGGAAGTGGTAATGCTTCAGTTCTCAAGGAGTCTAGCAAAATAGTTTGAGATGCATTTATGAGCAGAGTGACATTACTTCACTTCTATTTCTCTCAAGTTGGTTGAATTATGGTTTAACAGCTGCAAACACGTAGGTATTTAATTCAATTTTGAATGCCCTTAAGTATCCCACTGGACCTCCAGATACTACCCTAGAAGTGCACAGGTTTCTTGTAGGTCCTGTGGCATATGTGCAAGCTGTACCTCAGAGGAATGCAATGATATCTTGTGTTCAGAGGATGCAGATTCCCAATGAGCACACTTATGGTTTTCACTGAAGTGTGTATCACAGTCTACAGCTATTCCACTCCCAGAGTCTCAACAATGTCCAGTATCTCACAGACATATTTCACCTTGCAGCTTTAGCAGTCAATGAATTTTCAAACCAGTTGCAGGACTAACCTGCTCTCTATCCTTTACTTGTAGCTATGCTCCGGTGGTTCCCATATGTGCCTTTATCCCTGAGATTTTATTCTATTCAGCATTCAGGTTCAGGACGAACAATGCACAGTTCAACAGGAAGGGGCAGTTAATGAAACTTTAGTTCTGCAGATCTATAACATATTTTGTCCAATTTCTCTTTACAGTAACCTTGCAAACTCTGAGTGTGAAGCCAAACCCCCTAGTGAGGACACTCATCCATACTTTGCCTTCCTGTAGCGAAAGAGAAAAGCGTGCAGTGAAGGAAGTGGATATTGAATGGATATGTGCTTTACTCTTTGTGTGCTCAGCGTGCTGGAAGTTGAATGAATGACAGTAAATCTTCCCACAGTCAGCTCTGGGTGTTACTGTAGTGTTAATACTAGTTTTTAAATTCCAAAACATTGCAGAGCTAATGTTATCATGACAAAGTCTTCTCATCCCATCTCTGGCACAGTTTGTGAAAATATTCTTTCAAGTACTATTTCTGTAAAAAGGACCCAGCAGCCCTGTAAACAAATCTCCTTTGCTTAATGATTTCTTCTTTACCAGGAGTTTCACAGAATGTAACAAAGGTCCAAATTCTGCGTGTCTGTACAGAATTCATACAGCAGGAAGCAGAGGAGGACAGCTGAAGCCTTGGCAGCGACTTCCCAATTGAAAATGAGAACCTGCAAGATAGATAAATGGATATGAGCAATTATACCTCTGCACACAATTTACATGGTACAGCAATGGATACTGCTTCTGTAATCCAGCCCTGAGAACAACCACATTGTGATAGTTTTATGATTTTTGGTACTGCTATTCCACATCATAACATCATGTAGTGCATTTAGAGTTAAAGAGTTAATGCTCCAGCTCCATGGATCATCGATAGTTCCAGGTGTACCTGTCTCAGAAGAGAAGAACAACTACATTCCCCAGAGGACTTTGCGATGCTTCGCGTTCTTACGTTTTTACGCTCAGAGGGAAAGATTAAAACTGTCTGCGGTCACGGGACACTCTCTTTCCTTTGGGATGGACTCAGCAGTGGGTGCTCACGGCTGTCCGTCTTCAGCATTAGCGAAAGGCCTTCGGTTTATCGGACACTCTCTTTTGCTCATTTTATTTGATTTATTAGCTTTAATTCCAATTATATTGTATTACATTGTGCTATTTTGCTTTCTGATATCTATTTAGTAAATTAGCTTTCCTCCTCAGATCGTTGCTGCTGTTTCGTTCCTAGGCCCATCTCCCTTTTCCCTTTTCCCTTTCCCCCTTCCCCTTTCCTGGGGAGTGGGTCTGTGGGTCCCCCGCACCAATCGTCACGGAACCAGGCTGAACCTGCCCGTAAATTGTTGACATTTTTGGCGCCGAACGTGGGGCAAAACCAGCTGCCTTAGCCTGGCAGAGACATACTTTTAGAGTGAATCTCTGTCTCTCGTTAGCAGGCTTATCTGTACTGCAGGTGCTGTATGGCAAAACACGATCTTGAAGTCTGGGCGTACTGGTAGTTGTCCTGGGATATTTGTAAACTTTTTGGGTGCTGCCAGCTAGTTTTAGTAAAGAAAAAAAAAAAAAAGATTTCTCTTTTTAAACTGGTCTTCAAGGGACTGCATTTCATCGTTTTTTCCCTTGTAATGCTCAGAACGTACTGGGACTTAATTAAGTTTGCCAGTCTGATCCATGGAGCTTGGTCTCTATATGATAAACTAAAAACACTGATGGAAATACCTTCCTGGCTTTTGTATATGATGTGGCATTCAGTTCTGGAGGGATTAACTCCAGATGAAGTTGCTAACTCTATGGAACTTGTGATTTTTAAACAGACTCCTGGCCTCTCCTTTGAATTCATTATACGTTTTCTGAATGCTCATCCAATGCTCGTAATGATTGTAGTGTCAGTCTCCCTGAACATACTTTTACTCAGTATTTGTATTTAAAATATTTGGAGAAAACCCTCCCTAGAGCCAGAGAATACTGACTGGCAGGGAGTTTGGAGGGACTTAGGAGAGACTTTAGAGAAATGGGCATCACCAGTGTGTATAGGAACTACTGAATCACGGCCTGAACCACTGATCGGTCACCTGAGGTGAGCACCGAGTCAGCCATGGGGCCACAGGTGAAGGTGATATACCTGTGTGAGTGGAAGGGGTGGAGCCTGGTTCCACCTCTCCCAAACCCCATTTAAGGGCTGACCATCACCAGGGAAGGATCTCTTCTTAAAGATCCCTCCCATGTGGAGTCCCCTGTGAGCCTTGTCATCCTGAAGGTGAGCCATCTTCTCTTTTGTATTATCTGTATACTGTTTATATAGACCTACTTAAAATATACCATCCCCTATACTATCTCTTTGCGGAGTACCATCATTGGGAGTTATTTACCCCACACTTGGCAAGCCAGGCAGCTTTAGTAATAATAAATCCATGCTTACTCAGCATGTCCTTTATTTGGAATATGCTTAAATGGGCCGGGGGGAGAACGTTACCCCCTTAGAACAGACAATCCCTGGCCTAATTCCAGGGTTCATGGGGTCACCCTACTATGGGTTGGCATCAATTATTGAGAAATGGGGACCCATGCAGGTTCCAGGGACTGCCTCTCCCTCCCCATCTTATTTGACCAACTACTTTCTAGGATTAGATAAAGACATACTCGTTACCAAGGAGCGGCGGTTAGCTGCCTCTGCAGTAGCCTGGCCTTTAGTAATGGCCATACTCAAATTAGATACTGCAAATGTTAACATGGAGACTGAAAATCAATTATTAAGAGACCATATTGAGAAACTTGAGTCAACAACAGCTGGGTACATTAACAACCAAAAAGCCTGGCCTAAATGTCCCCACAAGACAAATATGGAATATATCGGTAGAAGACACCCAAAAATCAGAGGAAGAAGACTCAGATATGACAGGAAAAAAGATCTCTGAGGCAGATCTCGAAACTCCATCTATGATGGACCCATTCGAGATTCGGCCTATCATAACTCAAAAAACAAAAAAGGTACAGGATAGACCAGCAGGGGGGTGCCTCCTGACCAATGGCCCCCTGCAGAAATCTACCTCCATGTGACCACTTGTCTGTATACAGCTAATGAGTTGATGGACCTAGTACAACGGTTCCATCAGAAACCAAGGGAAAGCATACCATCATGGCTCCTAAGGTTATGGGATGCAGGAGCTGAAAGTGTTTTAGTGAATGGGACAGAAATGTCAAAATTAGCATCCATAACAATAAACCCAGCCTTAAGACAAAGGTTATATGCAGCCGTCCACTACAGTGATGAAAACCATTCTATTATAGATTGGTTGATGGCAGCGTGCCACTTAACATGGCCCAACAAAACTGATATCCCTCTTAAGACTGGTTTGTGGTCCTCTATGGAGGACCTCCAGAACTACATCAGAGAACTAGGTATGAGGGAGGCTGTGTACGCAGATGCTTTCAAAAGCCCTGATACAGAGAAATTTACAGCGGGCATGAGAGATCTGATACTGCAGCAGGCCCCCCTCCCACCTATATGGGATGTTAGTTTCCATATTAAATCCATTGGTGGCATCAGAGGCCATCGTACAGCAGACAGCCCAGTTAGTGGCAGACTTAGGGGAGACGGAGCGCGTAAGAACCAGGTGCAGTGTTCGTGTAGTGGAAGATGCTGAGGCCTTCCCTATTAAAACTAAGAAGCCTGCTCCACGGATACCCCGATCAGGCCCCGTACGGGTATCCCGGAGGACTATGTTTAATGACCTCATACGGGCTGGGGTTGCGTTTACTAAAATTGATGGGCAACCCAACCAGGTTTTGTTGCAGCTGTGGAAACAGCTTAGGAATGATCAAAAATTTCAGAGTGCTCCCAGAAAATCGGGAGTACGAATTATACAAAGAACACCGACAACAACCTGGAATCTGGTGACTTTATAATACCAAACAGAAGGAAAATAACATCTGCAGGTGTCACGGGCTACAGTGCCTGAGCCACCTGTGGCAAAAGATTTGGATCTCGCAAAGTTCATGGATTAATGGAAAACTCTGGTCCCCATAGGGCCTCCAGATGTGACCGGAGGCCCTATGTAGAACTAACAACATTCTGGTCTAGGACAAATGTGCAGAAGGTGATGGCTCTAGTGGATACCGGCGCAGAAACGTCAATTATATACGGAGACCCAACAAAATTTAAGGGTAATAGAGTGATGATTGGTGGGTTTGGGGGACAGACTATTCCAGTCACCCAGACGTGGTTGAAATTGGGGGTTGGGTGTCTCCTGCCCTGGGAGTATAAGGTGTCGATTGCCCCAATTCCAGAATATATCTTGGGCATAGACATTCTATGGGGTCTGGCTCTCCAGACAACTGTGGGAGAGTTCAGACTACGGCAGAGGTACATTAGTATCCGGGCAATACGGACAATATTGAGGGGCCATGCGAAACATGAGCCCATTTGTTTGCCGAAACCACGCCGGATTACTAATGTAAGACAGTACAGACTCCCGGGGGGGGCAAGAAGAAATATCAAAGACAGTGCAGGAATTAGAGAAAGTAGGTATTATAAGACCTGCACACAGCCCATATAATTCCCCCATATGGCCAGTACGGAAGTCGGATGGAACATGGAGAATGACGGTGGATTATAGTGACCTTATTCAGTTCCCACCGCCCATCCATGCGGCTGTACCCAATATTGCCTCCTTAATGGACACTCTTAGTAGGGAAATTAAAACCTACCATTGTGTCCTGGATTTAGCAAATGCGTTTTTTAGCATACCTATTGCTAAAGAATCACAAGACCAATTTGCATTTACGTGGGGAGGCAGGCAGTGGACCTTTCAGGTCTTGCCACAGGGGTACGTGCACTCACCAACATACTGTCATAATTTGGTGGCACGTGACCTGGCTGATTGGAGAAAACCAAACAATGTGAACCTGTACCACTATATTGATGACCTCCTGTTAACATCCGACTCACTGGAAGCAGTAGGGGAGGCAGCAGATTCATTAACTGCCTACCTAAGTGAAAGAGGATGGGCTATCAATCCTCAAAAAGTGCAAGGTCCAGGACTGTCCGTAAAATTTTTTAGGGGTAGTCTGGTCAGGAAAGACCAAAGTGTTACCTGATGCCGTCATAGATAAGGTTCAGGCATTTCCAGTCCCTACAACACCAAAGCAGCTGCAGGAATTCCTGGGTATATTGGGATATTGGTGTTCCTTTATACCTCATTTGGTGCAGCTGCTGAGACCTTTATATAGACTTACCAAAAAGGGCCAATTATGGGATTGGGGGAGAACAGAACAGGATGCTTTCCAACAGGCGAAACAGGCGGTTAAACAAGCCCAGGCACTGGGTATATTTGATCTTACCCTCCCACCTGAGCTAGATGTTCATGTAACTCAAGATGGCTTTGGCTGGGGCCTGTGGCAATGTCAGAGTTCTGTTCGGACCCCCATTGGATTTTGGTCTCAGGTGTGGCATGGAGCAGAGGAAAGATATAGTATGATTGAAAAACAATTATTGGCTGCCTATTCCGCATTACAAGCGGTAGAGCCAATAACCCAAACAGCCGAAGTTATAGTCAAGACTACATTGCCAATCCAGGGGTGGGTAAGAGATCTGACCCACCTTCCTAAGACGGGGGTGGCCCAGGCACAGACAGTGGCACGATGGGTTGCCTATCTCAGTCAGAGGAGTAGTCTGTCTTCCTCACCGTTGAAAGAAGAGCTCCAGAAGATTCTTGGCCCAGTAACGTATCATAGTGATGCACCAAAACAAACTTCGGTTGCTCCACCACAGAAGAGTCCCGTCCAGGAAGGAAAATATCCTATTCCTGAAGATGCCTCGTACACGGATGGGACCGGCAAGGGCAACTCAAGTAAGTGGAGAGCAGTGGCGTACCATCCTGCCACAGACACAATCTGGTTTGAAGAGGGGGATGGTCAAAGCAGCCAGTGGGCAGAGCTGCGGGCGGTGTGGATGGTTATAACCAAAGAACCTGGTGATGGTATCCTGAATATTTGCACAGATAGTTGAGCTGTGTATCGGGGGCTCACTCTTTGGATCGCACAGTGGGCCACCCAGGATTGGACTATCCACTTCTGACTGATCTGGGGCAAAGATATGTGGTTAGACATATGGAATGTAGTCAAACACAGAACTGTGCGTGTCTACCATGTTTCTGGTCATCAACCCCTACAGTCACCAGGAAATGATGAAGCTGACACACTGGCCTGAGTTAGATGGGTTGAGAACTTGCCATCTGAGAATATCGCTTACTGGCTACATCAAAAGCTGCGGCATGCTGGGCAGAAGACTGTTATGGTTTTACACAAAGACCATGTGGGCAGCTGCTAAAGCGTGGGGACTGCCTGTACAACTACCGGACATCGCTCAAGCATGCCAAGACTGTGACGCCTGCTCTAAGATAAGACCGAGGTCGTTGCCTGAAACTACAGCCCATCTTGCTAGAGGACACAATCCTCTACAGAGGTGGCAGGTTGATTATATTGGGCCCCTCCCTTGGTCTGAGGGGGCGAGATATGCCCTAACCTGTGTCGACACCGCGAGTGGGCAAATGGAGTCTCTTGGAGTCTCTTTGTCCACCCCTGCAGGGACTGAGAGTCTGTCTTCAGGGCAGCCTTGAGAATACCATTGTAACGTTTGATAAGGCCTGCCCCCGTTGGATTATATGGCAGGTGGAATCGACACTCAATATTATTTTCTTCTGCCCAGCGTTGTATCACTGCACCTGTGAAATGACTTCCTTGGTCGCTCTCGATGACTTGCGGTATACCGTAGGCAGCCATCAACCTTGTGAGTGCCTTTATAGTGTACCATGGTTGGCTTTTGGTTGGCTTTTGGTACTTTGGTTGGCTGGTTGGCTTTTGGTACTGGATAGGCCAAGAGTATCCAGTACCAAAGAGTATCCATAAGGCCTATCCAGTACCAAAAGCCAACCAAAAGCCAACCATGGTACAAACTTCAAGACATTGAGTTACATTTAACCCCTCTACAAGCTTATATTTCAGCCTTGGTAAAGGTAACGGAAAGAGTGGACAGACTAGAGAGCAATCAAGAAGATATAATGGATGAACTGACTACTGTGCTTGATTCTGACAAAACTGATAGATTTGATGGGAACCAGGATTCCCAAAACAGTAACGTCTCAGCTATCAAAAGAGGACGTTCTCCTGCTCGAGGAAGTGACAACAGTAAGACTATGTCACGTATTGCCTTGTGGCGTTACCTACATGTCCAGGGGTAAGATATGAAGAAATGGCATAAAAAACCCACATCTGTACTTCAGGCACGGGTAAAAGAGTTACGAAATAGATCAACCATCAGGGTGAACTTCTCCAAGAAGGTGACTGCTCCAGTGACTGCCAGACACAGCAGTAGCCATAAAAATAACAGAGGTAACAAATAGAGGGGCCCTGCCCTCAGCCAGGGGAGGGAAAGGGATAATAGAGTGTATTGGACTGTGTGGATTCAATGGCCTGGCACATCAGAACCACAAAAATATAAGGCACTGGTGGACACTGGTGCACAGTGCACTCTAATGCCCTCGAGTCACCAAGGGACAGACTTAATCTATATTTCTGGGGATGACTGGGGGTTCCCAAGAGTTAACCATGTTGGAGGCCAAAATAAGCCTCACTGGTAAAGACTGGCAAAAACATTCTATTGTGACTGGCCCAGGGGCTCCATGTATACTTGGTATTGATTACCTCAAAAGGGGATATTTTAAGGATCCCAAAGGGTATCAATGGGCTTTTGGAATCGCTGCTGTGGACGCAGACAACGTTAAGCAGCTGTCTGCTTTGCCTGGCCTATCAGAAGATCCATCTGTTGTGGGGTTGCTACAAGTGGAGGAGCAACAGGTACCGATTCCTACAAAAACGGTGCACAGACGGCAGTACCACACTAACAGGGATTCCTTGCTCCCCATTCATAACTTGATCTGTCAGCTACAGAGCCAGGGAGCGATCAGCAAAACTCACTCACCTTTTAACAGCCCCATATGGCCGGTGCGTAAAGCCAGTGGAGAATGGAGGCTGACGGTAGATTACCGTGGCCTGAATGAAGTCACACCCCCACTGAGTGCTGCTGTGCCAGACATGCTACAACTCCAGTCCAAACTGGAGTCAAAAGCAGCCAAGTGGTATGCCACCATTGGCATTGCCAATGCTTTCTTCTCAATTCCGTTGGCCACAGAATTCAGGCTACGGTTTGCCTTCACCTGGAGGGGTGTTCAGTACACCTGGAACTGTTTGCCCCAGGGGTGGAAGCACAGCCCAACCATTTGTCATGGATTGGTCCAAACTGCATTGGAACAGGGCGGTGCTCCTGAGCACTTACAATACATTGATGATATCATCGTGTGGGGCAATACAGTAGGGGAAGTTTTTGAGAAAGGAGAGAGAATAATCCAGATCCTACTACAAGCTGGCTTTGCTATCAAGCGAAGCAAAGTGAAAGGGCATGCACAGGAAATTCAGTTCCTAGGTATAAAGTGGCAAGATGGACGTCGTCACATCCCTACAGATGTGATTAACAAAATCACTGCCATGTCTCCACCCACAAGTAAGACAGAGACCCAAGCTTTTTTGGGTGTAGTGGGTTTTTGGAGAATGTATGTTCCAAACTACAGTCTCATTGTGAGCCCTCTATCGGGTGACGAGCCCTCTATTGGGTGACGCCCTGTTCACAGATGGATCGTGTCGCATTGTGGGTAAGCATCGCAGATGGAAATCTGCTGTGTGGAGCCCCACACGACGAGTTGCAGAGGCCACTGAAGGAAAAGGAGAATCAAGTCAATTTGCAGAGGTAAAGGCTGTCCAGCTGGCCTTAGATTCATAAGTTCATAAGTTCATAAGGTTGGAAAGGACCTATAAGATCATCTAGTCCAACCATCCTCCTATCACTATCTCTACCCAACTACTATTGCTATTACTAGATATTGCTGAACAAGAGAGGTGGCCAGTGCTTTATCTTTACACTGACTCATGGATGGTGGCAAATGATTTACGGGGGTGGTTACAGCAATGGGAACAAAATGGTTGGCAACGGAGTGGTAAACCTATTTGGGCTGCTGAACTTTGGAGAGACATTGCTGCCCGAATAAAGAATATGGTTGTAAAGGTGTACCATGCAGATGCTCATGTTCCTAAGAGGCGGGCAACTGAGGAACAATAAAATAACCATCAGGTAGATCGAGGTGCCAAACTTAACTTGGACTGGGAACACAAGAGTGAATTATTTTTAGCTCGATGGGCCCATGAGACCTCTGGCCATCAAGGAAGAGATGCAACATATAAGTGGGCTAGAGACTGAGGGGTGGACTTAACTATGGATGCTATTGCACAGGTTATCCATGACTGTGATACATGCGCCACAATTAAACAAGCCAAGAGGATGAAACCTCTCTGGCAGGAAGGGCGATGGGAAAAGTATAAATATGGGGAGGCGTGGCAGGTTGATTATATCACCTTGCCACGAACTCGCAATGGTAAGCGTTACGTGCTCACCATGGTGGAAGCAACCACTGGGTGGCTTGAAACATTTGCACTACCCCATGCTATCACCTGGGCTCGAGAAACAAGTCCTGTGGCGACATGGCACTCCAGAGAGAATTGAGTCCAATAATGGGACTCGTTTCAAAAATTCTCTTGTAAATACTTGGGCCAAAGATCATGGCATTGAATGGATTTATCACATCCCCTATCATGCACCAGCTTCTGGTAAAATTGAAAGGTACAATAGGTTGTTAAAAACCATGTTGAAAGCAATGGGTGGCGGAACATTTAAGCACTGGGAGAAGCATTTGGCAGAAGCCACCTGGTTGGTCAACACCAGAGGATCCATCAATTGCGATGGTCCTGCCCAATCCAGATCTCTACCTACTGTAGAGGGAGATAAGGTCCCTGTAGTACATGTAAAGAACATGTTGGGAAAAGCAGTTTGGGTCCTTCCAGCTTCTGGAAAGGGCAAACCTCTCCGGGGAACTGTCTTTGCTCAGGGACCTGGGTCCACTTGGTGGGTAACGTGGAAGAATAGGGAGGTTCAGTGTGTACCACATGGGAATTTGATGCTGGGGGAGTGCAGTCGGTAATTCCATGTAAATACATATATACGTTGTGTGAGTGTGAATTTAATGCATGATAATCATTGTTATTCTATATATATCAAACATGATGTAGTGATGTGGAATAAGGAGTGGAATGTCATGGTTTTATGATTTTTGGTACTGGTATTCCACATCATAACATCATGTAGTGCATTTAGAGTTAAAGAGTTAATGCTCCAGCTCCACGGATCATCGATTGTTCCAGGTATACCTGTCTCAGAAGAGAAGAACAACTACATTCCCCAGAGGAATTTGCAATGCTTTGCATTCTTACGTTTTTACGCTCAGAGGGAAAGACAAAAACTGTCTGCAGTCATGGGACACTCTCTTTCCTTTGGGATGGACTCAGCAGTGGGTGCTCGCTGCTGTCCGTCTTCAGCGTTAGCGTAAGGCCTTCGGTTTATCGGACACTCTCTCTTGCTCATTTTATTTGATTTATTAGTTTTAATTCCAGTAATATTGTATTACATCGTGCTATTTTGCTTTCCAATATCTATTTAGTAAATTAGCTTTCCTCCTCAGATCGTTGCCGCTGTTTTGTTTCTAGGCCCATCTCCCTTCTCTTTTTCCCCCTTCTCCTTTCCTGGGGTGTGGGTCTGTGGGTCCCCCGCACCGACCGTCATGGAACAGGGCTGAACCTGCCCATAAACTGTTGACACACATTCAGGAGAATTCAGTTCCAGAGGATGCATTATTGCCTTGCAGCAGGTGAATCATTCTTATATACAGTATCTAAGGGGAAATGCTCTTTTTGTGTTTGTTATGTTTCCAGCTCTGCATTACCACCAGCAATAGGTGCCTCTGTGGTTTCCTTTTCCAGTCCTTGCCCTGTCCTACCTTTCTTGCCTTACTTTCTTGCATAACTCCCTGTTCAGCACACCCCAAGAACTGATCACTGTTGCACAGGAAATCCTACATTTCTTTTCCAGTAGATTTCAGACCTTGATTAAACATTCATCAGCATCCATCAAAAAACACTTCCTTTCCTTTTCCCATTCTGGATGCTATGCCATCTGCAATATCTCACATTTTTGCAAGCATCTTCAGAGGAAAAAAAAGGAATTAAAAAAAATTAAACATATTTACCTAATATCTCATGTGGACAAGGCAGTAGTCATCTGGCAAGGCTGTGGGATCAGCAGGAGCAAGGAATTTATTACTTCCCCTTTAAGAAGCATAAAAGATTTAACTTCTTCTGGTTTATGTAACTGTCTTTCTGAAATAAGATAATTTAACTGTCAGGTACAGTGGACTTTGTAAGGATTAGAAAGACTCTCTTCAGTGATGTAACACCTTCCTAACGTGATCCCACATGGTTTGTGGTGACTACTATGTATTTCCATACAAATTTATCACAAGAAGCAAAATTTTGGCTCATGATGCACACAGACTATCTTGTTAAATGGTCTTTTAAAATTTTGAGAGGACTTGTAAGTTACAACTCAGATACAGTACAAAAGATTATTTCACCATAAAGTGTACTCAAACTGAAACCTTGAAATTAAGAACTCTATTGCCAGCTCTTCTGTCAGCTGACATTAATATTTTGGCACTCTTCAGGAGGCTAAGTTTTATATCTGCAGGAACCAGCCTCTTTCTCAGCAAATTTGTTAACTAGGGACCGATAATTTCCAAAGGTCACTTCCAGTAGAGACGGAAACCCTGAGTTCAGCAGAGGCAAACCTGGCTGACTGCGTTTGTGCCATGCAGATTTTTAGAAAGCACTTACTAGATTGGGTAATCCGACAAGCTATGCTGATTCATCATAGCAAGGACACGACCTGTGACTTAAACCATATGGAGAAGTTCACAACTGATTTATGTCAGAAGTCAAAGATCTTTAGTCAATGATACAGGGACTTACACTTTTACTTCCAGGACAAGACTGAGCCGTTGGAGATGGGACCATCAAGAGCTGCCTATGGTATATGGAACAGCCACACCAATGCTTCCTCAGCCAGGAATGATCATCTCAGACCTGGAAGCATGCCCTTTTTCTTCTGCCACATATGTAACTAAAATAATTTGGCAAAGCAATGAAGTTGTTGCCTTCTGTGGTTTGTTTTGTGAAGAAATGCTTGTTCCATGCTTGTTCAGTGAGCATCTGATGTCAGTGATGTATGATGCCATGATGTAAGTGGGATGAGCTACGTACGTCATCTATCACAAATTCACTGTTGTTTCCTTCTTGCTAGTAACTACCTGTGGGAAATGCTGTCTCCTGCCTTGTGTGTGATAAAGGGCCAGCCACACGACGACCCAGATCATGGTGGTGTACTCTAAAATGAGTTTCAGCAGAAGAAGCCAAATTTCACAGCCTACTACAAATGTTGGGAAGTCAGTAGCTTTTTAAATTGCCAGACATACACCAGTGGTGTACAGAATGGACTAAAACCCAGTGGGCAAGGATTTGGGGAGTGGTTGCATTAATTTCATTGTTTCATTACTACTTTTCAAGAGGTTGCCTTTACTACATATTACATTCATTCTGATACTTCTAGGCAAAGAAGTGCAAGGAAAATGCTTATCAACAAAAATGGATGATATTTCTTATTTTCTGTAAACAGATTAAAAAATGATCTGTACAGCTGATACTAAAATAAATTCCCTTTGGCCTTGCTTTTGTTCATATGACACATAATGGAAAAGCTAATTGACATTCTGTCATTTCTGTTTCAATAAACTGAACTATGTGGTGCCGTCGTCTAGTATCTGTAACGGCTGATCTATTTCCAAAAAAAAACAAGGATCAAAATTTATTTCTAAACAATGATTACCTCATTCAAGAAGCCACATTAACCCCTTTTTTCCCCCCCTCTCAGCAACTTGATATAACAAAATTTAAAACACAAATCTTCCAGAGAGTTAAAGATGAAAAGGGAAACTGCATTTCATAGGAAGCTGTTTGGTCTGTATTTCATGGTGGAGAAAAATCAATCTCGATATTCTCAAATGTTTTAAAAATAAATTAACGGCTCTGAAGAAAAACAGCATACTGGCAAATCAGACAGGAATGCAATAAAGAAAGCTTGGCAATTATGTATGGTATGAGACTATGCCAAGAAGAAAAATACTATTAAAAATTTGAAACTTCTATATCATCATCCATGTCAAGCTCTGAAAGCACACTGAAATAATCAGTAGATGCATGCCTTTGGTAGGCTGGGAGCTATAGGGCAGGCAGGGGCCCTGGGGTAGAGGCTCATCCAGGAGCAGCTCACACAGCCAGAGGCTGGACCTGGATGTGGCTGCCCCATAACACAGCCTGAAGTGCCCTGTCCTTAGTCACTGGAGGAAGGGAGCAACCCACAGCTCCCCTGAGTGCCATGGACCTGAAGCAGTGATGTCTTCAGAATCACAGCACCAAAGGGAAATTCCTGCAGAGATTTGAAGAAGAAATGCAAGTAGGTGCTCGGCTTGGATTTGCTCTGCTTTGCTGTTCAGCGCTCTATCAGCATGGAGTAACACAGGGTTGGACAGGAATCTAGGGACAAGTTTCAAAAAAAACCCACCACCATCAACAACAACAACAAAAAAAACAATAGAGCAATATTAAAAAATAACATAAAATTCATGAGACAATTGGTTTCTGTATACGTGAGATTTTAATTGCTTGACATAACTGTAAAAGCTTCAACTGTGGAATGAGTATGATTTCATAACAAAAATCAGTCACATTGCGTGAACAATCAAATAACACAGTCACTACCGTTGCTATTAACCATCTGCACAGATATTTTAGTGCTGTAAAGTGGAACGTGGAAGTTTAACAGATGGGAATGTTACTCAGAAGTCCATTACAGCTTGATTGAAATATGTAAGGTGCATTTCGAATTAAACTGAAGCATTTGCTTACAATCAGAATACCTTATTTTTGTTTACAGGTGATGTCCACCACCTGTGGAGAACTCTCTGAAACAGACACATACATACTATTTAGTAAATGGAATAATAATGTTTCTGCATTCTTATTTAAGTAGATTTCGCTTCCTATCTGATTAGTATTTTATTTTGCATCTAATATACTTGCAATTGCTCTCTTTCTTCCTTTATTAATATTTCAGAACTATATCATATTGTTTTCCTTAGAGATACAGGAAGTAGCAAAATGGAATAAACCCATAATTGAGCTGTTCTGTTGCTGTATTTATGGTACAGAGTGATGTATGAGTGAAAGTTTTTTAGAAGAAAAGAAGAACTGGAGTTGGCTTCTAAACATGCACTGACACATTGCTTCCACTATAATATCCTGCAGGTATTCTCTTGCCTCTGTCCATTACTCCTGCACAACCAAGATAAAGGAGAGACAACTTTCATTCCCTTGGGAGCTGTGTTTCTGCTTTTTTCATTACCCACTAATAATGCAATTCATTTCACTGTCCCACAGTCTTATTACCTCGGTGTTATTTTTACTTGTATCATTGTTCTTTACAATTTGTGTTGTTGTAATGCTCGGATATCTTAGCCAAGATCAAGATTGTACAAATGTGGCCTCATTCTGCCAGTAATAATGGCAGAGGCAGGATGAGAACAGAGAATGCAGACATTATTTTTTCAAGTTTATGTAGAGAAAAGGATAAGAAGAGCTGAAGGGAGCTACACCTACACCTGTGGATCTGGTGTCAGCTGAGATGTCCTGCTGTTCCCAGAAGAGGCAGCAGATGTGACACCCATACTCCCTGCAGGCTGCTGGCCCCAAGGAGGGAGCGCTGCGAGCTGCCCATGCTTGTATAACAAGGTACCAATGTCTTCAGGTCACTTGCCCAAGGTTGCTCAAGGAGCATGTCACAACACTGTGCTTGCATGTAAATCCCATTAGATGTATTCCGCTGTCTTAATCCCATATTCATTCTTCCTGTTTTCAGCTTCTCTTTCTCTTTCTCCCAACCACCTACACTACTGCTGTTATGAAGTAGAACACTCTTTTCTGCTTAAAATTTTCTTCTTTCTGTTTCAATCGTTGTTTTTGGCTTCTGTCCCCATCTCTCACTCAGCAGAAGGCTGAGTGTTACTTTGGTTGGAGGAAGTGTTATACAATGTTCTTCACCCCTTCTGCTCTTTTGTTGGCATCTCCTCCCACCCCAACACACTAAATAACACTAATATGTTCTGAAATATGAGGATCAATAGCCTCTGCATTTTTATTTTAGCTGGCATGACACTCACTGCTGATAGACATGCAAGCAGGTGATGTATTAAAAACCTCATGTCTATGAAATACCCACACACCATCAACTCTCCAAATTAATTATGTATGTGAGAAAGAATCGTTCTGCCAATTCAGATTGGATGTGTTCCCTTTAAGAGTCATTTTGCACATGTATCTTGAGCAAGATTAAATAGAAAAGATTAACCTTCCAAATACAGTGCATTATTCCGTATAGTCACATCTTTCTTTCTTATTCTGATATTAAGAAGCCATTCAATTTCTTTGTTGACATCTTTATCTTCTCTTTGCATCCTTCTCAAAAGCTGTGTTATTTATTGAATTTTCCATGACATACAAAGGAATGACAAAGAAAAATAGTTTTAAACCCCATGTATACCAAATAGCAAGGGCATGCTGTTTTTCTCTCATGCAGATGAGTAACTTTTCAGCATTCATTTATGGTGTCACGACCTTAGTTTCCCTGTCTTTTCCTTCTGGTTCTGCGTCTCTTTTACCAAGCACTTCGGGTTCATCTGTTTCTTCTGACATTTCTTGAGCTTTGTTTGTGATTGCCCCTTCTTTCTTTAGAATTAATCTATTTGATTAAGTCTGTCCCCATCGCCCTTTAGTCTCTCTGGCAACTTCTCCAGGTATTAACTTTGCTGTGAGAAAATTAAACATAGAAGAAATTTCTGAAATTAAATGCAGAAGAATTTCTTAACTCTGCAGTTTGTCAAAATGTCACCGTTGATGCGACAGTTTTCTTTTGCACCACCAAATCAGGGCAAACCCATGTCACTCATTTACTTAACAACCACCTTGGGAACAAAAGAAGTCCTAGGCTTGGACTACCTCTCCTTAATGCCAAGTGAAAGGCCCAGCATTGGCTCAGCTAGCTCAGAGCTGTCAGAACAAGGGTTGGAGGGGTGTTTGGTGGGTGCTCAGCCACACGGACTCTGGCTGAGCAGTGTCTATCTCTACACATTTCTTCTGTCTCTTGACAAAACGTCTGCATCGAGAAAGCCACCAAAGGGCTGCTGGGGGAGGCAGCGGATCTCCTCACCCTGGCATGCCCTCATCCCAATGGCAAACACAGAGCCACCAATGCATTCTGTGAGGATGGGCAGGCTCGTCAGTGCTTGAATCTATATCTGGCTGTAGAGGAGCATGTGGCTTCATAATTGTCTTCTGCATTTTCTCCTTCCCCCACACAGGCAGTTGCTGTCATTTTCACGAGATGGAATGTGCACTGGTGTAAGATTGGATGCTGAAATTCACACATACATTCCCTAGCCAAAGTCTGAAGAATTTCTAGCCAGTGGGATGTGTTGTTTTGTTCTTTTTTTTTTTAATTTTTTTTTTAAGACGATTGAGCTGCTTTTAGCAGATTTAATTTTGAAAACGAGGTGGGGTAATGAATTTTTTGAAAGAAAAAGAAAATTAAAAAGAGCAGAAGAAGGGAAAACAAACAAACAAACAAACAAACAAAAACCAACCAGCCAGCAGGCCAGCCACAAGAGACTAGGTGAGCCACCTCTCTGCCCCAGGGAACACCTGTTGAACGTCCGCCGGCTCCCGCAGCCTCTGGACAGACGCACCCCAAGCCCCTCCAAAGCCCCGGGTGCCCTGAGGGCCGAGCTGGGGTCCCTCTCAGGCTGCCGCCCCACTGCTGCGGGGCTCAGTGCCGGGTACCAGTCCCCGCTCGCGCTCGGCGCCTCCCCCCGCCCCGCCCCGCCGGCCCCGCACACCGCACCGCACCGCACACGGACGCTCACGCCGCCGGGGCGGCTCCGGATCCGGCCGCCGGGGCGCGGCGAAGGGAAGGAGGGAGGGAGGGAGGTAAGGAGGGAGGGGTAGAGCAAGGGAGGGGGAGAGTCGGCGGCGCCGGGTCACCTTCCCGGCCGCTGGCAGCACGCAGGGCGGCCTCGCCGCGCTCCGCTCTCCCCGCCGCGGGTGCGCGCTGCCCCGGACATGAGCGGCGCCGGGGGGAGCGGCGTTCCGCACGCCGGGGAGCCGCAGCGGGAACCCGGCGTCCCGCTGGAGCTGCCGGCCGCCGTGGGGGACGAGAGCGGGGACTCCCCGGAGGGGGGGGAGAGCGGCGGCCCCAGCGGCGAGGCGGGGGCGGCGGCCGACGACAAGCCCGAGACCCGCTCGGTCTGCAGCAGCGAGAGCGGCAGCGGCAGCCACCCCGGCGGGGCCGGCCCCATCTGCAAGATCTGCTTCCAGGGCCCCGAGCAGGTGAGGCGGCGCCCCGCGGCGAGAGCCCCGACCAGCACCGCGGACAGCGCCCGGCCCCCGCCGCCTGGCAGCGCTGCCCGCCCGGCTCTACCGGAGCCCTGCCGGAACAACAGCCGCTGTGCCGCGCGGCGGCTCCGCCAGCCCTGCTGCTGAGCGGCGTGTCGTGCCGAGAGCTCGGGGCAGGGCGCTGGGCATTAACGGCCGTTCGGCGTGCTTGGCTTATGCGCCGCTCGCCCTCTGGCCGTCACGTTCGTCGTCTGTCCCCTCGAGGGACTTTAACTATAACTACACGCATTTCTCTGGTCCCTATTGTCCTTTACAATGGGAGTGCTGGCTTGCAGATAACGTCAAAAAGACGTCCAAGTGTCTTCTCAGTCACTACATTACAGCAGCGGGTCTGTAACTAGCAGTTTGTATCTGGTTTTTTAGTTGAACTTAAAGAATCTTTTTGACGAGAGAGCAGAATAGCCCACTTATAAAATGCAGAAATATATTAACTATGAGGAATGTGTTTAGTTAGATTACTTTTGGTCCTGCCTGACAGCTGTCTGTCTGATCAATATAGGACCCTGTTCAAGGAACACGGTTCCCTCTGATGACATCAATTTCTTTCCTAGTGACGACTGGAGAAATACATCAAGCCACTTTTGGTTCCATTTCATAGAATCGTAGAATCATTAAGGTTGAACAGACCACTAAGATCACCCAGTCCAACCGCCAGCCCATCACCACCGTGCCCACTGAATCATGTCCCTCAGTGCCACATCCACACATTTCTTCAACACCTCCCGAGATGGTGACTCTGCCACCTCCCTGGGAGGTACTTATTTGAGATATTCTGCTGTTGGCTGATGCATAGTAATGTTGTTTATTTCACACAGATACACGCAAGTGCATAATGATAGTTACCTGGCTCTGTACTTTTAGGAGTGCTAACATCTTTTTAAGACAGGTTAGCTTTTGAGGACTACCACAGCCAAAAACACATGCTTATTATTTCATGTATTGAAATTGGAGCCAGTGCATAATGACAGAGCTGTAAATGCTTTTGAATTGAATCCACATATGCTTAAAATATTTTGGTACAATTCATGCTTTTGTGTTGCCTTTCCAGGGTGAATTGTTAAATCCTTGCCGCTGTGATGGGTCAGTACGATACACACATCAACTTTGCCTGTTAAAGTGGATTAGCGAAAGAGGGTCATGGACCTGTGAACTCTGCTGCTACAGATACCATGTTATAGCAATTAAAATGAAGAAGCCTTGCCAGGTAATTTTTTGTCAGTTTTTAAAAATATTTCTTTCCAGTAATTTCTGAAATACAAAATAGTACTTAGTTTTATTACAAAATTATTTTTTTTAGTTGAATGGGGGAGCCTATATTTAGCACCAGCACTCACTTGAGGTTAAGTTTTAAGAGTAGTTATGTACTAAACATAACATGCTTTCATTTGACTCTGCTATGTTGCAGCTTTTTTCTTGACAGAGAATTGCAGAGTTGCTGCTAAATCCTGCAATTAGATAAATCATACAGAGACATGGCACAAAAAATGTGGATCTCCCTGCTTCTCTTTCTAAACTATAAAAACATATTTATACTTTGGTGAATAGTCAGTCAGAGGTTGATTTCATTCATTCTTCTAGTATGAGGTCCAAAAATGTAAAATGAGTTGACTTCTCAGTCCTAGCACAGTCCAGAATAGAAGAATGGTCTTTAAGGTTTGTCTACCAGCGTCTGATTCAGAAGCTGAAATTTGCAATAATGTTTCTCACAGATCCCAGTCCCTTTTATCAGCAATGCAACATGCAGCTGGAATTTAGAATATTATAGTGGTAGTATGTTCAGGGAGAGGGGAGGGGCAGTTCAAAGCTTTCACAGATATGCTGGGAAGTCTTAAAACCACTTTGCGTATCAGAATTCTTTAGAGACTTTAAATTCCACCCTAGAAATTGAATTTCATATATCTGAGGAACACATTTAGAAAGCTACTTGTATCTTTTTTTTTTATTTTTTTAATTTATTATTATTTTTTTTTATCTTACGAGCTCAGGCATTTTGAAGTTCCTGGGGGCCAAAGTACTTGGGTCATTTTTCTGCATCTGAATTTGAGAGGACTTCTATAGAAAAGGCATGCTTGAATGGTAACAGCAGTTGTGTATCAGTGATAAGAATTCATGGATGTAGGATATCTTGTGAATTTGTTTACAGCTGTTCATACTTGTTACAAATACCTTCAGAGCCAGTTGTGACTTCAAGGTTTTCCTTAATGAATCCACAAAAGGAATTTTTTATAAGCTTTTCTGTATAGAACTGCTATAATGTAAAAAAAGTCATGGATTTGTAAAAGCCTCAAGAAATTGAAGGTGGTAGATTCCACTTCTGCATCGACTTTACCTAGTAGTTTGGCAGCTCAGCACAGTATTCTGTTTGATCCCTTTGGCTTCTTAAAATCTTTTGAAAATCTTTATTTCCTATATATTCACAGCAATTGTATCCTTCTTCCTAGCAAGAGTTATATTATTATAAACTGTTTGCAATGGTAGTCCGTGAAAATAGTACTTCAACAACAAGGGCATGGAACAGTTTCCTGCAAGCTGGCAACTGGCACAATTTGAGATCCCCAAAGGTAGTCAAAATATCTCCAGGTCTAACATAACTTACAAGAGGCTCTGGAACAGAGACTGAGGCCAAGTGAGATACCAAAGTGTATGTGAAATGTTGGACCTGTGAAAAACTGAAGGAGAGAGTTTCAGCAATATTTGGCCAAGCTACAAGAGAAGTAGAAACAACCTGAAGAGCCAAAAGATAATGACATTCTCTTCATCAGTTATGGCAGATTCTTTTTTTTTCTTTTATTTTTTTTTTTGGAGCAGGGAACTAGATTCGGGTGTCTCCTTTAATAGCTTATAAAAATACCTGGCTTGTTCTTGATGCTATTTTTCTTTCTTATACCAATGACTTATTTTTTTATTATTCTTTACAAGACAGGGTACAAAAAGATTACATGGAGCTGCATACTCAAATCACAATTCGTGTTGCATTCCTAGGATCAGATTCCTGAAACTCAAAAGGTTTTACACCTCTTCAGAGGCACATCTGTGTATTTTGTTAAGGTTAATCAATCTTAACATGACCTCACCTTTCTTCCATTCTATTGACTATGACATTTTTAGTAGCTGCCCTTGTTTAAGCTTTTGGACAGGATCTGGACCATTTGTGTAACTTCATTGAAGTCCTTTTTAAGGAAAATTTTAGGTCAGGTTTTATAAAAACCTAAGGGTTAGAGTTAGACCATATCAGTACAGAAATAGTACCAATTCTGGAAGCATACAGAATTTTCGTAGAGTAATAGGTCTTAAAACAAAGAAAAAAATAATTAAATTAACCAATGGGTTGACAGTGGAAGATGAGTACAAAAAAAGAATTGGTGACACCTGATATGACATTTAACAGAGAAATGCAATTTGATCCTTTTTTTTTTTTTCTTCCAGCATTCTTCTCAGCATCATGTCAAAGAAACATATTTAACCTTGGACTAATCCTTTAATGAAAGCACATGTTCATGTTGCTGGACTTAATTCTTGCAGCAGAGAGCAATTTGATCCAATAATAGGCAAGGTTATGTTAAAAAATCAGTTGCAAAAGAACACCCAGAATTATAATGAGAGGAACTGGAACAAACACTAGCCTAGGCAGGGAATTTTGGATATTTTTTGATACAAAATTAAAGGAGAGATTTTAAGTGTTCAATTTTAAAATTAAATCACTTAGAATTACGTGATAGATTAATAAGCAGGAAGAAAGCACAAGCAGAAATACTGTTGATATTGGTTACTTAGGCCTTACAGTTTGTAAGAATTTCCTTCCTAAAGGAAGTATAAACTCTGCTTTATTTTTTAGAGCTGCATAATTATTAAGTTTTTATTAAATCAGTTCACAAGAGTTGCAGTTAAATGTGAAAATGTATTGCAGAATGTTAGTTCCCTTGTATGGTTTAGAAATAATGTTTAAATGTTGGAACAGAGTCTCACAAAGATTGGAAAAATATGCTTTGGTGCTAAAAACATCATCTCTATAAAAGTTAGCCATAAATATACTTAAGAGAATGGGACTCATGTAGACTGTTACTGTAATGTGTCGTAAAGTTACAACTGTGTGAGATATTTAATACACCCTGCATTTGTCTTCATTAACACATTGTGTTCTAGTACTTCAGATGAACTGGACTTGTTCCAAAACTGGTACAATGAATTGGTGAGCTAAATTAAAAGCTAATTGTGTAGCATTTCATCACCGTTTTTTTTTTTTTTTTTTTTTTTTTGAAAGCAGTAGAACAGTCAGTTATTTGAAAACGTAAAATTCTTCATTGTTAGGTCTGATTTTTGAATACAGACCAAAAAAATGAGATTGGTAGTCACTATTATTTAAGCAACTATGTAATTACTTGAGGTGGAATATGACACATGAGTTCTGTGGTTCTCAGAGGCTTACACTGTGATTATTAATGCCCAAGATATTCAGCATAAAAATTATGTTCAATAATTTCAATGAATTATAGGCTGAATTCTTCAAATTTTGTCTATGTGAGTAGTCCTCACTTATCTAAAAGTTATTACAGTGGCATCAATTAGATGAAGAACTATGTAGCAGACTGCATGTAGGTATATGCATGTACTCCATATTAAAAAATGCAGAAATTATTAAGTTCCTTAGATACGTAAATTTCCAGGCCAGTGTAGTAAATATAGTAAATGCGTAATAAAAGTTATCTCTAATGACTATGCTCAGCTGGATGAAAGCATTTGTTTTCTGTAAGCCACAACTAAGGAAAGGAAAGGGAGAAGGCTCAAATCTTCAGTCGTGCTTTTTAAATTATACCCTGTTCTAACAATGATCTAATATTACTGCTATTACACTGCCTGTAATGAAGATCCAAGAGGATACATGGTGTTATTCACTATGTCAGAACACTCAGAGAAGAAAAAGGATGGTCCTAATCTAGGATAATTTACAAAGCAGTTTAAATAAGAGAAAATGGAGAAATCTATGCGGATATATAAAACTTGTCAAATAACCTGTATTCTGTCAACACTAACCATTTTAAAATGTTGTGCTTTTGGCATCTCAAATGGAATGACTCTTAAGATGACTCTTGAAAAGAAAATAATGATGCTTTGCAGACACTTTTTGAATGTGAAAGCAGAAATGAAGGGCTGTTTGAAAAAAAAATACTTGGCTGAGGTAGATGTTATGAACTGAACAGAGGTGAGGCTCAGTGTCTGAGTAGTCATTAGAAAATAATTAATATGTCAGTAAAAGCCTGTAAGGACTTTAAAAATAAAATCATTTTTTTATTTGGTGTGATGGAGAAGAGAGGAACCAGTATGGGGTGATAGAAGGCCAGTAACATGTTCAAAGTAGAGGGCTTATAAAATTGTATTTCATATTTGCTGAGAAAATTACATTTGTCAGGAGCTTAAAAGCTGCATTACAGTAATTGAGACCTAAGATGAAAATGATGATGAGAAATTAAATTTTTATATGTAGATAGTTTTTTATATGTAACATAGAAAGCGCCATAGAAATACTGTGAACAGGAAGATCCAAATAGATATTCAAAGATATTAACTGGGTTACAGAACAGATTCACAGGTTGGAGAAAGGCTAGAACATGAAAATCTTGAGATCCATATATACCACATATATCAGTTTTGAAAGGAGAGAGCAATCTGAAACAGAAAAGACTGATCATTCAGCTTAGACAAAGTAGTTGAGTATTTCATGTTCTTTGTTTTCCTAAGCATCTACTTTTAAACACTTCTAGGAACAGGATACTAGGGTAGGTAAACCTTTTGACTTGATACATGCTGAACAGTTCCAGTGACTTGTGGAAGCTGCTGATCATCAGTACCAGTGATCTGAAAGTCATAAAATAACAAAGAACAATATGTAAGGAAATGGACTAATTCTGTCACAGAGATATCACAGTAATGATTTGGTAAGAATAAAGAAGAATTAATAACAAATAGTGGATATAGGCCTCGGAGAAAAGCTATTCAAAGCACTGAATGGCTGTTGACTATGAACATCAAGCCACACTTGTAAGCCCAATTAGGAGAGATGATATTCATCTAAGAGGTCAGAGCCTCTCAGAGCTCTTGATCAGGATGGGAGTGGAAACCATCAGGAAGGAACATGGGAAACTGTTAAGAGAAAACTGAAAGGAGAGGTCGAAATTAAAAGTTTTTAAGTGAATAGACAATAGAAAGTTGGTGGAAGGGAAGGAAGCTGACCTGGTACCAGAGAGTTCTATGATAACTGAAAGTGAAGAAAAGGGTAGATTTAGTTCAGAATTGTCCAGAATGGGAAATCACATGTTTGAAAACTATGATTCAGCTCAGAAACTTGCATATTTCTAGTCTAGACAAAATTTTAGTGGTGTGTGGTGAAAAAATATGCTTACTTGATGGTTAAAATAGCTGAAGATTGAAGTGGAGATCCAAAAGGTGTAGTTAATATTTGCAATATTGCTAGAATGGTTGTAGAGTCATCAGTAAACTCATGTGATCAGTTTTCCTGACTCTCTATGTGCTCATACTTTGCTATATGGAACATTTGGTCAAATTTGGCATCTTAACTGATAGGACATCTGTCATTCTTGTCAGAGCATCAGCTATGGCATGCAGGGAGATAGACAAGCCACTCTGGTGCTTATGTCTATTTATTTATGATAGAGGATTTGCAGTAAAAAGTAGGTTAGGCAAGGAAGTCTTAATTATAGCACAGAGAACAATTTTGCACTAATATGTAGATAATGTTTTTAAACTTACCATATCTAGCTCTCTTGCGTTCTTGCCAGATCTGTTATTATTTTGAACTATGCATTAAAAAAATCAAATTTCTACACAAAATAAGTAGAGCATTAACAAAAAGAACAAAAACAAAACAAAACAAAAAAACCTGAACAGAATAGTACTCGAGGTATGTATGATCCCCTTCCGTGTAATTATTCTACTTTCCATTGCTCATTAAAAAAAATAATGATTTCTTGCTTTATTTTTTGAATACTTGCATAGTGTGAAACAGCAATTAACATCATGTAGACTGCAAAGTGTGCTTGAAAATATAAAGCATTAATTGCTGATGTCATCCCGGTTGTTATCTTGGTGCATTATGTAGTGAGTTAGCTACTTTATGGGAAATAATTGGATTCTTTTATAACATTTTCATGGGGTGAAATGGCTAGCATTAGACATGAAAGAATCTCGAATAAAATCACTTCTGCAATTATAAGCATAAATTACATAACTCAATTAGAAAAATATTTCCAAATTTTAAGGACAGCATGGATGGGAATCCAGTTAGCTACATATACGTAGCTACTGGCATTTCAGATGCTTAGGATGTCTAGGTAAACATGTAAGGCTAAAGATACCATGTGGGACTTTCTTTCAGTAGCCTCTGATTTACTTTTTTTGTCTTTTTTTTTTAAACTGTGCCTAATTGATTGGATATATCCCAAAGAGATTGATATTCTAGCCTGACATTGATGAAATTTATTTAGCAATAAGAGGTGTGTAAGCTTCCCAAATACAGAGTTCCATTGTTTTTCTCAAGTCCAAAATTCTGATCATTCAGTAATTTAATTTCCATCAATGGGACTTACTGAAAAAACTTTACAATCACTTACTGTTCTTTTTTTTTTTTTTTTTTTTTTTTTTTTTCAGGAGGCTTCTTCTAACTCTTAATATGTAAAATTGTTAATAAATGATAGTGTACTGTTTTTGTACTTCTTGATTCCTTTGCTCATGCTTACTTGGCAGTGTAAGCAGCCTGGGCACTTGTCAAAACCTCTTTGCTTCTCTGTCATTTATGCCGTGTCACCTGTGAAATGCTATAGTATTTTTTTCCACAACAGAAATTTGTAAAAGAAAGTTGGCTTTATTGACTTCATTTCAAAACTTCTTTATAATGCTTATTGATTTTGACTTTTGTCAGTTTTCAATGAAATCTTCAATGCTTTATGTAAATAATCGTTACGATAACTGCTTTCTTATTCAGTTGGTGAGATAGCTTTTCAGCTTATTGCACTCACATTGTTTATGATTTTTTGTTCCACATGTAGATTCAAATCTAGTGTTTGGTATTCGGACTGGAGACTCTTGCAATTATTCGTGCAGAATGTACAGAAGACAGCCCGTCTCCTTTCATGCCAATAGTGCAACAGTGAAAGAACCATTTGACCTCAGTTCTTCTGAAGTACTTGTCTGAGTCAGAGCACTCTATCTGCATTGTGAGTTTTTCCTGCATGACTCTTTTCCCATAGGGTTCTTTGCTTTTTGTTATTCAATTTATTTCATCTTTCCTTTTTATTTTCATTTTTGTATTTCTTCTCCAAGTCACGTTTGTTTACATTTCAATGCAGCCAGTAGAGAATGAGTCTTTGAGTTTTAGCCACACAGCTTTCTTTCCACTTAATAGTCTTTTTTTTTCCTTTTTATATTTTTAGATATTTTTATGGCAGTGTCTTCCCTCTGGGGCAGTATTAAACTTTGCCATTTCTGTGATGAAATATTCCCAGTATTGGGATACACCATACTGATACCCACACAAACTAAATTATTGGAAGAAGGCCATATCCTTAGTGAAGGCTCTTTTTTTTTCTGCTTTTTTTTTATGCCCAAACAACAAATAAAATTCCAAAAGTAATTCCTTAATTGTTTCAGACAGTCATGACCTTCACCATCAAGATAAAATGCTTGCTAGCCTCATGTATATTTACTGACTGTGCTAACACTGGAAGAAGAGTCCTCCAAGCACTACAAAGATCTTGAAAAAGATAAATGCCGTTACACTGGTATCCAGGAAACTGTATCCGGAGAAAATGAGAGTACACTTCCATATGCCTTCTCTTTTTTCATACTAAGGAAGCTCCTTCTGCTCACTGGGGAAGAATGGTCAGGGAGAGTCTACTTCTTAATGGAACATTTTATATGTCTCTAATGGCCATTATCTGAACAGTCTGCAATTTACAATCTACTATACTTTGCGGTTACTTCCAGCACATTGTGTTCCTTTGTGGATGACAAGATTCAGCATCTCAATTTCAGGGCTGCTGTTTTATGGGAGGAAAACAATCTGACATATTTTGCTTGAAGGAATCAGCATAACACAGTTGCTCATTGTATCTTGTCAGAATAACATTAATAGAATATAGGAGTCCTGTGTATGCACTCTTTTCCTACACATGCAATGCTATTCTCCACATAACCTCCTTCTTTTGAGGCCTCAAGAATTATTTGAAGCTCCAATTACCAAATGTCACCTTCCAAAGAGGACACTTTGCTTGTATTGAAATGTACAATAGTGACTTTAAATCCTCCTCAGATTTAATAAAGAGAGTCTCTTTTTCTTCAAGCATCACCTACAGAGTATTGCATATCATCTCACTGCTTTCTGAAAACTTGCACCAAACAGTAATTTGATTAATTACTGATGTCATATCTTGTCTGTCAGACTTGAGGGAAAGATCTTCATTCATTATAAGGTGAGGAAGCATCAAATACTTACGGATTTCAAAAGTCTATTCTTCCATTTCTTCAGCTTTGGGTAAAATATATAGAAATGTGTAGAATAGCTGATGATTCTTAGAAAATGTGTGCTCTTCAGAGCTTTTCCATCAGTAGGAGTTGATACAGTTACCAGGTATCTGAATGTGTCCAGAGATTTGTGGATTCACTTGGAAGATTTTACGGCTATGAGGGTTTCAAAAAGTCATCTATCCACTGAGTACTGACTTCATACTTTTGTAGATCTTGCTGTTATGAATGCCATAAACTTAGCCATGACATTTAGGACCTACAAGATCTAAGAACTTCAGCCTTCTGGCCTAGGTTATTTCCGAATAGATGCAGTTAATTTTGGATGTCTTGGTGTTTACAACATGACATGACATAGGGGAATCTTTGTCTTCATTGCAGAACTCTCATGCATTAGCTCTCCATGATAATCTTGAAAAGGTTCCCTTCTTCTTTGTTTGGGTTTAGAAGTACAGGCAACAATTCTGTTCACTTAAAAATCACCTAGCATTTCCATGATGCTGTGTCTCTGACCTTGAATATTATGCTATGTCTTTGTCTCAGCGTTACTCTCTCCTACTTTTTAATCTTTTCTGAACTTTGTTAATGAATTGACCAGATTAAGTACTGAACCATGGCTGCCTCTGACATATGAATCCAGAGGGCTGTGATCCTTGGTTATGACATTGAATTTATCAATCTACTCTGCTCAGTAACTACACTGACTACTACCTTTCCAGGTTTATAACAGAAGTCAGAAAGATTCTTGGGATAGAAATCTCCTTTAGCAGGATTTAAACTGTCTTTTTTTCTCCTGATAATCAAAGGTTTAATACAATTTTCCATCAAGGAGAAGGGTATTGTAGAGTATGTTTTATGATATGAAAACGAAAATTGCTTTAAAAGTTAAGTAACTTCAATTACAAGCTGAAATTCATCTGGTAATTTACACTGTTCTAAAAGAGTGATTTATTTGCAACTCTTAAGCTTATTTTCATGAATAAAGTAAAACACTTTCTTAAAAAATGTGTATGCACTACGCCTGATTCTATTGCTTAATCTGTCTGTGGCATTCAGCATCTCTGGGGGATGTTATGAGTTCCCAAGTGGCAGCTGCTTGACTGCATGCTGGAGAATTCTGTCACTGGACTCAGCATCTTCGCTGAGAGGCTGAGCTCCTTTACTTTGGTGGGCCATGAGTAAGCATTCTAAAAGCTATTCCTCCATCAGGAGCTTGCCAAGGCTTGTTTTTATAGTCACAAAAAAAAAAAAACCCAAAAAACACAACAACTTTTCTCTTGCAGTGTTAGGGCTGCTTAATCATTCCCACTTCCCCTTCTGAAGAAATTACTAATTCCTTTTCCTTAAAATCTTTTTGCCTTTAGAATCCTTTATGTGTTAAGGCCAGCATGGCAGAAGTGGTCCTCTTCAATACAGCACAGCAAAAGATGTCTGGTGTCAGCATCAGGATATTGTTCATTTTCCTGTTATTTTTTATTTTATTTTATTTTATTTTTTTCATACAGATGTTTGAGATATTAGGCCATAGTCAACATTCTCTACTTCAGAATAGTATGCTAGATAAGTTATAACAGTCAGCCAGATCTAGGTGACTGGGCAAGCCTATCTGAAGAAGAATTTTAGTTTTCCCCTACTAGATGTCTGAGCCAGTTATCTCTTTCACTATTTGAGCCATGAGATCCTATACTAACAGTTTCACAATGGTATGCTGATGTGTGTTCTGTTAGCTCTGTCTTCACTTACCACTCTCAGGTGCTCCGCAGTTTACAGCCATAATGTTTCTGAGAGGCTAGTGAGTTTTGTTCTTATCAGAGAAGCAGTAGTTGAAAGAGAACTATATAGTAATTGATACACTTGTGGTTTAGTTGACTCTGAATGCCTTTTTTGTTTAGATTTTATGGTTTTCATCCAAGCCATAAAATAAACTCATCTGAATTTCCTGACCAGGGCAACACCATATTTCTATCTAGCATGCTTTCTTCATCAGTGTTTGGAAGGATGAGTTGCTTACAAACTTCGGATATCAAGGCACTTTTGAAGATCTGCTTGTCTGTTTCTATCTGTTCCAGAGGTGAACAAGAGCATTCTATGTAGAAAGTTTTTTGAAGTGAGTAACAGGTTGTCTCAGGACTTCCTATAGGATCACTGGAGTATTTTTCAAAGAGCAACCTAAGCAAATTTCATCAAGTCCTATTGTTAATATTGATAAGGACTCATGAAATACTGCTGATGGTAAGGTAGAGCAGCTGATGTAAAAAGACCAACACCTCTGTCATATATGATTAGTGAATTTAAAGAGAGGACTACTGTCTAGCGAGACAACCAAAATGCATACAGACATATACTTGAAAAATAATTTGCAGTAGCTCTAGCTAACTAAACAGTAAGTGGTTCTTTCATATAAGTGTTTTCTTTGTGTACAGGATGTGCTTACTATTCTTTCTCTTAGGTGCTTCTTGATTTAGAGAAAACAAGGATATTTTTATGTCTGTATTTATTTATACTGGAAGGGATGGTACACAGTTTATGTGTGAGTCACATAACCACCATTAGGCCAAGAGCAATTTACAGTTTAAGGGCTTCGAAGCACAACAGTATGAGTTGGATATAACAGCTTTTATTATTATAACCATTGCTTCTTGAAGTGTTATGAATGTTGATGCATAATAAGTAAGAAAGCTGTGTATTTTCAGTGGCCAGCCCAAACTATTAGAAAAAATCTATTGGTAGTTCAAGCAACAGCACCTACCAGCTTGTAGCTGTGATTATGTAGTAATACCTGAATACCTTACTAAGACAATTTATTTTTAAAATATTTTTGGTTATTAAATCAGAATTAACAGTAATAATTATTACTGTTAATAAGTGTAAAATGCATAAATCTTATTAATATGTATAATCATTGATGTATTGTGCATCTTCTTATATCATGTTTTAATTATTACATGTTATCCATAATATCTAGAAGAAAAGGAATCATAATAAATGAATGAATTTTTCTATTCAGCCAAATTTTCAAGTAATATGCCACTTAGAATATTAATTTGCTTAGTCTGAAATCATCTAATTATGACTAGATTTTCTTCAAGTGAGGATTTATTGCAAATGTAATTGATTACACAGCCAATCTAATTGATTTGCCAATTTAGTAGATTAATCTCTAATTGAATTTTATAGCAAGTTTTGCCAGATTTTGTGCAGGCCAGAACCCAGGATTGTATTCTCTGTGACTACATGAATTTGGTTGATAATACACTGGCAATTTTATAGTCCTACTTTTTAACCCTTACCCAAGATATACACATCTTACTTGGGGATTAGGTGAGGCAACAGCCTTAACTCTAAACTAAGTATGTTCATTTCATCTTGCCCCCAGAATCTGAAGTGCTCTTATTTTCTATCTCACAAAGAAGCGCTTGAACACTTCCCTTAAAGATTTTTCTAGGGCCACATGGAAATTTTGATCCAATTCTATGAATTAGTTATGGTTATGACTGAAAGGCCAAATGGCCTGAGGCCAGTACTTGTACTCAGATGTTTTTTTGTGAGGTACCATCACTACTGAAACACACTGTTGCCATATAACAAAAGGAAGAAGACTGGATAGTGAACATCCTTCAGATTCTGTACCTGACAGATGCTAAAGAGCTCATTTGTGCCAAAATTATTGTGAAGGGCCTGATTCTCAAATGTGAATGTTGCTTCTGTAGGATGTAACAGAATTCAGTGACAACAGATAAGGAAGTACTACTACTTGATATCTTGTCTTATGGACTTGGACATACGAGAAGCAGATGGTGAAAAGCAGTAAAACACTGGGTACTTGAAACAAAATGATGCTTTACAAGTTCTTAACCGTGCTTATTCAGTTAAATTTGTCTGTATATCTACATTTTTTGTCTCTATTATTTACCCATCATCATGTGTTGGGCCTAGATTGGAAAGAATATATTAATATTTAGCATTTTAACTCTTAACAGTGATTAAATGGCATAGAAATTTCCTTTCAGTCATTTTCCAGTAAACTCAAAACTCTGAACTCTAAGATTCCCATTGTATGGCATTTCTTCCACCTTCACAACATTTTTATGATTCTTTTTCATGAAAGACCATGGCATCTTTGTCATTATTCTGAGCAGCTGAGGTAGACTAGCATCAGCAATAGGCCTTGATGCTTTGTGCAGCATTTTAAAATCATGTTCCTAATTAATCTTATAGAGTTGACATGAGTATGGGAAACAATTTAATTTGCTTTCTCTTTGGTTTAGCCAATATCTGTGTGTCTGGTATATGAATCGGAAGTGTTCCAGTAAATGACTTCAAAGAGTCATTGTATATTGTGAATAATGAGTCAATATCAGTTATTAAAATAGCATCTTACAAGGCGGAAGTTTAAAATCTTGCTCTAGCTCAGGTGAAGAATGAGTTTGAATGAAGACCTTTCAAAAGAGAATGCATCAACAATTAAGGTGTAGAATATTCTCAGGTTAAAAACCCTTTATCTTTCATCTTGCATGAGTTCTAAAAAATATCTAATTATTCATACTGTCAAAAAGACAGAAATAGTAGCTACCACTTTTGGAAAGTCCAATTAGCAGATAAAACATAATTTTCAGTAACTTAACTGGAATTAATAGCTGAACATTAAGCACAGACAAGAAGGCACCAACAAAAATGGTCAAGAACAAATGATCCTTCTTTACACTGATAGGTGGTGAGGGCATTTTGTAGGTGAGGCTTGTTCTATCCCTCCATGCTGAACAATTTCTTACATGCCTTCGGTGAATGCATTAAAATGTTAAGGAGTTGCATAATCTTATCGTCATGGTCAGCTTTTTTCCTTTTAAACCTATTCAACCATCTTAGCTAAAGTTTTCAATTAGTACCTTTCTCTGAAAAGAAGCAAAATTCATCTCCAGATTTTTTTTTAATACTATTGTTTGGTGTCCCAAGAGAAATAGATTTCCAGTATTTCCAGGCTTCTAGGCACTCAAAAATCCATGATGCATCCAATCTAAGTGCAGATGTTCTACTCTGCCAGGTACATGCAGTAAGCCATCGCTTCTAGGAACTATTCAACTGAAATTTCCTATGTGCTGCACAGATGGAATATACCTTTCAGAATGTGCTTTCAGAATGCCCAAAGTACAGGTATAGCCTTCCAAGCAGAGTGAGAAGTTGCATGCAAGCTGAATTATCTATATCCTTGACCTATCTGATTCACAAAAGAAAAGATAATTGCATTATGACTACAGGCACTGTCTTAATAATTCATCAAAATTGGTAAGTGTTAAAGGCAAGCTGCAATTTTTGTATCATCGATTCCTTTTAAAATACACATATATAGATCAGTCTGAAAAGTAATGCCTTCTATTTATTTCCACAGAAACTACAACAAATACAAAAAACACAGTAATACTATTTGATAGAGCAAATTCTCAGTTACAGCATGCTATTTTCGTCATAGTAACCACCATTAGCTATATTTTTTTTTTTTTTGCCAGCAGTGAACAAAGCCTTCATGCTGTGCTTGTAAAAATCTGCATGGCTGACTGGAATGTGGCTTGTCTTTTGTGTCACTGATACCACTGCTGAAACTCACCATCCACCACCTCCCTTTGCTTCATAAGCAGTTCCATGTCAGACACCATTCTGTGAGAGTGCCTCTCTGCTGCCATCTGGCACACAGCAACAGCATGTAATGGAATACTGGCTCAGCCTCTTCCACCACACCACCACCATCTGCCTCTGATACTGTGGGCCAAAATACTAAAATGGGAGACATTACTTTCAGAGGAGCCCTTGTAAAAATAGAAGCCTATGGCTAAAAGGGGCATTTCAAATGTTTACATGCTCAATCCTATTCATTTTCTGTCCAAGTAGATCAACAAGTTGCCAGTATCTCTGTGTATTAAATCATGCAAATAATGTTATGTGCACACTACAAAAGATGTTAGAAAAATTATCTGATCCTTCAGACTACTAACAAGCTATAGGTATTTCAAAAATGATGTATTGGACCTAAATGATTGAGTTTTTCAACTTCTGTAAGTTTTATTCATAAACAGACTGCAAATCCTTTATGCATAATGAATGCCTGTGTTTAAGAACGTGTTCCTCTCACAACTATCTGATTCTAGAAGCCAGAGAAAGTAGAAGATTCTATAAAAATCTTGTTGAAGTCAAATAATTAACAGATCTTCAGGTTAATCATACTATGTTATAGTTGGTTACCATAAGGTTGGTTCACCTCCAGCTATTTTTAATTATTTTTCCTATCACCTTCCAGAATGACTAACACTACCCTTCACAAACATGGAATAGTCTTTGTATGTCTTCGTAGAACTATAGAATGGTTTGGGTTGGAAGGAACCCTAAGGATCATCTATTTCCAACCCCGTTGCAATGGGCAAGGACATCTTCCACTAGACTATGTTGCTAAAAGCCCCACCCCACATGGCTTTGAACACCTCCAAGGAAGTTTTCTGTTTCATTACCAGTTGCTAGTCTTCCTGTGTTGGTATTACTATCTGCAGGGGAATTACTCTCTGTTATCTAATCTAAGAAGCCATGAGGAATTTTAGTATGTTCTTTATTAAGGACATAAGAAAACCTGTAGTTCCACTGCAGACAATTTTTGAGTTTAATTTCTGTCTCTATTAGTGTCTTTAAGATCATTTTTCTGCCATGTGTTTTATGACAAACAGCGGGCTTTTACAAGACACAATTTAAAAAAAATAAATTAGTACCGATTTATCTCAAAGATGACAAATCTTTGAATATTGTATCGTTATGTTAGCATATAACATCCATGTTACTTTATTAACTTTATTCTTCAGCAATCAGCCCTTCAAAGAAATATATTTATTTCAACGTCTGGAAGTCTCTACCTGAAAAAATATGAAATTATGCAATATTTATCCTTTATAGAGCACTTAGGGGTGCAATGGTTCTGGGGTCAGAATCAGAACTATGGGATGCATTAAATGTACCAGACTCACAAATGATTTATGAAAGGAAGAACTGTGGTAAAAAAAAAGATTACCAAAGCCAAACATAATGAATTGACAGTAGAAGTGTAGGAAATTCTCAAGGGATGGAAAAGCAATGCTGTATTTAAATCAGAAGCCTGGGTATGGCATGGTACCTCATAACATCACAGATATGATGGGAAAGAATATGAAATGGGATCCTATTTCACAGAAATTTGTAGTTTTTTGGTTTTTTTTGTTGGGAGGGAGTGAATCTGTCTATAAAAATGATTGTTATTATTGTCAGATAAAAATATTTGAAGTTTTCTTTTACTTTTGATTTTAAAGCAAAATGCCAGTTTATATATATATATATATTTATGCACTTTAAAGAAGCTTATAATAGAAAGGCTGTTTAGAACTTCTCTGATTTGTTAAAACTTAGCTAAAAATCTTAATGTTTGGGGGGATGTAAATTAAGCAAATGATAAATTAGGAAGTAAGTCATAATTTATAATCTTGAGCAATTAAGAATTACAAGGCAAGTTATGTGACAAAAATGTGAAATAATTTTATGGAAATAAAGGATTTAAATTATGACACACCATAATGATATCATTCAATTTGAAATGTTAAATAATTCAGATTGTTGAATTCTAAACACAATTTCTTTATTGCTGATTCTTTTACCATGCTACTTTTGTGATCTCTTTATCATAAACAGTTACTTTAATACTAAAAGTTGAAGTGCCTATAACATGTAGTAGGGCATGTGGTAAGGTGAATGATTGTAAGAAATCAGACTGGATTTGAAATTTAAACAAAAAACTCTTCTATCCGTAAACATTTATCAGAGTATATACTCACATTTTAATTATACTTCGAACGAGATTTCAGATAGCAGAAAGCATTGACTACAACTGCTGTTCCTCTTCATAAATCCTGTTATGAAATGCAGTGTAAACATCAGTCCCATGTAGTTCTTTCTCACTGCCTAATGGCTAATACTGTCTATGGCTAAGTAAAAAACTAAATCTTTGGAGCTTATTTACATATGAATTATGTAATAACCATAGAATACCTTCTCCATGAGAAAAATATGTCTGTCTCAGTCCAATCTGCTTGCTCTTTATAATTCATACCCAAACACAATAGAAGTTAAAGGTAGAATGAAGATATATTTCCTGAAAGGAAAGAGACTAAGTTTCTGAAGCAAAATTGTCTGGGGGCAGAGGGACAGGGAGAAGGAACTTTCATTTCTGGTCAATTAGAGATCAGAAACACGCATGGTCTTCTTGACATTTGCACTAAGGAGGGACATACACAATAACTGAGGTTCTGGACCTGATCACATTAGAGTTTAACACCAATCTATTCCACTCTGACTGTTGTGCTGGATTCTTACAGCAGACAGCCTTGCACCAGGAAACAAGATAGCATTTTTCAATAAAACTGTTCAGGCTTCTTGCGTGCTTTTCATATTACATGTACCATCCTTCCTCACCTACCTACTCTGGGATCTTATTGATTAGTTTAACTTGCAGACTATTCTGATAGGAAGATAAAATATGTAAATTGCTTAGAAAATGCTGACCTTCATATTGAGGATAGTGGAGGAAGTGTAGTTTCTTTTGTACAAAAGAAAGGCAGCAGATACCACAAAGGTCAAAGTAGCTAAGTAAGAGCAAAGAATATCCAACCCTTTTTTGGGGATCTTGATTGTTGTTTTTTGTTTTTGTTTTAATTACTCACTGATTTTTAAAGGCAAACAAATTAGGGACCATGATCTGTGGAAGGCTTATGCATTTCCTCAGTAATTGAAGTGGCTCCCCTTCCTGGGTTGGTAGCACAGTAGTATGTTGAATTTTTGGAATTATTAAATTTATAGAGGTTGAGAGACTGTTACCTTCTTGAAGCCCTTTCATCTGATCAGTAGAATAACAAAATGACTAGAACACATTATTAAGAAGATGCCAAGGAGAGAATGAGATCATATCTGTATTTCTTAGGAGTTTTAAAGGTCAAGATTTTCTAGACAGAAATTTGGGGAAAGTCAACAGATGCCCTAGAAAGAACTTTTCATGAAAAACAAACAAAAAAAAACAAACAAAAATAGTGGTAGAAATGATTAAGTCTCTTTAGGAATGGGTGATGATAGGAACAGAAATTGCATGCCTCGCAATGTTAGAATAGAAGGTAAGCTTTATAACTAGACTGAACTCTACATTACTTATCCTAGACGTAGATACTGCTTTTCCTCTGTGCACTGCTAATTTTGAAGAATAATTATGAGTAATTGAAGTTAAATATATATATATATATAATAATCAAAGTAAGCTGAAGTAAGCCCGGGGAATTCCACTGTGAAAGACCTGCTGTTTTTTTCGGTGATAGACAGATTTTTTTTTCAGTTCACTGCTAGCTTCTTCCATGAATTTGATAGTTTAGTATTTTATGACAGTTAATAAATAAAACTAAATTTTACTTCATGTAAACATGCTATTATTTCTTGCATTCTGAACAAGTGTATTATAGGTCTGTCTTACACTGATAATGAAAGAAGATAGAAATATATATAACCAACAGCATTTTTGGCAGCTTTCTGCCAGGTCACACTGTGTACCATTAGCTGTGAAATGAAAAATAATTTTGTTGAACATATCCCCACCGAGTCTAAAGAGAGCTCTATGAATTTCTGTCCTGACATTTAAGTCCTGTGTACAATATCTGAATCATGAGAAGCTCATACCATTCTGTCATGCATAAATTGTAACTGACTTTCCCTGACCTTGTAAAAAACTTTCCTAACAAAGGAAATGAGTATCCATACTTACTTTACTATTAAAAAAAAAAACCAACCTATTATTGAACATGAATAGCTCCATTCCAACTTCCAAATTTCAGTGAAATGGTTAGTATGAATTTAATAAGATAATGATAAAAGAATAGCATTTTGAGCAACGTAATTCACAAATTGTATGATTACCTTTTTGTACTGTTAGAAGGCTGCAACAAGTGGAGGTAAGCAGGATCAGGTGTGCAAATTAGGCACCAGTTTAAAAAGTTAATGGGAAAAGCTGAAATAGAAGGGGAGAGGATCTCATTGCTCATCTAGGCTCTTTGCAGTGGGACTAGACGGGGGAGCTTAAATTGTGGATCAGACTGGATGTAAGAAAAAAGTTTTTTTACCTGAGTGCAGTAAAGAAGTTCACTAGATTGTTCAGACAAGTTGAGCTGTCTCTGTAATTGGAGATTTTTAAGCCCTGAGCAATCTGGCCCGATCTCATCACTGACCCCATTTGAAGCAGAAAGTTGAACAAGAGACCTTCTGCAGCCCCTTGCAACCTGAATTATTCTACCATCATACAATACTGGCTACCCAACTGCTGTTAAAAAAGAATGCTGTTATAAAACAACAGAGAAAATAACTATGAGTGGATGGGAAAAGTAATAGAGCTGTCATGGTTAGTAGTTCTTTTTCCTCTTGGTCCTTATTGCAACCCTAGAAGTGGGTAGATATTCTCAAAGTTAGGAACAGAAACGATATCAATCTAAAGATTCAGCACTCTTTATCTCTGGAGCAGATCATGGTGCTAGAATGGGGAGTCTGGCAAACTAGTTCAGACAAACAATTGACTACAAAAGACCACATACATTAAGGGCAATCTGGGTGTGGTGTTTTTTTGTTTGTTTTTTGTTTGTTTTGTTTTGTTATGTTTTGTTTTGCTTTTGTGACCCTTGAACAAAACTACTTCTGTTTTTATATTGTCAAAATTCAGTAAGTGTACTTTTTATACTAAAAACTTGTCACACCACAAATCTGAATCATCTCTCATACGTAGGATACAGCCTTCCTAAAAAAGGCAGACAGAGTTATTGTGTGCTGGAAAGAAATGTGCATGCTGCCTATGTTTGGGGCTCTTCCCAAGTTGCCTCCACACTAAGCTATGGATGTATCTTTGTACTGTCAACAGTGGTTTATACAGAGAAGCCCTTTCCCTTGGTGCGCTGGGAGACAGCCAGGAGCTTCTTTGATGAGCAGCAGAAAAGTGGAAAATGGCTTTAGGCTTGGACGGGGGTGGGATGAGAAGGAAAGGTGTCACTTTCAACTTATTTCACTAACATAAGACATACTTAGACTGTCTTCCCAACTTTGTGTGCATTCTGTTTGTTAGCATACAAATATGAAAGGCTGAGTTCCGTTCCTAAGACTAATCTTTTTTTGCTTATGTATTCAAAATAGATATAAACTAATAACTCTTCTGAAGTTCACAGCTAGATGGTGATGGTAGTGACACTGAAGGAGGTGGGGAAGCAATTATTAGTTTCACTTTTAGGTGTTTTTTTTTAAGTGAAATAGGTAAAAGAATTCTATAAAATGTCACTTTCAGAAATATCAGTAACATTTTATGAAGATATGTATGAATTTTGAAATAATTTCTGATTTCGGGAAGAAAAGTGGAGTTGAATGTACGATCACAGAAAATAACATTTTTATCTTATACACCTTTGTTTCTCTTTTAGTGGCAAAGCATTACTATAACACTGGTTGAGAAAGTGCAGATGGTTGCTGTAATCCTAGGATCTCTGTTCTTAGTAGCAAGTGTGACTTGGCTTCTATGGTCAGCCTTCAGCCCCTATGCAGTATGGCAAAGAAAGGACATCCTTTTTCAAATCTGCTATGGAATGTATGGTTTTATGGATCTAGTATGCATAGGTAAGCTCAAAAACTTTAAACAGCACAGACTGTGGTTTAAGACTGTGACTATTTTTCTAATTGGTCACTCTAATTGATCACTCCAGTTCTTTTCTGATTTATCCTCAGCTGATACCAGTATTGCTATTTACAGTGTTATGGATACTGCAAATATAAAAGAACCAAAGAGGCCTTACTCTCAGACTGATCAAAGCATCTTAGTGATGAGAATAGGATTGGTTTAAAGTACTGGAAATACGGATAAGGAGCAATTTTCAGAAATTGTTAGTGATAAATGTTGGTGTTATCCCAATCTCTTATATGGGAATTGTGAAGGGCAATGCTAAATTCTGCTCAAAAAGGTGCAAGGAAACAGAACAATATCAAGGCTTTTGCTCCAAACATAAGGCTGTACATCTTTTACTGTCAACTACTCATCACTGTAAGAGTATTTACGTTTCATCTGATTGCCTTTTCTATTTGTTTTGTAAATTCCACACACACACACACACCAAAAAAAAAGCTAGAATATTTTTGGACAGATTTTCTTCAGTGAATCTTTCAAAGAAGTGAATACAACTTAAGTTTCTAACAGCCTAGGCTGGTACTCAGCTTTTAATGGAAAACAAAAGCTCAGCTGCACCACCAGCTACATCCTCACTCCTGCTGAGCACTCAAAGGTTTTTGCTTTTGTTAGAAAAAGAAAACAAAACAAAACTCAAGGTGTAGACAAAAAGTGTTTCATGCATTCTAAGCTTTTCAGTTCTATGTAATTCTATGTTTTGTTTGTGCTTTTTTGTTGTTGCTGTTTGTTTGCTTTTTGCGCAGATTTTAATTACAAAAATTTACTTTGATATACATTGGATAGTTGGAATAACTAGGTATTTCAAACTATCTTCATTCCATTCAATTCCTCTAGTTGTTAAAATGACCAGATCAAATCAATCTAAAGACCAACAGAGAATGTCTGTGGTTGAGCTGAAATATTAGTGATCTTACCTAGATAAATAAACTATTCTAAGGTGTGCCTTCAATAGATTGCTACATGCAGTTAGGTAGCTGCCCTTCAAGTCAGCCGGGCTCAAGCCACCTCTGGGCTGGAAGCCTGACATGTCTGCAGTTACACAAATATATGTTTTACAGACTTATAGAAAAAAATATATGAACGTCTTTACATTGCTTGCACCCAAACTGGATGTAATTAACGCTGGGTTTTTTTATAATGCTTAAATTCAATGCACATATGACTTATCTGGAAATTCAGAAACGGAAGCTTGGTAATTGTAAAATTCTGATAATACAGTCATTCAGCCTGCACAATCTACACATAATTTCAAGTAATCAGCATTCTGTGGGCTTGGAATATCAGGAATCCTTGTAACTTTTCAAAATATTTATTAATATATTCAATTCTATTCAATTTTATCATTAAATGAAGAGTTTTAGATTGATAGTTTTAATTTAAATTATTTGAATAAGGTTTTCTAATAGATGAATGTAATTATTATTTATGAATCATGTAAAAACACAATACTGCCAATTATGCTAATGACTTCCCAAAGACATTAACATATGCTTTTTACCATTGCATATCATATATAATCTCTTATATCACAAAGGTTGCCATGCTCACAGGCAGCTGCAGTTCTTACTTGCTCTCATTTGTATTTAGTCATCCATGACATTCTCTTCATTTGAGCTTAGTCTTACGAAGGACTTGCAATTATACCAATATTCCCACTAGAATCTCTGTTTATTTCACTGTGCACACTTATGAGTTTGCCTGTGCAGCACCTATTCCAAGGCAAGTGGGTGTGTTACTGGTGGTACGATCAAGATGTAGTCCAACTCATTTCTGCTATGCCTTCCTATACCCTTGCACAAACAATGTTAACTTTCGGGCATTTGAGGAGTTTAAATAGCTGTACATTTTAAGTATTCTGTTGTTATCATTTTAAAAGCAATTTGCCCCGAAGTAGTGACATATTTGCATGAAGTCTTTGAATACTCACAGATATTTGGCCTTCCACCTCTTCTGCTTCCACTTTTTATTTTTTTTCAGACACTGCTTTTTAGCTAGACACCATTTTGGCATTTATTTTTACCTCCCATCCTCTCTTTGGTCAGTACTTTTTCTCAGCCTCATACTTTGTACTCAGCCTTCCACCTTATTTCAGCCTCATTTTATTCTAGGCCTCCACCTTTCTTCAGCCTCCCATTACTCTTCAGCTTTTATTCTTGCCTCTCACCCTTCTTCAATCTCCAGTTTTTCTCAACCTGCACTCATTCATTTTTTTTTTCTGACTTTGCACTGCTTTAGTTGATTTTTTTTCCCTCTGCATCCACCTTCTTTTCAACAGCCCGTTTCACATTCAACCTTTTTCTCAGCCTTTACATCATTTTTTCTCTGCTACCCATCCCTTCTTTTTCTCTCAACCTTTTTTAGCCTTGACTTTTTAATTAAAATCTTCTACACTTTTCTCAGCCTCACATCCCTTTGCAGCCTCAAGCCCATTCCAGCTTCTTCATATTGTCAGATACCTATATTATCAGAGCTCCCATACCTTCTCAACCTCCACTTCTCAAAGTCTATTTCTCAGCCTTCCACACAGTTTCTCTCTCCACTTTTATCCTCCCATGTTGTTTTGGTCTCCACTTTTTTCTCACACTACTTTCTTAACCTCCCAACTTTTATGGATTATATTGAACCTCCCACCCCCTTTTGGTCTCCTGCCTCATTCTTACATCCCACCCTTTCTTTGTCCACCCATTTTTTCAGCCCTTTTTTGTTTTGTTTTGTTTTGTTTTGTTTTGTTTTATTTTCAGCCTCCCATCACTTCTTGGCCTCCTACTCTGGTTTTTTTTTTTTTTTTTGCCTCTACTTTTTTCAACCTTTTTTTTTTTTTTTTTGAGTCTTCCACCCTTTTTAAGACTACTTTATTTCAGCCTCTACTTTTCTTTAGTCTCCCATCCCTTTAGAATCTCTACACTCCCTTTGTTTTCCCTCCTGCTTTCAGCATTCACTCCTTCTCAAGCTTTATGTTTTCTTACACATGCTGAAGCTTTTGGTATTTTTTTCTCAGCCTTCCCACCTCTTTTTAGTCTGCTACTTTTGTTTTGTCATCTCACCTTTTTTTGTCCTACCAACTCTTTTGTTCTCCATTTTGTTCTTCTGCTCCTTTTTGACCTTCCACTTCTTTCTCAGCCTCCTTCTCATACTGTTTTTCTTGGACCATGCAATGAAAGAGTCCTTTTTCAAGCCCTCTTTCATGCCTTTTTCTCTCCCAATGTTGCAAATACCTTGTAACATTTATCTAACTAATTCCCTTCCTTGTAAAACTGAACATGCAGAGGTTTTTGGTTTTGTTTTTCAATGTGAACACATCCAGCTACACTTAGTATTTCTTCACTCAGAAATAGTTACATTTTCACATTTGTATTTAACTGTAAATAGTTGAGAGAATTAAATTGCTCTTTTGAAGTGGATGTTTCACTTTGAAAATTTATTGCTTTCCTTTTTTTTTTTTTTTTTTTTTTTTTTTTGTATTTGTGGATCATAATGTTTTGTCAGTGGGCGAAGGCTGTTTTTAAAGTGTCTTTTATTTCCCGGTAAAAAATGTTTAGGCTTCTGGGATGATAATTCCTGAATTATTAGATAAATTATTGTGATAATTAAAGACAACACAGGAGCCTAATGCCACATCTGAATGAAGTCTCCTTCTTGTAAAGACATTCCATATGAAAAAGCTCAAGTGTTCTGTGGTTCAGGATATGAAACCCTTTGGACAGAGAAAATGAAAGAATCTCACAGTACTTCACAATGAACAAATGAAAAATGATATCCCCATAATCCTATCATCTGGCTCCCACCACAGTCACAACATTTTAGAAATCAATCCTGAATGCAAAGCCTTCATAGAATCCTAGCACATTTTGCCAGGCCTCTCATTCCCAGAGCTCTGTTCCTTGTAGATGTTACTTGGACAGAATGTTGGAACAGCCAGCAGCACTGAAATCTAACACTTATTCTTGATATTGTCTAGGTCAGACAGAGTATTCTGCTGATCTGTAATTTTTTCCTCTAGGACTGTGCAATTATGTTCTCTGAACTATTGAAACCATGGGTTTTGGAACAAGTTAGTATAATTCAAGGTTTTATCCTTGCTTTTTCTTCTCTTGTACCCCTAATGATTTGCTGTGGATCTCACAAGAAAAAGATTCTGCATAATCATTAGTAACTAACTAACGGCTTATATTCTGATCATCAGAACTTCTCTGCAACTGGAAAATCATATCCAGCATTTAAACTTCACACAGATTTCCCCTTATTTATGGTCTCAGAACTTCTGGTGTAGAGAGGTGTTTTTTTAATTTTTTTTCTGCCTAAAAGTTTCTTTCAAAAGAGACAGGCTGTCTACTGGCATTCTTCTGCCTCCTCTGTATAGATTCCTCTAAATTTGCAGTTTTATCAGGTGGGAAATCAACCTTTTGAAGGGAAAAGTTATGAAAGTGCTCTTTTTTTCCTTAAGCATTGTCAAATCAGTCAACTTTATTTCAAGCCTTGAAATATTTGATCCTTTGTTCCATAGCTCTTTGAGAGCACATGTGAATAACAGCTTCTCTTTATAATAAAATTTATCTTTCCTATTGTTGTTGAGAAAAAATCTGAAAATATAATTACACTAAATCCTGAAAGCTCAAAACAGGAAAAAATAGTTCCTTAAAATAAAACAGTCATATGACTTTTCTGTCATAATTTGGGGGAGGGATGCTGTTGACTTTAAGTGTACTTTATGTACTTGAATGATCCTTCCAACTGCTTCCTGCTGTATCCTAAAATATGCTGTTTGGGTACCAGTGGAGAGCAGGCAGGTATCAGAAATCTTCAGGCTGGGGTAAATAGGTTCTCTCAATTTTGCTTCACCACAGTCTTGCGAGTAATTGGACTGATCCAGGAATTGGTAGAGTGAAACTACAATTATGCTCTTTTTGTTCTGTAGGAAAGAAAAAGGAATTTCTCTCACAGCAATAAAACCGTGGCTTATTTGGCTTGCTGTCTTGGTTTCTGATCAAAGATCATTTAGCCCGCATCAGGCGCTTCAAGGAATTCCAGCTGACTTGAGAGGCTCGGAGGGCTACTAAAGCTGCTGTCATGTGTCCTGGAAGCAACCTTGTTCTTATCCATCGTTCAATGCAATGATCTTTAAATATGTATTTGAATGCACACTGTTATCTGAAAATCACTGCACTTGAATCTGAAGTTTGCTCTTCACATAACTTCTTTTATCATCCTTTCTGCTTCTGTCATCTCTCTTTGAATGATTCTTTTCTGGTATCAGTTAATCCCCGTAGGAGACTCAGATACTTAAATTACAATTTTGTTGTGTGGCAACAGGTAATATATGATCTCTTTTGATAAAGAAGTGTAGCCTGTGATGCAACAGAGGATACTACAGACTTTGAAAGGTATAGGAAAATTTTAAGCAAGAAACATATCAAGGGCAACTAATATATTGCAAGATTACTCTGAACCATACAAACAACCATGCCTGTTCAGGAGCAGAAGGAAAAACTAATAAGGCTGAAGCTCAGTGAGCCCCCAAGTAAATTCATTCATGCATGAAGAATGTGCATATAAACATATAAATAATAAAAGTATTTAAGTAATAAAAGTATAAAAGTATATAAGTAATAAAAGTATAAAAGAATAAAAGTATACACACACCTATGATGAAGAATTTCATTTATGTAAACAAATTTCTTGCATGGTTACAAAAAGCATGAGAAACATGGAAGGTCAGAAGCAGATTGGTCTATTCAGGACTTCAGATAAACCGTGTTTTCCTTAAAAGGACCATCTAAAAGGTCGTGCTTTTATCTACTGAATTTTGGAGTGAAAGAAGAAAGCCCATCATCCTTGCCATGCTCATCATTGTTAATGAAAAGGTGTAATTTCTTCTTTCTCTACTGAAGCAAGAAAGTAAAGTCATTATTCTTACAGCTGTTCCAAGTTGTCATAATTTTTTTGTGCTCTCAGGCTGAAATAAGAATGCAAAAACAGTTTCATTTGTTTGTACTGAATTCTACAAAACACATCTGAACAAATTTAAGATTTACAGAAAGTCCAACTTTCTTAAAGATCTACTTAAACTGGTGCAATTCTCTATAAATAGGACTTACTGTGAACAAGGATAACACCAGCATAAATAATCAGTTTACAGATCTGCTGGTAAGGTTGACTGATACTGGTTTACTTACACATAAATACTTTTTCTTTAGGCATGCTCAGATAATTCCATTATTCATTATGTTGAGTTTACATTCAGAACAATTTTATTCCCTGCTTAGGAGGACTGGGAAATTTGTGTAATTTTTGGATTTTGTTTAAGTACATGAAGGGAAAGTTTAAAATTGCAAAAAATATATAAATGCTGTATTCATGTGCGTGCTGCCCTTCCCCAATCTTGAACACGTGAATATTATATCACACATGTGCAACTTAGTTGAATTGTCAGTTATAGTGGCTAGATTCATTACAACTTGGCATTATGAAGTTAAATGTGTATTTACTCTCAAGATGATACCCAGTGACATTATGTACAAACTAATGTCGTCTTCTCTCAATTTCAGGTCTCATAGTACATGAAGGTGCATCTGTTTATCGAGTGTTTAAGAGATGGAGGGCTGTGAATCTACACTGGGATGTGTTAAATTACGATAAAGCTACAGATATAGAAGAGAGCAATCGAGGAGAATCCTCAGCGGGAAGGACATTGTGGTTACCACTGACTGCATTTAGAAACAGAAATTTAGTTCACCCAACACAGTTAACCTCACCAAGATTTCAGTGTGGCTACGTATTGTTACATCTGTTCAACCGCATGAGACCTCAGGAAGATTCATCAGAGGATAATGGCTCTGGGGAAGTAGTAATGAGAGTGACCTCAGTGTAAAGATTAAGCTCACTGTGCTACACTGATAAGAATAACGTGCCCTGATGTTACAAGGGTTTGGAATGTAGCTACAACAAATGGTGAAACCATTAACACTTGAAAAAAAACAACAACACATTTTTTTGAAAATTTAATGCTTTTTATACGATCAACTCAGTCACAAATACATTTTTTCTGACAAAAGAAACAAAACAAAACAAAACAACAACAACAACAACAAAAAACGCAACAAAAACCAACACCCAACCTCTTGCTTTTTATATAGTCTGGTTTATTAAATTTTTGGTCAATTTTACATAAGGTATATACAATTATAGTTTAATTCTTAGGTCTTTGAATGCTGAAGAAATCATTTTTAATTAAAAAAAATATTTAAATGTATTTTCTTAAACACTGGCTTTAATCCACTGTTATTATTTTTCCCACTTTCATGAGGATTAAACTGAACAGATTTCTTTCAAAAAGAAAAAAAAAAGTTGACATAAGTTAAGTATTCTTTCTTTCCTACGTCTTTATTTTGTTGTTTGTAGCTCAGTTTGGGTTTATGAAAGTGAGAGATACATTGTCCCTTGTCTTTAAGCAGCAAATCCAGTGGGCATTCTTAAAACCAAGAGAGAAGATGCCAGCCCTTCTTTTGGCTCTCCCAAGGGGATGCTGATGTCGGACACAGGAAAGACAGGGAAAGTGCATGTCATTCCTCTCAAGTGTACAAGAGCTGCAGATGATGGGATCTGTGCCTGTGCACAGAAATCACACTGCATTCCAAGCAGTGGTGCTGCATTTAGCAGCCTCTGAATTTCCAGCAGCAGTCTGACTACAAGACATTGTCCGAACATATTCTTTAAAATAAAGAAGAAATGGGCATAAAAACTGCTGAAATAATTAATTCAAACTGAAAATAAAGTACCTGCTTTAGACAGCCTGCCTAAGCAGGGGTTGCACTAGATGATCTCCAGAGGTCCCTCCCAACCCCTCTGATAGGGTGATCCTGTGATTTCCAGCCCTAGATTGATTATAGCAGTTTGTTGTGTGGTGGTCATGCTCTCAGTGCCCCTCATTGGAAGGACAGGCAGAAAATAAGGTGGGAAAGCTCAAGGTTCAAGGCAGAGATGGGAGGTCTAATAACAATTACCACCACAGTCAAAACAGACTCAATTTGGTGAAAACTAATTACATGTGTTGCCAATTGAGATAGAGTTGATAAGAAAGTTGGTAAGAAAGATAAAAATTAAAATACTGTCCTCCCCCCCCCAACCTTCTTCCCAAGCACATCCTTGCCCCTCCACCTCCTGACCCCACACAGTACAGGGGGCTGGGGAATGGGGCTGGGGTCAGTCCCTGACAGCCCCTCTCTGCTGGCCCCCACTCCTCACAGCAGCTGGTCCTTCCCAGGGGCCAAGGGAAAGCCCTGCCCAGTGCTATTTGGGGGTCTCTGCTCCAGCTGTGCCTGGAGCCAATCCTGCCCTCCTCCCCATCTCCCCTGGATGCAGACAGGGCTGTTTCTCCTGCTGTTGGTGGCTGCTGGCAGTGTTGTTCCCTCCCTTCTCCAGGCTCTTCCACTTTTGGCTATGGGGTGGCTGGGTGCTGGGGCACCTCTGGCTTCACCTCGTGCATCCTCACAGCTCCAAGGACACCACGTGGGCATCCAAACACTGTGCAAATGTAAATGTTTTTCTGTTTCAGAATATAACTAAGGGCTGACATTAATTACATGGCTAATATTAGACATATTTTGTGCAGTACCTGGAGTACTGCATATGGAAAATTTCCTTTCAGGGACAAGTGAGATGGTGCTGGAATCAATGTCAGCTTTCCCTTTCTAAGATGCTCACATACCAGGACCAGACATAGGGGGCTTCTGTGATTACATTTGAAAGAAATAATAAATGTTGGTGCTAAGAGCTCTTTGTGTAATCATAAACATTTTGCTGATGAACTCTACAGAGGGCCCAGTGTTCTGCATTAGTTCTCACAAGCTCAAATTTACACTTACTTTATTTATAGATGAGTTGCTTCTCTTTAAGCAGACCCATGATCAGCCACATGCAATCTCAGCAAAAGCCACTTTATGTCCTCCATGACAAGCTGCCAACATACAGCTGCCAATCTCACTGGGAAACCGAGAATTCCTCTCCATATTAGCTTTCAACAATTTCCCAAAGGAGGGGAGAAACAGAAGATGAGAGGAACTACAACTGGGGAAACCTGCTGTATCACTGGGAATTAATTATTCTTAATTAGTACTTTAAGTAAAGCCTTCTTTCCCAGAAGCACCACAATTACACATGACCAAGCCAAAATCAGGGTTGCAGTACTTGCAGTACAAGGTGAGTAATTAATTCCTTGCTCCGTGTACTTGAAAGGCTCCATCTCACACCTTTCAGATACCCATGAACTATGAGGTTTAAGGAATATTTCATCAGTCCTTTACCCTATCCTAAGAATAAAAATGAGAAGTGCATGAGAAAATTTTGTTGTAAAGAGATCTTCTTCATTCACACCCAAATAAGTACGATGCTGGATGCGAATGACTCATCAGTAAAGATCAACAGTTCCAATATAAGAGAGGAAAAGATTTCCATGTACAAATGTTAGAAAGACATGTGTCCAGAACACTTAACAACTGCTGAGGGAGAAATGGTTCGACCAAGTGTAATGAAAATCAGTGAGTGAGGAAAATGTGTAGGGCAAATACCAGAAAAGCCTTTTTAACAGCAAGATTTGTCATTGTTAATCATTTCTGTGGCACAGAGATATTGCGTATGTCTTCGCCTATGTATTTCTATATATAGAAAGTGAGATCAGGAAACAATAAATAGTCACAGGATTAGTATGGGCAGAGTGCAGTTATGAAAAAAAAAGAAATCTATGATGAGATGTATTGCGGAACGTTTTTAGTAGCAAGAGTATGTAGCGCAGGATACAAATATTTCTTCATTGACCTTGTATTTGGATTTGTGCATTACTGCAGTGCTGTAATAACCTGCGTGCAAGATAAATGAATTCAATTCAGAACAGCTGCAGAGAAGGGAATGAAAAAAGGAGCAGGGGCTGTATTTCACATGAGAAAATTAGAAGAGTGTGGCTTATTCTGTTTAACAATAGTTGAATTAGTGTTATTGTTCTTACTTATTACATTGCAAAATAAAATTTTAGGCAACAAAGACTGAGAGGCAAAGGAACTCATGGACACAAATGGACCACAAATCAATTTATCTGGAAATTCAAACAGTTTTAAAATATTCATAGAATGAAGCACTGAACACAATTTAAGTTAGGAGGCCCACACAACAACACTCGAAATAGTCCTCATGCAAAACTCGTACTTCAGTCATCGTCCTGTTTGAGTATTGAAACTGCAAGTGGAAGAGAATGAAGGTGCAGGTACAAGCTGAAGGCTTTGCACTACCACATCTTGAAAGTCATCCTTCAGTTTGCCTTGCAGGTACACGCTGGCCGCACAACAATGGACTACCATCAGTGAAAGGGCAACTTGGGAGTTTCAGTATCAAGACATTCTAGACAGAGAAAGAATTCTGTTTGAAATGCCCCATTCAGATCTGACTCATTGCAACAAAATGGTGTTTGCTGCTTAAACTAAAGATGGGTATCCCAAAAATGTGTGTGGTGAAATGCATCCTTCCAAGGCTCTCAAGGATGAGGCCATTTCCAGTCACTATTGTACATACAAGATTTATAGAAGCTTATAGTAAAAATAACATAGATTTTATAAAAACTTGGTTACTATTAAAGGTGTATATTTTGGGGAGTCAAATTCAGCAGAAGTCCCTGGCTAGACACACTAAAGAATACTTGACATCAGCAAGAAAACCAATAGGAAACCCATTTTTAAAACAAACAAATAAATAAATAATATTTAAGAATAATTACGTGAAATAAAGTTGCTTAATAAACAGTTTCCTGACCACAGAAAACTAATCTGATGAGAACTCTACAAAGCAGCTCCCTGAGTTCTCAGTCTTTCCCTTCAAAATTTAACAAGTCATGTAATATTTAAGGTAAACCTCTACACACATTCCCTTCCTGAAACTACATATCACCAGTATTAGCCTCCTCTGGTGCATAAATCACATGACAGCAATCTCACTAGCACTGAAACTCACTGAGCTGTGCCATTCTGGTTGTACTCCAGAGCACACCACAGCTCTTTCATGGATTGTTTTGATTTATTTAATATGGTACCATTGGTACCCATTGAGATTAGGAAGTGAACAGGCATTAGCTATTGAATAATTGCATTGCTGCTTGGACTGCGCTGCAACAGCAATTTGGAGGAAAGACTATATGAGATTTGATTGTAACTTTTCACATCAGTTATCATCTACAGAATATCTTAGCTCATCATAGCTCTACTCTGCAAATGACATATCCATGGAATGACTGCCATGATTGAAATCTACCTCAAATAAAGCTATGGCAGCACGGGGTAGAACTAACTGGTGCTGTACAGACAATTGTACTTCTCCCTCTAAAACTCTGACAGATGTTTGAAAGATAACTCAAGAATTCGATGGGACTAAATTCCCAAATTCAGTTAATGTCTGCCAGATCTGTGAATCCAGTAATTATGTTTTCACAAACATGAAAATTTTCTAATCCTTAAAATAAATTAACTGTTAGGAAGTTTTCTGGGGAGAAATGAAGATACCTTTAAAACCATTTAATCTTTCTTGTTGGGCTTACATAAGCCCATTTATTTTCATAAACCTCATAAAAATTTCAGAATCCCCAGTGCATTGCCATTTTTTAGATTTACTTCTTAGCTGTTATCTAAGAAGTGAAGCTGTCTTTAAGGCTGCATTACTACTTTACAGGGGATACCAGAGATATCTTTTAAAACAGGTAATACTGGTATTTCATTTTCTTGAAATCAGAGATTAGGTTTCAGATTTTCCACATTTGGAAATGCATCAGCTGGATACTGCCTCTCCTCTTGGATTTAAGAAAGATTTATAATGTGCTGCAGAGTGCAACCACCATGTGAGTTAAAGGTGATGCATATATTAAGACCAATCCCAGGGTAAAAAAAAAGAAGGGAGAGGGAGAGGGAGAGGGAGAGGGAGAGGGAGAGGGAGAGGGAGGGGAGGGGAGGGGAGGGGAGGGGAGGGGAGGGGAGGGGAGGGGAGGGGAGGGGAGGGGAGGGGAGGGGAGGAGAGGAGAGGAGAGGAGAGGAGAGGAGAGGAGAGGAGAGGGGAGGGGAGGGGAGGGGAGGGGAGGGGAGGGGAGGGGAGGGGAGGGGAGGAGAGGAGAGGAGAGGAGAGGAGAGGAGAGGAGAGGAGAGGAGAGGAGAGGAGAGGAGAGGAGAGGAGAGGAGAGGAGAGGAGAGGAGAGGAGAGGAGAGGAGAGGAGAGGAGAGGAGAGGAGAGGAGAGGAGAGGAGAGGAGAGGAGAGGAGAGGAGAGGAGAGGAGAGGAGAGGAGAGGAGAGGAGAGGAGAGGAGAGGAGAGGAGAGGAGAGGAGAGAAAAGAAAAGAAAAGAAAAGAAAAGAAAAGAAAAGAAAAGAAAAGAAAAGAAAAGAAAAGAAAAGAAAAGAAAAGAAAAGAAAAGAAAAGAAAAGAAAAGAAAAGAAAAGAAAAGAAAAGAAAAGAAAAGAAAAGAAAAGAAAAGAAAAGAAAAGAAAAGAAAAGAAAAGAAGAAGAAAAAAGAAAACGCTGGGATACAGGCCTCTGTGAAGTGTAAATACCTTTCAAAGGTCACCCACAGGTTACAGAAGAGCAATCTGCAGCATAGTCTTTTCCTGCTGTGTCCAGTCAGCCATGCTGCAGGCATGCAGAAACCCAAGACTGTCCTCCGTAATGAGTCATCACCTGACAGGCTGAAACTGCCCTTTTTCCTGGAGTCTCCATTAGAACCACCTCGAGCTAAAGCTGACCCTGACTCATCTCCATTTGCTCCCCTAGTTCAGAAGCTCAGACTTGAAAGCTGTCCTGTGCAGGATAAAAGACGCATCAGCTGGCTGAACATTTGCAAGAGCCTCACAAAGTGACACCTTCAGCATGAAGCAGCAGACTGGAGCCAGACACAGAATTGTTTCAACATCTGTCAAAGCAAGCTGTCTTGGGTCAGTTCCAACCTGTTGGTAACAGCTGGGTGCTGGAGCACAAAAACAGTGGTGGTAGAGACCAGAAATGCCACCACAGTCACCGTAGAGTTAAGGTAAATGGAGGGAGCGCAGACAGCAGGTATTTTGGTGATCAGGGGAATTTCCTTCAGGTTTCAGACTCCCTTCTGGGCCCAAAGCATCACTCTATCCTACACATAAAGCTGGAAGAGAAACAGCCAAATCTGTGAAAGCAAAGATCGTGTGGAATAAACTGAGTCCACAGGTCCTATTTTCTAGGTCTACCTTTTCTAGGCTTCTTTTCTAGGCTACCTTTTTGCAAAAAACCAAACCAAAACAGAAACATACAAACAACAAAAACAGCAATCAAAAACCCACAACCAACCCCCAGAATTGCCTTTCCCCTCTCATCTTTGCATCATTTACTTTGCCAGATTTTAAATAGAAGGAATAGAAAGTGCAGCCAAAACCAGGGAACTTTGTTTTTTCCAAGCAAGCATATCAAAGCCACCACACATTTTTCATCCAGACTTTGCTTGAGTTTAAAGCGCTAAACTGGGAAAGCCAAGTCTTTAAAGAGGGGAGAACTGACTCTGCTGTAGGAGAGGAACAAAATGTGAGGGATGTCCCCTTTCCCACATCCCTTCATGAAGATTTTACCTAGTGCAGCTCTTTCCTGCAGCTGTCTGGGAACAGACTCAGTCCTTGGGTACCTTGGTGGACTGTCTCACCTCTGGGGTTGACAGTGGTGCTGCAGGCAAGGCCTCTGGTAAGTCCTCACCTATGTGCCTGCTGCAGGTCTCAGCCACTGTCTGTTTTTTTCCTAATGCAATCAATAGCTAGAGACCTCTCTTTCAGACCTATTAAGGTCTGAAATTCCATGCCTGCTGCATTTCTCTTACCAGGGAGCATCTCTGAATACAGATGTTTCATCTCTCTTATAAAGAAAGCAGTTCAATCCAGAAGAGCCCCAAATAACTGTAATAGAGAAGGCATTTTGTCCATTGAAATATAGCTTTACAACCCATGCAGTAGGTTCCTGGTTAAATAAGGCAAAGAAATCTATCATCCAGATACAGCCTGGCTCCATCTGGGCAGTGTTTCTTGGTAGGTTTCTCTGCTCCCTGAACCATGGAAGTTCAGCTTGTGTTAATGAACTTCAGAAAAGAATCTATAGAAGCTTTTAGCTTTGAAAAGGAAAACCATAGCAACACATTTCAAGTGCACATTCAGAGTACATGGGATAGGGAGTTTGTTCTAACCAAACACATCTGGGCTATCTCTCTCTCCCAGTCAAGGTAATTCATCAATGTTCCAGTTTGCCACTAATGACAGTTTGGCATTGATCCCTGAAACAAGAGTTTCCAAGAGACTACTCAGTATTTATCATCAGATCATCAAGTGTTTAGTGTCTTCATTGGGCATTAATTTGGATTTTACATATTTAATAAAACACCCATTTACTCCAATGGAAACAAGTGTGCTTCATTTACTTTTATAAGTTTTACACTTTTGTTTTGTTTTGTTTTTAACGCAGAACAGGAACCTCAGGAGCTGAGACGCACACTGACCTCCAAAAACCATCAGTTGTACTCTTCTCTGCCCTCAAAACTTGACCATCCATTACACAGCTTAGCAGAATAGGCTGTCATTTGCCAAGTCTCAATCTGCCTTTCCCATTTCATTTGTACACATGTTCATCTTGACCCACATGAAGAAAAATGCAGTGGCACTACTAGAAGGAAAAAGAAAAGTTATTTGCAACAAGATTTTTTGGAGAAAGAAGCTGCTCACTGCCTACTGGGTCTTCACTGCACACAGACCTTCAGCAGCTTGAGGGCAGCTGTGGTGGCTGGAGCACGGCATCCTTTTTTGGCTCTGTGAACTCAAAAAATACTCCATAAGAACGATGAACAAATCTCTGTGCAGAACGGGAGAGACCATATCTGGGCAGGGAGGTGGGGGGCAGCGTGGGGACATGAAATAATCCCAGCAGATGCCACTTGAGACAAGGCTGCAGTAGGCTGGGATTAGTGCCAAGAGGAAACAGGTGGCAAAACGGCGTTGATCAGCTATTATCCTTGAATCTGTTTGCAAATCATCACAGGCATCTCCAAAGCATTTGTGGGTTTCAGACACTGCCTGCCCCTTCTACCATTTCTGGATGGGGAAAGCAATGGCAAGACTGGGTACACCACAGTGTATGTTCACTGTAATGTTGGAATAAACATATGCAGGGTCTTCTACCATCCACTGACCATTTCCCTACTGAAGTCCAGGGGAAGCTTTATCCCATGGAGAATATCCTGGCAAGAGAAAATGGCATTCCTACAGGCAAGAATTGCTTCCTTTGAAAGACATACTTCAGCTGTCCATAATGGAAAACTTCATATAACTTTCACTCCTCCTTAATTGAATGAAAAATGTGCAAGGGGGCAGGAACAAACCTCTGCCAGTGACCCATGGGAGGACAGGAATTCTTCCATTGCTTGAGGCTCCTTGATTATCAGGAAAAGAGTTGAAAGGGGTGGGCCCTTGTGAGCCTAGACAGTCCTGCTCGGCACCCAACTGTGACCTGGGGACCCCACTGGTCAACTGTCTGTACCGTGAGCAGGACAGCAGAAGTGGCTGGACGCACTGGGTGTCATGGGCTTGGTCCATGCATGTGGCCATTGCACAGCCTCCTGATGTTCTGGATCATCTGAACTGTCTCCAAGAGGAGGATCAGGAGATTTCAAACCAGATTTCTCCTGACTATTCATTGGCCTCAATATACATAGCCGCCACCACATTAACAGGGGCTATTTGATCACACTGTAATTAACAATCCCTGTGCATGTGGGCATTGGCTATGATCAGAGGCTGCAATTTTGATTTTGAGAACATATTTTGATTTTCTGTACGCATACATTGCATTTTACACATAATTTCTGTTGCTCTGATTCATCCCAGATGCAGTGGCTGCCAGTCCTGATGCACAGGCTCTGCTCTGCGTGAGACAGCAGAGTTCAGTGTGGCAGTTTACAGCTCCTGAGTGCTCTGCCACAACCATTTGCCCTACCCACATCTCCCCAGCCTCACGGCAGGGAGCTGCCTGGCTCATGTCTGCCTGTAGGAAAATCCTTGGACCTAGCATGAAACCTTGAGCTTCATCTGTGGTGAAGGTAACCTGATTTGCTCATAATGAGCTTTGAGAGAATCTGCTAATTATCTCAGATACCGAAATAATGCCCCACTAGGTAGTTAAGTCCTTCCTGTCTTTTTAATACAAGTCTAAAACATTTATGTACAGCTGCACACCAGGAACGTGAGCCACCTTGCTCTTTGCCACAGAGGACCCACTGAAGTTGAACATGCTGAGAGTTGCCCAGATCTCATCACTTAACAAGGAGCAACACAGCAAAGTTTATGTGTAACTGCCACCACAAACCACAGGTCGCTATTCTGCTCTCCCTCCCATGTTGTACCACCTGCAGGAAATACTCACAAAGTCTCTCTGTCAGATTGAGGACGACAAGGAACACAGTGAATGATGAGACACCCTGTGGCTCCGTCATTAGCTCTGTCCTCCCTGCCTCTGGATGACAGCATTCAATTCCTTCTTTAACCGAGAAGAACTGAACATGCTGCTAAGCTTTCACTTTCTGCCCTGGAAGCTATAAGGCCACATGTCATAAAAAATCTTCTAAAGAACTTATTTTTCACAAAACTAATTCAAGTATTTAAATAATCATTTCTAAGGATTCTTCAATCACTACTACCTTAGCACTGTATAAAACTCCTGCTTGTCTATTTCTGAGTAGATCAGGAAGGAAACGAAGCTGTGCTAAGCATTCCATTATAAAACATTTTTTCATGCAAAACCAATGTGAGCTACTAAATCACGTTCCTTTACAAACTGGAAATTCATTCTGAGGTGAGGTTTTCGGAGAACACTGAACCTACAGATCTGCTGTGTAGCCCTTGTCCTCCAATCTGTACTACGCATTAAAATGTAAGGCTGCCTGAAAAAGAAAAGTTTTTTTCATATCAACAGGACATCCATTTATTTTGATTAGGGTATAAGCCAGCCCACATATGGATGCTTCCAGATTCCTGGACCTTTTGTAATTGCAATTTGTATTTCTGTATTGACTTCTCCCCCTCCCCTCCCCCCCCGCCCCCCCCCCCCCCCACACACCCTTTCCCATTTTCTTAGTTTCCTCTTCACATATGATAAAATGAATCCTTCAGAAGGCAGGGCAATTCATCTTCAAGATGAGCTGTAATTCAATTTTTGTCTTCTTACGGTCTCCTTACCTACAGTTTGTTTGAAAGCAAGGAACTTGCGCTGACCGCGTGGTGAATGGTGCTTCCTACATATCTCTCCAGATAAGAACATTACCGAGAGGAACATTATTGATTCTATATTCATAGAAGTTGCTATAAAGATTCACAGGTGTCAACACAACAAGATGGAAAACACTTCTAAATGTAGAGCTTGAGTGAAAAATACATGGACAGAGATTATTTAAAATACACTTGGGATGATCAGCACATCCAGTTTTAGAAAACATTTTTTTGGTGAAGTAGTAATATTTAATTGTTCAACAGAGAAGCTTTTTGAACACTTATGAAGAACTCAGCCATTTTTAGAGGCTGTACTCCTGTTTAAATGTTGCCTTCAATGGACAATGGTTCTTTTTGCCACGTGTACAGTATTTACCATGGTCCATAACACAACTTATCGGATACCCTTGAGATATGATGCAAAATAGCACAAGTCTGAAGCCTGTGGTACACGTGACGTTATCTTCCAGCCACACAGAAATCTCCATTGACTGCAAGAGGGGTTAGCCAAAAAGGAGCAGAAAATCCTTGATTGGGTTGCAGGGCATTTTTTACCTTGGAAAAAATGGCCTTTTTAGGTTTTCAACATTTTTGGTTAAAATTTGTCTCAGATATGCTTTCTGTTCATATTTGAGGATCATTTGATGCCCATTGCCTGACAACCCTAAAAAAGGATCACATAATTCCATTCTTAAGCAAGGTCGGCAATTGTATATTTCCAAAACAATCAAAAATCTCCAAAACCTACCCACCCAAACCACATATGCAAGCACAGCAAGAACATGAATCATTATCTACTTGAAGAACTCAGAGGCATAGCCCCAGATCTCTTCACTTCAGTTGGTTAGTGGCCAAGGCAGTACAGGAAAAAGAAGTTATCGATGGAAAGGGGCACAGGCAAACAGGATTGCAGGGGTTTATCCCAGCTCACCCAATGATTTTTCACTCACTTTGCTTCTCTTTACCCAGATCTTCTTTGCCCTTTATGTACTTTGACTCCATTTGAGATTCTTAGTGTGTGGTTTTTTTTTTTTAATTTATTTTATTTTAAAATACATTTTTCTTGCTGCACACACACAGCATATCAAAAGGGGCCTCTGCTTTCCAGCAGGGCTTCTTAAAGCCAACCTGAATGTAACATAACATAATAGGACAGGATCTGAACTCCAAAGCACTAGGATATTATTGCACTTTTACTAAGCATGGATCTCACATTTGATGCTTGTTTGAATTCAATTAATTCAGTAAGTAAATGTATAAAGATAGAGCACAGTGAGATGTGCACAGATTCAGCTAAATAGGCTCATGGCTCCCAGGAAAACTTTCACAGAAGCACACCGGTGTGTTGATATCTTCTTTCTGCTGCACACATTCAAACACAACCATTTTACAGGTGGATCATTATGGGGGGCTTGGGGGGGTTATTCCAAGGCCTTATATTCAAATCTAAAACCAGACTAAGATGATATTTGTTTCACTATTACGTAAATCACAACTGTAGGTATATACAGGATCTTAAAAAGAAATATGAAGGTAGAGATTACAATTTTAAAGACTGCTTCAAAGGTAAAAAAAAAGGTAAAAATAAAATAAAATATAGATTTTTATAAAGCCTTCCCTGCAAAACAGTCATTTGTATTTTACACAGAAATTTCAGAGCTGCAGCATTTTTGCTTTCACCAGCCTGTGCCTCTTTGCATACATGAAGTCTCTTTCAAACTGAGCTGTCATTTGCTCTCTGGGATTTTTGTTTTTTCCTTTTGTCCCATTCAACTTGAATTCTCAAGTGATTTCCCAATAACAAAACAGTTCTGCTCAGCCAAGGTGGAGGACAGCCAACGCATCCAGATAAAGAGATTTTCAGATGAGCTGTAGGAAATTCATTACGCTGAAGGTATCATTATGTTCAGCAGCATTTGGTAATGTGGAACAGGCAGTAGGTGATTATTAATCACAAAAACATTAGCACTTTGGCTCCTCTCTGTAACATTTCATCCTCTTGCGGAGGCTTCCTCTGCAGAACTACAGCCTGTGGTGCTGCTCTGGCACACAGAAGCCAGCAGAACATTATTTTAACCCTCAGAGCAGAAGTGTGCTGCTATCAGATATTCTTCCCATTGCATAAACTAGAACCCCTTTTCACTTACTGATATAGGTACTTAAAAACAAATACATCTGGAAGAGCATGAACACACTGGAGAAGGGGACATACTGATGAAGGACTTGCATGAAGTCTGCGCTCAAGTGAGCAGAAATCACAGCCTTGATATAAACTCTTCTGCTATATGTGCTTGCAGCTTCATGGGGAAGTATGTGCAATCAGTTGAAAGATATGCTATAAAAACAATAACAGTTTTCCCGCAGGGGTGTACAAACTATAACCTCAAACTCATCTGCGAGTTAGACAAAGAAACATGGATGGTATCTGGAAAAGAGGATAACTCTATTTGTCAGCAGTCACTTCTGTTGTCCTCTTCAGAAGTCCACAAATTAATGACTGTGAACTGCATACTGTTATTTAAAGGACAAGTTAGAGTAGAAGAGAGAAATATAAAGCAGGAGAGAATACATTTTTCTGCAGCGCCTTTTTGAAATCACAGGATATTTATGTGCAAGGCTTATTTAAAGAAGACTCAGAAATTCCTGAGCCCAGAATTGTACACTGCTTCTGAGCATGAGAAGACAAAAGCACTGTAATACGAGTTTCTCTGTGTGTGCTGCAAAACCACCAGTTATGGCTGACTGTTATTTCTGGAGAAAGGTAAAGGGATAAAACACACAAACATAAAGAATTGAAATGGTGGCATGAGAATGACTTTTACTGGTGGCAAGCAGAGCATGACTCTAGCTGACTTAACCCAGAAAACTCTCCCTTTACCTTACCTGGTAAAACCCACGTCAGCCATCTCCCATGTCACAGAGAGCATCAGTTGTCCCCATCACAGTGAGCTCAGCAGGTCTCAGCAACGTCTGCCAAGAAACAATGGTAAAATTCCAGCCTTCTGTATGCCAGCCACTTTGAGACAGTGAAACATTTGTGCTACGTCAAACAGTCTATTTTTTGCCTATTTCAACCCTCTTAACATTAATTCTCTAGAAATCAAAATGATTATACCAGAACTGTAAATGCTGCTCTGGCTTTGAAAATCTGTTCTTCTATGTGACACAGTGCTCAGAGCCTGCTTTGTTCCTACAGAGCTCAAGCTTCAGGAAAAGAGAGAAATCAGAGGACATCAAGAGGCTGCAGTGTTGGAGGATGGGAAATAGTGCAGCATTTCTCCCTTTCCCCCATTCTGAACTGGCATTTGAGAACTAGGTAGCAATAACATGGGCCCCACAATATACAGATAAGAGGAGAATAGGTAACTTCCCACAGAGGAGCTCCCTTTGCTCATACTATCTCTAGGTCAAAGTTCAGTTTTTGCACAAGCACATCAGTTTATTTGATGACCAATGAGCTCCTCATGAGGCCTGGACTGGGCTCCCAGCATATATGCGCACATTTGCTTATCCTGAGTACCTGAAGAAAATCTGAACTCGGTAAGGCACAATATCCTATGCAATCCTTGGCCACTTTGCCTCAAAAGAGAATTAGATCACTCTGAGCAATGAGAACAATCCTAGGAACAAAGAAATGACACAGCACCAGGTGAGCTGGTCCATAAAGTAAAATGAACACACATGGCAAGCTGCTGCCTGTTATATGGGCTGGGATTTGAACTGTCTCACATCACAGCAGGATTGTCTCAGCAGGGACACCAAATTCATTCCCCACCACCAAAAGAAGAAAGATGGTCAGATGGCACTTGCTATGACCATTCTGCCTGTGCTCTCCAAGCTCAGAACACAGCATGGGAGCTGCTGTGAATGCCTGTAATAAACCAGCAGCCCAGCCCTGCCTTGCACCACGACTTGCCACCGCACATCAGCAGCCGTCTATGTGCTCCAGGAGCAGCAAAATGATATCCAATTTGCTTGATAAGTGTTTTCTCCTCTAGAGCCTGAAGTAATTGAATATCAGGTGCATAGGCAATTCCACTAGCTAAATTGCCTACAATTTGTTCACGAAAAAGAACATTCATTAGATTCCGCTGTTGTGCGGTGCCCTATTCAAGTCGGGTTAATTAAGGCAGTGCCATTAGCTGCACACGAAGGCCCTTCTCAGCACAGGGAGGGAGGTCTGGGCTTTGCACCTTCCCAGGGTGGTGAGTGGGTTGGAGAGGTGAGATGGAGGCAGGCAAGGAGAGCTGCCCATCGCAGGGATGGGCAGAGCTTCTCTCCTGCAGTGAGCTTATCCTGACAGCTGGCCTCCCAGTGGGGGTTTGCTCATTGCGCTAGGGGCCAGTAATTAATCGCACCACTGCAAGGACATAACACTGACAGCGCTGAACGCGAGCAGAGGAAGCGTGCCTGTGCGACAACACATACTTCTCTTCCCTAGGGAGCTTTTTTCATACCTATTATGGAGACGTGTGCTTCAGGAACACTGCGGGGGAAATGGTGCAACGACCGCTGCTGATGGCGATGGAGGCGATGCTTCACAGCACGAGCAGTTGTCCACACTGAGGACAGCAGTCCACGCATTTCCTACCTCTCACACATCTCAAGAAAACTCACAACAGGACAGAATGTACCGTATCCTTTAGAAGCAGGCCTGCTACAGCACGGAAAGAACCTTCTCTTTCTCATGCAGGGAATGAGAAACCCTGGTGGCTTTTCCCCTCCTCGCTGCATTGCCTCAGGAAAGACTTCAGTCCTGCTCCCTTAGGCGGAGCTCTTGCCCAGCACAGCCGGCGTGATCGCCTTCCTCCCGCAGCACAGCGGCCGGAGCGGGGCCGGCCCCGCCTGGGTGCTCTGCCCAGCTTATCTGACTCGGCTCCCACTCCGGGAGATTGACATTCAATGAGCTGCTTTTATTAGGAAATTCCAGGAGAAGCCAGGATAGTTAGGAAGTGTAGATGGTGCCCGACAGCTCGCCGCTGACCTAACGGGATCAGGATCGCAGTGGGAGCTGAAATGATATTAAAAGGGTGCAAGCTGAGTTGTCAAGCAACCATGGGCTTGGCTAGGAAACGATTGCAGTCTACAAGAACGTGCAAAATCTTACAGTTTTGATCCAAGTTCCTATCATTGCTTCAGACTACCAGGACTATGAACCGCTGACCTTCCTGTACGACTCATTTCAGATGTAGGTTGCTCCAGAAGTAATGCCTCCTATTTATTTTCATGAAAACTACAACAGATACAAAGAAACATAATAACACTGCTTGACATAGCAAATTCTTGGCTCCAAAAAACTATTTTTCAACATAGCCAACACCATTAGATATTCATTTTCACCAGCAAAAAACAAGAGCCTACGTGCCGTGCTTGTAACAATCTGCACCAGTGGAGGTGATCCAGTATTTCATAGCTGATGTGATAGCATCATTGCTAGGAAAATGCTTCCCAAGCAGTCCATCTTTCATTAGCTGTTTGGTCTCCAGCAACATTCAGTAAATGTCAATGAATGTCATTAAGTGCCATTTTTTTTCCCCATGGAGGAATTAATGATACACCTTTGCTTTATATGCACTTCCATGTCAGAAGCCATTTGTCAGACTGCAACTCAGCTGCAATCTCACACAGCAACAATATGTAATGGAATATTGGTGGGAAGGTTCAGTTTCTACTGCCACACCACCAACATTCACCTCTAAAATCGTGGGCCAACACAATAAAGTAAGAGGTGTTACTTTTGGAGCAGCTCTTGTTGCTTGCAAAGGTGTTGCAGGTTTCCATCTATACAAGAGAAATGGAGAGTAGTAAAGCTACATCTTCTGGAAAGAGCCAACACAAATGTTCAAATGCTGTATTTCCATAAAACACTGTAGGTTTCAAATTTTGTTTTATCTTGAACTATGAGAAAACAATTTTAAAAGTGTTCACAGAGTGGAACTATACACCCAAATGAATCATACTAAAACCAGTGAAATGATACATGCTGATGAACTCCAAATGTTTTATTTGGAAGCTGCTATCATCTCATTGGGTTGTTTTTAAGTGTTTTTTGTTTGAACAGTGAACCAATACATTTTTGGAGAGAGGTTGGGCAGGTCAGGAAGAAGGGAATGCAACACACGTTGTATCCAACCCAAGATTAAAAAAATCCCAACATTTAAAATTATTTAAAGTTGTTTTTAAAATCCTTTGGTTCTGCGTCAGCACAATTAATTTCATTTCACAATTCATGGATATTCAAATAGTTTCATCTAAAAAAAGCTGTTTTTTGTTGTTGTTTTTTCTCAAGAACACAACCAGCAATAGTTTTGATCCCGAAACACCACATTTCTTGGCTGCCGGTGTAGCAGAGAACTAGATTACAATAATGAGACAGATGTTATCAATAATAGTAGGCCAAGAAGTAACGACATGCCTCGGTATGAGATAGCGCTCCATACTGTGAATCTGCTCAGGCTATACAGAAATACAACAGCATTCACACAAGATCAAGAATGGTGACACTAATTAATGCCTCTACTTGGATATCTGATGAAGATAAATGCACGTACTGTGTACGCTGCTTTCACACCAGGTACGCAACAAATTGCGAACCTCTATTACTATTAAACTTTATGCAGTTCTGCAAAAAGGCACAGGTACTCATGATACAGAAGCACAAACTCTCCACCAACTGGAAGTGAACCTACCAAGTTCTCATCCCAAGTTACCTGTATCTGGGTGAATCTGATAAAACCAAAGTACTCTTCTTCAGGATGTGAAGGATTGAAACAGCTCGCTGCATGCCTACACATATTCAGCAGAGGAAAGGTTGTTCAGATTGCTAAGAACAACTCAAGGACTACTGCTTGCAGATATCAGGTCAGGAAGAAGCCTCCTCTGTCTCATCATGGGTGTCTTCCCCAGCAAGATGCAGGTAGCAGAAGCCCACAAAGTAGCTTTACAAGATTTCCATCTTGTAAATGTAAACAGCAGAATCTAATTTTCAAAACTGTCACAAACACTTAGGAGCCATACAGACAGAATACTTTTTAAGTTTATTATATGTACTATCTGTTTCTTGTATAATTTGGCATTTTAAACATAAAGTATCTTGAAGGGGTGACATGATTTTTCCTAATGATGTAAACTGCCTAGTATGGGACTGGGCTGTTATAGGAGCCACAGCTTTTAATCTAACACTGCTGTGACAATTTGTGGCTTCATTTAGGGTAATTTCTACTACTTAAGTGAAATAGCAATTTGATGATCTTGTTCATTAGGAGATCTTCTCAGGAAGGCTGGAAAAAGGGAAATTTTCTCTGCGGAATAAACATATTAACACCTCCTTGTAACAAAATAACTTGAGATACTCATCCTGCATGTTATGAAGATTCAAAAGGCATCCCTACCTTTTTATTTTATTTTTATTTATTTATTTTTTAAGTAAGTGCTGTTGCTTAGCAACTGTAACTGATTCTGCTTTCAGGGAGTATCACACACACCACAATTCAACACAAACATTTATCATTTTCACATGAAGCATTCACCTTTGGTAACAAACCGGGATGACTGCTTTACAGGAAGGCATTCATGCTTGAAACAGAAGTAAATTAGCTTCATGCTGTCACCAGCCACCAGATTTCTCCACACAAACCAGCCCTTACTTTCAAAGGATCTATCAATTGTCATAGCTACAGAAAGCGATACCATTTGACAGATAGCTTTCAGCATTTAATAGTCTGAAATCATGGAAAGCAACGTTTCTGCTCCTCTTTTATGAGTGCCATTAATGGGTTATGGTAAAATCTTCCCAGTATGGCCTGCTGAGAGAAAGAATAGAAAACATCAAGGATTTCTGAGAGACCTTTAGCACATATGCTTGGTGAAAAGAAGGAGTGCATATTTGGAATAAAAAGTAAGGTTGAATGGGAAAACCACTGTAGAAGCAGGAGAGATAAGTTGAGGGAGAAAAAGAAAAAAGGTCAAAAAGCTCTGGGCCCTGTGCCTCAGGGCTGGCAGGCCTTGCTTCTCTGTAGCCTGTATTGCTCACAGCACCCTCAGATGCACAGGGAGACATAAAGCACCCCTGGGCAGCGCTGCAGAGGAGCCAGAACCCAGCTGCAATAAGCAGCCAACTCTGTGTTTCTTCCTGTAACTCAGGCTCTACACAAGATGCTGTTTCTTTAGCAGCTAAATGACAGGACCTAGAACAGAGCAGAGCTGTGTCCTCGCAGCTATTTTAGGTGTTAGGATATCCTCAGTGATTCCCAGACTATGACTCAACATCCCCTCCCCTTCTGCTGGGGATGGAGCCAGTGTGGTGGTTTCAGATGACTACTTCATACGCATCCCAGAGAGGGGCTTACCAGACCTGCAGTCACAGCTAGGATGTCTGACTTTTTTTTTTAATTTAAACATCAGAAACGTTTCAGTTTTGAAAAGGAAATCTGAACTGTCCTTTCTCCAAGAGTAAATATTGGCATAAAAATGGTGGCAGCCAGTACTACAGAGTGCTGACAGGCTCATGTGACAGCCATTTCTATATGTGCTGGCATAGCCAGTCGCTTGTGGGCTTTTGTGTGCGTGTTTTCAGCTCAGAAAAAAAAACCTGACAGAACCCACAAAGAACTTCACTGTAACTTTAGGAAGCATGTTTGTCACAGTAAGGACATCTCAAGCCATTAGCGATGCTGGAGGGCACCCGCCTGCCACCCTAAGGGCAGGAGTCTTCCTCGGGGGCTGCCTCACCCTGCCAGCCCTGCAGGTGGCTGAGACAGCACAGTGCGTCTTTCATGGCATCAAATACCTGTGTTTGGACAAATATATTGAGCCCCTGGTCTAATGCTTTTCTTTAAACTATTAGGGAATAAGTACAAGCTGAAAAATGTGCCAGGAATACAAAAATGCGTGGATTCTATCTTGGTGACAGGTCTCCGTGCAAACTATTGCCCTGTACTGCTAGGTGTTCCTGCAATATGAGCTTATATTTATGTTAAGATGTAAGGACATTACAGGAAGAACATCATATTAGAAAAAGCATTAAAAAAATAAAAAATAAAAAAGGCTGAGATTACCTAGCACAGACTAGATATTGATGACCCTAGAGAAGACACAGAATATGTTTAAGCATCAGCACGACTGCTTATATGTTTTATCCATGTCCTGTGTAGTAAGGGACAAAATGCATTAAAGGATCACAGGACTGTAGGCATGTTCATGGAGAACATTAGGAGATATTCAGGAGTATTACTAACAGTGTCTTAGTACTCTAAGATCATCACAGTAATTTTGCATGCACTTATATTTCTCCTTCTTTCTCTCGTTTTTCTTTTTAAAATGCAAGGATGATCTCAGCCATGTACAAAACAAAGACTTGAACCTACTGCAGCATTACTGTCCATCCTCCTACTTTGCTTTCAAATGTTGCCAATGCTGTGCACCCAACCTAACAACACCCTGAACAAATGAACGGGGCCATAAAAGAGTATGAAAAAAAATAAAGGATTCTCCATCTATATAGATATGATTTTAACCTAGATTGATAGCAATCTTGTCTTTCTTGTTTTTCTGCAGGTTTCTCTAAATACAGCATCAGAGAAAGAGTTAAGCTCTCCAGCATTCAAGTCTTGGTCCAATCTTTAAGTGAGAGCATTCGGGCATTTGTCTGAAAACCTTGGTGTACTTTGACATCCAGCCGTGAAGAGAATGGACTTATTTTTTCCAGTCTTGGCAAGAACAGCACTCTTAAATCAAAACAACTTAGTCATATTATGAAAGCTGAGACCCTTGTGAGTTTATATTCCTCGCTGTGTTTGGGTATTTGTGTGGGCCCACGGCCAGTAGTAAGCAAAAGCTTTTGAGAGGAGCAACTGTGCTTTGCTGATTTGAACAGCATTCCTGCCTCCTTCAGGCAAGTCTGGGAGTTACATATCTATGAACTGCCACTTGGTGACTGTAATCTGGACCAAATCTGTTCGCTGGTCATGCCCTGGTTTCTGGAACCAATTGTTTACATATTGCTGAACAACAGACTGATCAGTAAGATGCATTTATATGGCCTCCTATGTCTGAAATTATCAGAACAACTGTTATCTCCTTTTAAAAATAAAAAATATAAAAAGAGGAAGCAGAGACATTTCTTTGCTTGAGCAGAGGCTGCGAGTAAATTCTAGTGTCAATTATGGAGATACAGAACAGCCATCTTAAAGGAATCAAATCCTTTGGGGAGCTCCCAACTTCTCCCTCTAGATGTGAGGAGTGACAGACTTGAAAAGCAGCGTATCTTTGTGACTGGCTATTTCAGTCTCACTTCACCATTTGTGGGAGTCCAGCGAGGTACAAAATGCTCCCTTTCAGCCACTCTCTCTCCTGAGCAGATGTGAATAGAGACGTATTTGCCAACTTACACCAGATCTGCTACAGGAGATACCTTTAATGGAGAAAGGAGAAAGCAAAGTCTATTTCTTATTTTTAATGGATTTGTTGACCTGTTCTGTTCAAATCGGCCCTTAAGATACTGAGAAGAGTTATTTCTACATTACCTTTGCCATAAGCTCAGGAGCAGGTAGGCTTTCACTGCTTTCGCCCCATAGATAGTGGGGAGCAGTGGAAATGAAAACTAAAATATAAATCACTAGTGTTTTATTGCATTATCACAGCTTTGCATCTGAAAAGTTTGCAAGACTCCACCATAAAGCTATAGGAACTAACTCATGACTCATGAACTGGACATCATTACAGTGCTGACTGGGACACAGAACATAGAGGAATATCTTTTGCATTCGTGTTTGTCAAATCACTTCTTCCATTTGTACTTATCTTGCTCGTGGTCTATATCTTTTAGCTATTATTCAACACATGAGATTTCTGCAACAAATGTTTACACAATTTTATTTCCATTGGCTTTAAGGACAGCTCTTGGCTTGACCTTCTGTCTCTGGCTCCACCTCTGGAACCTCACAGGTCAACACAAGTTCTGAAAATGGTATTCAGAAAGAAAATCTCCACATGCTGAGAGCTCCCTTACCAGCAGTCCAGAAGCCCAATTTGGCATCCTCTTGATTCAGGGGCTAGTAGGTAAGAGATGTACATGCACTGGGAAAGACTGTAGAGTAACACAGCGTTAAGTCAGACACATAATGACTTATGAAGCAAAGCACCTGTATCCTTTTTGGTTCAAATATACAGACACTTCTGTTGCAGTCCTGCGGCAGTAGTGCCTAAATATGCAGAGTACCCAGCCCCTAGGAAAATTTTCAGTGCCTACTTCCATGAAATTCAGTAGAGGAGAATGTTAGCTCCTGAACAGACTGGGTTTTGCATTCTGGAGCATAAGCATCTTGGAAAAGAGGGTGCCAAAAGTATTTAGATTGAAGGACTATGAGGAACTCTTATGGTGCTGCAACTGAGAAGTAAATGTGTGTTCTTTGTCAAGGATAGGCTGAGACAATATCGAAATATGGAAACAGATGCTGACAAAAGGTCTGTGTAGCTGAATGGTCTATCTGACAGTAGCCAAAAAACAGATGCCTGGAGAGAAGTGCAAGAATAGAGCAGGCATATTTTCCCAGAATAGCCTGCCAGGCTCCAACACTTTGTGCCGCAGGCATTTCCTGAGCCAGAGGTTGTCTGTTATATTTAATAGCTTCACAAAGACTTCTCCTCCATGAACTTCTCCATTCTTCTCTTGAACTGATGTGAACATTTGGCATCCACAACATCCTATGGCAAGAGTCCAAGTCTTTAATATATGGCAGGCTTAGAGCTACTTCAATTTGCTTTGAATCCACAACCTGCTGGCTTCACGTTATGCCCCCTAGATTTTATTTTTAAGTACAATGGTAAATGTTCAGTTCCCTTCATTCCTGAAGCCGTCCATGATTCAGTGACCTCAGTCATATGCCACCTCAGTTATCCCATCTCTGACTGAGGCGTCTGAGCCCATGCTGTGATGCCCCATGCAGCAGCCATCCTCCATCATCTTCTAGCTCTGGTGCATCCCTTTCACTGTGGGGCTCCTGATACAGACCTGCTTTTTTGACTGCTGAGTATCGTGTCATTATTTTCTGTCAGCACCTCAAGACCTTGCTCTTGAGTGGTCACAGTTGTCCAGTGCTGTGCTAACTCGTCGCGTGGCAGCTTCCACCCACACTGAGCCTAACTTGCCACATTGTCACTCGTTTCTGTGGTTTTCACACTGCTATTGCTCATCTACACCAGCACTACTGTAAAAAACCTGCAACTCCTCACTAATCAGTCCCTTTTCAGCATATTTATGAATACATCGGAAAGCTGGCAACTTCTCTTCATTGTGAGAGCTGATCATTTATGCCTAACATCTAGACTTCTTTTACCTTTCGTTTCATCATCCCACCATGAAAGAATTTTCCCTCTTATCTCATGATTCTATGATCTCAGGCTCCCTAGGAGCCCATACAGAAACACCTCATTAAAAGTCTGATTGAAAATCCAAGCAGGCTGTTTCAGGTGTCTCCTGTCCTCTACCAATTCAGCTGTCCCTCCTCATGCCCAGGCTCAGGTACCCACAATAGCCCCAGACTGCCAGCCCCTACTCCAGCAAGGTGGCAGCAGAGCCAGGCAGCATCTCCCCACAGCCCTGCCTTTCCTGGCCATGGCCCCTGAGCAGCCTGTCCCCATCCCCAGGGAGGTGTCAGGTGCCTGGGGCTGCCCCAGTGTCCTGCTGCCAGAAGGTCCCTCCCCAGCCCACTTGGTGAAGCATCAGCATGGCACCCTAACAGGTTACCTCATTATTTGGTGACTCCCTGCGAGGATTTCTTGCAAAAGAGCTCTGTTTATTCTTCCCTACTGTCCACCCATGTACCCACTATATATAAACTTTATGATAGTTTTTGATTTACCTTCTGACTGCGCTGGAGCACATTTGAGTCCTAAGGGAGAAAATACCTTTCAAGCACGGGATTACACATTTCTGCTGGTAGCTCAGCTTTCAATCCTGAATTCCTTTACTCTCTTTATTGGGAGTTTTGATTCAATTTCCCCTTTTTTATTTTTTTGGCAGTGGAAGGGAAGCCAATTTATCCTACCCTCCAGTTTAACCTGCCAGAGGTCTATAAACTCTGAAGCTCAGGCTGCAAAGCCCTCTTGTGCCCTCATCAATTTGCCTTACAAAAAGCAAACTAATGCTCAGAAATCAGACACCACTCTGATTTGAAGATAAGCTGGTCTCATAATGTTTTTGAATGAGTTTCCCCTACAGATTGTAAATACCAAGCAACCCTAAAAGGCTTAAAGAAAAAACACACACACACCATCTCATGCATTACAAAGATAAGAGAACTAGAACTCTATGAGGCTTTGTATATAAGGGAGTCAGGCTGGCGGTAGGGCAGATCAGATTTGCTTGAATTTATAGCTATATAATATTCATGTTTCTGATTATTTAGCTAAAACTGTTAGAACCAAGTATTAGTCCTTGTACTAATGTGGAAGATGTGTTTCTCCTTTAGGCAGATGTGGAGTGGGCATGTGGAAGCTTTTCAACCTTTCAGCCACAGAAGGCCACTGCACTTTGAGCTTGTATTGTGCACCTTGGGTGGTGGAATGCAGGTTGGACTTGGAGCTGTTGACAAAGAAGCAGCCCTATGAAAACCAGAAGTTAAAAGCTGCTAGAACTCAGTATGACACAGGTAAATAGTCCATTTGCTTCTTTTCCAGAAAACTCCCAGGCAGTCCTCACAGAAAGCGTTGGCTGTTCCTACGCATGAATGCTCCTGCCACAGCTGTGAGGTAGCCACTATTCTCCCCCTTGTTACACTCAGGTGGTGGCTGTGCCTCAACAAGTCCGTGCTCTGAGTAGATCCATGTCAGATGCTGGGGATATGGAAATGCCAAGGTGCCATCACAGCAGCTGAGGCTGCTGCAGTTGCAGAAGGGAGATGGTGTGTCCATTTTTGGAGCTCCAGTGCACTCTCTCAGGCTCAGGTTATCGCAACGTGATTGCCTCTGCCTTGTCCCAGCTCAGAGAATTGTCGCATTTTCCTACCTTCTTGCCCTGGAACACAGCACGGACCTCTCACCACCCACACCACACAGACTTACCACTCAGCTGCAGCCCCCCCACATCAGCTCCCAAGGACAGAGAGGAACCAGATGAGGTTTAACAAGAGCAAGAGTAGAGTCTTGCACCAAGGGAGGAATAACTGCATGCACCAGTACAGGCTGGGGGATGATCTGCTGGAGAGGAGCTCTGAGGGGAGGGACCTGGGTGTCCTGGTGGATGACAGGTTGACCATGAGCCAGCAGTGTGCCCTGGTGGCCAGGAAGGTCAGTGGCATTCTGGCGTGAGTTAAAAAGAGCGTGGCCAGCAGGTCAAGGAAGGTGATCCTCCCCCTCTACTCTGCCCTGGTGAGGCCTCACCTGGAGTACTGTGCTCAGTTCTGGGCTCCCCGGTACAAAGAGATGGGGATCTCCTGGAAAGAGGACCACAAAGATGATAAAGAGCCTGCAGCACCTCCCTTATGAGGGAAGGCTGAGAGACCTGGGTCTGTTCAGCCTTTAAAAAAGACTCAGAGGGGATGTGATCAATGTCTAGAAATATCTGAGGTGCAGGAGGCAAAGGGTTGAGGCTAGACTATTTTCAGTGGTACATGGCAATAGGATAAAGAGAAATGGCCACAAACTGAAGCATAGGAAATTCCGCACAAATGTGCATAAGAACTTGTTCACAGTGCAGTGATGGAGCACTGGCACAGCTGCACAGAGAGGTGGTGAGGTCTCCTTCTCTGGAGATATTCAAGACCCTTCTGGATGCCTACCTGTGCAACCTGGGCTAGGGAGCTGCTTTGGCAGGGGGGCTGGAAAGGTTCCTTCCAACCCCTACAATTCTGTGATTCTGTGATCTCTTGCATATTGCAGCTAGAAAATGTGTATTTTCAAATCTCAGATATCTGTCTGCTGAGGCAATTGTATGAATGAAATATATTCAAGAAGTAATGGAAATTTCTCAGGAATGGCCATTTACTTGATTGTTAAAAAATATTTTAGGAACCATCAAAGACAGACAGTGCAATATGAAACTGTTAAAAATATTCATTCCTTTTGGCACAAATCCATCTTTGCCTTCTCTCTCGTCTTTTAAAGATGGCTTTTTCCATTTTTACCATTCATGTGAGATTGAGGCTACAGCAGTGTTTCTTTTAAAACCAGAGGAAAAGTAATCCATTCTAAACCAAAGGAAACAGTGCCTTTAGTTGTAGAAATAATGGCAAAGGTTTCTCTTCTGCATTAGATGTATCAGGAGCACTTAGAAAAGCTTGTTTGTTTTTCTCCCTCTTCCTCTCCCACTCATTCTCCTATCCTCATCCACTTTTCTGGTCTCTCTGGTCCTCCCTCTGGGGTCTATTTTGTAACTTTTGCATTTACAGTGGCTTAATCTGACGTATATATGGCCAACTGGAATTTTGTACTCATAATATTGTATTAAAATTTTGTATTAGCAGAGCCTACTTGGAATAGACTTCCATTAGCAAGTGTAAATCTAATATGCACCTCCACGACCATCCAGAGGACAAGGGAAAAATGACTTGTTTCTTCTGTCCAGATCTCACAGAAAACAAAAACAAAGGAAATATCTGCTCTGAAGCACACAGCTATACAGCAGGGGTGCATGAAAATAAACATCCCTCAACAATTTTATGGAGAAAATTGATTTAATCTGTTTAATAGTACACAGCAATGCAGTTCAGTTAAATGTGTTTTTCTTAAGCTAAATTTGAATTCTGATGTCTACTGCCTGGCAGTAACTTGAACCTATTATTATTATTATACCCTTTAACAGTCATTAGAAGGACAGGAATTTGACTATCCACTGGTGCCTGCACCTAGGCAAAGTGGATGAATTGGTGCTGCTGAAACCCACTGCAACAGGAAGCGTGGGTATTACAAACCTGCCTTGCCAACTTCTTCTCAGTAGACAACCTTGCACAAAGATGTAAAGGCAGGAACAAGACACTGAGATTGACATGCAGACCCAGTATACATTTGGAAAGGCAAAAGGTCTGCCTATAAAGCTCTTCTGGCTTCAAAAAACATTATAAAGGGTAGATATTGGATGCATCAAATCCAAAATTACGATTTCATTTCTGAAATACTGTTTCAAACTTGAGACGTACTAAAAGAAAGAGTTTGCCAGCCTTGCTCTGAGCCTTCCTTAGAGGGAGTATGCTGTATTTACTTAATGTTCAGGCCATTTTCTTCATGTTTCTGCTCCTGCCCCAAACTTCATTCTTCAGTACTTGACTCACATTCTCTCTGATCCAATGCTCCCTGTCCAATAAGCCATACAAACCCAGCTCTCCTAACCCGACCCCGTTTCTTTATTGAAAATCGTTCAGTCTCTCATCTCAGTCATAGTCCTCTTGCCCAAGGAATTTTCTCCATCCCCCTATGTCCCAGTTCTCCAAATCTTGTCTTTCAGCCCTGCCCTGACTTTCCAGGCAGCTTCCATTTAATTCAGGTCGTTTCCTCCTTCACACTGCCAGAGTGATAAATGCCTCTCAGCTTTGCCAAATCTCTGCTTTGCCAGACTACAAGCCTCATCATATCCGAGCATGGCTCTCTCCTCCCTGACCACGGAGTCAGAGATGTCTGAAGATGTGTATTGTAGCTAAACTAGGATGAATTTTAATGGGAGATTAGTAAGACATGTCCTTGTCCCGAAGCTGACCTCCTGGCAAGGCTCACACTCTTGCTCTGAAGGCCATAGAGGAGATGGAGAGCAATGGACCGTTTTCAAAGGAAAGGTCACCAAGAGTTTACCGTGAGCAAAATGACATTTCCTTCTAGCTTTATTTACAGAGCCAGATGAACCATTTCAACTAACATTTTCAAACCCAGCATGGGAAGTTTCAGCCTGAACAGCTAAACTGAGAAAACTGTAAAAAACTGAAGGCAGGGAAGAGACGATTGCTACCAGCTCTCTCACAGAGCTTTTCCCCTTGTAACTAACACTGGCAGCTATGGGGCAGCCAGTCTGCAGTCCAAAGGGTCACTGCATCTCTTTTTAATGAGTCTTTGGACCTGCTTCAAGCCTTGTCTAAAAGTAGGCCTTTCACTAGCTTTTTAAGTTTTCCAGTTCAAAGGGTAGATGTTTTGTCAAACCACTACTGAAATGTTACAGACCAAGGTTCTGAAGAAGGCTCAAGACATCTGACAGAAACTGTTTCACATTTTGTGGGAAGCTGAAAGAGCATAGCTCTACAAGGCAGAAGTGTTGCACTTCACATTAATTGCAAAATGCTAACCTCAGGAAAATATAGCTCCACTTTTCTGTGAAAACCAAGGGAATGAGAAAAATAAATATCTTGATACAGAGCTCTGGCTACGATCACAGTGCATGGTGATTTAGATGCGCCCTTTCAAAGAGACCTCTTTCTGCATGACACAAGTTATTGCAGTACTGTAAACAAATGCCAGCCTGACTGATGTGACCCATCGTTGCCTGCCTTGATGAGATCGCTGCATGCTGGGGCAGAGCAGAAGAAGCCTCAGTGCCTCAGCCTGAATGTTATGGTTCAGGAATCAACGTTTTTGCTCAGGAAATTGACAGTCTTTGCCAACCTCAAACTGGAACTACGACACATCGTTCCTATGTCACATCCTTTCCAGCAAACTCAGCTCCAGATACACGACTTCATTTTTGTTTCTTGTGGTGTTATTTTGCAAACAGACATTGGGAAAAGGTTAAAAGTCTAAACAAGTAGCCTATACCAATAAGTTCAATTCACATTTATCTTGATATGCATAGCAGTCTCAGAATGGCATATCAGATCGTGTAAGTCTGTATAGTAAATAGTGTTTCAGCTTTGGAAAATTACTTTTATTCATTTTCCGCAAGTGCCCCCCAGAGTGGGTTTTTTAGAACATTCAAAAGAAACACTGCACTAATAACTAAGTGCTTTACCCTTTTACTTTTCACAAGTATATTAGCTTGTTTTTAATTCAGAGCAGAGGCCCTCCTGGACCTTTTATACATGAGCTTTTCACATGCTGCTTTTTTCTTTTACTTACACTTCCAGTTACTGATTATGTCTCAGAGTAAAGAAGAACCTCATGAGGAAAATAAAATTTTAAAGAGACAGATAGGCAAAATCATAACTGATATGAATCCCTGATTGCTTTTATAATCATCCAACTACTTAATGCGATGACGTGTTCATTCGTCTGCTTGGATTCAAGAAAACAAAGTTTTAGAAGTATTTACTCTTTCCACTTTCATGATAAGTTAATCAATTAGTGCAAATGACGATGCACGCTCATCAGGTACCAATATATTGCTTTATTTCTCGGTAGCAAATTAAGGCTTTATAGTGAGATTTGTACAGTACAGGCCAATTTAAACATTAGAAACCTTAATGTAAAACCACGTAGCACTATTCACTCAATTTAGCTTAGCCAGAAAAGTAGGATGTTTTCTTTTTTTCCTAATAAACAGTTAAATGTTACTAATGAGGCCTTATATTTCATGAGTGCAAATGGCTCTAAATCCCACCATCTTCAGGAATGGGCTTAACATTTAACTATTCTTGGGGCCGTTTTCAGATAAAGGATAAACAGAGAGTATAGCTGGCTCGGATAAAATACACTGTAATACTGTCTGGAAAAGAATCTCTAATTTTAAAAACACAGAAAGGAAAACTACAGTGATGTTAACTGGTCAGAGGGTGGGATTACTCTCTGCTACCCGCTGACCAGTAACAGTAGCAACAACAAATTCATGTTCCTTGGCCCTCCTCGCTTTAGTACAATCACATTTGTAATTCACAGGTGATGACATACCATAAGTTAGGAAACTCCAAACTGGAGGAACATACGTACATTACAGGACTTTTTGCACAAGTAGGACAAGTTGCCTCTGCAGGGACGTGCCCGAAGTATTGCTTTTTTGTAATCTGAGAGAGCACTGCTGCAAGTATTTCCTCAGCAATTATGTATTTTTCGTGAGCATGTGGATTTTCACTTCACATCAATGATTTTATGAGTGTTGTCTGGAGATGATGGAACTACTGCTTATGAAAACCAGACACGGTGCTTCCCTCCTCATGTTCTGTACCAAGACATTTATAGCATTCGAGATGAATGTATGAATTCACAATGCTGACTGTATGAATTCACCTGTCAGTCACACGTAGGGGGCCTGCCTGAAAATATCATCACTCCTCACATCTCTGGCTTCCAGATCTGAGCAGTAAATGCAAAATTGCAGAGAAACGGCTGCCAGAAAATGGTGAAGAAAGGAACCGTGAAACGACTGTGTGCACTGAGGAAAGAGGCAGCAGAGGGGGAACCTCCAAGCCCTGCTTGCTCTTGCATGAGTAAGAGCAACCATAAGAGTGCAGCAGGCTTGAAGTGTCTCAGGGCAAAGCAGGCATGGTTATTCCTTGCTGAACAGCAGCCATTTATCCAGCCTTTGGGAATACACGCAGACAAGGTTTCACAAAACGAAACCTCTGAATGTGCGTAACTTTCTAAACCCCTTTCTCTCCCAGGATGTCACCTAACAACAAACTAACCTCTTTGAAGACCTGAGATCTTCCACCTACGTGTTAAACAGGAAGGCCACAGAAAAGGGTGAGGCTTCTATGTGTACTAAGGCACATACTGAATACACCTCAACGCACGTGCCTGGGTTGCCCATGGAGAAGCAGCTGCAGCAGTGCCATGGCTGCTGAAGAGGCACCATGAAGGAGGAGACAGATGTGGTGACAGCAGAGCAGTGCAGCAATGGGCAGTGCCCTGTGTCAACCATTCCTCAGCATTGCAGGGTCCCCAGTGTACTGCAGTGCTAGCTTAGCTCGTTGCAGAACTGTCATAGCCTCTCAGACTGACTTGCTGGCTTCTTCCTTGGAAAGGCCACCAATATCTCATCTGTTTTCCTTCCCTCGGGTGAAAATGTTGCTGCTTATCAGACCCAGGAGCTGCTACCACACATGCAGGTGAGGGCAGATTTAGAACCGAAGGCAATTAGTGATGATACATAAGTGACCTAGAAGCAAGCTTTCCGTGAGAAACCATGCCTCTGCACAACCTCCAGGCTCGTGCAGCTGAGTGCTTAGCAATGGCCAGCAGATCTTACCCTGCCTCAGTGAAGTATATTTAAGAACATCACCCACTATTTCCTGAGGGATTATAATGACTGACTACCAAGGACAAACTACTTGGAGATAAGAGGATGCTTTATCAGCCATATTGGAAAAGTTGGGGAACAGAAACACATATTGCATAGTCAGCTTCAAGAGCACAGCTGGAATTCAGATGTGTTTGACACAGCTTAGTAGCCTTTCCAAAGGAGGGATTATGTGCTATTTCCTTTGGAGGTAGCTACTTTAGCTTGGGACAAGATCATGGCTGTTACGGAAATGGCACCCCACTAGGGATGCTGAGCACTCACTGGTCGTGCATTAAGGCAGCCTCTCAATGGAGGCCCACCACACCTTAAAAAGTGATCATACAAAAAGCAAACAAAATAGTCCTCTAGAAACGCTCCCTCATCAACGACATACAAGAAAAGCTGACTCCCGTGAGCTACAAAAAAAACAGCATTACTGAATATGGGAGCGTGCGTTTATACATCAGTGTTTTTAATACTGCACTGTAACAACAGGGGTAGAGTATCCTTTCAGAAGAAGGCAGGGTTGGTGTGCTCTATAATACAGCGCTTGCAGTGTCGTTTAACAAATCGCAGAGCATCCACAGAAACATCGCAGTCCTGCACATTCAACATCTGCAGGTCAAAACAGTTGGCAGCTACAATCTGGAGGCCCTGCCCAGTGATGCTCTCGCAAGATTTCAGGCTGAGGCGCTTCAGGTTGAAGCAGTTGAGGGCTAGAAACTCCAGGCCGGTGTCTGAGACCAGAGGGCACTTGCCAATATCTAGTGATTTGAGTTTTGTGCAATTTTTGGCGAGGTACTCCACGCCGTGGTCCGTGATGCCCTCGCAGCCCCGCGCATTGAGGTAGCGCAGCTTGCTGCAGTATTTGGCAATGTAGCGGATGCCCACGTCTGTGATCCGGCCGCAGTGGGCGATGCTCAGGTATCGCAAGCGCGACTCCAGCTTGGCAATCTCCCGCATGCCGAAGTCACTGACAAAGCGACAGTCGCTCACGCTCAGTTCCTTAATGGACGTGCAGTAAATCATCAGGTAGCGGAGACCCTCGTCGGTGATGCGGACGCAGCGGCGCAGGTACAGATGGGTCAGCTGAGTGCAGTGGGCGGCAATAGTGTGCAGTCCTTCGTCCTCCAGGACAAAGCAGTCCGTCATGTCCAAGTAGCGGATGGAGATTTGTTTGCCGTGTAAGGGAGACAGCTTGATGGAGGCTTCACGAGTCAAGCTGATGCACGTTACTTTGGAGCAGCCTAAGCGGAAAAACAGTCAATTTAAGCAAGCAGTATGGGTAACTCATACAGCAAAACCAGAAAGGTTTTATGGCATGCGAGATTATGGCATGCTGGATGCCACGAAGGCATCTTCCAGAGCAGCCATCTACGAGAGCAGCCATCCTGGGCAAATAAGACACTCCACTGGAGTCACTGAGGTAGGTCTCTTTGGATTTTGAGCACCAACAAAACCCCAGGCCAATTTTGCCCACATCCCAAATGTAAAATAATGGCCCTAGGCTTACCTAGGGTCAGGCTACAGTCTTACTACAATAGAAACTCAGTGTCAATTTGGGAAAACGGTATTACATGACAACCATGCGGCTTTTTGATCAGAGGCAGTCTCATTGCTGACTGCTTGAGTTTGTAAACCAGCATCAGAGGTTCTTGCACCACCAAATCCTGTGATAAAAAAGAAGGCAAACGCCACAAACGGTCGAAAAAGCATCTGGGGAACAGATGTGAATCCAGCCCAAGCCCACAATGCGGGAAGGATACAAAACTATGGCAAGACCATGGGTCTGCAGAAGGGTGGAGATTTGGGTAACCTAAGGAGAATGGGGAGAGTCAGCAGGAGCTAAGACTTGTAAGGGCATGAGAGGACATGAACAGACAGAGAAAAGGATTATTTGAAGTGTGAAAGTCTGGCCACAAATGGATATAACCAGATGAGAGGAGAAAGACCAGATCTTGCAAGGAAAGAGAAAAAGCTAGATTAAAGGAAAAACATGCTCACAGATTTTCTTCATTTTTGTATACTGGTGAATGAAAGCTTTTTTGGAAAGTGCTATTTCTGCTCCATTGTAAACTTGCAGTTGAAGGCTACTGAAGGCAAATTCTTAACTGTGTCCTGTTCAGGTGGGCCCACTTCATTCACGTGACTAGAAACGTAAGAAGGAAGGGTTGGCCTGCAAGTGAGCAAGGCCCAACAGTTTCAGCCATAAATGTTTACTCAAATCCTGCAGCTTATACCTGAAGAAGCACCCTGAGGAAAGGACAGAAGGAGCTTTCCTGTACTGTTGAAACACTGGCCAAAAGCAATGAACTGAGCCGTGAAAGGCCAGAAAATTTAAGATGACAGCCTTACAGCCCCATGGATCGTAAATGCTGCACAACTCCAGTAATTTAAAACAAACAAACAAACAAAAAAAAGCATGCCAATCTTTGTATGGAGACCACCTCAAGAACTTGGATGATCCAAACCCATACCATTTGATACAACGGGTTTTACTCAGAGGTCTACTAGAAGGATTGAATTTGCTTCAGAAAAAGAAAAGAAAAAATCTTCAGTCAATACAGAAAACTCATACAAATGTCCTAAGAAGCATGGAATATGGACTTGAAGCAGTTTATGATCTATTGTTTTTTACATTCCTCACTTGAGTTTGCAGCTGGAATTTTAATTTAGGCTTCAAATTTACTTGAACAGATGCAAAGTTTACCTTAGGCCTCAAATAATGAAACTGGCAAACTGTCCACAGGTCATGTAGAAGCTCTGAGACCTTGAAGCAAAACGCTTTTTTCAATGAACAAAGTCTTCTTAAAACTATTTCCCCTTCAGACTGCCTTGCAGATCTATCTATACTACGACACAATTTTTGGAAATACATTTGCCTTCAAAAAAATACTGTATAGATGTAAAATAAAGAAAAGGTGGTTGTTGTTGTTGTTGCTTTTGAAAGGAATGTAGTACAGTTCAGTACTGACTGGTTTAAAACTTATCTCCTAATACACAGTCTGGACTAGCTGATACTAAATGCACAAGAGATGTCCCCATCCTTGAACCTGGTTTTCATAGAAAAAGCTGGCACCCAGGCATAAATCTGTCAGACCCGATGTAGCTGTTGCTATTGTGTTTGCACAACAAGGCTGTTGTAATAAGGCATCAGTCTGAATATTTCAGGGTATTTCTGAATATGGTGACCAGAATTCAGTTTTCTAACATGGTCAAGTGAGAACAAAAGGCTGATGAAGTAGAGGAGAATGTTTAGTCTGCTGTGGATCCAAGAAAGGGGAGTACTTTAATGACCACAAACAGTGAATAGGTCAGAAGTATCTCAGCAGGGCTGGAGTCAGGGGATGAGCATAAGTGTGTGATCACTGTGTGGGTAAGCTCAGCATCGTCTTGTCTAGTTACTTTGGCTACAACGTGAAATATTTCATGGGAAGGGTATTCAAAATGGTTCCACCAGAAAAAGAGTCCACGTTGATATGCAGCTACCTGATTTTGAGGCAAAATAACAGGTTTCTTGGTCTGTAACAATTTTTCTGTCCTAAGTAATGTTTTAAGAAACATGAAACCAAAATTCTTGTAGCAGGATTTTCCATAAAGAAAGTAAAACTGATTTTTAAAACGGAGTAGTAACTTCCAAACAGATTAAAAAATTGTTGGCAAGTGAGTTAGATAATAATTTGCAGTCAAGCTCAACCTGCTTCTGGAGACATCTCAGACTTGCCCACAAAGTGGATGCTGAAAGTGACAGAACTTCCACTGTGGAGAATTCTGGAAGTTAGTGAGAATGTCTGGTTTTGACATCAAAGATTTTGGTACGTTCTCGCTGCCAAACAGCCATCCAAGGAGCACAGGGATTCATGTGAACTGGGTTTTAACTAACTGGCTACAAGTACAGCATTAGCCCCCGGCACAAGTTCCTAACTTTTCATGCTCACTATAAAACCAGATCAGTGAACTCTTTCAGTGCTGAGAACTGCTCAAACATGGATGCAAGCCTTGTCCTCCTAATCACTCCCCAGATTGATTACAGAAGCAAACTTCTCACATGAGATCTCCCAATTTTAGCCCAAATATAACCAAGGCCCTAGAATGCTACCCCATTTCAGACAAGTCCAGGGAGAGTCTGCACAGCAATCAAAACTGCTGTTGGAAATGTTGTTCCTGGAATTCTTTTAATATGACATTCAGCTATGAAAGCAAGTGCAGAGTGTCATCCTCCCCCCCCCTCCCCCCCTTCCTTTTTGGCCTCCCCTGTCCTACCTTCTTTTTAACACTTATTTCCCGAAGGGCAATAAAAGAGAGCAGCCCTGGCATAGCTTGAGGCAGGGCTCAGCAAGTCGGGTAAGTTCTTTCAGCAACTGCCTTGACACCACAGTGCTGACTAGTAAGAATCTGGCCCCCCATCCTTTGAAGAAGATGGCTTTTTCTGTTTTGTTTTAAGCTCAGGAATCATTTCTTCTGTTTGAGAAAATGGAGAGGAAAAAAAGAACAAGGGCAAGTGAATTCACTTTTAGGAAAAATCTGCAGAGATGGTCAAGATGATGTGTTAAGAAACAGTTTGAATCTGCCCAACAGAATCACCATTTGCTTTTCCATGGCTTTCTCTTGCTCTGGTTGTTAAAGTGTTGTCCATTAAACCAATCATACTTTCTTTTACCTCAATTCTTTTTTCCCTCTTCACAGCTCACACTCTGCTCAGCAATTCCACTTTTCCTGTGTCTCCAGAGCCAGAATATTTGGGCTAATCAACTCTACATACCACACATTATGTATATAAGAAAAACATAAATACTCATGGGATACAGCCAACCTTCAGAGTGATATGTAGCTCCAGGTTTAAATCACAAAGGCATGGACATTTAGTTGTGGTACTAGATATGCTTCAACCTGAATATGTAGTAGTGACCCCCAGCTGTTGTCTGCATGTGCTGACAACAACTAATTCAGATATAACCTGACTGTGAATAGACTCTCTTGGTCAGAATCCCTAATCAACTGTCAACTGTGGAGAGAAGACAATAAAAAAGTGAATAATTCTGATTTATTACTATTTGTTTTGATGCTATCCTTGACATTCTGCCATCCTGGGAAATAGTAAGTGAAAGAGTGGGAAAAAGAAGAAAAGAAAGCAAAGCAGTTTGCACCAGCTGAGAAAGTTTTTGAAAAATCAGCTTATCTGGGTACAAGTGACTCATCGACATTGTTTGCAGTTCCTACTTGGCTCTGCTTGTTGTATCGCCACCAATACCTCTGCAATGGCAGAGGTGTCTGGTCTAGCTGATTATTATAAATTTTAGACTGATAACAAAGGGAGATCACAAAATAAATACTGAAATTCAAATTTACTTCAGAGATCTGTTTGAGTGCATCCTTTTAATTAAATGCTCACATATTCACAGAGAGGAAATTGTGTGTGGCTGACCTTGGGAAAAGCAAATAAATATCTTGTATCCCCAGACACATCTGGGGAAAACTGTCTGAAACATTTCTGCTGATCTAAACAGACAGCAGTGATATACTGCAACTGTAGTGAAAGGATAAAGTCTATAAGCAAGTGTATACACTGTAAAAGAAACTCTCGGTTAGCTGCATCTAGTTAAAATAGGAATAGAAACAGAAATAGGAAACCAGAAGACTTTGAAATTACACTAGGAATGACATTTGATATTTACACCTAGACAAAAGCCTAGCGCAGCTCTATGCAAATATTTGGAAGTGTCCTGGCTATCTGAATGGCTCATCCCTGTCAGCATGCCTCCATCAGAGGAGCCAGACTGCCCGTGAGCTGCAGCTGGCATATGGGCCACAGAGATTCCAGTGGTGCCCAGCACACCGGCACAGTGGGAGGGTATCTGTATTCATAGCTTGAAATGTAACACAGAAAGGAGAAGCATGCCGTTCTGGGGAGTAGGTGTCTGACTAACACGAGGCCTTTAGACTCCCAGGCACCTGTACTTAAATTTATTTCCTGTTACCTGACACATCCAGGTGTTCCAGGTTTGGACACAGTGACACGACATCAAAAACTGCCTCGTTGGAGATATTATAACAGCCGGACACCTCCAGCCGCCGCAGTTCCGGACAGCACTGGGCAATGGTGTAGAGTCCTCTGTCTGTGAGCCGCCTGCAGCCACTAACAATTACCGTCTCCAACATGAGACATACGTTGGGTGTATCCTGACAAAGCCTCCGTGTCAGCACTTTAAGAGCCCTGTCCACATTGATGGTCTCGCCGGTCAGGCGTATAGTCCTCCAGAGCCGGGGGTCCCAGGCAAGGTTGTACCACCGGCGGCAGACGCGGGCGCAGCGGCACAGCTGGTTGGTGGGCAGGAAGGAGAAGATGTGGATCATGGATTGGTCAGGCAGCCGTTCAACGTGGGCCTGCTCCTTCTGCTGCTTGGCCGCCAGCCGGATGAGGGGGTGAGTGAGGCGTGTGGGAGGGGGAGAGTGGACCATGGCCACCGTTTCCCCAGTGACTGAGGATGACGAAGTAGAGGAGCCTCGACCATTCTGGAAACCAGGAGACGTTGGTGGGAATATCAGTGCTGGGCTGGGCGTGCTGAGTGTCCGCATGCTCAGGTCAGAATCTGGAAGACAGGAGGCAGGATTTCAGTGAGCACCCATTTTACCCGAGAGAGGAAGGACACACAAGTTCTCAGAGACACAACCCAGGGTGTGTTCTCAAAGCGCTGCTCACCTTGGTGCTGACCACCCAATGGCACTAATGAAGGGCAGGCCGCTGGCCCAAGCCCTAAGGTAAAGCAGCAGAATTCTGAAGATTTCACATTGCTGTGCTCTTGACTAAACACCACAGGGAAACAAATAGATTTGGATCGGCGGAGAGTAACTGCAGTAAGCTCAGCAGCAGCTGGGCAGCCAGGGGCTGCTCAGGGAGGCACACAGCCATCCTTCGCCTCCTTGCTCCTCCAGGCATTCAGTAAGAAGCCAAGAGAAGTTCAGGAAGCAAATGCTGCTTCGTTCACCAGGCCTGGGCAGATGGGAAAAACACAGCCCCCTGCAGGTGTTTTCACTGTGTCATTAAAAAAGTGCATTTCTCATTCATGCGAACTGGGAGTTCAACAGAGAACCTAGCAACTGGCTCTGGAGGGTGTTGTCTGGGCTGCTTCTTGCCTTCAGGAAGGCACTCCTGCTCAAAGGGAGAACATGAACTCTTGTCAGACTTAGCACAGAAAAGCAAGTGGCAGAGAAACAGCATGCCTGGCGCTTTGTTACAGAACCACTGCACAACATTTACCTAGTGCTACTGTCAGGCACTTAAAGCAGTTAACCCAAAACCATACAAAACAACTTACTGCTTCTTTACCCTCTCACAGGCACAAAAATAAAGGGCATGTGCTATGAAGAAAACTTGACTTTGACAGAAGTTCATTTCAACAGTTTTGCCTTTCTGCTGATATTGCTGCCTAAAAGTCATTTCCACTCCTGTTCCCAACCCTTCACACCATGCCACACATCAAGAAGTAAATAAAGACACCTAGGTGGTATTTCTGGCAGTCAAAGGAATACTGTAGATGACATGCTGAGAGAGGAATGCTGTTCATTCTCTCTCTGACCAGTCCACACAGATCACGATGGAAATTCCAACTCTAACGTCTCCATACGGACCACAACAGACAATGAATACGGAAACCAAAACACAGCAACCAGAATAACAAGAATCAAGTATGGACTAAGAACAGGAGTTTCACAACATCAGGATTTGTTCCACACTGCATCTTTCCCTATCACTTTGGTGTTCAGATATGCCAGGGAAGCATGCAAAGCCATTTCCTTAAAGTAACACTGGCTCTGAGCTTTGTAACTGTGCATCAATGATACGGGCTAAGCAAGGCGCACCCTGAAATGCATTCAGCAAACCTACCCAAATTTGCATTTAGGCAGAGCTTTTAAATTAACTATATCTTAGTTGAATTTGATCAGTGATGCACAGATTTTCCCATTGAGCACTTAGTTTTTACTTTGAGCAGCACAGGCTCAGTCTCACCTCACTATAGCAGCAGCAAACAAAGCTTTGCATTTTCTGTGTCTGTGAGGTGAGATGTGCAACACCTTGGTTGGAGAAACCAAGACATAAGGCGCATAAGTTTGCCCAAGGTCACCTAGCTCAGCTGAAGACACACCAAAATTGGAAGAAAAGGCGGAAGAAAAAACATTTTCTTCAAGGCTTCTAAGTCTGGTCTAAGGCTGTGTGAATCTAACCCAGGGATCTGTATACTTCTGAGCAAGAACGATATCGTAATGCAGAGTAGGTTTTGCAGACGCTCTGCTTCCCTTTGAGACCCCTAATACTCCCCTGGCAGCCATTGCAAATCATTGCACGGAGGAGCGTTATTTGGAAGGGGTCTAGTATACTTTGGTATTTTTAAAATGAGATTTACAGCTGGAGAGAAAAAAAATCCCACCAGCAGCAGCCAAGCTCCTGCAGACAAGCACTGGCTCCATGGACCACTTAGGCAACAGTCCCCTAGATTAATCCCTGCAAGGCCTTACCATATGTTTGACCTCCCTCCCATCACCACCAAAGCCAATGACAGTGCCTGAAGTTAAACATGTACATAGGATGTGGCAGATTTGGAGCCTTCACTTATTGTTCTTTTCTTGAGGCTTTAAGATGATTTTAATACTAAAGAACTCTTCTTTTTTTTTTTTTTCAAGTGCACTTCCTACTATTACATCTACTTGAATTCCTCCCCTTTCCTTTTACTTTTTCATTTGCTTTGGGGTTTATTGTACTGTTCGTTGTTTGGAGGTTTTTTTTGTCATTTTCTCTCAAGCCAATGCAAAAAGGAAAAACAAACAAAAATACAAGAAACACTCGTTTCTACACAGCAAAATAGACGGATGACAAATCAAAAAGTTTTATTTTTTTGTTGTGAATGACTTCTAGCACTGTGACAGTGATTATCTCCTGTAAGACTGTCTCCCAGCACTATCTGAAAAAAAGAGTTTCAGTCTGTGATTGTCAAAAACACCACAAAACCATCTCTATGGGCTTACATTCTTTGCTAGTCTTATACTTAATTATAAAACAGTTTCTAATACTCCACAATGCTCCCCTCCTGTGATCAAAGCACCAAGCCAGTACGGTTAATCTCCATGCCTTTTGGACCAGAAGTGGCATTCCTTCCTCGTTCCTGTGCTAACTGTGCACAGTCAATACCTCAGACATTCTTGATGCATAATGAATCACCATAATGTGGTTTTTAACTTAAGACTTGGAGCTAAAAAAGTGGTGTCCTTCTGTTTTATGGGTATGCTTCGTGCTCTCTTCACGCTCTCCTAATGTTCTCATTAGGGTAGCAGCTCCAGATGTGCACCCCGTATGTCCTGAGGGCGTTCCATGTGAAACTTGCTCCCACACACCTTCAGGACATGGACTTCTGAACAGATACATATACAGGTCCATATGAACACATCCTCTCCTCCTCCCCCTAAGCACACTGCGTAAAGGGAAAAGGAAACACAGGAGGTGAGTTCAGGAGATTTTAGCCAGTAAAAGCTTGGAATGCTTTTTTGGTAGCTTTTACAGCTTCAGCAAAACACTTGGCCCACTGCATGTTTTCCAGGCTTTTCTAGTACTGTTGGGAGGGACGTCCTGCAACCCTGCATCAACTCCAGTTTTGTTTTTCACTACTCACGGAGTGCCAGCTATCAGCCTGAGCCAGACCAAGAGAGGGCAGCTTACTGATGTTATGACAATGAATGCCATCCTCTAAGTGCAAACCAAGTAACCGACTGCAGTTCTCAACACAATCAACCACAAAATGTACAAAAGCACATCTTTTCCTGAAAAAAAAAAAAACAACAAGACCCACAACTGTTTACAAGCCTGAAATGCAGCTTTACATTTTTGTGATCTTCAAATGTAAAGAAAAAGAAAATTAGACATCAGCCCTGTGTTTCCCTTCCTACAAACTTGTTTACCCCACTCTCTCCCTGGATCACCAATGCATTTCTGCAAGACGCTTTTTATTATAGCTTTGCTCAGGCTCTGAAAATGGTTTGTTGATGTAAGGCAAAATTTCTTCACAATCTTTAAAGAAATCTCAAAAGATGCATGCCAGAAACAGAGCTATAAAAGCTGACACAGAGGGAGAAAATGCACTGAAGGGAGTTCTTTTATTCCATTAGGAATCTGGTTTATTTCAGAGTTTTTTGTTTCTGTTTTTTTATTATTTTTTTTATTTTTCCTTAGTTCTATTTTTTCCCCCAGTTTGCTTCCCATACATACATCTGGGGAAAAACAGCCTTCTACACACATGATTATAACCAAGATCTCTGTGCATTCTGGCCACGACAACAATAGAGTCTCTGATTTCAGAATCAGATTTAAAAAAAAAACCCACAACAGTGCCATGCTTTTGTTAGACCAGCAAGAGATATTCACACCAGATACATGATGCCTGGATCCCAGTGTGGACTTCTTGAGACTGAACCACTGCCTATGTTGGAAGCCTGCTGGATTCAACCACACCTTTAGTAAGGGAGCTACGTGTGCACCTGTTTTACAGTGATACTTATGCAGAGCTCCTCAAGCTTGAAAAATTAAAATGGAAGTTTCAAGAACTATTAACAAAACCTCAGATCCTTCTGTGACAACTAAAATGGATGCTTCGTGTTGATCTGCTGTCACAGCTGAGATTTTTAGCAACACTAGGGCAAGAATTTAGATAAAAACTATGTGTAGGCTCTAGAGAGTCAGTACAGGAGAGGAAAACAAAAAGGAATTGGCATTTTTATCAGAACATCAGATGCCAAACAACATGATCAAGAACCATTTAAGCATAACACAGAAACACCACATACTCATCATCTCAGCAGTAACAATGCTGCATAAATATTAGCTACCTAACTGAGTGCAACATTGGTGAAAATCTTACACTTTACCACTGTGCCACCACCTTTGCCTATGCCAGAAGTACTCCTTTACTGAGGCTGTGGAAAGCAGGAGCTTAATGGCTGTAGAAGCACAAGTATAGAAATGGGGACACGAATCTGACAGGCTTCTGCCACAGGGACACCATGGACTGATTCAGCACAAGACTCCTGGATATAACATACTAGTGTCAAACCTGGCTGCATGCCTTTTGAAGGAACAAAAAACCGTAGCTAACACGGCAGGCTACAACAGAGTCATTGGTGTTCCAATGCTCTGGACTCAAAAACTCCCAGAAAAACAAGTACCTAGAGAAGAGCATCTCCCACATCTGAAATGCCATCATGTGATCTTCAGTCTGAGGCAGCACTGCTGACCTTGCATCCTCCCAGAACCAATAGGTCAGGAGGGACTGGCTGGAACAAAGCTTACTGCATAACCTCACGGGAAACTGCAGCAGTCAAGTATGCTAGAAGGGGTTGCTCAGCAGAGGTACCTACGTGATTTTGCAACTTTTTGTGATCAAGAATGTACAGAATGAGTAACAGGGCTGGATTAGCACTCTTGAGGTCCCTCTCCAAGTACACTTAAACCATCCCTGATGTGCATGTCCGCCCTGTTCTTTACTTCAAAGGAAAGCTATAATTCAACTCACTGAAGTGCCTGTTCCAGTGTTGTCACTTTATCAAGTTTCCAAGTTTTTCCTATTACCCAACTCATATAAGAAGCTGTTTCTTGCCCTCTACTAGTGCTTGTGAAGAACGATAGCTCTCCATTATTTCTTCAAGGATTTCTGGCAGCTATTTGGTCAAACTTCGCTCTTTCTTCCTAAACACTTCACTCACAGCATCTCTCAGTTTCTCCTTTAGACTTTCTCCAACCTGTGTGCATTTATCCCAAAGCACAGTACTCCAAAACAAGTGCAGACCTACAAGGCTTCACCAGCACTGACTACAGCACAGTCCTTCTCTCCTATGTTTCATGGAAAACTCATTGTCAGCCTTCCAGATTTCAACAGTGTCAGAAGGATGATGCATCCAGTATGTGATTCAATCTATTGTCCAGATTCCCATGTGTCACACAGCTGCCTGGCCATTTGTTTTCATCATCTATTTCTACCTACTCTACTAGTCTTCCCCACACCTGTCTCCTTAATCTTCAGTTCTTTAAAGAGCATTTTTTCAGCCCAGAGCAACCTTTTAAAATTGTGCTCGTTTTCAGTTTTCCAAATATACCACATGTCATACATTTTAACCCATTCCTCTGTATACACGTAGTTACATATGCCAATTTAACTCAAACAGACAGCTTCTGGTGATGGATAGAAAACTAGAAAATTATTAAAGAAAACTGCAAGGTAATGCTCTCTTTGAAACATCATCACAGCTGATAAATATGCAGTTATAACTGTGCAATACTCTATCGCCGTTCTGTGGCCACATGACAATGACTTCATTTAGTCGGCATTGCTTCCTGGCTTATTTCCAACACATATGCAAAAATCTAAATAAACCTGAGATAAGTTACAGCTCCTGTTTCCCTCTCACCAAACCGTTTATTCTTACTAAGACAAGAAATTAGCTAGGAAACTTAAGTAAAATGAAGGGATCCAAGAGACTTAAGAAATTAATTTTCAGCTTTGCTGATCTTGTGAGATCTTGCAGGTCACGCAACTCTGAGAGCAAAAGATCTATGACAAAACTTAATATTTCAATGTAAAAATGAGCAGCATCAGAGCTCATGAAGTAATTACATCCACATGCTCCTGGAAGGAATGGTTCCACAGAACTTAAGAGAACCCTTTACAGTTTTTAAAAACCTCCCATAGAACATAATAAGAAACTGTACCTTTTGAACAAGACTAGAGACATTGTTACAAGACGACGTGGAAGAGGAATATATGTTAAAGTAAATGTGAAGCCATTTCACAGTTGTTTCTATGTGACATTTTACACTTTGGATTACACTGGTGTAAAATCTCTATGATGTTGAGCTCCAGTTTTCTTTAGTCCATAAACTCCTCTGAATACCTTTAGAGACCTGTCTTGCATTCCTGGCATATTCACGCTACATGCTTGAAGTCAAACAGGACTCCAAGTGAGATAATTGGTACAATTTTATTAAGTAAATAATTCTTCCTTGCAGTATTTTTGTCAAAAGCTGGAACTTATTTACTCCCTACCGACTTTGTCCCTTGCCACTTGGCAAGGATTTGTTCTATTCACATCTTTTTAAACAGAGCTAAAAATAAAAAGATTGAGAAAAAAAAAAAAGATTAAACAATCATTCATGGTATTAATTTTCTTCATATTAGTTCATCATATTAATTTATGAAGTCAAGCCATGGTAATTCTGTCTTTGGTACCAGTGTGATAGTTAGTCAGTTCTGATGAAAGGGTTTGTCAGTGTGTCATTTCTAGGAAATTACACAGCAATAAACAGAATCGTGTGTTTTTAACATATTCAGTAACTACCTAACCCCAAAATGAATTCCTTACACGCTGAAGTACAAGCTCTTCTAAACTCCTTCAGATCAGACCCTTTCCCAACTCTTTACTGTATGCCAAGGAACTCCTCCAGCGGAGTGAATTTCTATCTACATGAGCAAGGAATGCAGCCCAAAAAGAGACTGATGGAGTCAAACAGTTACTGCTGAGAACGCAACCCTGAAAGCCCTGAGAAGTGGGTGCTAGTTCTGGGACATCTTGCTTCATCCTGAAGCCTGAATGCTCACTACTTGTTGCTTCTTTAGGTGTTCTGCTGCAGTGTATCTTTTGCTTTTGTTTCATCTGAAAGTAACTGTTTCATATGCCTGTGATAGTAACTAAAGCATGGTAAGTGAGGACTAAGAAGAGAGTTGTTTCCAAAGTGAGTGTCTGACTTCAATGAAAATGCTAATGTAGATGAACTCACTGGCCAGTGAAGAGGCACTCACCCTCCACCTTCCCCATATCCTGAGGTATCTCCTTTCCAAAGCAACCCATGCCACTTTGAGGAGGGGCATCAAGCTGCCCACTGGATTCTCAGTCATCAAGGGTTTGGACACATCACATTGTCCCCCATTTTCAGGATTACATCTACAGCAATCCAGTTCTTTTCAGTGCATTACTTTGAAATATTCAAAATACAATTCTGGTTAACAAGGAAATAGGCATTTACAGAGTCCCAGGCTTCTACATAAAGGCTTAAATTAAAATTAGACAACAGAAAGATGTTGAGTTTGCTCAGCTTCAAACTTCCAAGTGACACCAAGCTGGAGCAAAATGATGCTACTCTGTCTTCGAATGATATGCTGGCATTAAGTTTTTCTTGATACAAACAGGCCTTTGCGATCAATTGAGATGGAAAACTTAAACAAATGCCTCATGACTCTCAAAACAGAAAACACATAAATCCAAGCAGCCATTGCAATCAGCTGTAGCTCTTCTAATATTTCACTTCTTGAAAATGGGAGCATCTAGAATAAAGGGTCTAACAGTTTTCATTACTACACAACAACTTCAAGCTAAGTTGCTGTATGCAAGTTTGTGAGAGGGAGACGTTTGCAAGACTCATGTTTTTTCAGCAAACAAAGCATGGTAGACCTGCAGAATCCCAAAATTTAGTTTGGTAAGACGTGCATTGCTCTAAACAGAAAATAATATACAGACCAGAGGAATGCTTGCCTCAGGGAAAGCTGACAATAGAACGATACACGCATGGTGTTGGGTAATCAAGACGATTTGCATCTAGTTGGTTGCAAATTTTTCAGCAGACAAATAATTCCCCCAAGAATGACTATTTCCAGCACATCTACCAGAAGTTAATCATTTGTGGAACAGACTATTGTTTTTCATAATCGAATACTGGTGTTTTTAAAAGGCACGACTCTCAGAAATGATTGACTGGAATTAACAGGGGGTCTATGATTTGACCTCAAAAATTGGAGAAATAACGATAAACAATAGGGTAAACATGAGCTGAAACAGTAGCGAGAGACTTAAAACCACAAATCTGTGCTCCTCTCAACATTCAGCTTTTGATGCTAAAGATTCATTGAATCAGTGCAATTTACAATAGTCTAACCATTCTCCCTAAAATAAATTCAGGCTTTATAAATTGAAAAGCTGCAGAGAGAACTCTCCAAATTATAGGACAGAATTGTACACAGCACAATAAAAAGTCGATAGATTTAAAGGGGAAAAAAAATAAAAGGGAAAAAAGTAAACCCCAGTTCCTACTGGATTCTATTGTGGGACATCTACAGACTGCCTCCCTGCCCCAGTGTCGCAGCTGAGGAGTTACATGCCAAGGCAGATGGAGGAGCAACCCTCTCATACATAGAAGAGACACGGGCACCCCTTCTCCTCTGCACCTACAAGTGCCTCTGCCACCTGGGTTATCAGCAAGGGAGTGATAATAAAAAGTGCTGCAATGGAAAAGACAATACAGCTCTCTTCCGTAAAAATTGCTGATTTCTTATTATGTCATCGCTTACTTCAGGGTGACCTTATGCAGGTGAAATTCTCTGAATCCTGTACAATTATGCTGAGATGGTGAGAGTTTTCCAGGCAGACATGTTTACTCTTAGGCTAATGCTTTGTCAGACTCGAAGGGATGCCACCAAGTGCCTGACTTGGCTATGCAGGATGGCCACGGCCTGCAGATAATCAGCAAGATTGTACAGAGTGTGACTGAAGCTGACAGGGAACACCTGCTCCCCATCAGCTCAGATTTGTTTACACTTTAGGCTCCAAAGTTTATTTTCTTTCCTACAAATGAGATTCCTTCAAAAGCACCTGCTAGTATCTTGACAAGCATTCTCTGATTTTGTGAGCAAATACCTCACTTCTAGGGCCATGTTCCTCTCCCTTTCGACATGTGGCCAAACTGAGAAAGCAAGGCTGGTCTCCAGGGCTTTTCAGGAGAATGGCAGAAAGTTCAACTTAATCCAGAGTTTTACATTTCTTACAAATCCATATTGCTACCACTGTGCTTACAGGCAAAAGAATAAACTCAGCAAAAATCTGGCCTAAGCCACTCTCCAGAGGAATCAGCTTGTGACCTGGACCTGATGGGGAAAAAAGAAAAGAAATGTAATCTCCAAAGCAGAAACACAGGACAGCAGCACTAACTTATCCAACAACCCTTTATGAAAGATGCATGAAACAAAGATTTTTTAAAATAAAAGACATTTCACATTCTTCGGGTCCTAGAGTGACAATCAGCAGTCCCCTAATCTGCTGCAAACATATGCAATATTCATACAGTGATGCACTGAGCAAGCACATAATGCTTATTCAGAACCACAACGATTAACGTTTTGTTTATGGGAAATTTGGGAGTTGAGCAGGGAAAGAGACATGGCCACTGGTTGCTCTCTCCTACTTGAAAATGTAAACTGGCTCAAGCCCAACAGTGCTGAGTTGCGTGGATTCCTGACCACCAGCACAACACAGGCCCAGACTGTGTCAAAACAGATGGTACTTAAAACTGCAAGAGCACTGCATTAGCCATCCTCTAAAACCCAGCCTTGTTGTCTGAGTTCCCACTTGCTGTGTCTGTGACTTGTGATGTATAAATTGCAGATTCTTATTTATATGCAATAGCATATGGTACTCTGACATTTGAGGAGTATCAGATGTACACACACGTAAATAAATCAATAATTCAGCACTCTATATTTATGGCAACTTCAATAACTTCCCCGTCTACTGGAAGCCATAATAAATAATTGCTTTATTTTACAGAGAATATTAACTGACTGTAATAGTTCCTTTTCAATTCACTGCAATTTCAATTTACTGAAATGAGACAATCAAAACTGTTCACTGATGTTTTTTTTCACTTCATTAAATCACAATCAATAGGGGGAAAAAAGAGTGATGTTTACACCTATAACATCATGAAAAGAGTTATTATTCAAAGCAAGAACTCTAGAAAAAAAAGCATCATTTAAATCCTTCAGCCTCTATTTTTAATATCCTAGCCTAACTGTATCAAACATTATCACTATTTCCAGCTTTATACACAGTTTCATGTTTATCACCAGATTTAATACCTCTAATTTATGGAGATATCTTAGGCAGTAGGCTTAAAGACAATGGAAGCATTAGGAAACAAGAAATATTTGTCATCATGATAAAAGACAAAGTTACTTTATTTTACAGAGCCCCAAGAAGTGATCCATGCAGGGCACCTCATGAGCTTACAACAAATATCTAAAGAGGGGGGCTGTAAAGAAGCCAGGCTCTTTTGAGTGGTACCCACTGCTAGGACAAGAGACATCAGGAACAACTGGGACACAGGAAGTTCCCTCTGAACATCAGGAAGCATTTCGTTAAAAGATGAATACACTGAAGGTCCTTGTAGCTTATAACTTCAGTATGAAAGGCAGTGTTCTCTGACCTCTGTCCTCAGTAGCACACAGAATTGCTAGTCTTCCTTCTCAGCACAGGAAAAGTACTATATTCTCTGTCTTCATCCCTTTGTGGTAAAAGCATAGCTGAGACTAAAGATTTCTGGGCTGGATGCATTATTTTAAGCTTGTGGACAAGGACTATGCGCACTACTAAATTTGTACTGACGTCTCAGTGAATTCTCAGATAGAATCACTTCAGTTCAATCAGTGCTTCTTAAGAGGGACTTCAGAAGTCAGGATGATTGACAGGAAGCACAGATGAAAACCGTGCTTGGTTAAGCTGCAGAGAGAGGAAAACACTGTCCTACTGGCACAACACTACTAGATTCTATTAGCGAAGTGATGGCAGGGCTGCGTTTACCAGAAATGTGATGTAAATTAATTTATATTTAATGAGCCTCAGGTTCTAGACAAGGCATTTGATACCGTGCGGCAGTTCCGCTAGGTACTGAAGTTTCAGGTGAACAAACTACGGTAATGACTTCATCTCCTCCTTCCCACTCGCACAAGACTTCAAGCAACAGCCTTGCACAAAGAAGAAATCTTAGAAAAATGTATTTCTGGCATTTTTCAGTATAATTTGGAAACATGGAGCACAGCCAACAAAGAAAGATCAGTAAGGCACAGTTTAAAACTTCTACTGAGGAGGTTAAAAGAGTTTGTATTAGGAAATGTTTTTGATACCCACACTGACTTCACATTTTCCATCTCACTGGCTTTACAAGCACAGAGGCTGATACTGCAGTATCTGGGTGCCAAGTCCTTCCTGAGATGTGCAGAGTCCCCTGCACTACTGGTGACTGCCAGAAGGTTAGAGCAGCCAGTGACTCAGTGGATCCCAGCTCCCCCACTTCACACTAAAACTGAAGCACTGCAATCTCGACTCACTCACTCTGTTCTATTTGTGGCAGAGTCTTTTTCTGCTAACATCACTAATTGCCTGGAAAGTATTTCCCTCATTTCCTTATGCTGAGCTGCACTTCACTCATGCTGGATGTGTGACTATTTAGAGCATGTACCATGTATAGTAACGTGTGGCTGTGAAAGCATTACCATGAGAAAAACTGAATGAAGAAATGGAATGAGATTTCTAACACTGCTACGACTAAGCTACTACAATGCAGTTAAAAATACATTTTAACTTGTTCCTTCACTTTAATTCCATTTACAGAAGTGTCAACCATAGACAAGAGAGTAATAATACTGGTATTACACACAAATCAGGAAAATACTTGTGTAACTCTGAGGGTGATTCTAGAACTACAAAATGTAAAGGTTGCCACTATTTAATCTTACCTACTCTGAAAGAAAGTGAAATCTGTTGCCAAATCCTCATTACTCTGGTAGTTTGTGGGTATAGGTGTCTGCATCATAAGCTGTATCTCTGGTTCAGTTTGGACTGACTGTTTTGACATAGGACATGGAAGGAAATGAAGGTGAAAAGGGCATTAAATGACAGGATGTTCTTAGTGACAGGAGTGTAGATGCAGCTTGTGTCTTATAGAGGTCTGTAGCAATAAAGCACAGAAATCTTTCCATTTGAATATTGCTCTGCTAAGTTTTCCTTAGAAGCATCTCCATACCACATGAAATGAGTCTTTTGTTCACTACTTGCTGAAACAGAATGCTGTTCATCAACCAGGAGACAGAAAACAAGCTATTATTAGTAGTCAGAAAACTTCTTTACTCATGGGTTTTGTAGTACATGAATTCTGTCAGCGCAGCATCAGATGGCGGTTTAACTGCATAAATACCTAAGAGAAAGTAGTTTACACCTTACAGAAAGGCACTGCCACAGGGTCTACATGAGCAGAGTTCATGGCTCATGGTCAGACAGATGGCTTATACTGAGCAAAATCCTGCCTCTACCATCCTGCCTTTTTAAGGAAAACACAAGTCTTTACATTTATTGAAATGAAGCAATATTTGACTCACAAAGTCTCTACAGTGAATGGCCTGTGCTGGTTCAGAAATCTCTATTTCATAAATGCTGGAAAGAGAGAAGATTGTATTCCCAAATGATCTGCTGTGTTATAAAATAGCCCGAAGCTATCTGAAAACCACACAGTGAGAAAAGGCTTCAGAGAGGTGTGCAGTGCTTCCACCCAAGAGGGCTGATTCTTACAGACCTTCTTCACAGACCTTAGCTCTCCCTTCTTCCAAAACTAAGGTGAGATGCCTGCCTTGGAATTGAGCACGCTCTGATCCATTAGTCATTTCTCCTCATTACTCTTTGTATCTACAGTATTCACTGGTGATGTGATTGAGACTTCTTTACTGAGTATAATGAGTTTCATGCAAGTGCAACAGTAACTGGGGAACAATTCAGACACAGTAAGTTATTTTAGCTGAGACCACAGCTGGCAAATCTCTGCTTTGGCAAATCGCTTACGTCCTTGTAATGCAAGGAAGCCTTGTCTGCCTGCAGCACACTTCAGCATGGTTACCACCTTTCTTTGTGAAGGGCTATTTAATCCTCAAAGGGAATCTAGATACTTGTTTATGAAGAACTCCAAATATCAATACCATAGAGCAACCTCATCACACCTGAACTGCATCCAGCAGCCTTGCTATACACACAGGTGTAGATGGATGAAGCATGAGATTACTGCTGATACCAAAAACAGATCTAGGAGTAGCTGGCATTGAGATGACCGGGTGGTCCAGCTTCGGCAAATCATCTAAATAATATCACCTTATAACATAGGAAAGTGATCACATCTGTGGCGTGCATCTGAAACCAACTGTATTAAGAGGGAAGTGAAAGACAACCAGTCATCTTGAAGAAAGCCATCATCTGTACAAACCAGCTGCTTTCTGGCTGGGGGTGACTGTGGGGACTGCTACAAGCAGGATGGACAGCTCAGGGGTGCACATGAGCTGCTGCAGATGTATACAAGCAGGGAACTGGCACCCTCAGACAGGGCAGGGGCACTTGTAACCCACACTTGCTGGTGGAGATGGTTTGTGCAGTAGTGCTGTGTAGCATTGCTGTGGACCTGTGGGAGTGAGAGACCAGAACTCTGAGGGGATTAGTTATTTGAAGTTGCTTATTTATAGTTGTTTATTAACAGATCCCAAGTTCCCAGTGTTGTGATTTATCTGTGACATACTCATCCCTGATGTATAGTTCATTGACTGCTGATTAATTTCATGCCTTTAATAAAAAGCTTCAATCTTAGCTTTGGTTTAAAATATATTAACTGAATAGCATTCCCATGCAGCACACGGCTGTTATTCATCACTCACTGCTCTTTGTTCCGGATATATATTATTAAGGATGAGAAATCTGACCTACAGCTGGTGTTGATGAGAATTTAAAAATAAAGCTAAGGATTAAAGAACATTGTTTAACCAGCTGCAGCAAACCACAGTGTAGAAAAGGTGTGGATAACTCCATCAGCAACCTAGCTCTCAGCCCAGATATGTGCAGCACCAGCAGCATTACACAGTGGGGCAACAGAGAGATTCTTCACATCTTCACTGAGGAACAAGGCTCTGACTTAGTGAGAACCACAGCTGCTGCACTGTCTGGCTCTCCAGGAAGAGAACTCAACCTTGGAATAATCCAATTATCTCTCCACATATATATGTGCATGTTATTTCCATATATAACTATATCTGGCTGTATTTATGAGCAGATTACTACAACTGCAGATGGCCAGTAATGAAAGAGTGGTTCTGAATTTTCTTGCTAAGTATGGAAAGAGCTGAAAGCCATAGAAGCACTAGAGATGAACAAAAAGTTTACCCTTCATTTATGAAAGTGTGCACCAGGGGAAAACAATATACAACTAAGATGGCTAGAATGTAAAATTAAAGACAATTAGATATATTATTTCAATTATTTTGCTAGAGAGGGGTGCTGAATTCCAAATGAGGATATTCTGCCCAATCTCTCAGTTTCAATGGAAGGATTTTACATCATTAGCTTTATCTTTCTTGCTCTGTTATTTTTTTTAGTCTTAAAATACTTAAGATGAAGAATTGGTATGTTACAGTAGACTAGCCTCTGCAGAATTATAAAAAAATTAACCCATTTTTAAGCTGATTTAAGTTTAGTTTATTACGCTAAAATGAATTAAAGCTTAATTAGATAAGCTAGAGAATATTTTTCTGACAAGTATTTCATATACTTTTACAATAAGGGGCACTTCAGCGGGCTTCATCCAGTATGCATACAACTGAGACATCTTTCCACAGCAACTCTCAAAGAACAGGTATTTGCTGTAAAACATTAGGAGATTCCGAATACATAAATACTGTGACTGTAAAGTTGTGCCATGAAGTCTAGGGAGTATCCAGTGTAGATCCTTGCATCTCAGCCTGGCAACTGACCATGCTACCATCTTTTCTAGGTTCCTACCTATTGGAATTCTCCCATATTACACATCGCCCTTTTCAGCAATACAAGCAGTACAAGCACAGGACCAACATACTCGAAGAATGATCTCGGGTAGTAGCTGGTACTCAGCCGAGCCTCAGTGCCCCAGCAGGAGATGTACTAACAAAGGATCTCAACTTCCCATCATGGGAAATCCAGAGCTGGGGCAGCCACAGAAAGCCCAGCTACTGTTGTGGGAGACATGCTGCAGAAATGGGACATGTTCCCACATTATGGAAAGCATAGTGGTTTCTGAGGATAACACACTCAAGAAGCTGGCTTCAGTGTGTAAAAGGGCTGCCATTTCACTCATTTCCCTTTTGTAATCCTTCTGTCCGAACCTATAACTACTGCACAATATGATGTCAAAAACATCATACAGATAATGACGAGTGGAGCCAAAGGATGAAGCCAGACATTTATTCTTATGTTTTTACTGATATAAACTGGATTAGGAAATTCAGTTTATACTTAATTGTGTATCTTAAACTAAGCTGTTGTAACTATTACACTAACCTACATGGAATTCAGATGCTGCTGGCTGTCTCAGCAACCTTGATGTCAATTCATATTCTGCTTCTTTCAAAAGGCTGCATCCAAAAGAAACACTGCATCAACATTCCACAAATATGTTGTAAAGACTTACCCAGCACGTGCTCTGACAATCAGGCACAATTTTATGAGTCAGAGTGAACTTAAGCAAGAGACCTGATGCTGCTGCATTTGACAGTTTCAGCACTCTGAGAAAATAAACTGCCTGTCTTCTTCTGATAGATGAACAGGACATCTCAGCAGATTGGCTTCATGCTTCCCACCAACATGCTCACAGCCAGCACAGCACCCAGCAGGACTGAATAGCCTCTTCAGCAAGTGGCATGTGTGTGCTCTTCTTAACCTGGGGAAGCTCCACAGGGAAGCTCCACAGAGAAGCTCCACTGCACCTAAGCTAAATCCTTCATCAGCATGCCCTCCACAGTACTGACTGCATTCCCACCCAAGCTTTGGCAGCTTACTGATCACACTGAGTAAATCAACAATAATCAGTCAGCAGCCTGAGAAGGAGCTCTCAGATGGCAAGCACAAGCTGGGCTCTGAAGAGGTATTTCTTTGCAGTTGTGCATTCTGTTTCCACAGTGCTAAAGCAAAAGAGGCTTACAGAGCTGAAGATTTCTTTTCTCACTGGAATATCACAGGTTGGCATGACCATGTGGTTCCCACCAACTTGACTGTCTAACTTTTCTCTGTCATACCCTAGAAACCAGAGTGAACAATGCATCTAATAGTTGTGTTCATCTTGCTAAGTATCAATCTGTGTCCTGAGGTCTCTCTAATTGTCTATGCATGCAAATATTGCTGCTAAATGCAATCTGTTGTTTCCCAACATCAGCTGTAAAATCAGTGCAGTTGTAGATAGACTTAACTTGCCTACTATCAGAAGCATTAGTTGCAGCAGACAAAATCTGAATATGCAGATACAGAATGCTTTAAAGAAAAAAAAAAAAAGTAGATTGTAGATGCTTGGGAAAAAGTCTGATGCATAATAAAACAAAACCTCCTGAAAACCCTCAAGTTAGAGATGCTAGCCGAGTTAAAACCCTCTGGACACATTACAGTGCCTGCAAAATTATGCAGGTTGAAAGCACAAGCATCTTGTAATCAACTCTAAAATACCTGGGAACCCTAAGTTTAATGATTTGAAATACAGGAATTTTTCAGCTACAGCTTTGTTCATTTGCATGGCTGAATATATCCAAGCAATGAGATTCTGCTAGTAATCCCATAATCATAGAATCATGGAATATCCTGAGTTGGAAGGGACCCACAAAGATCATGGAGTCAAACTCCTGGCTCCACACAGGACCACCCAAAATCCAAACCGTGTTTGAGGGCAGTGTCCAAACAGCTCCACAGCATGTGAGGTTGTTCCCACTGCTCTCTGGTGCAGTCCCTGTCCCTAAACCCAATCTCTCCTAAACCAGGGAGTTATCTGGTGTTAAGGGTCTGGGGTAGGAAGGCTAAGTTATAGCTTTTACTACTGCTTTCTACCATCTGGCCAAACATGACACATTTCAGTTTTTTATATACTGTACTATAAACACATACTAAATTTAACTTTTGTATACGAGCCTTACACCTGCAAAATCCAAAGTATTGAGCTGCACATAATAAGAGAGATTTACCATACATGGGATGGTTTGTTTGTGCCTCTAACTCCTCTCCAACAACACCACCCATCACCATGGCTTTCTGCTGAGAATCTCCCAGAGCTTGCTGCTATAAACACACATAGCAAAGCGCTGCTAGCAAGTAAACTTGGCAGAGGCCTGCAAAATACACAACTTAACAATCAAGGGCCTTGTTGAGTTGTGCTTTTATTGAATGCAACCACGGCCCTTGTCTCCCCTTTCTGTTTATAAGGCTTACCAAGTACATAAACTATTGCTCTTACATTATGAGGACCCACATTTATGACAGCAATTATCCTTTGTTTGTTTAGAAAGGCTATTTGTCTGTCTCCTGTATTCTAAATGCCTCCCTGCCTCCATTGCCTAAAGGGAAGCAAGATGTTTGGATTTTTATTTGAGGGTGGGCTCCATCTGAAGTTCCCTTAATGAGAGGAAATCTCTGCCATACCACTGGGTGGGAGAGGAGGAGAGGGGAGAGATAAAGCCCTGTTCCAGATCAAATGGAAGCTGGGCAAGGGATCTGTTTGAAGGAACAGATAACGTGATTGCTTTTATACCTCTATAAAGCTCATTATAAAGTCAGGCTGGTTTTGCTTAAAAATTCATTCTATGAATCCATAAAGAAGTGCCTTGTTGTCACTGTGCACTAGAGCAGGGTAGGGACTGAACACTTGCCTGGCCCTTCTCTGTGCTGATGAGATGAGAACTCACTACAGGGGGATTAAAAAGAGCATGCTATCCCTGGAGGTTACATGAAACTATGACTTCCAAAAGAATAAAATATATATTTGTAACACTTCTCTATTTGGAATTAATACTGCCAACATAAAACCTTTGAGGTCTGCAAGTGAGCATACTTGGCTGACTGACTATACTTCCCAGTGAGTTGTCAAGTACCTAGCACAGATAGATTTCCTTTAATGGGTTCAGAAAAATGATCCTACATATCCGCTGTGTCATTCCTATAGCTCCTACAAGTCTTTAGATCTGAACAGACCTGAGGCCTGCAGCCAGCCCCAAGGAGCACTGCTCTTCCTTCCTCACCAGAACTTGCATTACTCTCTCTCTGCTACACAAGGCAACACTCAGATGGAGGCTTTGAAGCCATTTATTTATTGAAAGCTTAGTTGCCTGTAAAACAGCAGCAGGGAAAGGTAACATAAACTTTAGTTCCCTCCTTTCCTCAGTCACATTTAGCACAGGCAGCAATGATCTAAACTGTGCTGTAACGTGAGATGTTCTGTATAACTAGAAACTCTCCATCACACTTTGAAGTGTGAAACTCAACATAAGACATTCTAGGAGAGAAATCTGGTACACATCTAGAGGAGTGGATCTGTCACCTTGGAAAAAAAAAATCATTTTACCACAAGCACTGTAGAACTGAGCCAAAAGAAGGGAACTCACAGGGCTGGGGGATGCAAGGAAAGCCAGTTGGTGGAAGGAGTCCCTACATACCCACCAGCCACCACAGCACAGAACAGAAATGAGCATTGAAAAGATCTCAGGGGAAAGCTGTAGTTGTTCTTATCAACAAACCTTGATGAGAAGACACTATGGAAGTGAAACATGTTTTCTATATAAAAGGACTCTTAAATGACAAGGAAAACTCAAGCCTTAAGGTAGAGTTCAGTGGTAGTTTTGTTCTCCATGTAGCAACTGCGCATCACCCAGGAGACTCCTTCCCTAAAATTCTATGCGTTAGTGCAGAGAAAACATCAACACTTGCAGGACAAAAGTGCATTTTGCCCTTTAAAAGCTAGAAGATAGTGGCATTCATTAATATGGTTTGCATGTCCAATTGCAAGATGATTAGCAGATATGTTGTAATAGGAGTTTCTGGCACTCATGCTAGACTATAATAAACAAGCTTATCTTCTGTGAGGCAAGATAACCCATACTCTCAAACAAGGCACCTCTGAAATAAAATTACAAATTCCCCTTCTCTTGGAACCTGCTTCCAAGGTTAAATGATTGCATTCACATTTTTAGTAGAAATATGAAATATTAATCCTGAAAAGCATAAAGATGAGATCATACAATAACCAAATGCCATTCCTTTTTTTTTTTTTTTTTTCCCAGAAGCAGTCTTTTTAACTCCCTAGTCCTTAATTTACCTTTTTTTTTTTTTTTTTTTTCCACGGTCAACAACTGTTTTTATGAAGTAACTTTACGCCATGTCCTAAACATGAATTTTATAGAAAGCTTTTGCTGTAAAAGAGTTGTCTGGTTTGATTAATAGTCATCTTGAACAGGAAATACTTGAATAATGTGAATACATCTTGGACACGGATCTGGCTCACAGCAGGTCTTTTGTGCTTGAGAGATTAACCTGGAACTGTTCCCACTGATAGTGCTTTAAGCAACCCTGCTGGACTGCGATGTGCAGGAGACTAGAAACTCCTTCTGTAAATTTTAAACCATTTGGATTGAGAAGGGAATTTACACAAGTTCCACCAGCTACAGACAAAGATAGAAACTGCGCCATTACTGAGCTGTATTGGTGTTTTGGTCATAGCATCTCAACCCTTACACAGTAAGAGTTAATGCAGACATTAAAGGAAGGACCCAGACTGTTCAGCATGCTCATAGCTAATCAAGAAAATGCAATTAATGGGAAAATAATCAATATGATTGTAAGCTATTCAAATAAGTAAAGATAAGGACTTACTCTGAGGGACTGCAGAAAAATCTTAATCACATTCTGTTACTGGACATAACACTGACAAGTAACTCAGTAGTAAGATGTGAATGAAATTCATTCAGGACAAACCTACAGGCATACACATGGAAACATACAATTTTGCATATCAAATGACAGAGCAGACAGTTGCCACTCAGAAGGAAGATCTTAGGATTATAATGGACAGTTACATACATTATGTAGTTCCAAGTAAATTTTGTTTCAAAGAAGCAAAGAAAAAATAGCAAAAGCAAAATGCTAAAATGGAAATTTAAATAGGAAAGGAATAAATACTAAGAAAAGATAAATCAATCATCATCACAAAGCAACAGTACAATTCAGTGCTGTGCGCAGTTCTGGTCTTCTCATAGTAATTCAGTACAAGTAGTGATGGTACAGAGAACACTGATGACAATCAAGGGCAAGAAACAGCTTTTGCATGAAAAATAATTAAATGTTCTTCAGTTAGAAAAGGAGACAATTGAAAAACAAAATGTTGAAGTTCTGTGAGGTCATGAGTGTAGAAGAGCTGTACAGCATTTACTCTTGCATTAGAGAACAGAAGAGTCAAACCAGATACTGACAGGCTCAGAATAAGATGGCAGCGAGGTGGGACTTCACATAAGCTGGAGCTGGATGATGGTAACATTTGCAGAACAAGAGTCATCACCTCTCTTCCTGCTCTATGCATAATGCTTATTGTTCTTGTTCAGCTCCATTGTTTTACAACTCACTCCTTCCTCTCCTCATATGGCTTTTAAATCATGCAAGAATACCATATAAGCTCTTCCAATAAATATATGACTGAAAACACATTCTACTGCAAGTGTGAAGATTTGCTGACTCTTCTATAGAGTACAGCAAGCATGATTAAATGTGATGAGAGCTCTCAAGCCCTAAAGCTGAGGTAGGTGCAATTAAATGTCCCTTTTTGCAAGAACAACTGAAGCCAAATGGTAGTGAAAAACTGGTAAGGGCCAGGAGTTAAAAAAGTAAGCTGTGAACCAGGTCAAGGAAAGGTTAAGTTGTAAACAGACAATCTGGCATTTAGAACTAAAAAAAGATAATAATCTGCAGTCAATTGCTTAAGCTGATAAATATTATGCTTCCTAATAAGTGTCTGAAAAAGAGGGAAAAAGGACAGCAGGAGATGATAGGCATTTTCTGATGCCAGCACAAAAGGAAGGCTGACCTAGGTAACACAGATGTCAGCAATGAAAGTAAGGAGAATGGCACCTATGGACAAGTCATGCATGGATGAGCCTTCAGCTTGCCAGCACCACTTACAGCCTTCCCGATATTGTGAGAAATGAAAGAATAATTCTCAGATCAATCCTCGGAAACAGTCTACCTACCACCTATGCAACAGCCAATGGGTCAAGCTAGCATTATTTCAAATAAATATAAAGTTTTTCAAAGCTGACCAAGCTTTCTGGTTTAAGTTTTTAAGTTTCCACCAAAGACCATCTGTAAAAATCATACAGGAGAGTTGTGAACCATTCCTGACCACCTGCTGTGCTGTACCACAACTCTGGTGGAAACAAGGGAAATTTTATTTCCCCACAAGACTCTGCAAGACAAAAGCATCCACAGAATAGCCGGTGCTAGACACTGCTTTCATTAAAACCGAGTCAAAGTGGAAAGGAGAGTATTTTCCCAGCTATCCAGATCTCAGGATGAGTACACAGAACTGTAGTAGGTTTGTGGTAAGAAAATACAATGCCTAACACTAATATGATCTGCACATTTGTGCTTAATTATTTCAAAGAAAAAGATGCAATGCATAAGAAAGATGAATAATCTCTTCAGGGTATGAGAAGCAACAGAAACTGAGGGACAGGCTTATGCAAGCAGATCACCTATTGAAGCCCCCACCTGGGAAAGCTTGACATGGAAAAAGCAATTCATTTCCAGAGAATGAAGCAGAAAAAGCTGCTGATGTAACTTGAAGAAAGGAAAAGAGCACTGGTGGGGAAGGAAGCATGAACCCCAGTAACTGCATCTGCTTTGAGACCACAGGCAGCTATCAGGCAGCCTAAGCCACGCTGGTGCCATTTCTGTAGAGTTAATTCACAGATTAAGTGCACAGTGACATTTCCCCAGAATGTATTTCCCCCTTTGCTATTTCTCCACTCAGGCTCATGCCTGAGTTCCTTCAGAAATCAGAGACACCCCAGGACTCCAGATGGGCTCCCAGGGAATGATGAGCCTTGCACACATTAAGCACTGCCACCCAAAACACAACTCATCTTCCTCAAACGCGCTGATGTTGTGGTGCCTTCAGTCCCATGCAGCTACGCCCAGCGTCCCTAAGCAGTGCCCACGTGCACAGAAAGCAGCTTTTGCTGTCCTACAGCTACGAGCGCTGCTCTCAAGTGGAGCCGGATGACATCTAAAGCAGTGTAAGAGGCCAAGGGTGTGCTGAGAGTGCAGGGAACTCACGCCCATTGAGTGCTTTAATCCCAGGAAGGGAGCAGTCAGTCTTAAGTGAAGCTGATTCAGTGAATTGTTCACGCTGACCTTCAGCACTGCCGCATTTCTACCAGGGTAGAAAGGTCACTTCTGCAATTACGAGCAACTCTATCAAAAACATTATTTTTACAGCAGTGCTGAGAACACAGCAGCTCTGTGATTGATAAAACAAGGAAACTCCACCAAGGTGATTTCAAAGGCTTTGTTAAGAGGAAGAAGGTAGGGAGAGCCACTTAGTGAAAAAGCAGCAAAACAAAACACGTACTGCACAGAGTCCACAGGACTTCAGTCTCCATATTTTAGAACACTTTTTTTCAGTGCCATTAATGTTTCTGAAACAATCTGCAGCATGCAAGGAAAGATGAAGAGTCCCATAATTAAATTAGGTTAGAGCCAAGATCCCCTTAGGCTATTTGTAAAGGAAGACGTACCATCTAACAATTCTATTACATTGCTTGTTTGCTTGCTTAAGTATTTTGAATGCCTGTGTAGGGAATAGATACATGAATAGTCAAAGGTGGCATTCACCCTGGCAGCACCAGAACAGTAATGAGTAGGACTTAATCAAGGGCCCAGGGGCCTTTACAGCCACACAGTCAACCTTCCTGTTTACATCCTCCTCTCCATGGTGTATGGGCAGGTTTAGCAGCAGAGCCCAGCAGGGTCTCCTCCCATGGGAGCGAGTGCTGCGGTCTCAATCTCACACATCAGAGCACTCGGTGAGAACCAAGACGTTCACGAACTCAGCATCAGAAAACAAATTACAGATATATTCTGATGCTCAGTCTGAATCATGAGGAATATGGTTCCTGTAGTAAGGAGGAACACCCCCATAAGAGAAACCTATTTCCTTCATTAGTTTATATGGTTCATTATCAGCAAGGCAAATCACCATCACCAGGACAGACAGTTGCAGTATTATCAACACACACAAAAATAATTGGGAGAAATCCTATCGTGTTGTCATGACAAGTATATAGAGCATCACAGTATTTTTCATTGACTTTCCTGCAGAAAAATGAGGAAACTAGTGCATTTAGCTCAGCCTGCTTCACCTCAGACTAACTTCACCTTCTGAGCTTAAAGCAACCTCTCCTGTCATGTCTTTCGAGAAAGACTGCTGTCATACTGCTGCATGATTGTTCAGCTTAAATGTTTATGTAAGAGACATCTCCACCTGTTTGCTTAAAAAGAGAACTCTGCTTAGCCCTACCTTTCTATTTCTATCTTCTTGGCATGAGCAGTACACATTTTGAAAGATCTCACCTCAAGCAATTGTTGCCCATTGCCCTTATCACCCACAGCATTTCACAGCACTACCAATTGTAAAGCCCCTGCTTCAAAATACTGGTAAGCATGTGCTCATCACAGCTTTTATCTCCTACTGTGAATACATTGTGCAGTAGTACACAATACTGCCTATCTCTGAAGTTATAAAAAAGAATAAAAAGTAATTTCTTCAGCAGTCATCAGTCACTAAGAAGAAAAGATGAAGAGCCACATGTGCTTTACCTATTGCTCCAAGCTCCCTAGAGCCCGCTGGCCCTTTTGCAGTTGCTCTCCTCTTGGCTTTCTGCTTCTCTCCTGATAAAGCAGCCCCATTTCATCCTTCCAGGTCTGGTCTGCAGAGAGCAAGCGATTCCCATCTGGGAGGAAACTCGATGCTCCTCACCTTCAAACCCCTCAGATGCAAAGCTCAAAAGCAGACCTGTATTGCTGTTTTATATTCCCAGCTTTTCACATTCTAATTGGCTTTTTGTTGCCTCTGTCACCTTTGCACAGCTAGGAAGGAAACAGTACAAAGCTAACTGGAGAAACAAAATTGCTACAGAAAAAGGCAGGTACTTGTCGGGTTCAGGAGGTACCTTGTGTTAACAGTTCTACAACCCTGTAATTGAGCCAAATTATGAGGGGAAAAAAAAAGTGCAATACATCCTCCTTCAGCACACCCAATACCCCCTTCACCCTTGTCAGAAACAAAAGGAAAACAAAAGCAGAAAGTGCATGGTTTAAAATACTGGATGCCAAGTTAAACAGCTGTGCCTAACCAAAGCCCTCCTGCACGCAGTATCAAGTTTGACTCTCCTACGTGCCTCTTTGCAGAAGGAGATGGTGTTGTGAAATAGATTAAATGACAGCAGCTTTTCTCAAATATCTTTAAAGTAACACACTCAAAATTTTAGCTTTTACCACCAGAAAGTTTACTTCATCGACTGAAGTTAAACACTCATCGCATGCAAGCCTCATTATGTCACTGGAGGGAATGCTCAAAGCAACGTCAAATGAAATGCATTTCATCCCATATCCTGGACAAAAATAGATGCTTCATTAACCAAGTCTATATTAAAAAGTGCAAATATAAAAGATTCAAGAGCTTAAGCCTGAGGAGAGCAAACAATTTAACACACTGATTTTTGTTTTTTTTTCTTACATAGAAAAATCAGGGAATCTTACAAACTTATCTCAGAATTTAGACACTGTGTTTGCTCACTTGATTTGTTTTCAAAGAATTCAGAAAATCTTTACATGGTAGGCTGGAACAGCTTAGAAGTGCTTAGTATGTTTGCTATTTTTGTACTCACACAAGTCTTACTCAATTCCAACATAAAACATTATTTAATCCAGGAACTGAACATGCATACTTGAGACTTCTTCCAAAATTACTCAAGTTTACATTCATACTGCATAATGTTCTGAAGCGCTGATGGTATTAAAGCATGGCTTTTCCACTTTCACTATGATTCAATGTGATTACAAAGTTTTCTTGAACATAGGCAGCCACTCCAGTGCAGAAACTTCTGATCTTCATAAAAAAGTAATGACCAAAGGAAAGGTCTCTAACATATAACCGGCTTAACGCAGCCAGACCAGTATTTAACTTTTTATGTATTTTACTTAAACAAAACGTAAGCGACTCTAGGGAAAGCAATGTTAATAAATATGATTGTATAAACCTCACAGAGAAAATTCAATTTTACCTTTAATAGTGCCTCTCAAATAGTAAACTTTATTATCAGACCAATAACTCTTAATCAGATTCTACTACCAAAATCAGGTGTTTCATTTTCAATTTTTAACCAGTTTGTCCAATTGCTTCTTGGAATATTTCATGCCCCAAATAAGATAAAAATTACCAAATGAAAGGGCAGTTCTGATGGAAACTGGACTGATGCCTTCACTCTTCCCTGTCCAGGAAAACTTTCCTTGACCAAGAAAAGCATTCCTCTCTGCTTACTCTGAGATTCCATATCTGTGAAACAGAGATACTAGTATAAGAGCTGAAAGACCAGAATTTATCCAGAAAGTCATTCTCAAACTTGGGTTAACTTCAATTTCAGATTCATACTGTACTGCTCTAAGATGAGAATGTGGCCTAAATTGTGTCTCGTGATGGCAAGAAAATAATTATGATAGGAACTGATCACAGCTTTTTGCTTGTTCTAAAGTTCAAGAATGCTCTACGCTATGCTACCCCACACTATCCTCCTCTGTGCTTACTCCTCATCTTTTCATTTGAAATTTCCAGAAATGCTTCAGGGCATTTTCACGCTGCCCTCACCCAGTATTTGCAGTGTACAAATGTGCACAGCTTGGATTTTCCCATAAGTCTACTTTATATTTAAGACACCATTGTTCTTCACATGCAAACCCATAATTTGCCAGACACTAATTTCTTTCTCAAGCCATAATGTCTTTAGCATATTTAAAGGCAACTCCACAAACTTTATATGTTAGGTTAGCGCATCATTAACTTTTTCAGGGATGCTATTTACATCTCTTTCCGAAGAACACATGGAAGAGCTCTTGCCCATTTGGAAATTGCGCATGGAGCTAAGCTTTCCATACACAATGCAAGCACTCAGATTTCTGGGAGCCACCAATTCTGAACACTCTGTTCGAGACGCTACACCCAGGCTCGCCATAAACAATTGCTTGAGTTTCTGCAATGTGGCATAAGAAAGACAATGAAGATGCAAACATAATCTTCTGTACCATTGTAACTCTTCATCTGCACCACAGAAATAAATCTGCATGACTTCGTGCAGCTGAAGTATCTCAAGAAAAACAGCAGTCTGTGATCCACTCATACAATTTTTTGCTGTAGAAACAAGAAAAACCCTGGCCCTTGCAGAGTCCATTCTGAACATAAGCAATGTATCTACAACTTAGAATAGAGATACTTGGATTTTACTTAAGATTTTCTCAAACCATAGAAACACCAGATAGGAAATAAAAGCTGTCTTATACAAGGTAAATATTTGCACTCCTGTGGACTGTCATGAAATAACTAAGGGGGAGAAACTTCCTAGAAATGTAACTTTGTTGTTACTGAGTTTTTTCTGACCACCAGTTCAAATAATGTTGAAAAACTGGTATGCTGACTTTGGCGTAACAACACCCAAGAACCTGCCATAAATTCAGGACTTATCCTATGGAAATGCAATGATGTATGGCAGTTATAACATATGTACATTTTGATAATGTCATAAAATATATTTTATGCATATTTCAGTCAGTTATACCAGCTATTTAAACATTTCTAATGATTTGTAATGAATATTGTACCTCTAAAGGTGGAAAAAATGCAAATCCTTCTCCTCTAAGTGCTACTGCACTTCTAAGGCAGACAGAACTTGGATATGCAGTACTGTATGGATGGGCACAGAGCAAATCTTCTGTGCTCCCTGAGAAGGAAAACTTGACCAGTTCTTCAGAAATTCCTCTGCTCCATTACCTGAGATGCTGGACAACTTGGCTGTACACTTCCAGTGCTTACTCCTCTTACAACAATATAACAAGATCACAGGTTTCCACATACTCTTAAGATTACTCAAACTTGAGAAAAACTATGCCAAGCATTAGGAAGTACTACCTTTGTACACCACTCAAGCACACATGGAAAGAAAGGCTTTCCAAAGTCAGAAGCATTAACAAACCTAACAACAAAACAGACTGCAACTCTGCAGAACATAACACAAACTCTGAGGAACAGATATTTCATAAGGTGAAATGTTCCAGCATGTTTCTGCTTGCAGAAAACTTCCTAAGTTCAAGCACCAAAATAGCAGCTGCCCTTGATTAACAGCTTGCTTCTGCTCTTCTGGAGACTACAAACATGTCACATTAGAGGACAGAGTAACAAGATATATTTCTTCAATGGCAAGCCAGACACGGGAGGTTCCACACCATCACCTGGGTTGATACAACTCCAAGTGAAGCTGCGTCATTCACTAAGCTGCTGAAATGCTCCAGCTGTAATAGCTTCTTATTGTGTCACAGCACTGCATGACTCTCACAGTGGATTCCTCCGCTCAGAAGTTTGGCTCTAGTTCACGTTAAGCAAAGCAGCACCACAGTCTCTTCTCTCACATCCCAGTTGGAATGGATAAATGAACCCTAGGTGGGATGTGCTGTGCTGTAGCCAGAATGAGAACAGAGTTAAGAGGCCAAATGCAGCCCTCAGAAGTGCCAATAGGTGCCATGCTTCCCATCACCTCACAAGCTGGGGATGCTAGGAGCATGAGCTAACCCAAGGTTTGCTGTAGGAAGACATGATACACAACTTCGCTGTCATGACCTGAGCAATGCTTGACAGACACTGCACCTTCAATACCAGTAACACGTGCTGCAACTGGAACATATGCAACAAGAATGAAAGAGAAGATGAGACCCACAAATCAAATACAGAGATCTGTGTACTGTTAGCTTTGGGACAACAAAACCAAAATGAGATGGTACTTAGACAAGTCTGGCAAAGGATTTCCAGTGCTTAACCTTTGCTTTCAAAAACAGAATATCCAGACATCGGAAAAGAGTTGAAGGTATAGGTTCTGAATCACTCCCAGCCTCTGCAGACTTGTAAGATACATGAAATAATGCACTTCTGTTCCCAAACAAATGTCTTTTAAATGAACAGTATGGAACCATTGCAAAATCTCCATGGGGAGAAATGTTTTAAGTACTCACTGCTATTGCCATATAACTACCTGAGACACTATTCTTGCTGCTCACAGATGAATTCAACTGTTTAGTGACTTTAAATGACTGTTAGAAGCAATCATTTCTGCTGCCTTTATTTTTCAATCTTTATAAACTTTTCTCCCCATGTGCCTCCTCCTCATTTTAGTACAAAATATGCTCCCATGGTGAATATGACTGTGAAGAAAATGACATTGTTTACAACAAGATTGATTCAAATTATATTTATAAATTCTTTTTCTTGAAACATGGTATATAAAATCCCAATTGTTTCAGCAGAATTAAAAGAGAACAGGAAAAACATCCATGAAAAACTAAGCACAATATGCTTAAATCCAATCTGACTTTGTAAGCACATGTTCCACACTGATGGATGAAACTCCACATCATTTCCAAATAATCTTTACCGCCATACAATCTTTACTGCCGTATCCATTGTTGGAACTTTTTGGATTGGACATATAAGCAGATAACACAATCACATTCATTTAATACTTTAACTAAAACCAGGCATATAGTCAGTACACAACTTATCCCCAGGTCAAGCATTGTCAAAATGCCTTGAACAGTCTCATGAGAAAATAAGGGAAAGAGTCCCGAGAACTCCATCTGAAAGCTCAGCGCATCCTTCCCAAGGCCCAGGATGTACCAAACTACTTCTCATTGCATACCATAATCAAGACACATTTGATCTTGTTACTGACTGATGGGGTATATTACCAGCCTTTCTTAAAGACGCTACAGCATAAAGCAGCACCTAGAATTGCTACAGGATAAATCAATTGCCATTTTTGCATGGTGCTGTGAAAGAGGGCTACACTGCATCCATTCTCCTAGCAAAATGTCTATGTAAGCATTCCTAATATGAGGACTTAACAAACATGGAGCACTGGAAGTCTTTGTTCACAAAACTCTTTTTATATAGAAGTGCAATACAGGGACAAGGTTCTGGTCTTATTTACATGAGCATAACATGAGAGAATGAGGATAGAGTTTAAACATTTTGCTTGTATCTATCCATGCCAAAGTACAGGTATGGTCCCTGCACGGTCTGCTAGACAAGTCGAAGAAAGTGATGGCAGACAAGAACCAGACTGAACATTTCACCAAAGTGGTGATGTGCAGCCAGATCACTTCAGCTAGGTTGAATGGCAATCACAACCCACACTGGCCTCAAAGAAAGTCTTCCCTAGAAACCTTCACCCATCTTTAATTACACTTTTAAACAAGACTTCAACTTGCTAAATTCATATAATATCAGAAAATTATTGATGCTTTTAAATTATATGAGCTAAAAGGAACTAAAACATGCTTGAACTAACACACTTTTCCAACATATTTCCACAGCTGTGGTGGTAAATCCACTTCACAACACAATCAGCTACACAACAGAAGCCAAGCCTTATGCATCCCAATAAGCAGTACGTGTCATCTGGGGGATGAAACACCCTGAGGGAAGCTCTGTGGGTAAGAAACAGCAGCCAGTAGATGCCTGAATGAACCCATAGTTGATAAATTGCAGAAATACCCAATTACCAGAAAGGAAAAAAAACCCACAGCCAGGACACATTTACTCAGTCTGGATCTTTTAAAGAAAAGTAAAAAATCCACTTTGAAGAGTATCTGGAAAGCAAAATTCATATAGGTTCTACTGGATTCCGAAACAAGAAATAAGAAAAAATGGAGTCAGTAGGAACACTGGTATTAGGGTATTCACAGTCCCCTCCCTCCTTCCAGATAGCCTCTCCACAGTTCACAGGCAACTTAAGTTTCAGGTCATAACCCTTTCCAAAATGGCACAACACTTTTCCACCTTGCCTCTTGCTTTACAACCATCAATCGCTCCTGTGTCAGGTGTCTGGACCAAGGCAGCCCATCTACTCTCCAAACAGTTGTTAAACTGTTAATGAGCTGTGAAGATTGCTGCAGATATTTTGCATCTGCAGAAGGACCATAGGTCCAAAAGCTTATCTTTCACCCAGCCATTATATGATTTTATTTGGTCCAAAAAATAAATTACCCCTCTTCACAAATCTTGCCTTAGAAACTTGAAGCATGCTGCCCATTGCAAAGTGGGGTGTTGCCAAAGTTGCATCAGGAAGATGCAGCTCCGTGCTGCCCTCTGAGTCAGCAGCATCCTTCCCTTTATCTGCAAGCAGATTTTCAACTGTTTCCTATTCCCAAGTTGAAGTACTTAAACTTGCCAGGCAAGCCCTCTTCAACTCTCTAAGATTTACTTAAGCGACACTAACGATTGATTCTGAACAAGGTCTTTAAGGAATGTGGGTTATTTTATGCGCTTGTATATACACTAGAAACTTCTGTATTGTTTATATTTCCTTTCACAGCCTCTGAACTGCTTATTAAGGCATCAGATATCAGTGATGTCCTCCAGGCTGGTGATGCTGTTGGCCAATCATGCTGATAGAACAAGGCCAAAGTGTGACAGAACTGTCAAGGAAGTCTGTGGTAAGAAAGATTTTAACTCCCTTGGAGAGACATAATTTATCCCAAATATGCAATAAATACATATACATATAAACACACAGTATGATTGCTTGTTTTCCTTTAATTTCTTAAAAAACAAATTGGTGGTTTAGAGTTAAAAAAATAGAAAGAGATGTTCTTCCAGTTCTTTCACCCCCGTTCATCTACCTCCTTGCTCTACTGTGCTCCAAGTATCTGTTTCACTTGTTAACAATTAAGCTCCGGATTTCTTAGATGTTAACACTCCTAGCAGTTAAGTCTATGCACTGAAGTAGTATCCAAAGTCTACAAAAGACAGTGGATTGCAGTGTGACAGCAAGACAGTCAGTTCCCACTTGACAAAGCTAATATAATGTAGTCACAGGTGCCGCAGGTCCCAAGCAAGATATTGCCAAAGCGCTGCCATTGATCCAGCTCAGGCACCTCTGCCCCGCTCTGCCAGGTTTGTCTTCATTTTGGAGTCCCTGCATTCAAGTGTGTGCTGAGACACTGTCTATTTAATCAAAATCAACATTTCTAAAAGGCATCACAGACATGAAGTGCTGACTGCAGCAGTTCAGATGGAAAATGGAAGCATCATGCTTACCAACATACTCTCTGACAGGCAAGATGGGATAGAATCAGGTTTAACTCTCACCCAGCCCTGCTGAGAACCTTCACAGCTCATCTTGGAGTTTGTCTCTTCTGCGCAGGAAAAATAGTATTTCAGTTCTGGAAGTTGCTAGTTCCCGTGATCAGCCAAGCTGGCAGCTGTTACAAGTGATCCTCATTAGGGTTCTAACTACGCTGCCTCTCATATATCTTGTTCTTCTTCTTGTGACTCCCGTGGAAAACAAGCTAGTAAGGATGCACTACAAATATCACTCTTATATGACACAGACAAGAAAAGCATCTGTTACAGACTGCAGTTCAGGGTTCCTCTGTTCAACAACAAGGTTACTGCAGAGGTATTAGACTTTTATCCCTCAATTCCCTCAAATCAGAAGTATATAACCCAATATTACCTTCTTCCATGAGTCATCACAACGGAACTGTGGTTTGGTACATGGATAAGGAAATGCCAGGCAGAGAGATAATACTGCCTCTATTTGGCAGTAAGACAGCTTCTGCTGTCACATATACATACCACATTCTGCATATCACATTCTGCATATCACACTGTTATGATGTCCATAACACAAATAGTACGAAAGAACTGAAGTGAGATCAGCAAGAGCTAGGAAATTTAAGCAGCTCGAGCTACTTATCATACAGAGAAGGTTCGGGGTAATTGTTTCTGAATGCCAGTAGGAAAAGACGGATTTTATAGAGACCCACTCAGCTTTGGATATAAACATATAGTTAAATATAGCACTTGGACAAGGAACTATGGCCTAAAACTTAAACATAGGAAGTTCTGTACTAACAAACGGCAAAGACCCACCTGGACCTGTGCAACCTGGGCTAGGGAGCTCCTTTGGCAGGGGGGTTAGACTAGATGATCTCTAGAGGTCCCTTCCAACCCTACAATTCTGTGATTCTGTGAACTTCTTTACAGCAAAGGTGAAGCAGCAGGTGAAACAGGTTGCCCAGAGAGGTTGTAGGAGTCTTCTTCTACAGAGACATTAAAGACCCATCCAGACACCTACTTGTGTGGCCTGTTGAAGGGTACCTGTGTTAGCAGGGAGACTGAATGCAATGATCACTTGATGTCCCTTCCAAACCCTGCAATTCCATGATTCCATGATTTGGAAATTGCAGAAGCCATTCTTATTAGAAATAAGGTTGTTTGATATTTTTTTCTTTTTAATACCAAGTCCAACGAAGCTCCAAAACAATTTGTCAAATGTTGAGATGGATTCCCTTCATTATTCTTTTCAGCTGATATGTAGAGTTCTAAAAAAAGATCTGCACACATATACAGAATAAAAGTTCTGTGGTTCCTGATTGTGCAGGAGAGAAAATGCACTCATGACAGTCTTTTCTGCTGCAAGAAATGCCTAACTTCACAGAAACTCAAAAGATATTTTGCAACATTTTAAAAGAGATTATTATTCTTTTCAATTCTTCACCAGCTAGATCTGGAAATAATTACTGTTATGCATAAATTCGGTTTCAGGTTTTCAAGAAAAATTATTCTGCCACCATCTTTGCAACCATTTAAGCAATATCCCTGGATAACTACAAAGAATAAAAGAGGAATGCTGGCAAGAAAGAAGACAACCACCCAACAGACAATAAATTATCATCCATCTGCCTAATGCAGGAGCTAGCACACAAGGAGAGCATCTTTCATAGAATTTAATCACTTAATTTGCTACATGTTCCCCCAAAAATGAAAGAGAGACATTTAATTATCATAAGAAATACAGGCATACTAAGGAAACAGAACCTTTGTTTCCAGAAAACCAAACCTTCTGAGATGCCAGTGTGCATCTTGTCATCTGCTCTTGCCAGCTCTGTCTTCCCTGCTGTGGTCACCAAGCTGCTGCACTGGAACATCTGAAGAGCTTTGCCTGCTGTTGTACTGTGCGCTGACTCGATGCCATTCAAAATCACCATCTGGAGAATAACGCGCAGAAAAGGGATCTGCTCTTCTGCTTTCATCTCTTCCCTCAACCAAGCCGCAGGCCAGCAGCAGACCTAGCACAATCTGCCAGCCCTCCTCCTCTGTGGCTTGACATGTGTGCAGCACATGAGCTGCCTTGCTGTTCCTTGGGCAGAGAAGGCTGTGCTGTGGCTGAATGGCGTGCTGGGGGGACGGAGCTCCTGAGAGACCACCTGCCCCAGGCCCTCGGCTCCTCTGTAGCAGGCATCAAAAGTGCTCCTGATCCAAATACAGATTTACTCGTTTGAAATCTGTATTTAGCAAACAGGAGCCTGGGGAAGAAGAGAGCAGATAGTGACACACAGCAGTGCTCCAATGGGCCTCAAACTCCACTTGCCTTTCCCTGGGCCTCAGTTACTGCCTGGGGCAAGGACCATGCAGATGAAGCAGTCCTGATGTAGCTGCTACCTGCATCTGCCCTGACACCTGAGGAAAGCACACACCTTCACAGCCCTTGCCAGTGTGGACAGGCCTATCTGTCTGTACTGGAGGTGGGAGAAGTTTGGAATAGAGCCGGGAGGCTGCAAGCTGCTGGCTAGTCACTGGCTGATGGCTTTGTACGTTAATTGGCTTTAGGAATCCAGAAGGGAAAAGCAAGCCCGCTTATGAAGGCATGAACCATCTACACGTGGAAATTACTTCACCAATTCAGAATCCGATGGACAGCCTGAAGAATACAAATTAAAAAAAAAAAAAACCAAAAAACAAACAAACAAAAAAAACACCAACAGGCTATTAAATAATCTGTCAACTTTCTGTTCAGGAAAGAGCTGGGGGAAATGTATCCCTGCTGATTATATGTGTAATTGCTCCAAAAGCTATTCTGTATCAAACAAAGCTATAGAGCACAATGCTGTCTGCATACGGGAGAGCAAGTCTCTAACTGACCACTTTCAAAATGATGTAAGACTTTTACAAATGAGTGAGAAAAACAAACAAACAAACAAAAAAAAACAACAGTCTGATCTGTGAGATTAAGACATACACATTGCAGCCCATAATGTAGAAAAAATACACACTGTTAAAACCTAGACTGCTCCTTTACCACAGCACTTGTATGTACAAGTGTGAGACATTATCTGACACTGTTGAGCCATGTGAGAAAAGAACACTGTGCCTTGAAAACCAAAATTAGGAAAAATACAATAGATGATTCCCTATTGTTGCCTTATAGATTGCTACATCAAGTACTTACTGTCATATGAAAATTACTAACCAAGGTAAGAGGCTTCAGGATTTACTTTGATGGTATTAATCACTGTGAGCAAAAAACAGAAACCTTCATCCTAATCCCAGCTCTGACAATGCCCACTTTGTAATGCTAGAGAAGCCATTTAACTGCCCAGCCAAGTTACACTAAAAAAATCATGAGTGATGAGTCAGAAGTTAATTGACATATACGTGTATTTAGATTTTCCTTATAGTCCAAGCATAAGCACCTATCCTTTGAAGATATAATGCTGTTAATTATTTAATTCCAGTGACTTTTAAAAAACTGCGAAATGCAGAAACTCCATGTCCCTGAAATATTTGTGGTAAAACAAAGATGAGTTTTTAAGAATTCAAACTTCACATCTGTTCCATATTTGAACAAAATGTAAAGATATCTCTAAAGAAAGGTGCCTGAAGAGGTTTTTTATACACTTAATTCTGATATTGATGATGTATTAGAGCTCAGATCAACAAATCCCAAGAAGACTTTTCCAAATTCTTCTGTGGGTGGTAAATACAGCTCAGAGCACATTTTTGGTGTTGTGGGAAGCATATTTTCTTTTGTTTTCCAAACTGAACTGAGAAGTAGGAGAACACCAGCATCTCCCATTGGATCCTGATTTCCAATGGAGCACCACCCTTTGGCAGAGAATGGTTTGGTCAGTACAAGCAGTGCTGGAGAGGAATGTGGTTTGCTTCTTGGCAGCAGTGAGTGCTACCACTCGTCTCAGTGAGTCTAGTCACACTTCCACGGCACGCCTGAATGCACTAGTTCTAGAGGTTAAACAACTAGTTCTCTTGCAAACAAATGCACATTAAAATCCTTTAAAATCATTAAGCAGTGGTCTCTTAATGTCCCTAGAGGATCAGTAGTTTCCGAAATCATTCAACTGTCAGACCCGCAGTTCTGCTCCAAGCAGAGACTGGCCAGCTGGAATGAAATGGAAGATTTTCAGCTGGTTCTTTAACTCAGCTGACACGGAGGCAAAACCCAAAATATTAAAGAAAGCCAGGTGATTTTATTTCTTTCCTTGGAGCTACTACTAAGTTGAAGAAAAAGAATATCACATTAAAAGCTGATTAAAAGCTTCTACTGCATTTGGGTACCCCACTGTCTAGGCCACACAGCTTTTGATGATGGTACCTACAGACACATCTTGGGGACTATCCAAGCCCTCCAGTGATAGGGTTCATTTGAAGCAAACCAGAAATAAACGTGAGTGTGTTAGAGGAGCAAATGCCTGCCCCAAGACTTCCTCTTCTCTGAAGCTCCCTCCAGCTCTGAAGCAGCTTTAGGACAAAAGGCATTTCAAACAAGTTTCAGAACTGGGCAGGTGAGTAGCAGTCACGGGTCTTAACAAATCTTAACAGCAGCCCACACGGAGCTCTTCAGTCAGAATGGACAGTAACATAAATAACACAGGGGACAGACTTCTTTTAATCCTTATCAACTATATCTTAATTGGCATACAGAAAAATGTTAAAAGCCCCCTAGCAACTAATATAACTTTTAATTTAACTCTATTTAAGCATGTACGTTTTTCAGTCAAGGGGACAAATGTTTCTAAAACCAGATGAACAAAGAGGCTTTAGTCCCTCGTTTTAAGAACAAAGACAGTATAATCCACTCATTAAGTATCTGATGATCTAGTTTAGACACATGTGAAAAAGTGTTTTGGAGCAGCCTGGGGAACATGTGCTGGCAAGAGCAAAGATTCCCATCCTACTGTAACAGCAGCAAACCCATGCCAGGCCATTAAGAGGCAGTTGCAGAAATTAGGTCTTTAACAATGGAAATCAGATGGCAGAATATCCCAGATCGCAGAATCTATATTAACAATAAAAATCTTTGTGAAAACTTGCTAGAGAGAAATAAAAATCCAACAAAGCAAAGAGAGATTATAAATGCACAGAAATCTCAGCGACCTTGCCGTGTGATTTAACATTATCTGAAGTGAAGAAGAATGCAGGGAGATAAGGAAGGCTTTTAGCATACAGGGTGAAAGTACCTAGAGGCTCTATTCTGTAACAAACACATGCGGAAAATGTGAAAAGAGCAAAATGCAGGAACAGCCTGATGATGGAGCAGGGGAAAGGACTGCCTGCTTGCAGAGAACCGGCAACCGAAGGCCGCTGCTGCTTTCCTTATCTCCCAGGCAGACACTAGAGGGAGCCAACGGAACCTGATTGGCAATAACCTCCCCCGCCCCAACAACGCAAGTTGTTGTAGCGAACTGCACAGTTTAAACAAAACAAACGAGCAAGCTGGAAGCTGATCGCAAGCTACCAGTCTGGCCTCCCCCTCTACAAAGCAGCAAGCCCTTAGCAGCAATTTAAATAAATAAATTAAAAGGTCTGAATGAAAATCTGTTCTTTTTCTGAAAGAATTATCAGGACAGGAGTACTTGACTATTCAGCCTCTTTACCATCTCTTTTTTCCTCATATTTTTGCCTTATACCTCAATCCCAGTTAGATATAAGTGGCCTTATAAAATCACTTCAATCCTCACAAAGCGGAACTGAATTCTGCAGGTAGATGCTTTAATTAATATTCAAGCAAAGCCCATGTAGCATATTCTTCCCTTTGTAACTTGCTAACAGATTTTTTGTTCCTTCTGCTCCTGCAACTACACGATCTCCAAAAATACTGAAATATCAATCCTTGTTTCAATTACTTTTCTTTCTTGCACTTTGCCTTTCTAATATTATTGTCTCTCATCTCCCATATTTATGAGAAGGGCAAAAATGCCATTCTCATTATGAAAATATTTATGCTCATGTGATAAGACAAACTGCCTTCCCAGGATGTCTTGCAATCACACTTCATTTTTACTTTCTACAGTTCTATCCAGATGTTCATTTTGTCCTCTGAGTCTCTGCAAACCACTCCTACTGGCAGAAGCACTGAAGATGAGTTTGCTTCAAATTTACAAAAATAAAAATAAAATAAAATAAAAAATCAAACATAAACCCAAATACCTTCCTCATACACACATAACCTACTAACCAAAAAAACCTGCTAAGAGTTTCTGCTGCCTGAGGCTATAGAGTAATTTTAGCACTAATATCACATCATCCAAAGTGATTTTGTACACAACTGGTACTTCAAATTGTCTACCAGTCTGTTGATTTGTGATACAAAATGATGGTTTTAAGTCCATATCCCAGTGTAAGACTGCTTTCATAATCATGATTTTTGGTGTTTCGAAACTTCCCAAGCTCTCTTAGATACTCAGTACAGCTACAATAGATAGTATTAAAAAGTAAAGATTTATCAGTTGTTACTAAGTAGTAGCCACAAAAGATTTTCTCTGTGTGCAGTCCACCACGACATAGCCCATTGTGTCAGTGAAGGGTTGGTACCCATGCAGGTGCCTCCACTGCACTTAAAAGTCCTATGACACCATAGTTAAGCAGGGTAAGACCAAAGAAGTATGAGGCAAGATGTAGGCAGCAGCTTTCCACCTGCATTTTCCAACCAGGATAGTTTTACCTTTGAATAAGCTTCAAACTGGGAACAGGCTGCCAGAAATAAAGAGGCTCTCTATCGCCAGAATATAAACTTTCTAAGAACTTATTTACTTACTCATTAATGCATTCTTAATACTTACAGATGAATACTACAAGAAATTCTACCAAATCTCATGTTTAATTACATCATATGTTCCACTAGCTCAGCTAGGAACAGGTTTCTTCCCTAGATCACAGCTCAGTGAGCATACCAGGCACACTCTTCCCCTCTTGGTAAGAGCCACCAGAAACATGCCAAGGCTGGGGATAAACAAGAACACTGTGCCAGAGACAGAAAATCCTTGTCTCTGTGTGCCTAGTTTGTACATTTTGCTTACAGAGTTATAGCTCTTATAAGTACTCCCCTCCCAGGCCCCGTGACACATAGTGCAACGGATTGCAGTATTAATGAGGAAGTCAACTCATCCTCCTCTCCTAGAAAACCTGCCCTAAGTTCTCTTCCCTCTTTGCCATGTGCTCTGAAATAACATCCCAAGAGGCCAAATAAAGACCATAATTGCAGACTTATTTTGTGCCACGTCCTCGCATAGTGATGAATGTTGTTCTTGCCTTTGTGGATCCAATGATTCTATGATTCAATGCAAGATACCAGAACCTAAGTCAACTCAGACAAGGGGCTGGACCATGCAAGACAAATGTAGGAAACAGGCTACTCATTTTAGGTATATTGCTCACTTGAAGTTAATTCAACTTTGAATTTTTGCCTGGCTAAAAAGCTGAAACCATGTAAAACTGTCAAGTTTTACATGTTTCCATCCACAAAGAATAAAATGACCTAGATTCTCTCATTCTTAGATTCCCTCACAGTTCTGGCCAGATTTTCAGAGGCTTGCTAACCTTGGCTGAGTTAAGGGTTTATAATGAAACACTAAAAACCAAGTATGTTTGAGCTGGTTTGGATTTTATTATGAATGTTTTGGATGGCTGTAATGTTAGAGTCAATTCAGTCATTCTGGGTACTTTTCATCCAAAAAAACTGCTGCTTCGAAAAAAATCCCATGTTTACAATAAATTAAAATCAATCATTACTTTGGGCATGATTCTCCACTGCTCTATTCCAGCACAGCATCTGGTTTCAGATTAGGCTCCTGTAGTTGCTATGAATGTACCTTGCTTTTATATCCTTTTACTCACTACAATAATGAAAGTAATTATCGGAAAAAGTTACTTGTAACTTGTAAAGTATAAGGTGGCAGACATAACAGTGATGAATAGAAAATAAAATGCTTTGAGAAAATAGGGGCAGACAAAAATAATGCAGGAAATCCAAAAGATGAAAGTAATAGTGAAAAAAGTATAATTAAAAAGATTCTGTCTTCAAGCTCATTAGAATACTCACCACCTTGAGACACATATGAAGAAGATAGTCCATCATGGTAAGGACTGAGAAATGGATTTTGATTTAACGGAGAGCTTCAGTTTCATAAGGCTTAACCAAAGACATACCTTGACTGCCAATCTACAGCTATGAAAGTTGTTGAAATAAAGTTATCTGAGGTACTGGGGTAGCGCAGATTTGTAATATGCTTTCTGCTTTAAGGCAGAAAAGGCACAGCTCAGAGGGCTCACACCTAGATGTGGTGTATTAAGGAATATAAAAGTAATCATGAATACACTGTGATACCAACTAAACAATGAAGCACATGATTTTCAACCCCTGAAGATTTCTCACTCTTTGATTAATAGGCTTTAAGGTTCTGTCAATGTGTAGTGCAGTCCACTTTTTCCCCTTCAGTCAGAATGGTGATTTCAAGCAAGGACATAGTGTGAGATAGAGGGGAAAAAAAAGATGAATTATGCTGATAACATACCCAAAGTTTGAAGAAATCAGATGTGCACCTGCTACCTTCACAGACTTTTAGCACTTCAGTTGTTCTTCCTAAAGCAAACTTTCTTCTCCTAAAAGAAACCAAACTATACAAAAAATATTCTTACATGCTCAACTTCTCAATAATAAGGTTGAAAAAAAGAGTTCTGTATCAGGAAAAAAGTATTTTGTAGTACACTAATGCTGTGCTTACCTTAACAACAGACAGTAGAGACGCCTGTTTTCAGTTACAAATGAGGAAAGAGTAATTCCCGGTTAACTTTGTCCACAATTTATTGAAATAGTTATGAAAGGAGGAAAAAAAAGCATGCTTCAAACTTTGCCAATATCTGAACAAAACAAACAGCAGCAGGGTTTTGTTTTCATTTAAGTTTCATTATACTTCATATAAAGAGAATTAGTATAACTTAAAACTGTTCTGTATTTAAACCCGTGTGTATGATGAGAGTCGCCAATATGTTCATTTGCGAGTGGAAAAGTCTAACTCTTGCCATTATTTCCTAACATAACATGTTTTCGTGTGTTCTGGGAATCTTCTTCCTAAACTGAAAATAGACCTTAACAAATTAGCAGACCGGTTCCAAAAGCCTGGTCAAGAAATGTGAACTTTGTAAGGTCTGCAATTGGCTTTACATTTAATTGCTAATTTTCTTCTATCATAACTGAACTTGGATAACAGTGGCAAGAGAACACCAGTCACAGAGCATTGGTCTGGAACAGAACAAGCAAAGCAACACTGTTAGGGCTTTTGCAACACACTGAAAACCAGACAGAGAGCCAGGAGCAAGCTACATTGACCCTAAGTCAGCAGGGGTTAGTCAGAAGAAAGCACTGATCTCTCTGATGAAAACAACTCTCAGCCAAAATGCAACTAGTGAGTTGCATAACTCCAGAAGTTATCTGGAATGCATTACATTCTAGGAGAGGGATTAACCTTGCAAATGTTAGTCCCTAGAGGGAATTCAAGATATCCAGTCATTTGTGGGTGCTGTTTGGCAATTTAAATAAGCATCCTCGGTGAGAATTAACTTTATGCAAAGCAGCCAATTAACACCAATGAATTTCAGATAATTCATTAGACAAAGCATGTTAAAACACTGCATTTTGCTTCTTTGTCACCTGCTGGAGTTGCATACTCATTTGTCTTACATCATCCAGAAGAAGCAGTTATGGAATAAGGTAAATGTCAGGGCAATTAGGTTTCCAGATAGCAGATGGAGCAAGATTTTCAGTCTTACTGAAGTGGAAATACAGGAGAGTTGTCCTGAGCCAGCTTCTGTGCTGTGTATGTTAGCACTTATTCAAGAGCTTTGAAGAAGAAATCCATCAAGAAGCCCCTATAAAACAACCATGACCTCATGTAATCTGACTTAGCAAGGAATCAGAGGACACCTTATGGCAGTTTTTAACTGGAAATTGTTCAGTAGTGTTTCTGACACCAGTTCACTGATGAATCATCCGACAAATATTAGGTCTCAATTCCCACATTTTTCATACTAAGCAAGTTTACCAAGCAAGCAAAATATTTGTCACTCTTCTTCCATATTCTGGACATATTTCTACCAGTGGTCAGCCAGTATAGATATAATACAAAGACATGAAACAATTAATCTCAACTTCTGTTATAATTGTAGAGTGAAAATGAGCCTATAGCTTAAAGACAGAATGCTCTACGTTTCATCAACACTCTTACAGAAACTACTTGCCATCTGACTGAATAACACTACCGACAATGACAACCTCAGAAGTACCTTACAGAGGCAGAATGGCCATGAACTTTCCACCACACACATGCTTCAGAATGATGCTTCCGTCCTTCAGCTGTAAGCTAGAAGAAAAACCTCAGAAGCTTAACTTAAAAAAGAAAATAACCTTTTTTTCTTCTCCTCACAATTTGCATGGTGAGAACTCCAAAGAGATCGAGAGGAGCAGTAACAAAAGAGGTCTTCCAGTTGTGAAGCAACAGTAAGTTGCAAGATAAATGGTCATCAGGTATAAAAGGTGCAGACTGTTAAGACAGAAAAATCAAGCAAATAAAGTAGTTCAAAATTGTCAGAACTTTCACATGGCTTTTCAGGGATGGGAATAAACTTGTAAATAAAAAAAGATTAAAATGAGAAAGTGTCTTATTAGGACTCTGAGAAGTAGAGTGCAAGTGAAAAATACTGCTTAAAAAAACCCTTTTTAAAAGAACCTAACTGCTTTAAAAAACCCTGACTCTTAACATAAAAGATCCAAAACAAGAACAAAAACATCACTTTCAAGATAGTAATAAACTCTTAAGAGAAAGCAAAGTCTAAGAAAAAGTGCAGGTGACACTCTGAAATGACACCGTGGACTATTACAATCCATGAACACTTGGGTCTCACTTGTCCCAGTTTTTTCAATCTCTAATCAGAGAAACTCATCTTCTTAAGACTAATGAGGAAATAACTTCTTCAACCTAGTTGTTCAAATGTAAACAAGTTTAAATTAAATGATTTCCAATACATTAAAAATAACTGCTCTCACGCAGATATTCACACTCATCTTCCTGGTCTGAAAGAAGCAATCCAGACCTGACTCCAAGTTTCTTGCTTTGAATGTTGTTTCAAAGCAGTTACTGTTTAAGTATATGTAATCAATTTACTTGGCAGATTTAATAACACTGAGCAGTGTTGATGTGACTGAAAAATAAGCTATAGTTATATGTTAATTCAGAGAGCATTAGACAGCAAGATTCACCTTGAGAACTGTAAAATGAGTCTGCTATTAATAGTGATTCCAGCCATAATCCTGCTTCCCCTTTACCATTAGATTCTTCTTGATAATTTTTCATTTTTAACAAGGGTTGATCAAAAATTGTCTCATTTGAAGGTCGTTCCAGTATTTCTACTTAGACACTGTTTCTTCCTCTAGATACCCTTCATTCTCCTTTTTCCTCACATGACTACATAGCATTGTCAGAAGCAGCATGAAAGTTCTGGAATAAGAACTTCACAAAAAATCCAAATCCCAAACCAACAAACCAACCCTCTCCACCTTCTGCCCTTCAAAAAAAAAGAAAAAAAAAGAAAAGAAAGAAAGGACAAAAGAAAATACCACAAAAAAGAAAATACCACAAAAAAGAAAATACCACAAAAAAATCCAAGCTCCTCAAACAAGCAATGACAAAAAAATAAAAAATAATAAAAAAATAGAACAATCTCATTTTTTACAGCAATTTTGAAGAATCCCACGTGACTGTAATGAATCAGAATTAAAAGGTGACAGTAATAGGAACAATTTTTCAAAACTACAGAACAAAGCAAAACTAGTGGATGATAGTCAATAGCTATGAAATCACAAGAAATATAAGAACCTGAACTGTAGAAATTATGAGCTAGTTTTTGGATTTAACTTTACCCAGAACTCTTTTCTCTCCTCAGAAAGGTGGGCCATGGGGTGTAACTGTTGCTGCTGAGGAAATACAGCAGAGCCAAGCACGCTTGCCTGAATGGCAGTGCGACAGCATAAACTAAGACTAATCCACCTTAATCATAAAGCATAGTCAGAAGTATCAATCTACATCTCATCTGTGTTCTTCCGCTAAGCAGTCAAAGGCAGCAGCAAGAACTCCCCAAGACCATCTCTTCTTCAAGTTATGCAAGCCGTGCCCTGTCAAGCCTTTGCTCACAGTGGGGTACTCCAGCCCCTGGATGACCATGACGACCCTTCACTGGACTGCCTCCATCACATCACTGTCTTTCCTGAACTAAGGAGCTCAAGGCAAACACAGTATAGCAAGTGTGGCTTTGCAAGTGCCAAGTGAGAAAGAACAACTTTGCTGAATTTGCTGGCCATGTTTTTGCTAATGCAGCCCAGGATACTGTTGGGATTCCTCAGCACAAGGGCATGCTGCTGCCTCACGTTCCCCAAGATGGTCTGCAAAGCTGCTTTCTAGTCAGCTGGCCATTAGCATTTTTGCATGGAGCTGTTCCACCTCCGGTGTAGGATTCAGCATTTGTCTTTGGTGACCTTCCTGAAGATCTGTTCAGGCCATTTTTCCAGGCTGTGGACATTTACATGCTCTCAAGTATATCAGTCACTTCCCGAGGTTTGGTATTGCGCAGACTAGCCAAGAACGCTCACTATACCATGATTTAGGTTGTTAACATGAATATTAAAATGTTTTGGCCCCACAGGGGCCACCACTGGTAACTGGCTGCCAATGAACTTTGTGTTACTGATCACCAGCTGATTCATGCTGTAACAAATAACTTCCTTCATACTACAAAATGTATTTCAGAAGCAATTAAAAAAAAAAAAAAAAGAAAAAAGAGAAAAAAGATTGAGTTCATTAAAAACCTTCTTTCTGAAAACATCTCCCAGTGTCTATCCAAACAGAAGCTTGTTCCCTGGAATAAGTCAGTGTGGCACAAGTTCAGGACTATATTGCTATAATGTAACCATGAACGCTGGGATTGCTCATCTCCAAGAATGATTTACACCAAGAGCTGCTTTGAGTTGCTGCGTCGAAGCGCAAGCTCTAGGAGAGTCTGTCAGGACTGCCACAAAGATGGCCGGCCTCACAGGGAGATTGCAGTATCTTATGATGTGTCTGGGTTAGATCACTGACTCTGAAACATCCCAAGATGATGGAGATTATAAAAGTGTCAATTAAAAATAAAAGACCTAATCAAGTCTGTGTGAAACAATCAGGCAGATTTGTCCCCAGAAACTGTGCATTAAAAGCGCAACTGATTTCAAATAACAGCATTACTGCTTCTGAATCCTTCCATGGCGCGTATGTTTTGGCGGAGGAGCTGAGTAATTTGCATCATTCTCTATTTTCACATAAAACCCAGTAATTTATACTTGCTGAGCAATGAATCTCAGTAGCAACCTTTCTTGAAAGAAATCCTCATTGACTATTGGCAAAACCACCAGTGGGCATCAGAACACAACCACTCACAGTTGAAGGACAGCAGAAAACATACCTGACCTTCAACTCTATTTAAAACAGGAATCAACACGTTGCAAAAGCAGGGGTTAAAAACACAGCTGGAATGCTGTATCCCAAGGCCTAAATCAGTGCTATTTTTAACTGCTACTTCATAACACAAAGCCATAACTACACTGACCCAAAGTGTCTGGAGAAATACAATGCCTTTGATTTTCCATTTTACAACAAAACTCATTAGATGAGTGTGGCTCCTCATGGACCACAGTTCAGCTTCAGAATAGAACTGAAAATGGATCACGGAGCCCTGCTCCCCACACAAGGCACCACATAGAAGACACTCTCTCCTGGAAGGAAACCAAAATGTCTGCATTGGTCCCAGCATCAGCCACATGGCATTTCCCCCAGCAATACGAGAGAAGCCCAACTACCGCGTATCACAGCACAGCAGCGGAAAGGCCACTGACCACTCTTAAGCCCTGGAACTCACCATGGGTTCAAATATACCTGGGAAGACAACTGATGTTTGAAAGCTGGAGTAGTGGTGGTACTGCAGTTTTACACAACCCAAATGTCTTTAATTATTGTTATTTAAGTAACAAGATAGACACTCATACTGCTATTAGTTTCTGCAAATGCACTAACAGTATCAGCCATACATAATGAAACCTCTTTGTACAAAGACAGCCTGAGAGAGCTGAGGCTGTTCAGCCTGGAGAAGAAGGCTGTGAGGTGACCCAAGATTAGCCTTTCTGTAAGGCTATAGGAAAGAAGGGGACAGATACTATAGCAGGGCCTGTTGTGATGGAACAAGGAGAAATGGTTTCAAACTAAAAGAGAGGAGATTTACATTGGATATAAGAAAAGAGTTTTTATACTGCACTTGGCATAACATGTTGCTGGACAAGGCTCTGAGCATCATGATCTAGCTGTAGGTGTCTGTTCATTGCAGGGGAGTTGGACCAGATGACCTTTAAAGGTTCCTTCCAACTTCCAAAACCTCCAAGGACAGAGATTTTCACAACATCTTGAGTAATTCACTGCAGAGCTGCACAGCCCTCCTACCAGAGAAGTTAGTCGTAATGACTCATTCTGCAGTGTGCATGTTGTTCCACTCATTCAAATTAAGAAATGAAACCATGGTTTTCAAATTCGAGTGTAGCTTCTGGGACAATAATACCCATTAGCATGGCAAGTGACATTAAACCCAGGTCATTTCCTTTTGTGTACTGGATGTTCATATTCTCTTAAACAAAAGGAAATTCTGAAGGAATCAGAACTGCGTCTGAAATATAGCTAAGAAATACTGCACCACATGATAAATTTAGACTCCTTTATGTGGAAGCAATTCAATGCGTACAAGGGGGAACAGATCTAAGCTCAAGGAGGGAAGGCTTAGATTGGGTGTCAGAGAGAAGTTCTTAACGGAGATAGTGGTGAGGTGCTGGAACAGGTTGCCCAGAGAGGCAGTGGATGCTCTCTCCCTGGAAGTGAGAAGTTGGATGGGCAACCTGGTATAGTACCAGATCTGAAGGTTGGTGGCCTTGCTGTATCAGGGGGAGATGGAACTTGATGATCCTTGGGGTCCCTTTCAACCCGAGCCATTCTGTGATTCTGTGATTTATCAACCTCACAGTGCAGTACATATGACAGCCTATCCAAATCCACAGCTGAAGTTCGTTTCATCTCCACAAACAAGATACTGCACACAAAGAACTTCTGCCCTCAATTCCAAAAATCCTACTCCCACTTAGAGCCATTTGCCAGTGAACATCACTTGGGAGACTCATATTTGATTGTAAGTATGAGAAGCTCTTACTTGAAAGAAAAACATTTAACATGCTTACATTTCTAATCTCCATAAAAACTGCCACATCATGCCTGCAGGGGGTGGGGGGAGCTTATGAGCTACCTGGTAAGAACATAAAGCCCTTTCACTTAAGCATTAATTTTTCTAATCCAGCCCTTCATATACTTATCCTGCTTGAGAGCCTTCTGATGGGATGAAAAGTTATTCATGGTGATTATTACCCATGGTGGATGTTTCTATAGAAATAGACTTGTGTGCCATACCAACATCTTGCCTTCAAGAAGCTATTAGCCAACACTGCTTCCAGCTGTAAAGAAATACTTCAGCGGCCCATGTGCCTGTAGCGGGAGCAAACAAAAGGTGCTTGTCCTTGTAGTACTGCGGGCCACGAAGCAGCAGAAGGAAGCTGTGAGGAAGACAGCATTCCCTGAGAAACTCTAGACACCTCTGAAAGAGCAATAGAATGGGTATAGGTATCTCTACAGTGTATCCAGGAGGCCTGCAGAAGCCTTACACCGCTCCTTGCCAAGATCTTGCTTCTTGCTGTGCCCTTCTCTGAGATCATCATGCACAAGCAAGGAGGGATGGGGAAAAGGCAGTGATTTTCTCTTAGAAACTACACTTCCTATGTCAGTACAAAAGGCCAAGACTGAATTCCAAATAAATTTTTCAATCAAGCTGATGAAAATCTGTAACTATACTTGAAAGCAGGAATGGAAGAGAGAAGCTCCTAAACAGAGTTAAGGTGTAAACACTGACTTGAATCTCCAATAGCACATTTCAATGGAGAAAGAAACAAACAAAAATCACCACTCACTTATTCTTCTTTCCCCATGACATGCAGTCAACGCTTCATGCAGACAAATCCTGTTTTTCAGCACAGCACCCTGCTACTATAGATGGAGTTGCTTTAAACAACACTGTACATTCAAAATGCGCTCTGCAGTGTTACAGCTGTTACTCCAGTTTATGAGCAGTAGGCAACTGCATGACAAATAGCATGGGAATAGATCAGGTAGCTTTGGCAGAAGTGAAGTCATTTATGTAAACCTAAGCCACAAGTATCAGGCAGGTTTAAGATGAAGTTTGTATGTAGCCTTCACCAAAGCTGTTTTTTTCTTCTTGCTGTTGTTAGCTTTGACTAACACTTAATCAAGTGCACTTAAAGTTCATTTACAGTGAGACAGGTCAGAGATATGGAAAAGACTTGCAGTATCATAAGCAAATGCATTTCCTCTTCCAAGTCATTTTACTGCTGTTGGAAAAAGGCATGTCAACCCCAAATAGGTAGTCCTCCTCTTTTCAGCATGCCTTAGTTTTTACATCCACTAAAGAAAATTAAGAAAAAGAAAACCATATTTAATGCAGCAATTAGCAAAATATTGCTGCTTTCAAATTAAGCAACAGAGTACAGCCTCAAGAAAGACAGTTGAGATGAGAACACATCCCCAAATGAGGCACAACTGCTAAACTGAAAAGGTACAATTACAGTTCTTTACAAACAATGTCTTAAGCTATAAGATAAATTTTACCTAAGTGAAAATCACTTGCAAAAACAATTTTTTCAGTTTTTTCTTTAGATGACAGAAGCGGGAGTATAACCTTTTCCACTCAGCAAGCTATCTAAGCAACTGAATATCGATCTACTTCACGCTAGGGTGAAAACACGTCCCTCCAAAGATGTTTGCCTGAAGACTGGGATTTGGCTTATTGAAAAGAGGTCAGAGTTGGGTGCATGTCTCCCATGTCTCAGGTAAATAACTTCTGGCTGTTTCAAAACCACATGGTACCTCTGCTTCTGCAGATACATGCATTCCTGTTATTTGGATTCCAACAAGTCAGCGTTTTCCAAAGGAAAAAAAAAAATCTTCCCTCAGAAACGTTCTCTGTGTCTATAGACACCTAGTGCTTTTGACATCCATCTCTGAAAATATTAGGCAACCAAAGTGCCTTACATTCCCTTATTAAATTTCAAGTGATTAAAGGGAACAAAAAAATCCAGTTCAGCAGCATAGGCACTCTCCTGCTGAATAGAGATGCTTGGATTTACCTACGGTCATGCCTTTCAGCTAAGCTCTAGGATCAAGCACTGTAACTTGCACCTAAATCTTGCATTGTTAAGCCCATCCAGAAGGGAAGAGGCATTTTGGTGTAAGCCATTTGCTCTCTCCCCTCTTCAGTTCCACAATATATTACTGACAAGTCCTATTGAATTTTGAAAGCATGGGCAATTAAACATACACAATGTGTTTGCGAGTAATGTTTATTTTAACTATACATACATGTATGCACAATGTAAAAAAATCCCTTAAAAAAATAATAAAAAAAATAACCAGAAAGAGGGGAAATTAAAATCTGCAATGTATTTCAAATTCAAGCAGACATTTTAAAGCTCCATTCACTTCCATTCTACCTGCTAGCAGCTGCCTCTTCAGTTATAATATGTTGATAAACTCATTTTACTGTACACTGAGCTAACACAATTTAGTAAGCTCTTCAGGGAAGAGATATGACCATATTTCTGCTCTCACAGAAAAATACCTAATCTGTAATAAGTCTCCCAGTTGCTGCCATGGCCTTAACCATTACTTTTATGATCTGCAAGAGTTAACCACTGGGTTTTATAATTAGTTATGCTAATAGCATGTCATGGTGTTATTCAATCAACAGAACAGCCCTTTTCCTTCCTCCTTCACAACACAGATTTCTAATTAGAGAGATTAGTTCATCTCCCGCTTTGCTTAAACTTGCATTTAACATGCAGTGGTTACAAGAACACTGTTAAATAACTTAATAAATACACCAGCACCTCCTTCTCCTTCCCTCACCTACTGGGATCCTTAATGCCTCTAGCAATCAAGCAGCACCTGCTGAAACTCCTTGTGATTCCAATAGCAGTTCACAGCATCCAGCATCTCACAGACCTGGACATTTTAAAGAGCTTAACAAGTCTGCATACATAATGGACATCGTGAGAAATGCTGTTTCCATGGAGCGAAAGAAGTTATTCTTCATCTGAAAAATGCTCAGAGCTGTTAATTAATGTTTTCTTCCCTTTAAGGGTCATCTTGCATCTATTTCTACTCCTTCATACAATGGGATTAGGAACTGCAGCAGTAGTGAGTGCCAAGGAGGTCAAAGTGTTTTCTGCATCCATGAGATGCGGGGAAAAGACCCTATAAGTTTTCAGGAATGGAAGGGGCACATCCACACCAGTAGTGAAACTCTATACACAGTTTTCTACTCAAGTGTACATGTTGGTGCAAATTACAGCCACATAAAATACATGCTTCTATTGCTAAGATCAGATAGTCACAAAAAAGTGGATGACTGACCCATGTGTGGTTCCATCTCAGGGAATGCAGTCCACTAGCATAACATCATGCCCACAAAGTGGTGGGCCTGTAGTCAGGGGTTTTCTTGGTTTGGTTTGTTTAGTCTTTGAGAAAGGACAGAAGAGGCAGAAGATTGGAGGGATCCTGTAGCAGACCCTGGGGAAGATTAGAGGGAAAGGACAATAGTCCAGGGAGAACAGGAGAACCATTTTATCTGATGCTTTGCCAATCCTGTGTTAAACAACAAAACAACAAAATCTCTTAAATGGCAACAACTCCATCCTGATGAAAGAGAAGTCTGAGCACTAGCTTCTGTTATCTGAGTTAATCCTATAAATCTTGGCTCTTGGAAGCCTGCTCACTTAGTAAGGATCCCCATGTTCACCACCAGCTACTGCACAGTAGCCTTGAAGTGCTGTAAATTTCGCCCAGCAGTTTTCAGAGCCTTCTGGAGGACCAGCTCTTTCAAAAGTCACTAATGATTCTCCGCAGTAGTTTCAGTTTCCCAAAAAAACAAATGAACAAAAAGATTAGATAACTAGAAAAATCAAAGTATACCTTTTCAATAGGAAGATCACGTTTTTCAAAAGAGCTCTTCTAATCTCATGCAACAAAGAAAGCAATTAGGAACATTTCTTTACTGAAAGTCTCTTCTGTCCAGCCATACCCATCTCCTGATCCAGGCATTTCTGTTCCTTTATGGCACCTCTTCTCATTGCCATAGATAAACACAGGCTCTGCTCCCAGTGAAGTTATCCCCTTATTTAAGCCAAATCACAATGAAGCAAGGTGGAGAAAACTAACTGGGACCGTTAAAATGGAGCTGTATGGTTGTGAGATGGTGTAACGTGCTTCAATAGACAAAGCCATGCAATCTGTAGAAAGAATTTACACAACATTTTGAGAAAGACTAGATTGAAAAGACTGACTGTCAAGAAATGGACTAAATATAACTTTAGACAAGTTCATCATGCAACTACTTTCTACTATCTTCAGCATATAGTTATTGACAGTAAGAGTGTTTTGTTCCCTTCCTATAGCACAGTTTTCTGATTATATTTGTCTTCCCTCCTATCTTAGATCAGAATTTTCCATAGAAAAAGTCATGAAAAAAGAATCTTGCAGCTAGAAAGTGTTGCATGCTCAGAGCAGCACCTCCCTCCTCTCCTCTGAGTATCCCAGGACAGCTTGTACTCATCTCTATCACCAGCGTACACATGCAGCTCATATCAAGGCTGTGAGGAACTTGGCAACATTTGTCTCTACAGGCTTGCCACTCCCTGAGTTTTGTTGCTTTCTGACCTGAAATACAACACAGAAGCAGCAGCCAGAAATGCCTACTTTTGTTCGAGTTAAGAATAACAACAATGTGAAAAAGCACAAGTTTGTGTGACTAAGGTGAAAACTGTACTAACTAACCACTTAATCTCTCTGAGCTTGACTGAAGCCCAGATGTCATAAAACCAGTTTGGAGAAACTGGGATTTTCTCTTCTTAGGCCCAGTTTCAGGTTAGGACTGGAGACCAGACCAGTGTTGATACTCATTCCCTTGTATGCAGTTCAAGTCTCAAGCAAGGAGAGACAAAATCACCCACTACTTTCACATTTAAGTAAGTTAACCAAAACTGGGGTCTTTGTTGTTTATAGTCGAAGAAATAAAATTACTAACAAATTCTCTCTTTTAACATAATTTATTTTCTACAATCTAAGGAAGAAGATAATTACAGGACTTCAGTTTTTATACTTGTAAACTTTCAGTGCGGTCTGTGTGACCTGCAAGGCTCTAGCTACCTTAGAAATGACAAAAGAAAAAAATGAAATTGCTGTCAGAATTTTACAGATCTGCTGCTATCAAAGGTCGCTAATGGCTCTTAAAAACTTTCCAAAAGAGCAGAAACGCTGGGAAAACACTTAAAAATAACAAACCTAGCCCCAAAATAAAAACAACAGTACTTGATTAAGAGCAGAACAATACAGAGGCTTCAACGTCTGTTATTTGTACACAAAAGTCCAGGGAATTATAAACTGAGCTCGGAAGGGAATATGACAGGACAACAAAAGTCATAAACTAAACAGCCCCTATCCTAAACTGCCCATATATAATAAGAAAGTGCTTTAAGGCAGAAGTGTGTGTTTGTGAATTTTGGCTGCATCTGTTGCTGTGTGCTGCAGCGTTCAGACACTTGGGGATCTGCCATCACAAATAAAATGAACGGTTTGCCATCAACATACCAAACATTAGTGGTCTCTAACATAACTGCAGGTTTTGCTCAGGATTGCATTGCCAAATGACAGCAGGGTTTTTGTTCAGCTGCTTGCTTCACTTTCTCACTGTGGAACAACTGCCTTTCTAGCTATTTGAAACTATGCATCGATAAATACGCTTCGTTATATGCTTACAGTGAAACCATGAGGTTTCAGTCATTAGTATTCAGCTCCAAAGCCTTTAATCACACAATCATTTTTCAAAATAGTTACTTTGTGAACAGCAGTAAGAAAACGCTATAGTTTCTCACAACCCAGTCCAACCAACCTGAATGAAAGTGGAGAAGATATTTCCACAGGAATACCCACAGAATGTTCAAAAGGAAGTTCGAAATCTAGCAGTTCTTAAAGTTTCTGGCTTCCTTTGATTATTGTTTTACAAGCAATGAACTCTTAGTGTAAGTATGGTCTTCTTGTTTCAGTGCAGTCAACTAATACAGAATCAGTACAAAAACTCAGAGGTGATGAAAAGTGAAAATGCTTGTGTTCTGTGTAAGGAGAAAAAAACAGCACCCTGTGCCTGCCCATGGCTTTATCAAAGTTCAGGTGAAAGCACTGGAACCTGTCCATAAAAAAACAAAGCAGAAAGACAGGTGCCTTCTTTAGTCAGTGAAGCCCTGTTAAATGCACACCAGCAGAATATCATATTAAAGACAAAGTCTCTTTTAACAGAGCAAAAGATCAATATGACAGCACCACTACAGGCAAGGTTCATTAGTCCACATCCCCCAAAAAATGAGAGAATTATGCAAAAAGAAATATTAGCATCTTGCCTTTGCCAGTAACAGAGTTGAAAACAAAATCCTTGCCAAAGCACAGCTGCCTGTCACTCACATTTCAGTGCTGGTGCACCAAACACTGCCATCCTCAAATTAAGCAGTGACTGGAGCAGTAAAGGACAAAAAAATTGCAAGTTAGATGAAAAAGCTTTGAGAAGATGATAAAAATAGCAGGCAAGAAAGCGATGACTATTTACTCCACCGCTCTAAGACTAACTTGTTTGGGGTTTCTTTTGACTCTGCACTCTGTAGGTCCTCATCTCCCACTGTGTATCTCATCCATACATTTTGATATCACTAAAATCTCCACACTTGTCTTTACTGGAAGTGTATTTGCTTGTACAGAAAATTACAGAATAGATATTTAATGGTGACCACCTTAAATTTAGTGTGCAAACTGATGCCAGAATTAAGCAAATCCATGCAAGCACAATGCACAGATGTGCACTTTGCTAATATAAGCACAGGACCAGCACTCCACAAAGCTACTGACAGCAGAATAACACGGACAAAGAAATCACACTGGCAACAGCAGAGGCCAAATGTAGAAAGGTAATCTCTGCATGTCTCCTACATGTTCCACAGCCTGGAAGTGACCCTAAAAATTACCATGCCACTGAGGACACCACTATGCTTGTACTGCTCAACCTTGAATCAGATGGGGTGGAAGGAGAAATGAAGAAATGAAATGATCTTCATTCTTCAAATGAAGAAGCAGGTTCCAGCCACTGTTTTCAGAACTGTGATAACTCACAAAAAAATTAGTTTGACACAAGGTATTTTTCTATATCAGTATTTTTCAGGAGTGGATTTTCCTAGAAATGGCTCCATATCCTAGTTAACTTCATCTGAACATTGTCTCCCAGATGAGACAAATAGCAACTACTGGTTACACTTCAGTTAGTCTCTCCGTATTTTCTTATTGAGGTATGGTGCTACTAACAAACCTCTGCAATCTGACGGGGAAATGCACACACAAAGGTCCGGTTGCTCCTCCACTAAGATTTAATGATTCCAAAATCTGAACTGTAACCAAGCTTTGAAAAAAAAATATTATAGTACTAGACTACTCGTATCATCAGCTCACAGTCAGAAATCAACCCTACCCAACTTTCCAGTTGTATTACAAAGCACCTTCTCTTGACATCTGTAAAAGACAGTGAAGTGGAAACGCAAACTGGAGAAGCCATTTCCAGAAGATAAACTCCTCATTGCTCCCTCTGGCTTGCAGCTCAGCCAGCCTTCTCTCTGGAGGAAAGACCTTCGTGATTTTTTTTCCTGCTTTATTATTAGGCTGGGAACAATAGCCCTTTTGTTCTATGGCAAGAATACAGGAGCCGAGCTCCATGCACAATTGTGTGATCATCGCACAGCGCTGTGTCCCAACCTTTCTGAAACCCTGCAGGCACAAAGCTAACCAGCTGACTAGCCAGGAGATAAAGGAGGGTCCGAAGCAAACAATGAACAAAATTATCACTTTGAACAATGCAGAAGGCCACTTCAGTATTCCCACAACCACTTGCCAGTTTTTCTTTCCTTGTGTGATTTCCTTCGCCAAGTAACGGCTGTCAGTTCTGACTGCCTAAATGATTAATTATTCTGACTGTAAATATTCTTAGGAGAAATGAGAAGGTTGACCTAAAGCCAGAATGCTTGACGCGTGTGTTTTTAATAATTATCCTAACTTTATGTCCTTGAATTTGAGGAAGGCTCTGAAACACTGAGTGGTTTCCTCCCGAAGCCGCCAGCCCCAGCCCCTTTTGGCACCCCTGAGGTAGGTTCAGCTTACAGCGCCCATGGCACCTCATCACTGCAGAGGGTACCCACAGAACCAAATTACTGCACGAGCCAAAGCAGAAGTAATATTCCGAAGACAGAGAGACTTTTCTTGAAGCGTTTCTGCTGGCTAGGAGCTAATCAGAGCCTTCTGGGTGTGCAGCAGCAGTCAGAGTGCTGACTTTCAGCCGTTTGACAGCTGCATCTGCTCTCTACTGCACTTCAAGGAGAGATAGCATCAAAGGCCACCAGTGAGTGGCTTCATGCAGCCATACTGTCAGAGAGCGTGGCAACAGCTTGGGTGTTTATACTGTGTTTTCAGTGGGTCAGAGTCCTTCAAGCAGGTATGGATATTTTTGTTCTTCACTCACAAGGTCAAGTCGTCCCATTTTTTTGAAAAAATCTATCACGGAAGTCCAACCTTCCGGCTTCCATGGCCACTTTAAGTGAGGAAATGGCCACATCTAAAATACATAATACAGTAATGTATATAAGTAACAGATTATATATATATAATGAGGTCTCCACCTCAGAGAAGTTTTGGAACTAATGTACCACATGTAACAGCCAGGGCTGTAAAGCATTGCTTGAAGTCCTTTGCATTCACTTTGCAAAAGTAAACTAGACACTGAGTTTAGTGGTGAAGTTCACCATAGTTACCAGCATTGCTGAGAAGTGCATTTTTCTTCTAGGTGAAGAGATGCTTTGCACGTGGCAACCAACCAGTTTAAACACGTTAATGTTCAGCAAAGTCACAAAGATCAAATAGCCAGCAACAACCACAAATACATTATAAAAGCAAAAGATTTGCATCCATTTGCACTGCTGTAATGTGGCAACTCAGGTGCTTGTGATCCAAGTACAGTGTGGGCAAGGAAGAAAAGACTCATCCTAAATTCAGTACAATTCTATCATGGATATCACTAAACCTCACACTGGTTATCTTTTAACTCCATGCCTCAGCCACCGTACTGGGAGAGGAAGGCCACAGGCAGATCGCAAAAAGGAGAGAGGAGGGGAGAGGAGGGAGGGAGAGAGGAGGGAGGAGAGGGAGGGGAGAGGAGGGAGGGGAGAGGAGGGAGGGGAGAGGAGGGAGGGGAGAGGAGGAGGGGAGAGGAGGGAGGGGAGAGGAGGGAGGGGAGGAGGAGGGAGGGGAGAGGAGGGAGGGGAGAGGAGGGAGGGGAGAGGAGGGAGGGGAGAGGAGGGAGGGGAGAGGAGGGAGGGGAGAGGAGGGAGGGGAGAGGAGGGAGGGGAGAGGAGGGAGGGGAGAGGAGGGAGGGGAGAGAGGAGGGGAGAGGAGGGAGGGAGAGGAGGGAGGGGAGAGGAGGAGAGGAGGGAGGGGAGAGGAGGGAGGGAGAGGAGGGGAGGGGAGAGGAGGGGAGGGGAGAGGAGGGAGGGGAGAGGAGGGAGGGGAGAGGAGGGAGGGAGAGGAGGGAGGGGAGAGGAGGGAGGGGGAGAGGAGGGAGGGGAGAGGAGGGAGGGGAGAGGAGGGAGGGGAGAGGAGGGAGGGGAGAGGAGGGAGGGGGAGAGGAGGGAGGGGAGAGGAGGGAGGGGAGAGGAGGGAGGGGAGAGGAGGGAGGGGAGAGGAGGGAGGGGAGAGGAGGGAGGGGAGAGGAGGGGAGGGGAGAGGAGGGAGGGGAGAGGAGGGAGGGGAGAGGAGGGAGGGAGAGGAGGGAGGGGAGAGGAGGGAGGGGAGAGGGAGGGAGGGAGAGGAGGGAGGGGAGAGGAGGGAGGGGAGAGGAGGGAGGGGAGAGGAGGGAGGGAGAGAAAAGAGAAAGAAAAGAAAAGGAAAAGAAAAGAAAAGAAAAGAAAAGAAAAGGAAAGGAAAAGAAATAAAAGGAGAAAAAATGGAAGAGAGATTAAGAAAGTTTTTTTTTTAGTCCACAGTAATGGAAGCTTGAAGTTGGAGAAAAAAAAAAAAGAAGTCTGGGAATGAACATATCCAGACTTTTAGACCATGTGTTTCATGAGAGCACCATCTTGCTCAGAATTGCCAGGTTAGCATACGCAAGATCTGGCAAGATAAGGGGAGGAAGCAGCAGGAGCTGTTACTAGGAAATCTACAACCAAGACACAGGATCTTGGAAATGTGCTAATCATTAGGAAAACTGAATGTAATGGAAGTTTCACTGTGTATATTTTTATTTCCCTCCCCACCTTCACCATACAAAGTAAAACTTGTTTGGGGGTAACACCCTGTCACTTATACCTTCCACAACGGCCCTAGCATGTTGACCACTTTCAGATCCTATGAAAATACATGATGCAGTAAGAAACAGATGAAAGAAACCATTACCTTAGTTAACTGAATGCTAATTTGGCAAAATGGTTACTTGTTCCTTATACAGTGTGTCCCTCCTAATGACACAGGAAGAAATTTATGACCCAGAGCAATGGTTATGGGGATTCCATTTATCTCACCAGAAAATGAACTCACAACACTGGAACATCTTTACTCTCAAGTGATAGTACAGTGACTTTTTCCTTAGAGTAATGATTTTTGTAATGCAGTCCTTGGCATGAAAAATAACAGGAAAGCAAACAACATTTTTATACAGATAGTGATAGGTCAAGGGTGAACAGCTTTAAACTAAAAGAGAGGAGATTTAGGCAAGACGTTTGAAAGAAGTTCTTTACTCGGAGGGTGATGAGGAGCCGACTCAGGCTGCCCAGGAACGCAGTGGATGTCCCATCCCTGGAGGCACTCGAGGTCAAGGTGGATGGGGCCCTGGGCAACCTAACCTAATGGTTAGCAGTCTTGCCCATGGCAGACTTTTGCAACTGGATGGGCTTTAAGGTCCCTTCCAACCCAAGATATTCTGTGATTCCATGATTCTGTGAAATACAAAATGCAGTACGATGTTCAAAGAATCATTTGCATATCTTCCTTCTCCCCTATCAGCCCAGTCTGAATGAATTAACTTTGCAGTTCAAATTTACACAGACTAATTTTATGAGATTCATTTATAAGTACACACACAAATAATAAATGCAAAATAAAAGCAATTCTCAAAGTCAAAGAATAGAATTTGTGCTTGTTCTTGGCCTCTCAGCTGTCTTGAAACTCATGATAGTCACCGAATGAAAGACTTTTTATTGTACGATCATTCTATTTGGAGACCAGAGTACCTTTGTATTTATATGCTGGAACTGCTATCTCTGGTTGAATTTTAAATTACTCCAACACTTAGGTTTTGACTTTTTGCATAAGGAACTGTTCTACCCATAGTCCCCATGACTTGCCCTCCAGGAACATTTTCTTGGTTCCATTTTAGATAGGCCTCATGTCACTCTAGTGTGGTTGCGCCACCTCCACAGCAAAGTAAACAAAATTCCCCTTCTTTAAAAGGAGAATGGACACACAGTGAATACTTGATTTGATGGGATGGTTCACAGCATTAAGATGTACTCTTCCTATCACTTTTACACTTTACATTTTAAATCCCTGTTTATTATGACAGAATAGCACATCAACTTTTGTCTGATTCTGTCAGGTAATCATTACCTCCACGTAGCAAATGGCAGTTTTGTGAAAACAAAGCACATGGAAGGGATTGCAAGGACAGAAGTTGCAGATAGGAAAAAAACTTATTTGCCAGCTGGTGCGGTTTTCTCATTTACATAGAGAAGGCAGAGAATTGATTATTTTGGGATAAAGTCCTAATGACACTGGCACAAGGAAGTCTACTGAGAAATCAGAACACTAGTCATAACATCTTATATATCACAACAGCTCAAGGCGAGAGGATGACTTCATTAACTAAGAAAAATAAGCCTATTGTCATCCACTCCTTGGCAGTTAAACAAGAGCTAGCAGTACTTTGCTCACACGGATGCTGGTGACAGTCAAGAAAATAAAGACACTCTTTTTCCTCAACCTTTCATCCTCTACTAAATTTTAACCATACTATACAAGCACAGCTTGATCCTCGCCGTCCAGCTGTCCATTGAGCATCCACTACAATTGGGCACAAGCTAGTGGAAGTGTCTGCAAGCACAGCTAAGGCACAGCACAGCACTGGAAGCTCTACCACTGAAGAATTCCAAAGGGAAATGGGGCAGAAAATGCAAGAACCCAGTATATATGGCAACCAGGCACTGCAAATCAGTGCAAAACTATGCAAAGCTTTCATATTGTTCTTCTAGAGCTGTAAGTGTCAGGAAGCAGCATACTGAATGCTGAGTCTAAGGATATCAGTTTGTAGAGTCCTTAACCAGAGGTGCCACACATACCTATTTTAAGTCAGTGCATTTAGGCCTTGCTGAAAGACAATGTAATTGCATAAGATGATAAGGAAAGCCACAGTCCTAGGTTTAAGTCAAATGAATTGCTGCTTGCTACAGAAAGAAATTTAAAATCTTCAGAGTATATCATACCGTGCAGTCAGAAGACAGCCACTGAAGAAAGCCAGCAAAGCTTCCTGACTTCACTGTTATTTCATGCTTCATGCTTACATGCATGTACAGCAACAAGTTTTACAAGAAACCAAGAGTTGAACTACCGGTAAGGGAGGAGACAGATGAAATAACTGGGGTATGTTAAATGTGATCCTTCTCTTCGGGGTCTTCTTCTCCCTGTCTGACTACCTCTGGGTTACAAACAGTAGTCCTTTTATTAAGCTACACTGCTAGATATATGCTGCAAAGCATTTGTAGTATTTGCGATATTAGTTTGTGCTGATATCAAGGGATATGCAGTCATCCTCAAAATAGCATAAAGTAATTCTGACAATTCATGACATACATTTAATTGTACTATCAAATTGCAAGGGGTTTCTCCCAAGCTCATCAGCCACAGATTTAGTGGTCTGACTGCTCTGCGCTGGATCCCTCGGCACACCAGCTGTAGCACTCACCACTGCAGCCTAATAGACAAAGTAATAGAAGAGAGTTGGCAGGAAAAAACAAAAATGTGATTTTATGGGCTAGCATATACCCGCAAAAACAGTGGTGGAACACAAGCCCAATCAATATAGGACCATGGGGACCCCTGTTTATGTAACACGAAGCCAGAACACATTAAACTCTGAAGTTCTTTCCAGTGTTAGAGGTTTGCAGCATGCGTTGTACAGACCTTGGAACGATATCTGATTCACTCTGCCAGCAAAAACATTACAGATGGAACTGTCAAGTCTTCTTGTTTAGTGGCGCCTGCTCTTCTAACACGTGACTTTTTTAAATAACAACCGTCACTCATCGAATAAACCCAATGTCTTTTCCAGCACCTGTGAAAAATGTTTTGAGGACAAAGAGCGGATTTCAAGAGCAGGCAGTCTACAAGCTTCCCTTCAAAAAGCCATTCCGGACTGTTTCGAATTTCATGCTTTTTACTATTATGTTTCTGGTTTTATTGTTGCTGTATAGGACTTACATCCTACACTTAAAAGACATTAATTACAACACATTTCACTGTTTCTTCCTTTTTGTACAATAAGCAAACAATGGGCAATCATCTTAGAGACAAGACAGCTGCATACATCATGTAAAAATGGCTTCAACAAGGTTAAGTCTCCTGTCCTAGAAATCCCATTTAGAGTTTGTTTACTCATACCATTTGAAATTCAGAGAAGGTCTACAATATTCTCAGTCCTGTCAATGGGAGCAGAGGAAAACCATTGTGAACTGTATTTGAAAGCCAGTCTTGGAAAGCAGAACATCATGAAATTTCACTGGGATCAAATCCTAAAACCAGATGCTGAAAAGGAGTTCAAAGTTGGAACTTGGAGTCTGGCTCCTGCTGCTTTCTTCAATTGTCCTTAGTGCTACACCTAACCTCGGTTTCACTGAAAACTGAGGACTAAAAAAAATAATTAGAACAAGGTAATACATTAAACAGTCTTTTTGTTTAATCATACTTCTAAAAATATATATATGCAGTCCTTTTTCCTAACAAAAGAACACATTTCATAACAAAGAATGCATTAAAAATTGCTGCAGCCATATAGGCAGAGAAAGAGTTAATGAGTACAACACAATAGTTTTCTGGGGCCTCACAAAATTGCGTGGGAAGTTTGCAGAAAATCACTGCTACCAAATAAAATCATCTAGCAATTAATTTTAGACTATAAACTTTCCATTATGAAAACAGCAGTAATAACCTCTGTAAAAAAAACCCACCCAGCCAACCAAAAAAAAACCAACAAAAAACCACCAGCAGAGCTGTAGTTAATCAGAATACCAGGAAGGGAAAAATCAAACTTGGAAGACTGACATTGGCACAACCCCTGTTGATAAGTAGAAGCAGGAAGCAGGCAGCTTATGCGATATGGCTTAAGCAGTACACGTGAGAAAATTTAAAGATCCACAAGCAGAAAAATGAGTACTAGGTATGAAGAATACATGTCATACAAACAGAACAGTAGCATTTGCAGAAAGGTCTATTCATACCAGGCACCTAGGTTTTTTATGATTTAACTGGTTGTTTCCTGTGGCAGACTTGTGTTTTTGCAAGTTTCAGCCGGTTGAACTACGAGAAACTGTTTCGCGTCTCCACTGCAGGTGCAGCATCAAGACCTGAAATTATATTTTTGCTTGTAAATTTACTTTACAAGTACTTCTAGAGCACCACAAAAAAGCTCACTGTAAGGTAAAAGCTTTTCTAAGGCCAAACTACACTGATTACCCATAATAAATGTACGGATATTTAAATACATATATATTTGTTAAATGTGAATTATTCACTCAGGCTGGTAGGACTTCAGACTCTCTATGACTGTTTGCCAGAAAAAATAAAACTGGTATTAGCTGTAACTATCATTGGAAACAGCTAAAAGATTTTTATAACTTCAACTTCTCTCCAGTGGGGTAGCATTTTGCAAAGCTCACCTGAAATTTAATCAACAAATTGAGCTTTAATGCACATATTCTAAGTCTGGTGTTGAAAGAAAACTGCAGCAACATGTCTCTTTAACAGAGATAACCATTTAATAGGAAGCAACTGTCGACAGTGGTCCATTAGATGCTTACATCTAATTAACTACACACACTAGTCAACACTTCACTCAAGTGCTCAGTATTAATCAGAGCCACTGGCTAATAAGGGGCCTAGATGCATGCACATCCACATTTATATAAACATGTGGTGCTAACCATGATACTGTCAGTCTCCTTTAAGAGAGGACTAAGTTTGTCAGTTCACTCCATGTTTCTTGCACATGTTTATGACTGAAGGTTTTTCATTATTTCTTTGTTTTAGGGATTTGTTTCTGAGGGGATGGTTGTTTGCTTATAAATTTTTTTAGTGTGTTCATCCCACCAAAATAATGTTGAGAAAGTCTGTTCTGTGGCAAGATCTGCTTAAAAAAACCTAAACAGAAGGTTAAAAAAAAAAGACCTATCTCCATCTTTTCTGCAGCAATAAGGCAATGACACCATCATAAACTGCCTAATATTCAACTCAAATGAGGATTACAAACAGCAACACAAAGTACTTGCCTTCTTGGAATAGTACACTGAGAAAACTCTGAGAAAAATCCCACTCCCTGTGGGATTACATATAACATGTACCTAGATGGCAGAATGTCATCACTGAAAATTCTGATAAGATTCCAACTATATTAACTGAGTTTCAGATGTTACACTATACTGCTTTTATCTTGTGTAATGAAAGTGGCTGTGAAGTTTCAGCCAAGTGCAAAGCATTTCTTGAGAAAATAAGGCACTGCAGCCTTATCAGTTGTGATGTATCCATCAGCTCTAAAATCCTGATGAACACAACAAATAGACAGCACAGCCAGATGAGCTGTCAGAACACATAAGGCAATGCTGTGGTGCTTGCTCTTCACAAAGCATCCTGATGCCTCAAAATGTCATAGGAGGGTGATGCTCTTAGGCAATTAGTGTCCTATCTACTCTAAGGAAACAAATATAAGACAAAGCCACTTGTCCATTCTGTTGTCACCATTCTGGAAGGTTGGACCATCCGGGCTAGCGATCTCCCCACGCTAGGGCCACTGCCATCACAGACACCAATACGGTTATGTAGAAAATGGCAAAATAGCATTTAATAAGGCACGGCAGCTCCTTATATACACACACCTATCATCGTCTACACCCCTAAGCACACGTCATTAATCAATCATAGAGCAGGGGAGGTCCTACTGCATCACATCCCGATGTCCCCACCATGCCTACTACACCATTCCTCTGCCCACTCTACCTTATGCCAAGAACTGTCCTGATTCTCCACCAGGTGAGCAAAACAAATTGCAGATAAATGATCTTTCGTATGTACTACGTCAACAACGTTTTTGAGAGCCACAAAGCCACTTCCTCCCTCCTCTCCTCCCCAAAGCCTTCATGAGTCTCAGAACTCTCTGAACAGTGAAAGACAACTTTTACTTACAAGTTTAAATGTTTCACAAATATTGCCTGAATCAACTCATTTGCATTTTGGTTTAGATGTAGTTCGGAGAAGCATCCAAGAACACACAACTGTGCTCAGACACTCCAACACAAAGATCACAAAGTTCTCCCCTCCTTGTGCCACATTAATCAGCGACCAAGCCACATGATACAAGTACATGACCTCCATCACTGAGAGGGCACTCAGCACAGTGAGAATGCAAACTGCACATTTACAACATGACCATACAATCACTCATAAAAGGCAGACAGCAAAGTTTCGGGAATTCAATGGTAGCAACCTCATTGGCTGTTTGGGATGGGACACTTGCATCAGCTACTCCCAGATCTGTTTCCACAGGGACAATGATGAAGTAGAAGAGGAAGATAAACTAGCAGACCACACCAGTCTAATCCCTCAGCTGCATAAAGAGCAGCAGATGCAGAGGAAATGGGAACATACCCAAAGCTGCTGATGCTTACAGAGTAGGCTGGCTGACTGCTGGACTGCCCATCCTTGCTGTCTTGGCTGAAAATCTGAGCAGGAATCAACTACAAATATAAGCTGGCTTTTCCAATTACCTTCCCCAAAGAAGAACAAATTTCAACAATCTTCCTGTGTCAAAGATTCCTCTCTGAAAGAAGTGTGGTTTTGAGGAAGGGCTTCAGAGTTTGGGGTTTTTTGAGTGGTTGATTTTTTGGTAGGTTTGATTCTTGGAAGGCAAGGCTACAGTTGGGAAGGAATGAGAGAGGTCTTCTGGACAGCCTAGGTGATATTTAGTATAGAAAGTACTTAAAGAGTACCAGCATGAGAATGAGGCTTGCAAGTTGGGATCACAGAGAAGTTCAGATCTCTATGTGCATTGCAGAGCCTAACATCCCGCTACAGATTTAAATTTGCCCAGTCTTACAATGTGAAATGCAGGAGCAAAGCTGCAGGTCTAAATATGGAGATACAGCTGGTGGTAGGGAATTTTTTTTAATGTATAAACATTTGATTTAGTGCCTACAGAAAAAATACCCAACCTTTGTTTCACTTCTATTCTCCTCTTCTAGTAGAGTGTAATTCCTGACAGACTCCAGCTAGCCAAGACAGGCAGATCAAAATGTTCAACTTACAAAACCAGACTCAGTAGAATATGATTTACTCTCTTTGTTACAAACAGTCTGAGATTCATAGGATCACAGATACCAACACTACCTCGTTCTGCGTCAAAGCAAGGACAGAAAAAATGTCCTTTTTAATTTGTGTACATTCAAGAGGCCTTGGTAAAAGGAAGATACTTCAGTTCTACTCCCCTCCCCTTTCAGTCTCAATGCCTCAGCCACTGCCTGATAAAAAACATATGAAAGAAGCAATGCAACAACAAAACATTTTCACATTCCAAGCATTACCATCACATATGCTGAGCACCAGACTCAATTATACTTTTAAAATGCATTACAGATGTAGCTCAAACCAAATGGGTGCAAGATGTACAATCAGATATGAGTGTACAGACGAGTGTTAGCTGGCAAAAGGCAGGCTATGTTGCTTACATTTTGCCAGCCCAAATCTTCTCCCCTTTCCCTCCCCTTCCTCCTTTCTCTTTAGGAGTTTTGGCAGCTGTCTCAATCTCTTCAAATTACTCTAATTGGATGTTTCTATGGAAACAGACTACAAGACACAGTACCTCTCCATTAAAGAGTTATAAAAACAAGAGGTGCACCACGAGAAAACAAAAGAAAAGAAAAAAGTTCTTACCAACAATGAGAAACTGCACAGCCTTTAACAGTTTAAAAGCACACAGCAAACCAGGTCCATGTTGATGCTGCCAAGTGACCCTGCAATCAGCCGGGATTCCACAGCAATGGCTTTTGACTGAAGCAGAGTTTTTGTGCTCTTTTCCACATGAAATTACTGTGGGCCCCAAGTACCTACACTGGTGGCCCTGATATACTCCCCATCAGACCACACTCTCTGTAACCCAAGACGTGACCTTCTTGTGACTCCTCTCTGCAACTATTTAGTTTGACAGTCAGTGCATTTAGCATCATCTCAGAAGGGAGATTTCTTGCACAAGGATAGCATTCAAACTGGAGGAGCTGGGTATGTCAGTGCACCCAGAATGAACGCTGCTCCTTAATCAGGTTGCACAGCTGAGCTTTTAATCAGCATTTGTTTTGCACAGAAGTGGTAAGCCCCTCTCCTTCCTAACACTCACACAGCAGAGAGCTAGCTGTCCACACTCCAGCGATGGCCACTCAGAAACTGCAGCAAGACACAAAAATACCAGGTGCCAATGTCCCCAACTGCAGAGTCCAAGATGAGACTGAAAACAGGTGCACTTCACACAGTGTCTTGCCAAGGGAAAACATTTAGTTTTTCCACTCTGCTGAGCAGTTACCACTGGAGGGAAGCTACACTTAGTTTACGTATGTCTATTTATTGAAAAGAAATTTGATTCATTAGAAGAGAAAAAACTATATCCCAACATCGGGTCTTTAAGCCCTAGCATCCAGCCTACCATTTTAGCCAATGGCAAATGAATGAAGCAGCAACAGGATTCCAGTCTCTTCAGATCCTCGAGCTATTGCAAATTCATCAAAATACACTGCCTGCTAGTGAAGGAAGGATACAGCTGCCTCAGCTGAAAAGAAGTACATTCAAGATTAATTCAATTGCAACATTCCCTTACCACATAGCCGAAGACAGGAAGGGACCACATGAGGAAAACAAATAAATAAGTAAAGCGGTTCAGAAGTATAAAGCAAAATTAAAAATTTAGGGTGGGAGAGAAGACTAATGCTTCACAGAATCACAGAATTGTAGGGGTTGGAAGGGACTTCCAGAGATCTTATTGTCCAGCCCCCCTGCCACAGCAGTTCCCTAGCCCAGGTTGCACAGGTAGGCGTCCAGGCAGATCTGGAACGTCTCCAGAGGAGGAGACTCCACCACCTCTCTGTGCAGCTGTGCCACTGCTCCGTCACTGCACTGTGTAGGAGTTCCCATGCACATTTGTGTGGAACTTCCTATGCCTCAGTTTGTGGCCATTTCCCCTTGTCCTATCACACACTGCTGAGAAGAGTCCGGCCTCATCCCTTTGCCTCCCCCTCTTTAGATATTTATAGACGTGGATCAGATCCCCTCTGAGTCTTCTGTTTTCAAGGTTGAGATGTCTAAGATATCTATTTTATTACTAAGATGTCTGTTTCACTGAATTAGTGTGAGGCCAGGAGTGGCCAAAAGCATTACCAGCCAAAGCCTGCTGTAAAACCGGTTCACGGCCATGACACCAGGGCCTCTCCCAGCAGGCCTTGGCATTTTCAGTTCTGATCGCAGAACCTGGTAATAATATTTGCTTTCACTTATTTATTTTGAAATGACTCTTCCAACATTCCTCTGCTTACAGAAAATACTGAAGACACTAACACTTGGTGAAAATTTCTCCCCAAACTCAAAATGTGATACTTGTCATTAAAATCGGTGTTTACTAACTTATGCTCTAAGATGGTGAGCAGCTTCTTCAAAATGTGTCAAAAAAGAAAAAGAAAAGTTGGTGTAGATTGAAGGAATTTCTGCATTTAAACAGTGACAGCAGCTGCTGCTGCCGAAGTTCTGCTCTCAGACTAGTTGAAGCAGTGGAACTTTGCAACTTCCCTGGAGTAATCAAAGTGGGATACAGTACTTTTTCCAGGTTCAGTGAAGGAGAATTAAACTTCAATTACTACATTACTACATTAATATATATGTTAAAATAAATAGTCCCTACCCTACAACTTTTTTAGAAGGAACATATAAATTTCCAGCAATCAACAAGATAAAGACAATTTATTAAACAACCCTTGATATTAACAAGGAGTTCTTAAGACAAGTCAGAGATTTTTAGCCTTGAAATACAAATCTGAAAAGTTTACGCTATTGTAGCAGCAAGAGTGAAACAATGATTTTTTGTTCAAGCCTATCAAGTTGGGTCTCAGTTGAAAATCTTGCTAGAAAGCTATACACAAGACCTCACTACTAACAAATTCAGCCACTTTTAAACAAGTAACAGCTACTTAATCTGATCTTGCAAGCTCCAAGGTGTAGAAGCTGGAACTGAGATCCAAGGCAGACAACAATAGGTCATGAAGGAAATAAAACATTAAATACTGTGACTAGCTGCCAAGTGTTGCCTTGGCAAAAGAAGTTTATTCTTCACCCTCATCCTACCCTACCTTTTCCCTATAATTCTCTTAAAGCAGAACAGCATAATTCAACACACAATCAGACAGTAAACCAACCTAGAACTACTGTGCTATCAGGACAGACTCTTCTCTGAACTATAACTGATCTCTGTATGCTCCCGCTCTCTCCAGTTAAATTTCTCTTATGTATTCCGAAATACAGAATTTGGTAGTTCTTCTGTGTACACCCTACTCAGATGACTGCAGGCATTTCTCCCAGAAACAATAGCTACTCCTGTCTTCCTAAGACATGCAAAAGACAGTAACAATTTCCCTGCTGGAGTGAAGTATTCTCACTGCTCATGCTAGGAAAAGGATTAACCACATTACAAAACAGAGAACACATTCAAAATTTAAGAAAGGCTTCTTCTATTAATCAAGTAAATGCATTACGTATGACAAGAATTCACATCTTTCTTAAACTGCTACAAAAAAGCCTGGATTTTCATCAGTTTCTTGATCAGTCATCCTAATTTCCCCAGTGTACTGGGAACTCAAGTTCTTAACATCTGGAGTTCTTGTCTTTGTACTGCAAGCCATTTGAGAGAAAAAAAAAAAGCTGAAAACAAACCTCCAAATAAGACAGCTAATTATTCATTTTTAAAAATCTATTGTAATTTTCCTCTAGTTCGAGAATATTCTCACGCCATGCTCAGAAAAATCTGTAGCAAAAAAGTACATTTCAAGGACAAGTTCCCCAGCTCTCACTAATAAGAGGAAAACCATCTGGTATTTCAACAGAAGTAAGAAAAATATCGATTTCCTTTAAACAGACAGATAGTACTTTCAGAAGAGTAGACTTCTTCCTTACATGAAATTCTAAGCTTGTCTTTGAACAAAACAATGTAATTCCATGAAGCCTTGTGCAGTTTCACACAGATGAGAACAATAGTAGGAACTTGTACTGTGGATTGCACACATGAATGGAGAGACTCTCACAGGCAGCGATTCAAAGTCATACCTAAATGCAGCCTGAGACATGCCACTGACCTACTACAAAGTCAACTGGGTTCACTGTCTAGAAAAATGAGCATTTGCATGCACATTCCAGACAATTAGAGCTATTTCTGATGTAGAAAACAGCTCCCATATAATCCAACTCCTACTTACACACAACAAAAGTAATTCTTGCTGCCACTGTGCTGGACAGCTGTGGTATGTCATTGCCATTTTCCATCTCAACCCTAGACAGAAAGCAGTAGTAATTTTGGTGTGCACACTGCTACAATTATTTTAAAAAGGAGAGAAAAGGAAATTACCTACTTTAAAAATTAATGCTACACATTACTCAGCAGTGCACTGAAGCAAGGGAGAGGAAATTGAAGAATCATGTTCTTTCCAACATTTACTTCTCATAACACCTCAGTCCCCTCTATGTACCTTCTGCTGTACCTGCCCAAACGCTGAGCAAAGAAGGACAGCTGTCACTTCCAACATTTTCAAAGGAGATCTGTAACTGCATACAAATTGACCTCACTTCCCTGGTTTTATACACTTTATACTGTTCTGGGACATCTCCACTCATCTCTCTTCTTCCTCTGAAAAGTGAATAGGGAGCAAGCCACAGGATGGAGAAAGCTCTGTTTGTCCAGGTACAAGCCAACGATAAGCAGTTTTTTGGATGATGCTAATTCTGGAGCAAGATTTGAGAATATTTGGCAAATCTCTGCAACACTCCCATGCAAGTCATTAATTTTGGTCTATCACTTAATACACAGTTAATAATCTTCTTGCAAGAGCTAAATGAGACACTTCTAGCAAATATTTCATAAACAAGTTAATAGGGAAAATAAATACATGCACACAGAGCTCAAACACTAAAGCACACAGTTTAACATACACTGCTTAAGCATGAAGTTTAATGGAGCCTGTTTCTGACCCATCAGGTCTGACAAACAACAAGGGCTGCTTTTAAACTTCCATAAAGTTTGACATTCTCTGCCTTTGTAAGTGCTAGAAGTCATTTGCTTTCAACACTAGTGCACTGTGCTGTACTAAATTTACACAACAGAACTATCAAGCTTACTGCAAGAGTGCGACCTATTATGTTTATTTGTTTCTAAAACACATCACTGACATGCAGCACCTTTGAAACCCTACACAACTGTCAGAGCAGTAGCATTATCTAGCTTTGCAAATGTCTGGAAAAATTAGGACAGTTAAAATACTCAGGCTTTATAAAAATAAAATACAACTACTGCTGAGGAAATACATGTGAAGAGAGTTTAGTATCATGCACTACCAACTTTAAATTTATTTCGCATACTCAACATTGTATTTCCCTCACTCAGCACAGCTTGCTCATAGTCATATTTATAAGTATGACTGCAGGCATAACTGTACTCACAGGCATATTTCTGCTCACGTATTGTCATCTACCACATGCATGTGCACACACATGCATACACCTTGTGCTCCCCAAATTAATGCCCAAAAGCACACACCTAACAACCTTCAAGAACAATCTACCTACAGTCCCATCCAGCCTTTTGGTATTTCCCTTTGGATAAAAGCAACCTTTGTCCTTCATATCTGCATCATGGTTTGGCTTTCACAGTTTGATGGTCTAAGAGCAGCAAGTTAAAGATCCAAGGTATAGATGAAATCAAAAAGCTGTCGTGTAAAACCATTATTAGTTACTTGCATCAGCAGAAACTCTGTAAATGCCTTCCTTTCCAACTGTTACTTTCCATTTCAGTCATTCTAATTCCTTCTTTTCCAGCCAGCTTATAGTAGTTTAAGCATCCCATGCATTTATTTTTGTCTTTTACTAAGCTGAACAGGCAAGTCAGTATTTGTTCATCACAGCATGGAAATGGACAGAAAGTACAAAAGCACACTGAGAGAAAATGTCATTTAAGACTTTCATTTTCAGTTACAATTCCCTTGCTGGTGACAAAATCTGCCCACAAAAGTAGGTAAATGGCTGAGTGGTTATTTCATCTTCTACACGTGACCTGTGGTACAGGAGCTATCTAGGGCAGGTTGATAGGACAAGTCAAATAAGATGCAGCATGGATCCATCTGTAGGCTATGTCTTCGATGAAGCAGCTAATGATGTTATAAACTTTACTCAGCATACCAAGAGATGACACATCACAGCCTTATGTAGGCTACCCCAATGATCACCAACTTCAACTGGTTTATTCCAAGTCACAACGGAATCACCTAGGTTTCACAAGGTTTTTTACAAGAACGTTGCTCATACAGGCACAACTGTCACTGAAGTTTAAGCTTGGGTAGGGCTGAACCAGTAGCACCTTCAGACCAAATGCCAAGAATAAGAGTCACAGCTCCATGTTTGTGCAGATCCAAGTATCACGCTTGAAACTAGCGTGAATAACTTGTAGAGACAGCAGAGGGATTTTCTACTACAGAATTCAACAGAGAACAAGAGCTGCTTACTCATTTAGAACAACTGTATTTTAAATTCTCACATTTATTTTTGTGCAGAATACTGCCATATCAATCCTTCAAACAACTTTTAAAAATTTGGCCTGGTATCTCTCACAAAAAGTTGTTTCCTAACATTTAAAAAGACTCTATGCACATGTATGTTGTTTCTAGCATATAGAAAAATGGCTGGGCAGGTTTGGATGGAACAGCTTCCATCATTTCCCCAGACAGCAGTGAAGAGTGAAGAACACAGCACTCTATCAAGACCAATTTCATCCTTCCCTAGTAAGCTACACGGAAATGTCACATTTCATCTGATGGAACAGCAAACATAAACCAGCACCTGCCACAGCTTAAGCGCTTTCTCTAAGCTCAGAATGGACAGGAAATGTTCACTCCTTATAAACACTTCCTGCTAGAGTGTCACTAAAAATGTTATAATATTTTGGCAACAGCTGGCTCTGACTGATAGTGTGATGAAGTTCAGCTATTCAGTTTATATTCATCTTATGTTTCATCTCTACTTACTCAGCTTATGCCAGCTAAGTAATTTAAAATTAAAGCTCTCAAGGGTCAATACTGAGATCAATACAGTTTAACGTCTTCACTAAGGACTCGGATGATAGGACTGAATGTGCTTTCTGCAAATCTATGGACAGTACCAATTCAGCGTGAGCAGTCGATGTGCTGGAAGTAGGACTGGTATACAGAAGGATCTTGATAGGCTGGGAAAAAAAACCAAAAACAAACAAACAAAGAAACAAACCCAGTAGATCCATACAAATCCTATAAACTGCACACACAGAGCAGTAGCTTTGTAGATGACATAGGCTGCCCCAGCCAAAATGACTTCAACACCAGTCAGAGGGTGCAGCCTTACTGGAAATGTCTATGACAGAGTCTATTACATGAGTAAATGTAAATGTCTATTACAGAGTCTATGCTATTTTAGCCACATGAATCCGATAGGGCCTGGAAAACCAATTTTCCTTTGTGGTAAACTCTTGTCAAATCCCCCAAAGAGGCTGGTTGCACGTTGAGGCTCCCTAAACAATAAAAATGTGATTGAGCTGTAGTGAGAAGCCTGGAGGAAGCCCCAGGTGAGCACACAGGTGGAGCACAAGGCCTACAAGGACAGACTGACACAGGTAGCTTGGGCTTCTCTGGATTAAAAAGGCCATGGGAGCAGCACCCCTCTCCCTTCTGATCTCTCCAGGGAGGCTCAAGAAAAGATGCAGACCAATTCACTCCAGTGGTGCACAGTGATGCAGAAACATAAAACACAAAATTCCAGATAAAGAAGGAATTACTTTGTTTTGTTGTTCTTGTTGTTTTACCCTGCCTCAGCAATGGTCAGTCATTGGACCAGTCTTCATCTTTGAAGCAAGTTGACACATTTGAACCTGCTCTGAGCAAGGAGTAGCACTGCAGATAAACAAATGAAAAGAAAGAACTTTTGAAATGAATTCTAGTAAAAGCTGAAATAAATCATCATCAACAAAAAAAATTGTTGTAAAAACAACGTATCCAGAATGAACTACACAACTCCACCTAGTCAGTATTTTTTCTGATTAACTCACTAGCACTGGAAGTAAGTATTTGCTGAGCTCAGTATGTGGACTGTAATATTTGATGTCACATTTATGACCAGTATTTGGCAGGACTGCTGATAATCCCAGTGAATCTACGTTAGCACCCAAAGCTCTCTGGCTGCATGAGTTCCTTGGAAGGTGATAGTCCATCCACACTGGAGACAAAAAGCTCCTGCAGCCAATCAAGGAAAAGCAACATGCCATGAGCTGATCTGGAAGGAAAGCTCTCCATTCAAAAAGGGGCGATCAATGGCACACTAAGAGCTACTTAAATAATAGAAACATAGGTTTGGGTTGGAAGGGACCTTTAAGATCATCTAGTTCCAAATCCCCTGATATAGGCAGGGACAATCTCCCACCAGAAGCACCTAATGGAGGAGGAGGAGGGCTAGCTAACATCTGAAGTGCTCAACCTTCAAGCTATACCACAAGAGAAGTGCTCTGGGAGGAAAGAAGGAACTCTTAATTTCCTTGAAAAGTGACACCTAGAAAACAACAATGGAAGCACTGAGGACAGGTCAAGATGCACAAGAATAAGGCAGAAACTGCCGAAAATCAATTTAAGTAGGCACTGAAAGATTAAAACGTCTAGAAGAATGTTTTTGACTATATTTAAAAAGTAAAACAATGAAACAAACCGAAAACATGCACACACACCCAACAGAAAAGGTAAGGGATGCTATCCAGAAAGAACCACAGATGAAAATCATTTAGGAGCAGTCCCGTAACTAAGATACAATAGCAAGAGAAGAACTGTTTTCACTAAAGGGTATTGCTTAAGAACAAATGGGCATTTTGGCCCTGGACAATTTTAGGCTTTGAATGAAAGAAACATTCTGGATCCTCAGAGAAATAAAGCTTTGAAACAATTTCCCACAGAAACAGAGGGGAGGAGAAAAAGTACTTTAAAGAAGGGCTCAACAAGTTAATGAAAAGGGTTGCACGAGGCAGAGAAGTGTCCCAAGACATTCCTTCAAATTCTTTGTTCTTCTCCAGAAAAAGCCAGTAAAACCCTTACCCACCTTTATTACAATAGTCATATGACATTAACACAGTGTAACAATTTGCAAACCTTTCTTAGCCCTGTGTTGTTTCGTCACTATGAGCAGAAAATTTTTTAAAACATCCAGCTGAAGAAGTAGCAGCTAAGCATTACTGCTAAAGAACTGAGAACTTTAAGAATTATTATGTACAGCATATAGCCAGCACATCTCCCCAAATCTGTATGGAATAAAGGTTGCTATAACCCCAATTCAATCTAGAGACATTACTAAGTATTTCTTCTATCTTGCTACAACTCTTACCATACAAAAACATTCAGTTTTTCTGTTTTTTTTTTGTCCCCTGACAAAAATTTGCTTTTATGACAGTTTACTAGATGTATTAGAATGAGTACAGAAACCAAATACAGAGAAGAGTTCTCTCCCCTCACAATAAAGAAACTTGACTCTTAGTCAATTAAATACAGACTTCAATTAGTCAGCTGAATACAGAATTTAGAAGAAAAGCAGAAATGGAGTAAGCCATTTGGAATGTACCACTTCTATTGCAGCAAAATACAGGCACTTGTAATAGTGATGCAAGCTTCAGGATAGGAGGAGTTGGGTCTGGAGATTTACAGCATATACTTAGAGGACTCCCCTTCAGCTGCTGCAGTGTCAATTGAAAAACGGAACAATGTAACTTAAGCCTCCATAAATTACATACTGTTCTAAACTGCAGCTAAGTTGTTCACTGCTACCAGTTTAACAGTCCCTGCTTGGTTTCATCTTTAGCTTTCTGTGGCTTACATTCCTTGCCTGTATACGTCAATCTGTATAAACCACAGTAGAAATTGTTCAAACCATGGTGTCTAGGCAGCTGTGCATATCCACCCAACAGCAATCAAAAGCATATATATACACACACATGTATATATATGAGTATATATATGTATGCATATATAGAGATAGATGAAGAAATAAAACACGTTTAAAAACAGCAACACTGTAGGGCATGCAGAGGAGTCAAATTAAGTACATCACTCATCCCTGCTGCAGATATTAAGCACTGCGGTGGAAACTGGCCTCAGCACCAAAGCCCTGGCGGAGCAGATGGGGCAGTCAGGAGGGCTTTGGAGGCAGTCTTGTGTGGAGGGTTCTGGGTGCCACAGCCCAGCAGGGATGACAGCACAGTTGAGGCACACAGATGAAACTGTCAGGTGAGGAAGGATCTTCTGAGCAGCCAAAATCTTGTTTCAAGGATCCCGTGCTGCATTAAAGCAGGTTATGAGCAGAAGAGCCCCTTTTCCTGCTGTGGGAACAAAGCCCCAAGGGAATGCAGAGAGATTGGCAGAGGCAGCCTGGATGCCCTGTGCAGGAAAGCAGCCTTGGGGCATCAAGCAGCGTAGCCAGATACTAGAAAAGGTGAACTAAGCTAAGCACTAAGCAAACAGCACTGAGGTGACTACTGGGGAAATTCTTGTGCCTCCTGAAAGGCAAGCAGTAGGAACATCTCTGCCAGATACTTAATGAATACTTGTCAGTTAGGAAATCACCAGCCAATTCAAAAGTCGTTTTGAGAGTTCATCAAAAGACTCTCCTATACAAACTATACAAAGCATCTTTAATGTGAGGCTCCAAAGAATGCTTCCGTCAGTCAAGGGCTCGGTATTGGAGTGATGCTTTGTGTCAAAACAATTTGCCTGTTTAGTATTCAGTCCTACTCTGTCATTAATCTGTATTAGCCACAGAAAGCAGGGAAATGCAGTTTTCAGCTTTGTCAGTGTACGTGAAATCCTTTATATGGAAAAGTCCTTGGAATGAGAAACTGAAGCAGAATAATCATCCTACAATTATCTCCTTGAATCCAGATCATCCAACTCCCATTCACATTACCTCTCTTATCTGAGAAGCGAGACAAATTTCAGAGTTCAAGTGTGTCCTCCTGGAACCCATTTCTAGGCACATGTAGCATAAGAAAATGGCTGGAAACAGCACAGCTTTATCAAGGGTAAATTATGTCTGACTCACCTGACTACCATCAGTGAATGAATAGTTGCACTCATAGAAAACAGACGTAAGTTCCACTTGGCTTTATTAAGCCTTTCAATGTCATCCCCTTCAACATTCTTGTAACCAAGCTGGGACATCAAGGTAATCAAGGCAACCAGACAGGCAAAACCTAGTTAGATGAGTGGGCCCAGAGCATAGTGGTTACCTGGGGAACAAGACGCTCAGAGTTCATGCAGCCACTATCCTTGGAGATCTGCAAAACCCAGATGGATAAAGACTTGACCTGAATTATCCTATAATTTTGAAGAATACCATGTGAGTTTTATAGAAAAAACATCACTACAGAGTTAGTGCTGCACCTAAAGATATGACAGATTTGCTAACATAGAAGAATCTAAGACTAGGAAGCTCACAAAATCATTCCAACTGTTGCCCCATATTAAAATTGTTAACATTACTTTGTAAAGAAAGAACGAAAAATCCCTGGTCATACATATTGTAAAATCAAAACCAAGACCGAGGCCTGTCCCATACAGTTGACTGGATTCTAGCCTTTACACTGCATTGCAGCCAGATCTATCCAAACAGGTCAATAGAAATATTTAGGTCTTTCCCACCTGCTTTTATCGATGACACAGCCAAGGCCAGACAAACTCCTCATGTGTGTACTGGCCTTTACTCAGCACTTCCTCCTGACAGTTATTGAATTCTGAGGTCCCTCAAGATCCTCTCTGCAGCAAACCATTCTACAAATACTGCATCATCTATGAACCAAGGATGCTTACAGCACACTCAATTACCAAGGTGCTACAGACAAGTCCACACAAGACCTGCTGGACACCTACCTGTTCAACCTGGGCTAGTGAGCCTGCCTTGGCCAGGGGGGTGGACTAAACGATCTCTGGAGGCCCCTTCCAACCTCTACAATTCTGTGATAGCTAACTGGAAACATGTGAGAAGTTGATCAAATTAGCCTAGGTAAGACCTAAACCAGACTGCGGCATTTATTTCCAGGTACCATCCCACTGTACTGCTATATGCTTTTTGACTCTTACTGCTTTTAAGAACAGACCTTTACGATAGCATTTGTTGATATATTATGCTATTCTGATACAGAAAATAAATGTGAAAATCAGATTTAACTCTCATAATGGAAGTGTTGGCTTTGGGTACAGAATTATGCTTTATTTTTTACTGGGAATGAAGGGAGGGAAGAAAATCCAGGTTAAAGACTTTCAAAAGATTCCTAAATCCACAGATTTTTTACCACTATCATCTGGGATCTTTGACCAGCCCCTACAGTTTGGAAGCTATCTGGACAAATCACTCACTTTTGGAATATTCAAGCTGTCACTGATCTCCCAGAAAGATACGTGAACAAATCAAAATGCTTCACACGAGTCTGACATCTCCAGCCAGAAAACCATACGTCACTAAGTCAGTTTCATTACAAGTCTCAAGATACTGTTAATATAAGCATATTTTGTCCCCTGGCTTAGGGTATTGGTATGTCTCAAATTTTGTGGAGGTTTCCACTTCCAGACCTGACAACGGGAACTCACAGAAATGCAAACAGCTAACAGTGCTCTACATGACAGCGCACACCCGCTGGCGGTTCTTTGAACCCCAATATTATTCTTAGAAACTTGGTTTCTGAGAGCCAGTTTCCAGATATTTCTTCTGGAATAGGACCAGAATTGCACTTTAAGTGCAGGTGTGAATGTTAAAAACTGTTTTTTGCCACTGCAGCATTTGAGCTTTATATCATAAAGCTGCACTTCTGAAATAGCATACAGCTATTTACAAAGGTGGTGAGGTGCTTTCTTCTAAGAACTAACCAGTTTATGCAAAAAAAAAAAAAAAAACAATGACAAAAAAAACCACAGTAATGCTCAAAAAGCATTACTCCTATCACGTGGTAGGGAGGGACAGAGAAGCTTTCAATCACTTGCAGATTCAAGTTACTGCACATAGTTAAACACCTGATTTATGGGTACAGGCACTATTTGCCTCTGCACATTATGGTAGGAGGACTTCACATTTTGTTTTTTGTGGCTCCAGTTTTGCTTCAACAAGTCAATTGTGGGTGGAAGTAACCAAATAGCATGCAAGATGCCAAGTAGAGGCCTCTACAAACTTGGCCCACAGTAGACATCCTTGTTACAGTCTTTGGTTTTCAGTTCTCGTTTTAATCCCCTGTGCTTCTAGCATCTGCAAATTGTTTAGCAAATTTAAGTCCTTCATTTATCTATTTACACTGCAGCCTGCTTTCCTATAATATTTTATCATCAGATCTGTGGAGCTGCCATCTCTCCACTTGGATATTAAATGAAGCAGGAGAATTAATGCTGCTGATCTTTAAATTGTTGTCACCAGGAAGTTGCAGGTATCAGTAAGAGTTTGAAATCCTATTTGAAATACTGCTGCCACAGATGAGAGGGCAATATGAAACACCAGCAGCACATTTGAAAGGGTCTTAAGTACAGTTCTGCTATTATCTCTAAGCATTTTATTTTATTGTTTTATTCCTGCAAATTATTTCCTCTCAAGGAGTAAATATTGTCAGTGAGATGTTAACTATGCTACAGATTAAAGTCTATTTATCTTTCCCCTTTCTTCGAACATAAAAGAGAGAGGGAAAGACATGAATGCCTTGTTATGGTTTTGATGAAGTTTCGTACAACACAAAAATAGGTAGTAGAAGATCATGGAAAGATAGTGTAATATCATTTCAGTGATGTATCTCCATAAAGAATTATTGCTGTTTTTTTCATGTATTAACACACCAATTTTTCCATTGCAGATAGGAACAAAGGAAACATGATACAATTACAATAGAGACAATGGCATTTTTATGTAAAACCCAAATTGTTCTTTGAAAACCCCACTCAAATACTGAACAAACAAGAGAGTAAAACTTAGACGCAGTTCCCACCGCACCTAAAAAAATGAAAAATACAATGGGTGTGGCATGCAGTGGAGCAAAAAGAATCTTCCCCCCACTTCAGCTTTCAGTGAACTGCTCATTTCCAGACAGCTGTTCTGCTACAAACAAATAGCCCAAGTCTGGCCCAGGACATAAAGGATTTTCTATTAACATGTTTTCAGCTAGGTAGCAGTAATCTGCCACTATTTCCGCATATCATAATGAAACAGGATTACACCCTCAACTAGTCAAAACAGCAATAAAAACCCACCACCACCACCATACCACCATGTGTTGGGAAACATTCACACTGCAAGGAAGAAATGCTGTGGGTAGCTCTACTGCCATGGCATAGCACTGTTCCTCAAGAGTCTCATCTCTCATTGAAAGTTTCTCTTGCCTTACAGATCCTATTTCAAGTTCCTAGATGGATTGCAAAAATGAGTCCCATGGAGTTCTGGGTAATCCACTTGGCTCCCACCGCTCTTCCAGCCCTTCCAAGACTGCAACTGTTCCAAGGCAAGCGCAGAAACCCAAGTGTACTTCTCATTTGATGTACTGTGTAAGCAAATAACATGTCTCTCTTCTGGAAAGAGATGCGAGTCCGACAGCTGTGCAGGGGAGGCTGGCCTTGCTCCGTGCTGCTTAATTTATTTCAGACCTGAACACCTAAATGACTTAATCGGTTTCAGCAGCTGACCACTATGATTTGATGACCACATATGGCCAAATACTGAGGGAAAAAGAAGGCTTGAGTTAGCAGCACAGCCAGAGCTTTTTAAATGCAGAACAGGTGAAAACACAAAATCATTTGGTTACCCAAGACAGTCAGCTGCAGACACACACACACACAAAAAAAAAAAAACAAGGCAGATGCTAGCAGTTGGTAGTATTCAACATTAGAAAACTGACTTTCCTTATGGACTTCTACATTTGCAATAGATATCCCCAGAAAAGAAGACTGGAAAGGCACACAGGGATTTTAATTCCCTTTAAGAAAAATTCCATAGTAATTCAGAATATCTGCAACAGATGCTCATTTTTAAAAAACATGCAGCCTTCAATCAAAATTCTTCACCAAAAAGATATGAATGAAACTGATATTTACATTTAATCCATTGCATCAGGGGACACAAAATGCCAGAGACTGAATACTCAAATAGCAGGGAACATGCTGCTTGACACAGATGCCAGCTAACACCAGGCAAGGAACTTAGGAATACAAATATAAATCAGTGCTTTAAGATTCAGAATCTGCAATTGTTTTGGATGATAAACTACCACTCTCTTCTTTCCTTAAAAAAGCATGCACAAAGTCAGAAAAAAACTGTTCACATAGCAGAAGGAACAGTAGCTGACTAGTGGGAGAATATTAGAGAGTATGTGTAACTGATGTCTAACAAAGAGAAAGCACTATGTGGATATAAAAAAATAAGAGCTATAAAATTACTCTGAATTTTGGGGAAAAAAATTGCCAGAATAACCTTCCAATACTCAATTATAGGTATATATAGATATTTAAACATATATTTCTCCAAAAGAGTGAAAGAAAACCCAAATGAGCAAAACACTTGGGGAAGATTCACCAACAGGGTTTAGAGCAACAAATAGCAGTAGAGTGAAAAAATGGCTTAAATGTGGTAACATGCTGGAAGAAGGTTTTTTTTCAGCCATGAAGTATAATTTGACATGAATATTGTTTCAGGCATTAGGCATTCATAAATAGCATCATCAAGCACACGCTGTTGAGCCAGAAGTCATTGCCAATTAAAAAAAAATCAGCCTTCTCTTTCCCTTGCTATATTCAACAGCCCTCTAACAGGAAACATGGCTGAATTTTAACTACCAACAACGTACTTACAGAGAACTTTCCTGAAGCACAGGAGTGCTATCCACAAGTGAGATTACCAAGGGTCATCAGGGAAAAACTGATCCTTGGGTGAGACATAGACACAAGGAAATTATTTTGGTTTTACCTGCTCTGTCCCCCAGTTCCAAGGCTCCAACTCTTGTCTTGTACAGGAACATAAGTATGCACCTTGAGAAGATTCCATTGCAACTGTATTCTCACCAAAGAGTAGAACTCACAAGCCACAGAAGCAGACCTGACTCACCTGAGCCAGATTTAAAAATGCATGCAATAGTACAGAACCAGAGGACAGCAGTCAGTCCTCTCTTGGTTAACAACCACGAACTCACTAAAGCACCATGGGGGCTAAAAAGATGGGTGGAAACATCTCTTCTTACAGATTGCATTCTGCATTTCTAGGATGCCCTGCCTTGTTGTACCAGACAGGGCTAGCTTTTAATGCACTATGCTCAGAGAAAAGTCTCACTAGGATAAAGGAAAATGAGTGCATACTGGGTATTTGGAATGAACAATATTTCTGCACCTGATAACAGTAGGCACATTAAAAAAAAAAAAAAAGCCAAAACCAGGAATGAGTTAACTGCATACAGGAGTTGCATTTCTGAATCAATCTAAGGTCATTAAATAATTGGGTGAAATACTGTTACCATCAGGCATTTAAATGGACTAACTGCAAGATTAATGCTTATAAATATGTTTTTATAACAATTAAGTAACATAGGCAAAAGATGTTTACAGGCATATATAAAAGGACTTAGCTTTTGGCATAGATGAATGAATTGAGTACTTTGAAACTCAAGTTTTAATATTAATGGATGTGCAGTCTGAATGTATTCAAATGGAAATATATTCAAATGGAAATATGCCAGCATTCTAAGAGCTCACTTATTTCTTGCTTCTTTTGGGGGGGAGGGGGGAAAAAGAAAGAGGACAAGATTTGGGTTATATTCATCTGCACTTCATGATAAATAGCCAGAGTACGCAGAGTAATATTTCAGTACAAGGAAACCCATTGATCAGACAAATATTTGTTAGGTCATAAAAATCTGATTATACTGCAACAACCCTGTACTAAGTCAATGCTAAGTGCTGGGTCTTAATACTGTGTGTGTGGCAAACATACTTAGTAAGAATTACGATCTACTTTGTTTATGCCCAATTTGAATGCTTTTCTCCTCAGATGATTTATAGTTATATTTTTTCTTTCAAGGCTCAGTTCCTAGAATTCTTAAACAGTTCCATCTCGACCAACTCCAGATTGTTCATTAGCCATTTTATGAATTTTGAGATCTTATGTTGCCAATTCAGCAATCCTGTTGCTGTCTCCTTCTGAAATGTGAATTTCAACTAGTAGGTAATTCACTCCAAAACTGAGGTTCAGATTCTCTGAATAAGGCAACTTGCCAGTGTGCCTGCTGTCACCAAATGGGTTTTTGTTTTACAGTATCCTCCCTGGGGCCACTTTAAGGCTTGTTTGGAAATTCCAACCTTCAGTACTGATTAGTCCACAAGTGTCCCATCTCCTTGAAACCCCACTTCTATTGAACAAAGTCAGATATGGAGCTTTCCTTCACATCTGACTTCAGTAAAATACCTACTGCCTGCAGGCAACCTTTGGCAAATCCATTCTGTCTTGGGTTGGGAAGAACTTAATAACAAATCTCTCCCACAACCTGAGGGGGGATGGACGGCAACACTAATTTAGAATAGTTTACTTGCATCTACATCAACATTGAAAAAGCATTTAGTTTTTCCAAGGCCTTTGCAGAAGGCACGTAAGAAGGCCAAGTGCTACTCTCACTGTCTGCAATAGTCTTCACAAACCAGAAAGTCTCCTTTCAGTAATAAATCTCAGTAAATAAAAGCAGAAATGTATCCACCTTCCAAATAACACTGATTAATGAGTAATATGCAGGCTTGCTGATACACTGCATCACTCAAGCATATTCCAAAAGGCTTAAATGATACTTCCTTAAACTTTACATAATTGGAATGACCATATAGTGTACATTAATACCTAGATACTTAAACAGTCCTAAACAAGGAGAAAGCTATGGTGTTAATACACACGTTCAATTTGAATCCTCCTACAGGATTACTTTTTCTTAAAGCAAGTTCTGTGGTTAACCTTTAGGATGTCACAGCTTTTCATTCTCACTTATCTATTGCTTATCTGGTGATTCACACTCAAAGTGATGGGCTGAATGGCTGTATTACACTGCGGGCTTTTGTTGTTGTTGATTTTTTATTATTATTTCTTCTATTTCTTCTTCCAACAATTCCTGTAACATTCACGATGTTCACATAACTGAAAGGATGAGGGGGAGCAGAAGAAACTAGGCAAATGGTACTCTGACCTTTGCTCTTAAAAACAGAAAAAAGCCCACACAGATGCCTGGAACACTCCCTGGGTGGCACTCACTGAAACATTCCCTGGAGCCTCTCATGTAGCCACTGCATGAGGGTTTGTTTTCCTCCTCCAGTGATGCTTGAATGATCAGAAAGAGCAACATGCGAGCAAGAAGTTCTACTGACCAGGTAGCCATGCTGCACATTCACTGAATATTTTATATCTGCAAAATATTTGATTATACTTGTTAAAAAAGCCTGAAAATCTGTTGGTCTTGTCACAGAGAAGAGGTACAAAAAATAAACAAGTTGATTTTCAAGAGAGGGGAGATATGACCAAATATATCTGAAATGTTTATTGTTTCAGAAATAATGTAGTTGGCAGAACTAAGAAGGCAGCTGTCCCTCTTTTTCAATGCATCCCAGGATACCATTGGCCTTCTTGGCCTCAAGGACACTGTTGGCTCGTGGCCAACCTGTTGATCACCAGAACACCCAGGTCCTTCTCCACAGAGCTCATCTCCAGCAGCATCCAGCATCCCCTAACCTGTACTAATGTGTGCAGTTATCCCTCCCAAGCTGCAAAATTCTACATTTGCTCTTGTAGAAACTGTCAGATTCCTCCTAGCTCAACTCCCAGCACAGCCTTCCAGTGTGTCAACCACTCCATCCAGCTTTGTATCATCAGCAAGTTGCTGAGGGTGGGCTCTATCCACCTGTAGGTCATTGATGTTGAACAGGACCAAATCCAGCAGCAATCCCAGACTCTGTGCTACTCATGACAATGTTCTAAGCTCTACCAGTCAGCCAATTCTCAGTCCACCTCACTACTGCCCACTCATCTACCATTCCACTCTCTCTAAGCTTCTGAACAAGGATGTTGTGAGAGACACTGTCAAACATTTTACTGAAGTCAAGGTACACAACATCCACTGTTCTTCCACCATCCACCCAGACAGTAACACCATCATAGAAAGATACCAAGTTAGTCAAGCAAGATTTCCCCTTAGTGAATTCATGTTGACTATTCCTGGTAACCTTCTCTTCCAATTGCTCGAAGACAGCACCCAGAACAAGTTGTTTCATCATCTTTCCAGGGATGAAGGTGAGGTTCACTGGCCTGTAGCATCTCAGATCCTCCTTGCCTTTTCTAAAGACTGGAGCAACCTTGGCTATCCTTCAGATCTTTAGACATCCCTTCTGTTTGCCAAGACCTCTCAAAGTGATGGAGTGGTTTTAGCTATCACCTATGCCAGCTTACTCAGCACACGTGGATGCATCTCATAAGGGCCCATGGATTTGTGTGCGCTGAGTACTCCCTGACCATCTTGTCCTCAACCCCAGGAAAGTCTTCCATTCCACTGACTTCCTCTGTTACTTCCAGGGTCTGGGAATCCTGAGGGGCAGTCTTCACTGTAGAGACTGAAGCAAAGAAGACATTCAGCATCTCCACCTTCTCACCATCCCATTACCAGGGCACCCACCTTCATTTAGTAAGGGGCCCACGAAAAAAGCACCACCACATTTCTTGTAATCCTTTACTTCCTTTGCAAGACTTAATTTCAAGAGAGCCTTAGCCTTTCTCATTGCATCCCTACAGACCATGAAAACATTCCTAGATTCTTCCCAAATGGGCAGGTCCTTTTTTGACATTTCGTACTTGAGGAACTTGGTATTTTCTTACAAAGAAAGATAAGAAAGACACTGAAGACACTGAGGGTGTTCAGAGAAGGACAATAAAACTGACGAAGCATTTGAAGCACTTACAGGGAGTGGCTGAAGGAACCAGCATTGTTTTGTCTGGAGAAAAGGAGGCTCAGGGGAGATCTTATCACTCTCCATAACTCTCTGAAAGCAGGTTATGGCAAGGTGAGGGTCAGCCTCTTCTCTCAGAAACCTGGAGATATAGCACTGAGGGACATGGGTTAGTGGGCATTGTAGGAATGAGCTGATAGTTGGACTTGATGAACTTAGTGATCTTTTCCAACCTTCATGCATTTATGATTCTATGAAAATGACCTGACAGGTCATTTTGGTTTGGAAAGTTTGGAAACATCCTGTCTTCTACTGACTGGTGGGTCCCACTCAAACACTGCCAGCTCTCAGACAATTACTGTGGCTAGATTAAGCCATTGCAACCAATAAAAGAACTTAATTTGAAGCTTCTGTCTATATACAGTCCTTAAGGTATTTTCATTGTGTAAAGGCTGCGTAACAAGGGCATCAGCACAACTGCAGCATTAACATTCAAAGCTCCATTTAAATGAAATAATTCCTCCAGAAAATGGAATCCCTGTGTGATCTTAAAACAAGGGTCATTATCCTTCCATATTTCTTAAAAAAGAAGAAAAAAAAGAACTGATACTTGTTTTAAATAACTCAAATGCATCCTCCCTCCCTCTTCTTTTCCTTTGCAAGACAAGACTTATTTTCACAGCTGAAAGCAATAATTTCTAAATGGGAAAACACTGCCAAATGAGAAACTTCTGATTATCACCAAGGCTCTCAACTGCTTTTTTTTTTTTTTTTCTTTTGGGGGTTGTTGTTGGTTTTTGTTGGTTTTGGTTCTTTTCTTCCAAACAACCATCTACATGTGGGTAAAATTTAACACATTTACAGGAAAGTAGTTCTTTAAAGCATTTATGTTTTTTCTAAAAGCACCATTAATACTGTTCACATTTTGGCACCACAGCTGTGCTCTGCTGATCTTAGGACAGGAAAAGCTTCACTCACAGCACTTGGAAGAGGAACATGAGCATCTTTCAAAACCTTATCTATTGAGTAACAGCAATTTTCAGACTATTTTTAATGTGTCACAAAGCAGAGGCTAGCTTCTGCAAGAACCATCTTTGCCTTAAATGTTCTTAAAGGCTGAATTCAGCTTAATGAAAAGACTAGTGTTGGTTTTATACAGGCTCTCTTCCTCTGCTGCTCCCAAAGACATTCTTAAGCTACCACCAAGTAGCAGTCATACAGACAAAAATTACTTAAAATAAGCCAAATCTCTGTTGGCACATCTTGTGCCCATGCAGATGGACATGCACATATTAGAGTAGTTGGAAAGAGCTCCGGCAGTAGTCTTAATACTGAAAAGTTTGAATAACTTTGACAACAGGTACCAGAGGAAAGGCTCAAAGGATGGAAGCATGTTTGGTCAAGCAGAGGTCCAGAAAATATAGATCACTTAGTATCAGGAGAAAAGCAGAATACACACAGCTCTCTAAGAAACTGTCTGGAGATTACATCAGATAGAGCTCTCTTCTCCTTGAGCATTTCACCAGAATACTATGACTACTTTTATAACCATTTGCAGGACTTGAATTTGATTTTCCCAAACTGATTGAACTGAATGACATCAAAACAAATTCAAGTAACACCCTACATAACCAAAAAGTTATTTTCAACTAGATGTCAGCCAAGAGCACAATACCATCTTCACAAAAATGTTTTCAGATATTCTATGTACAATTTAGCGGTTACAGACAAGATTTAAAAAGATGGGCAGATAGGACCGTTACTTCTTGGAGTAATCAAGGGAAAAAAAATTAAATAATTTCTTCATCAGAAATCATCATGGCAAGCTGGTGGACTGAGTCCTTGTGACAAAGTCCTAGAGACAACAACTTACTCTTAACAACAAGAATTGACAGTGACTTACCAAAACACAGTAACAGAAAATGCAAAATATTATTTTTCCTGTCGTCTCAGTTTTATGGTCAGCAACACCTCCCTCATGAGGAAAGGCTGAGAGACCTGGGTCTGTTCAGCCTTGAAAAAAGAAGACTTGGAGGGGATCTGATCCGCATATATAAATATCTAAGGAGCGGGAGGCAAAGGGAAGGCCAGACTCTCCTCAGCAGTGTATGATAGAACAAGGGGAAATGGCCACAAACTGAAGCATGGAAAGTTCCACACAAATATGTGTGGGAACTTCTTCCCAGTGCAGTGACGGAGCACTGGCACAGCTGCACAGAGAGGTGGTGGAGTCTCCTCCTCTGGAGACATTCAAGACCCACCTGGACGCCTACTTGTGCAACCTGGGCTAGGGAGCTGCTGTGGCAGGGGGGCTGGACTATATGATCTCTGGAGGTCCCTTCCAACCCCTACAATTCTGTGATTCTGTGAAGCATTAGTCTTCTCCTGTTAGAGGCAACATTACAATTGTCCTTTCACTGTGATGTCTGGCTCTGCCTAGCTTCACCAATTCCTGTACAAAGGGAACAAATTAACTGTGATCTAACTTTCAAACAACTGTTTAAAAGAAGTCTGCTAAAGAAGAGTTTTACTTTTGGAGGAGAGGTAAGAGGAGTAATACTTAAGGGGATTAAGCCCCCTCACCTTTGAAAATGTTCACAAAACCTCACTGCAAAGGATAATGAGAAACAGCACAAAACTATAGATTGGAAAAAAAATATAGGGAGGAAGAGGTAGGTGTGCACAGGAAATTAAATTAATTTCTATGGGTCTAAAATGGAATGCAGATGAGAATAAAGAAAGTTTGGAGTGTTAATTAGGAGTGTTAAAGATCCAAAAGGATACAACAGTTCTGTAAGCATCTGAAGGGAGAGAAAGACATGGGCAAAGACGTGAAGACACAGACAAGAACATTACATTCTCTTTCTTTGAGCCAAAAATAAATACCTGAAAGCAAGGGAGTGCTTGATGGCGTTGTGAATGAAAAGAAGGACATACAACACGTGGAACCACTCAGTAGTTTTTACACACTTAATAATAGTCTTTCCCACCCTAAGTACTCTATGAAGGGGCCAGTGGAATTAATTTCAGTAAGTTTACAAGCAAGTTACTAGACAGAGGATGCATCCCAACTGAGTTAGGATAAAAGCTGGACTTTGGGAGAATTTCAAACAAGTCACTTCCACTCTGTACTGTAACAAACACTCTGTAGAGTTTCATAGCTCAGCAGAACTAGATACATCTTCTTCAGCTTCATGTTGCTGAGTCCCGAAGATGATCATCACTCCTTTGTTTTCCCTGAATTCTAAACACAAAGCAGGTTTGCAAGTGGGCATCCAGCCACATGTTCTGTGTTGCCACCATTGTTAGTGTGTGTATAAGTGCACTGCTAAGAAGTACCTTTCAGAACATAGGACTACTGATGAACTATATCCCACCCTGTGACAAAGCCATGCAACAGCACACTCCTGCACTACAGCTGACCCTCACATCACTGGCCAGGTTTGATTAAACCTACGACAGTAGTTCAATATTTCACATGAGTCAACGAGTCCTGCTCCTGCAAATAAGTTTCTACCAGTGCCTTTTCTACTTCTACTTTTCTACTTCTACTACCAGAACAAGAACACAGATGATTACATTCACAGTTGCATAAGTAACACCTACAAGGCAGCGAAGAGTCACATCATGCAACTCATAGGGACAATAAGACTACCTTTTGCAAGGTGCTTTCCCATCTAAAGGCAAAGTTAAATGAAGAATTTTCACACACACACCCCTCATAATTCCCCTGCTTAGCTTTTATCCCTGATTACTTCAGTACAGCATCTTCCAGACAGTTTGGAACACAGTTCTACCACTGTGCAGAGGTTCAATACTGCAAAATGAAGAGTTTAGTACTGAAATACTGGCAGAACCATATCCATTGTTGCACAATATAGACATTAAATTATAACATTAGTTTATTTCTCAGATTTCAGCTATAGGCACTTAAAGAACAGTGATTTTGAATTTATGCACGGTGTATTACACTCAATAGTGCAACTGCGTAATTTTGACATGTGAACACAGGAAAACAAACAACCAAGATAAAAACTTCATTGTTGTTCTTTTTTACTAGCAACATTTGATTTTAAAAGAAACAAAATTGGTATCTTATAGCTACAGGTTTATAGAAACATACACATTGTACTACCTTGGTGTCCATACCATGTTTGAGTTCATTCTCAATTTCACATGAAGAAAACAATTGGCATTAATAATTTAACTCTGATTCTTGCATTCTGTCAGGTATGTGTTTAGCCTTAAACCATTTGCTTCTAAACTATGTGAAAGGGGGAATAATGTTAAGGAGATGCAAAGAAAAGAAAAAGGCAGGTTAGCTTGGTTCAGAAGTGATGGATAATTCAGTTTTGATTCAGGTCATATAGCGGTATGCAACTGCAGCCTCTTATCTTTGCATGCGTGCATTAAAGGAAACACAGAGCCTCCACTTTTAAGGACAGCTAACAGTTCACAATCAACATGACAGTTTACTTTCTAGATGAATACAAATTCCCTTTTCCACTCCCCATGCCCAGTGGAGTCCCAAGTAAGGAACCACAAGGGGCGTCCGAAAATACTACTGTTCCTCCTCTTTTGCCTGCCAGCATCATTTGGGGATAAGACATTTGCTCATAAGCTTTCTGTTAAGAAAAGCACTCCTTTACTGCAGATTGTCAAATGGGCAGAAAATTTTTACCTCTACAACTGTGCTAACTTTAATGGTTAACTGATCACGTGAACTTACAGCTGATAAACTTACCTTTACTTTCTTGGCAAAAGCTGTAATATACAGGTAGGGAGAGACCATCCATCTGATATGACAAGCCAACAGAATACTGACATGTAAGGAAAGCATCTCATACCTACCCGTATGACCTCACACAACTTACTGTAAGCCTACCTCCTGGGAGATGGTTATCTGAAGAAATAATTACAAGGATAAATGGTGCTTAATTTTTAAGGAACTCACAATGAATGGGCCAGGATACAAGATTTAACATATTCAAGGAATAAATACAAAAAAAAAATAATCCACATTCTCTCTTTGGAAAACATGAAACTTTCTAACTAGCCTCTGTTCCCAGAACTCTAAAAGCAGGCATCCGCAATCTGCGTGAAACAGCGCTGTTGCCGATGCTTAAATTCTCTTGTTAAATCTCTCCCATTTTATAGCTAATCACATTTTTATAGCAGGCATGAAGCACTCTACAAGGCCCTTGCTGAGCTGTTCCTGTAAATCAAAACCTTATTCCATCGTTCTGCTTGCTGGCAGCAAAGCAAGGTTACTTTTACCATTTATGGTTGTAAAACCCATCCAGCTTTTTCCCCCCTTCAGTTGCTGCCTTTTTTTCCACTAGTTTTTCCTTCCCCGCCTTGCTCCAAGAAGGATATTCCAAGCTCAGCTAAACAATTTCAGAGCTCATCTTTAAGCTTCTTCTTGTCTTGCAGTATGCTTACAGCCTCATGAAAACATCTAACAAGAAGACAAGTGAAATATTAATACAGTATCAAGAGCCTCTTTTCCTAGCTTAAGTCACACAAAACAAACCAAAGCCACACAAGAACAGCAGCAACTCAAAAGCTCTTTATGGTTATCACCATATGCCCCACACATATCCTAGCTCATAAAATAAGGTCCAGATTGGACTGGAGGTGCTCAGAATCATCGTTTAGCAAAAGATATAAACACTCACTGCAAAGTAGGAACAAGAATAAAGAAGCAACACAGTTAAATCTTACTGTTGGACCACCTCTAAGCTGCCACCACACTCTGGAATAAAGCAAGCTTAAAGACAAAAACTCCCCTTTTACTGTCCAATTGCACACACAATCCTTTGACACCAGGTATTTAACTGAAACAGCCTCTGTTGATTACAGCCACAGACTGGACGGGTTTTACCAGATCTGGTTTTGTTCTTCCCTCTCCTGACACAGACTCAGACTAAAAGGACTGTCTCTGCCCATCCACGACCACAGCAGGGCACACACCAGCAGCATTGGATGAGCAGCTCCCACACAGCACAGAAGAACAGTGATGTGCATTGGAAACCTCTGAACTCCCCACTAGAAAGGGCTCTGGCCCCCGTGTATGACAATAGCCTGTGCACACACATCATTACAGGGATGTTACTAAAGGAGAACACATCTCTGGTAACAAAAGCAAAACAACAATTGCTGCTCAAAAATGAATTTCTAGCGCTATTTCCAACTGACTTGAAATTTACACTGCTTCATAGAGATACAGACAGATCATATGGCCTAGATCTGATTTAGCTTCTTATAAGGAACTGCTTTTCCCTCCAAAGCAATACTTTATACGTATCAGCCTGCTGCTTAAATTTTGTGCATTGACAGAAAGTTAAGCATAACTCACTCACACATTTAATTCCTATGTTAATCTCATCATGGGATTTACTGACTCTCTGAGAAATCAGCACTAAAAAGTTGCTGACCTTTAAGTTTACAATGTTCTGAACCTAATAGGTAAAAGGAGCAAGCTAGTTAGACTGTAATGTATACATGCAAAGATAAAGGCTTTCCAAGCATACTGTTCTCACACTAACTGGTTTGTGAAGCTGCCTTGGTCAAAGTCTTCTTGCCTCAGCAGAAATCTGCAAGTAATCAGTAGAAATGATGCAACTACCTGCTTATCAAGTAGGTTCTTTTTTTCTGGAAGCACGCCTGAAATAAAGCTGCTCATTTAGATGTTTTATTTTGTGCATAATTTATTGTATATTGTATATATACACCACTTTCCACCTGGAAAAGCACACTGGTTGTACTGATTAATGGTGCCATGATGATTACATCATTCTGGACTTTGCCCCTTGTAATTAAATATATTTCACAAACCGTGAGACAGTGTATGATCAAAGGAAATCAATTTGTAAGATCGCATGCTCTTAATGCACACAGACCACCAGCATGTGGCACTCAAAATATCCTTGCACCCTTGCCTCTTAGGTGCAGGACAAGGGAACTGAAGTGCATGGAAAAAGAGCCTGGTGCTGAGCACTAGAGGAATGGATGCACACATCTAGAAAAGGCAAGAGCACCCTACTCTGTCTGCAGAAGCTGCTACAAGTTGACCTAGCCCAGCATGACAGTACCAAGGAGAGGAGCATACTTTCAACCAGAGAGGGAATCCCTGGGTAAGAGCTGAAAAGAATGAAAACTTTAAGGATACCTTCATTTGATGCGCTTCTCACATAGTTACACGACTACAGAAGACAACTAATGCAACCGCAACCACCACCTCTTGACTCTCACAGAGGCTCCCACAGCTGCTAGCTTTATCTCCCTGCTTAGAAACAAAGGTAGGAGAATGTCCACTGAAAAACAAATTAAAAACTGAGGCTGCCTTCAAGAAGTCCCTTGCTCTTAGAAGTAAGAAACTTCAAGACAGCAGTCCTCTCTCATGTTTAACATAATTAGCTCCAGATGAATGCCTTTGAGAGCTCATCAACAAAATGGGCAGAAGGAATCTGCTATAACTTTCCAGCTCCACACTCCTGCTATCCTAATGGCAAACCAAATCAAACATGGGTTGTCTGTTGATGAAAACTAGAGGCCAGGTTACAATCTCACAGTATGATGAGTGAATACCTGAAGTAACGCCATTATGTCAGTGGAGTTACCCTAGATTTACGCACAAGTGCAAGCTTTTGACTCATTATATCCCAAATTGCCTACAATGTGGCTGACATCACAACGTATCACAGTAGTTGAAAGATTTAAAGACAATTTCACTTGAGTGTGTTTGAGCAAAAATAACAGGTTAGATTAATATCTTATTGTCAATATGTCAAGGGTCAACATCAGTACTCTTTTATGTAATTAATTGTTAAATCTCAGCTACACCGCTGTCCCAGTATCTCCTGGGAGGAAGGATAAATTGATTAATCAAGTTTTTTCCATAAAAAAGCAAGCTTTCAAAAGTAAAAACATCTGCTATATTCATTAGTCACTACTTGGCCTCCATTCAGCAGAAAGACAAACTACAACCTCATTCTCTTCTCTAACCCAGAGAGATCAGAGCAAATGGGATCATAGGTGGGAATGCAAGCTGCATCTGGAAGGGAAGATGGCTGTGAAGCTTATATATACTTTTTGCTGCTTGTGCACAACAGCACGAGAATGTATTCACACATACTAGCATCTCATGGTCAGTCGGGAAATCATACGATTTACACTAGAAACAGAGGTTCAAGTAATAAAAAAATCTTTAGGTGTGGCATTTAAGAAACATATATATACACACACACATACATATACACACAATTAAATTTTTGAAATAACTCTTAATATAACTTTGAGAACCAAGAAGAGTTGCAGAAATCATGCAATATGAACTCATGGAAAGATGAGAGTTGAATTCAGATGCCAGAAGCTTGGATTTATCCCTGCTATTCAGCTGAAAGGACAGAGCAATACTGGCATCATAGACTTCTTTTCTACATCTAGGAATAGTAGCAAGGTCAAAAAGCCAAGTACTTGAGAATTAGAAAACATGTCACTGCACTATGCATTTGTATCCTTTTCTTCTGTGTGGCAGTAGTTATTCACAAGACAAAACCGCTTTCTTGAACTCAACTTCATTGAGGAGGGAAGTCCCCACATGACATGCATGAGGCACTCGGCTCAAAGAGAACCATGCAATGAGGTTATCAATGGACTTTATTCACAGCAAAAACCACAACAGGGGTTTACCTCTGTGGTGTTTTTTATTACAACATCAAGAGTCTAGCAATCCCCCCAAAAGTCCACAGAACTGTGGACAGCCACTCTGCACATGTGGACAGGGCAAATACACATTTCTGAATGCTTTCAACCTAAAGTTAAAACTTAAGGCATTCAATAATCCCCAAACGACTTAGTAGTCAGTTTTCTGTTTTCTGGGTACTCATCATACATGATGTAGGGCAGTGGATCCGTGCTTAAACAAAGTGCTTTTCTTTGAAAAAGTAATCCCCACATGTCTACACATGAGCACTCAAAGCTTGTCATCACTTTTGATTTGAATAAAGCTTTCTTGATACATCAGAAAGGCAAATACACTTATCCAAAATATACTGTGAGGACTACACCTGAAGAACTGGTACCATGGTTAAAATCACTGCAAAAAAAAAAAATACTACAAAGCAGGAATTTGATCAAACAGCAATCTCAACACCAACTGAGGCAGGAAAGCTCTGCAACGCAGATTGTTCAAATATGAAGGTATGTCAAAATTAAGTTATACAAAATTTTCTGATTTTTGAGTGCTTTAAGTTCAAAGCCATGACTGTTAATTGAAGTTGTGGTATATATCATCTAAATTTATTGTTTAATCCAACCTAAAATAGAATTTTACACTGCAGCCTTGTATTAAAACCTGCTTGTTTCAAAAACTGTTGACCACTTTCTCATTCTCTACGCAAACCTCTGCCATTCAAGCACAAAATTCAAGAAGAGCAGTCAGCATATACTATGGTGAAGAACAGCAAACAATCATAGCTGACCAGAGGGTTCCAAAGCCATTTATAAACATGGGACACTAAGAAACCCCACTAGAGATTTCAGAGGTTTTCTATCCTGTCCCACCCTTCCTGACCAGAAACAGAATATTACCACTTAACCTTTTATTCCCATTTTCCTTCCATTCTCAGACACGCATTCAGCCTACTTTTCAGAGAAAGTGGAGAAACGCTTCCTAATCCAGTGTCTGCCTCTTTGCTTCTAGGGTTTGGAGGTATGGAAAGTGGAAGGTGTTTTTCTTTGTTTTTCACAAGTTTAACCCTTATTCCCTTTCTCAGTTCAAGCTACAGCATCTCTGCAGGCAGTGGCAAAATAAAATTGGAGTATTAGGAAGTAGTTTCTTGTTCAGTTCATCTAGGGTCATGTTCACAGTGACACCTAAGGTTTTAAAGGCTAATCTCTAGTAATTCTCATCAAACAACCAAATCAAATTTTCAATGGCTAGCAACTCAATAGAATTTGGATCGGGTATACCAAGGATACATACTTCTAACAAAAGCCATTCCACTTCCAAGCCTGGGACTTCCAATTTACACTTCTAGACAAATTAACAATAATCTTTCATTAGAAGTCTTTAAAAAATTATGAAATATTATTGTAACTTAACCTTCAGAGAAACAGTTCATATGCTGCAATGAAAAAGGATTAAAAAAAGTTAGCTACAGATCAGTAGTACATACCACACCCATACGCACTCACTTGCACGCAGCAGCACCAGAGTGAATGCATGTTTGTGTTATGTCTGAGATGGAGATGGTAGTGGGAGAGAAATTCTGCATCCAGACAGTATTTTAATCCTTCAGTCTTATCAGTTCACTGAGAAACCTGAGTTGATGTGGAAAAAAAATAAAAAAACCACTGCAAAATAGCAGCATTCACCATAACAGGGCAAGAGAACAGTTGCAGGAAACTACAGACAACCTTCTGCTTAGTCTTCCTACATCAACTATCCTCTCATCCTACAGTTTAAAGGAAAGACTTATCTAACAGAAAAAGAAATGATTAATTAGGGTCATTTATCAACTGGAGATTATGAGGGTACCACATGACCTTTATGTCTATAGAAAAGTGACCCCAATTATTTGCTCTCTCAAAATAACTTAATTATTAACTTACAATGTATCATACTTCAAATGAATTCCCTAAACGCATTTTCTTACAAGAGAATGTGTAAGTTTCATTTTACCCTACATGTTTTCTGAAGTAGAGGCCAAATTATTCTTTCATTTGCCCTTCTGCTAGATTTTACTATAGTTTTAATGCCTAAAAGGAGCCAACAGCAGAACAGGTAGATTAAAAGTACTGAAAGCTTCCTGGAGTCCCTTTATAATACATCTCAGTCACCTTAGAAGTACCTTGAAGTTGCAATGTCAGTGATACTTTCCAGCTTGTGAAGTAATTCAAGTCTGTTTTCTTTGAGCAGGTATTCTCTAAACACAAAATCCATAATGTTCTTGTTAACTGGAAGGATATTATCTTCAAGACGGAATGTCCCCAGAGTACCAGTACACTCTTAACTTCATGAACAGCAATTCATGTTCAGTTTACAGTTTACAAGCAGCACTACAGGAAGTAAAGTGTTCATTTGTGAACGAACCTGACAGTATGGCAGAAAAGATGTGGAGATGCACAGATCATCTTTCATCATCACGTACTTCACAGCAGTATTAGCTACAAGAGCATAAGTCTCACATCTAGGACAACCTTTCCTTCACATTTCCAGCTTAGACCCCTAATCCTACCACAACTTAATTCAACACAAAAAAGTTTGATTCAGTATTAAATATAACTTCCTCTCTCAGATCCAGCGTTCTTACCCATAGCAAGCACAAATAGACCTTAATGCTTTCTCCTTTGCAATAAACTTTTCTGTATTCAAATATCCATGTGTTTCCTCTTTCCTGATTTAACAGACTAAATAAATGTATGTATTTCAGTAGTCTCAAACTTTTTGAACTTCTGTTCATTCAGAGTAAATTCAAGGGAAATAATCATTACACTTCTAACAAAATATATTTGTAAGTCCTCAGATTATCTTCAAGATGCTTTTTAAAAGTAAGCATACAGCTTGAAATGCAAAGTATACAAATTCGATTTTAAGGGAAGGTTCTATATTTTATCTTAGCACTTTGCAAGTTGAAGGACGGCATTTAAATGCTAATGTGAAGGAACTGTACTTACATTGCTTTTCTTAAGACCCTACAGTGGTTGATGCCACCTACGTAGCACGGTAGCACTTTTTACTTTAAATACACGAAAGGTTCTGTAGTGTCAAACTGTATAGCTGTGCCTAGACCAGTACCTTCTTCCTTACCAAGAAGACTGAAATCCACTTAAGTGCTTCAGGACATGGAATTCATTCATTACAAAGGTACTTGCCTCTTGTGACACCCGATGGACCACATATATCTGAGAACGGAAATACCTTTAAAAACCCCCATGGTGTTACGAAGTGCAACACTGGATGGACTAAGCTATTCCACTTCAGTTTGCTTTGGCAGATTTTCAACCCTCCCGTCTATTCCTGCCTTGTTTTCACTCACAAGACTTGGAACAATTCCATTTATCAAGTCTACCTAGATGGAGAATTAAGTTGGCCTCTAAAATAAAACAGGGAGGAAAAGAGGGAAAAGTAATGCAATTCAATACCGTTAATAATTTTCTCACCATGGTTATGTGTATGCTGTACAAAAGTGGAAGGTGGACAAGAAAAAAATATTTGAAATCTGAAGACTCAGAGGACTACTTTTCAAGTCATGCTACCTGACACAACACAATGTTAGCTAACTATGAAAATCTACTTCTGTGAAAAAATCATAACCAAAAATAACGTCTCTGAATTGCTTTCTGCTAAAGACAGTAAAATTCCCCATAGTATAATGGTTTTGCCCAGAAGAGATATTTGCTAAAATTCCTGAAAGGACTGAAGAGCTTCCAGCTGTGCACATTTTATGTACATACATATACAATGAAGAAACATGTATGTGTGCATATAGGTACACAATATATACACACACATACGTCATATACAACTTACAATTCAATGCACACAAAAAAACTTTTCCATTTTATTTACGGATGTTTCAATAAATCACAATCGTCACAAATGAAGATCTTAATTCAAATCTAGCTGTTCATGATTATTTATGAAAACTAAACTACTTAAAGCTACATAATTCCTTTCACAGTGACCTGAATTTGACTTCTACAAGCTAATCTGGTTTGGTAGACGTATCTACACGATGAGAAGTACAAGAATACAGGAGGAAAAAAAAAAAGGAAAGTATTTCCCATGGGCATGATGTTTTTCATCTTAAAAATTCTCACAATTTGTGAACTTGTAACAATTTTGCTGTTTAGTTTACAGATCTTGGAGGAAGCTATATTCTTAGAATCATGCAGTTCCTGAAGCAAATTTGCTGAGCATGTTTAAGTATTACTCCATAACATGTCATCCTTGGTAGTATATTTTCTCCACTGTGACACAGCTGAATTATCAGTTAGACCATATGCCCAAAGATCTTCCTGTGCTCCAAGCTTTTGCTAAATATTACAGTTTAAATCAGAACCTTAAAGTTAAGTCAAGGCCATTGAATATTAAACTTAACATGCATTTATTCAAATTAGAAATAAGTTCATTATATACAGGATAAAATTATATAATTTCAATATCTTATGATAGCTTAATATCTACCATTTGAAACAAGCAAAGAAAACAAACAAAACAAAAACAAAAAACAGTCAAGAAAAATAAAATTTGCTTTGGTGGCAGGTGACTATCTTGCTTGTTTTCTGGCCAAAAGGGACTGAAATGATAAATGACAACTTCCACAGGTGGATTCTAAGATAAGCAAGTTACCTGATTCTCACTAAAACAGCCCTGTTCTCAGAAAGTCTCAATACATCAGAAGTTTATACCTACCCAGGGCTTTAGGACTTTCAAAAATGCCTATTGTCAGCAAGCTTAAATACACAGCTGGACTCTGCATGCCATGGAAAAATGTTGAGGTCTACAGATCAACAAGTTGACATTCACAGTACATTACTTCTACTCTGTTAACTGTTTTGGCAAGCAGTGATTTCTTATACAGCCATCAAGAAGTATGGACAATAATTCTTACATTCTCCCTTCTAGGTCTACAGTAGATCCTTGATTAATGGTGTCTGACTTCCACCAGTAATCTAAATGGATATATTTAGTAGGGAAGACATGGAAAATCGTTTGCCTATCAGTATAAGTTAATTATGCGGTTCTTGTACAGAGATTAAGCTTACAAAAGATGGGAAAAATCACAAAGGGACAGCAGACTGATAACTTCCCACCACAAGAGCTCTTCTGAAAAGTTTAATTATTTCTCCGCAAGACTCATCTCAAGCAACAGGAAATACCAAAATCTCAGCAACAGATGATATTGCAAGTCTGCAATCAGGTATTATTCACTGTATCAGCAGAATAAATAAGGAATATTTGCAACTTCTGAACTCATTTACTTCAGGTATGCTCAATTTTGAAGTGCTTCCCCCAGAACAACTCAGATCAAGCTACTCATTTATGGCTTTGAGTCTTAAAGCAATTTATGCAGTCATTTAAGTTGCCCAAGACAGTTTAAACAGCTCTAATAATTTAATGAACTTCATAGTAGGCAGCAAGTAAGTAAATCACGGTGCTCACTATGACATTCCATAATCAGATTACAATCCTGAAATCCCATAATAGTTTAGAAAAACCAGGCAAGGTTTTTATTCATTTTTCCTGAGCATATTTGGTGGAAGAATAGATTGCTGAAGTGACCGTTGTAGCAAGTCTATCTTTCTGCTTGTGGAAACATTAAAAAGTACTTACATCCTGGCTGCTATTATTTGTTAAGGCATTTTTCTGAAACGCAAACAGTATGGAATATCAATTCATTTTAAGTGAGATTATCAAAATTGCAATTGCACAAAATTCCGTCATGCTATCCCATTTAGTTTTTGTTTCCTGCAAACAATAACTCACTTCTTTCACTCATGCCCTCCACATATAAATGGGCTAGGTATAGCCTGTAAGTGTGTTTCAAGAAGGCCACAAGCTACTGCTTTATGCCTTTGTCTCCTTTCATGTCAGGACTTCCCTGCACCAGCATGAAAGGAGACACTGACTTGTGCTGGCCAGGCCTAAACCTAGTGTTAGGGACAGCAGCAGTACAATAAAACTAGCCGCTGTCCCTAAACCTGACCTCTCAGCCAAGAACACTAAGAATAAGGTCTCCAAGCTTACCTTGGTACCATGTTCAAAAGTGAAGACTCCAGAACTTTGTTCAGCATCAGTAAAGATGCTTTGACTAAAAATTATGTGAAAACAGTGCTCTGAGGGCTCAACAGAAAATGGTAACTCATTTTTCTTTAATTCTGTGAACACAAACTGCCAAGAATGCTCTATGGTTCAATAGTTAACTAAACTTTTGAAAAGTCATACGTGCAGCTATCATGAAAAAACCCTAAGGTCTTCATGCTCAGCAATTCCAGCCTAGAGAAGCATTGCAATAGAACAGAGCTGTGCATACCAGTGGCTTCTGACACACTACCAATGGTCCCTCTCACCCTCAACTTGTAAACCTCAGTGCAACTATACTTTATACATCCTTGGAGAGGATTAATTTAATTTTGATTTCCTCTCTGTGTTTGTTTTGGAGGTTTGCAGCTTGAGCAATACATATGACTAAAATTTGGCAGCAAGGGTGTAATATGAAGTATATCATTTCAGGTTGGCTAGCACATTCAGGAAAACAACAAGCAGGCAGTGAGGACAGCTTCATCCCACATTCAGAAAGTGAAAGATTGATGTAGGAATAACGAAAGGCAGGATATTTCCAGGAGCTGAACTTAAGAGGGATAGGGTTCAATATTATCCATGTGGCAAAGGAAATACAGTAGTCAGCAAAACAAGCTTGGATTACAAAATAGAGAAAGAGTAGGAAGGCATACAGGTCTTCAAACCCACTGTCTTTCCATCATCCAGGGATGCTGCTTGCATTTTGGTTACTGCCTCTACCCAAAGCTTGCCAGAGTGATGGCAAAACTAGGACAATGAAAAGAGGTATTGCTGCCACAAGTAAGCAGACAAATTAAAAAAAGATTTCGCTGGGCTGACTTGTGTATTTGAGCACTGTGTTAGATTAATGAACATATCAAGCATGTTCTATATAAGTTTTTAAATGTAAGAAACAGGAATTAAGCACTGAACTGCACTGTTTCCAATGTTAAATGCAGTCTTAACTTTTACTCCATCAATTATTCTCACAATGAATTTGTAGCACATTATACTGAACCAGTGATGTTCATAAAGAATTTGTAGCATGTTATACTGAACCAGTGATACACACAATGGAAAGTACCTTCTATCACATTCCAAGTACGCAACAACAGGATTACTTTCTTTTTTGCTAAGGCATGTCTTTTTCCATAGCTGAAGTGCATTTGCCCAGCTGAATCAAATACTAAGGATGTGGTTCTTGGCAAATACTGCTGTCATGACCTTTGCATTTAGAATACTTGGTAGAGTGACAATGCTTCCCAACTCCCTAACAGACTATCTATAAGGACAGGCAAACTTCTGACACTGCAGCTGTACATACCTATAGTCATAAGCTCCAATCAATGCACTAAAAACAATTATGGCCCACAGTAAAAAATAATAATTATCCTGACACAGAGAGACCTTGTTTCAAGGATAGCTCAGAACATAAGGATCCATCAGAGTGTACAAATACATAAACATAAGCTATTATTTCAAGAAGGTACCTATCTTTTAGTAATTCTAGATTCCCATTTATCAAGAATTGATCACGTTATTTTCCTTAGATCAGCAATATGACTCAGAATGGTTTTAGGCTGGCAATCCAATCCTTGCTTACGTGAATACCCAGAGCCATTTGCCCAGAACCACATCCAAGATGATTTTGAAGATCTCCATGGAGAAGATTCCATAGTCTCTCTGGGCAACCTGCACCAGTGCTCTGTCACCCACACATTGAAGAGCTTCATGATGTGCAGAGTGAGCCTCCTGTGTTCCAGTTTGTGCCCACTGCCTCTTGTTGTGGAACTGGGCACCACTGAAACGATCCTCTTACCCTTTATGCACTATTCCTTCGGGGATTCATATATATTGATGAGATCCCCTTGAGCCTCTTCTCCCAGCTAAATAGTCCCAGCTTTCCCAGCCTCTCCTCGGAGGAGAGGTGTAATGAGTTCCCTTATCTTTGTGACCCTTCATTGGATTCTCCCTGGTATGTTCATGTCTTTTTTGTACAGAAGGACCTGGAACTGGACACAGTATTCCAGATGTGGCCTAACCAACAGTGAGTTGAGGGGAAGAATCTTTTCTCTCGACCTGCTGATGACACTTTGTCCAATGCAGCCAAGAATACCATTAGCTCTCTTTGCTGCAAGGGCACATTAGCGACTAATGTTCCACTAGGTGCCCACCAGGACCCCTCCTGGGGCCTTTTCTGCAGAGCTGCTACCCAGATGGGTGCCTCCAGTATGTGCTAGTGCCTCCCTGGTTGCAGAACTCTTCCCCTTCACTGAACTCCATCAGGTTTCAGTCAGTCCACCTTTCCAACTTGTCCAGGTCCCTCTGGGTGGCTGCTTAGCTCACTGGTGTGATGACCACTCCGTACAATTTCACATAATCTGTGGATTTACTGAGAGCACACTCTGCCCCATCACTCAGTGCACTGATAAAGCTGTTAAACAGGACTAGATCCTAATTTAACAGTACAGACTGGAACAATTACTGAACAATTGAACAATTACTGGTCTCCAACTAGACTTTAGCAAAAATCATGTTGCTATTTCCACCAGAACCTTTTTGTAAATAAGTGGAATAAAACAGCTTTCATCTGCCCTAAGGTGTTATCACTTGCTTAGCCGTTTTTACTCATACTTATGAAATCTGAAACTACATCCGCATTTTTAGAACTAGTACAGCAGAGAAGGTTTGTTTTTAACAAGAGTTTGCTATCTCTTATCTTTTGGCAACACTGCTTCACTTCCTCAGTCAAAATCCCATGCCTTTAGTTTGAGTCGTCCCTTCACTCCCCAAAATACAATTCAGTTTGCTACTTCTCTGATATGGAACTGAACCATCACGAGGCAGAAATGCCAAAGTAAAACAAAATCCTAGTCCATTCAAACTTCTTAGTCACATGCTCAATGCTAAAGCTGAAGTATGACTGTTTAAGTTCAAAAGTTAGACATGAAAGGACAAGAGTGATCAGATTCAACTCTAGTTGTCAAAAAAACAACCTTTGAAAAAAGTTATTAATCAGTGTTTTTTTCCCTACACAGTATTACATAAACCCCAATATGCAACATGAAATGTTCAAACACTGAAAAATCAGAGCACTTATTCAATACCTACATATGACTGCCAGCCTCCCAACCACACATTCTTTAAACATCTCTCACAGAGTGCTTCATTACCTTTGTTTCAGTTCAAGTACCTGTATTAGAAGACCACTGTTGCACGTTTATTTAAGATGACACAATTTACACGAGAATGCAGCACAGTTAGCAAGCACCTGGTTTTCCCTGGCCCTGTTCCCTAAACCTACAATTCTTTCCTTAAGGAAAGGCTGATTTTTCTACGGCTTCCAGATGTTAAATAGGAATGGCTCTGACCAGGACACCTGAAGCTTCAAAATTTTTGGCTAATCTGCACATCTGCATTAAGATGAATAATCATCATCCTAAATGCATCCGACTTGGTGAGCAAAGGCATAATTTTACTCTGCCAAGAGTTCTGCGTAGGATGCCCAGACAAAATGAGGTTGGAAGAGGGTGCCCTTCATTTGGATCAAATTACTAGATATGATGTACACAAGAGGATATTAAGCTAGAATGTCAATAAAACAGAGTACGAAGCTAAGAATTTCTGAGCCCATTAGAAGTTTTAACCCTGAGGATGAGCAAAGTTGTTCGCAGAACAGGAGTGCCCACAACACCAGCTCAGAAGAAAAACAGCAATCACTGTCAAAGAAGAAAAGTTATTTCAGTTGATATCTGAGACACTACAGTCATTAAAACATACTCAGAGCCAGGACATTACTATTGTTGGTTTGTTGTGTTTTTTTTTTTTGTTTGTTTGTTTCAAGAAGCAACCAAGGCAACACACTCTTTCTAACTTTTCTAATGAGTAAGCATACATACACTTCAGCCTGCTGTGTGAGGTAAGGACTGGCAATGTGTTTTCAGTTGAGCTTCTTCCCATGCCAAGTTTTTAAAAAATTCCAATGCACTCACAGATGAGAAGAGTTGAAGCTCATCCAGGTCTTGTATTCAGTTTCTTTAACACAATGAATATGAACATAAATAAGCAAAACCAAACACGAATAATCCCTAAAATGCACACATTTTTCTTGCTATAGAGAAATGCAATAGCATGCAAACAGAGACTGGCATTAATAACAGAATAGTTCTTTATACCAAGGGTAACCTTGCTCTTGATGCTAAAAGAAGCAGAGATACATTCCTCAGATTTACAGGGAGATTTCAGTTAGCTATTTTCCTTCTGTAGAGGCTTTGTGTGAAGTTTTATTACTAGTTTTAGGAATATTATTTTTCTACATCCCTTTGACAAAGAGGGCCAGTTATTTTAGTCCAGTAACTGCTTTGTAAAAAGATGGGTGTGCTTTTCATCTACAAGATCCCTATACTCCTGTGCAAATGAGTCCATCAAATGCTTCATCAAGTATTTCCATTCTTAAAGAAATTTACTGATGGAATGTATCTGTGAGATCGCACAGCATCCTTCTCAAAGATTAACTGATCTACTTCAAAGTCATGAAGAAACGTGGCCTCTATTAGTACTTAAAATTAGTAACTGAAACTTACCCTTACATTTGCTGAGATTAAAAACAACTTAGTTGAGAACGATATGTGAATTACTTTTTAGAACCACAATCACAGAGTAAAACCAGGAAGTTCAGCTTTTGGATTCATGAAGACTATCTGGTTACTAAAGCAACATGATACATCAGTTTTTACAGGAGTCAAAGAACTCCTGAGGCTCCTTAAGATTAAATCTGCTGTTAACTAAATCATCTACTACAGAATGCTTGTTTCTCTGACCTGAACTGGCCAACCACACAAACAAAAGGACATGATTTCTATAAAGGGGCCCAAAGGAAACAATTTTTACTGTATCTCAGCCTTTATGGTTATAAGCAAAATATATCATAGTGAGCAAGAGTCAATAGCATGTAAATGTTTCATCAGACATATTTTAACCATCTTTTTTTTTTTAATAACTTCACAGCTAATAAATTTTGCTTCCCAGTTTCTTCCACTTAACTAGCTTTACTTTTCCAACTCTGTTTGCTTTCCCTCACCCTGTGATCCTAGTTAAACCAACATTTTAAGTTACTGTTGCATTACTGATCTTTCCCAAATAATGTAGTGTAGAATATATTTCAACAGTGTGGTGGTTGCTCTAATTTAAAGCTCCTAAATATTAAACAGTAAGAAATTAAAGACACATTGTCCTGTGCTCACTTTATATCTGAGATATATGAGAAAAGATCTTTTTAGCTTAGATAGAAATAAGTTCTATAATTATTTGCTCCAACTTCTGTTAAAGTAGTAGATCCATACTGGACAAGATTAGAACCACATGAAATTCTGAAGTATGAATAACATGTTATAAGCAGTTATAAGAATAGTCCAGGCACTAATTTACCAGCAAATCTGAGAGGATATTGCTGTTCTTCTCATCAGGCAGGTACCCAAATCCAGTTCACGCATCCTTTTGTAACAGCAGACAAATGCTGGATATCGATAGGTAGCCATGACAAATAACTTCATACCTTCTCACCAACGAATTGCACGATGTTTAGTTGTGAAGCCTCATCGGAACAAAGTATTTTTGAAAGTTTGATTGTTTTCACATTAACAGAGGAACATTCTTTAAAACATCAGGGGAAAATGAAAAAGAAAAGAAGGAAGTACTTTTTGTGTGATTTGATTTCTTTTCCCTTGCTCAAACACACATTTTTAAGAATGTGATTGGTAGAATGTGAAGCCAGTAACCGAATGGTCCAGCTGTTACTTTGATACAGATAAAATTTCATGAAGGATGACACATTCTTAGCAAACTCCAGCAAAACATTTAGACATCAAGAAATGCTGTGGGAATCTGTCTTCCTCAACTAGACACTGATAGAAATGATCTTTAATAAGTACTGAAGAAAGTTCACATACTCATCCATCTAGTGCCACATTAGAAAAGAGAAAAACAAATGTTCCTCTAAAGATTATTTTCCCCAAGATGTGTTAGTTAAGTAATCTGACAAAACAGTAGCACCAAGAGGCTCCTACTTACTGACTGATAACTGTACTTTTACTAGATGCAGCAAAAAACAGATTCAGTGTCGTGAATTCTGGGGAGAGTCAGAGTAACCTGTTAAAACTAGGTACATTATTTACTTGATCAAGCTGAATTGCATGCTTAACATTGCAAAAGCCTTCCAAATACAAAAGTGAGGCAGGACAAAGTGTGTAAATACAACTGCATCTGAGATACAAGGGTGTTAAAAAAAACTGGGAAAGTTTACTGAAACAGTAAAGAAAAAGTCTACTTAAGGTAACATTAGATTGGACAGTAATTTTGGCTCAGATTCCAAACAACTATTAAGTCTTGTTTTAGAACAAAAGGGTCCCCAGCAAAGAGCACTGTCATTTCAGAAAGTAAAGTTCAAGCTAATGGTTTATCTCAGCCCACAATAAAGAAGGACTGAACAACCATCAAGCTCCCAAAAGTGTAACTAGGCAAACAATGACAAACAAACAAAACAAACACCCACAAATGCAGTACTGAAGTAGTCCTCCCTGGTGCCAAGCAAACAAATGCCTTGCACAGCACAGAGTTTCTGAAGTTTCAGGTGCCACACTTTTTTTTGTTTTATTGCTCAGCTAGGATCTAACAAGCTAAGCTGTCAAGGCTTACAAATGTTAATCTTGCCAGTAAGGGGGGAAAAACAGAAACCTATATTTATCTGCATGAACATACAAGTATCTTCAGATTAAGCAAGTCACTAGCTTCACAGTTAGGAACAAGAATCTGTTCCTTCCACCTACATCTTGAGACCTCATAATAAGAATGCTTCCAGCTGGGAGCTGCTGGAAGAGAAGCATTTAATTTTAGCAAACAAGTAAAAAAACTTTCCACAAATAACAAATACTCAGTCTTATAAATTCTCACTTCTTTTACGCACAAGATGAAAATGGTTTCCATTATAGGGAAAACCAAAAAAAGCTGTAGATCAAATCAGCACTGGCAAAAACTGAAATTTAATTATCATGAGTCTAGTGACAATTTACAATGAATATTTATGATTTATCCAAATTCAGTGCAAGCAGCACAAGTTTCAGTTATTCCATAAAGACATCAAGCTTCCTCTCAATCATGCATTCATATCTGTAGGGCAGTATGAACAGGATACAGGTAGGTTAGATGAGAAATCCCCATGCTTTAGACTGCCAGAGGATACTTGAAAAGTAGTTTGGATTGGCAGATCCTACAAACAAGTATTTACAAGATACCTCCATCAAAATCTTGCCTGCCTTCTGGCAACACTTTATGAACACAATAGATTCCAGCATAGTAGGTTAATTCTCCCATTCTCTCAGCTGCCACAGAACCATGTTTTGCTTTATTAGAGAAGAAATCTTTACTTAAACCATAAAAATGGCAAATATACTTTGATTTTCTAGGGGCTGCAACTCACAATCCACTTTCACATTTAAATACAAAAAAAAAGTCTTAAACACGAGAAGAAATATCTATATGGATGGTTACTGAACACACAACAGGAACACTACCACTACAACACAAGTTGAACGTTGAACTGCGGATGATTAAGGCTTGAAAAAAAAATGTAAACTGCTAATCACAAGGTTATACTCATGTTCACTAATTCTGCTTATACCTAAACTGCTGTAATCACCTAAACCGATGATGATCCACACCAGTCAGGAGTCACAAGAAATAAGAATTACCACAATCCATTCTTGAATTGCTATTTTCATCTGCCAATCCCAGTGCATACCTCAAGTGAAGTCTGAAGAATGCTGGCATTAACATGATACCAAACTTCAGTAAAGTGAGAAAAAACACCATTAACAGGCACAACAGTACAGCAGCAACAGATGAAAAGAGCAAGTCAGCAACACTAAGCAAGTATTTCTGAAGTCTGCAGCTAGGTTTAGCACTGCTGGCAATAACGTTCTTAGAAAATATACAGCCATTTGACAATCTGACAATAATAAATGATAGAGGAAAACAGAGGGAGGATACTATGTGTCATAAATTCAAACTAGAGTTCAGCACTTTAACAAGGATCATCAAGTTAATGGCAAAAACTTGCCATTCCAATTTTATTCCATTTTTTTGGTCAAGTTCTAGAGTTAATCTGAAGCAGTTTCCTAGTGTCAGTTCATAAATTCTGGAAAACAGATAAGCCCTACATATTTAAATATACATTATTAGGTTATATATATTCTTGAAACAGTTCAGACAGTCTAGAAATTTTTTTTTTTTTTTTTTTTAAGACAAGCAAATGTTGGGAAGCCTAATTCCCTGAAAGTGTGCTCAGGCACTGGTATGGGCTGCCCAGAAAGGTGGCAGAGTCACTGACTCTGGAGACATTCAAAGGAACATTCAGACACTCTGTTGTGGGACATAGTTTAGTGAGAACTACTGGTGACTGGTGGGCAGTTGGACTGGATGATCTCATATGTCTTTTCCAACCTTGGTGATTCTACGACTTTTTCTGAGAAGTACTTCTAGTACAGGTAGTAACAAAGAATAGCTGAGGGTCAAAAACTCCCTGTGATAGCAGTATATGAGTAGGTTGGTACAGAACTTTACAGAAAGAATTACATCTGGGATCCTGGGTTTCTTAAAATCAGATTTACAGGTAATTGAGTAGACCATAATCACTCCTACCAAGCATCACATCTTGCACTGGAAAAGCTAATGCTAAGTTTTTAAATAAGGATCATTTCTATCTAACTATACTATAAGTGCATTTGCTCTGGTAGATCTCACATTTCAGGCAGCAGATCAAGTAAGACTGCACTTTTATGTACCTTTCCAATTTGTTCCTAGTATTGTTTGGGCCAGCTTTAAGCATTTGAACATACCATTTCAATATAAATTCACCAGAATAATGTAAGGTTTCAATCTGCAGTCTTAAGCTAGCCAACATCCCAACCACTTTTGCCTTGCATTTGAACTCTGATTTGAATGTCGATTGCAATGGTATTGTTACAATTAGCAGAACAGCTTTGCAGGAACGCTGCCTACTAGATAGCAAAAGCATAACAAGATGTGGTTAAACGCAAAAAATAAGGGCTAACAACAAGCCTCTATACTACTTTGTACCTCCACATACTGCTTGAGGTGATTATGTTTGCGTATGCATTCAGATATGTTGGTTGGAGGAATTTAAATAGTGAGCTCTGTTTATTCTGCCAAAGTGTTTATAGATTTGGATTTATTAACCGTCACGCCTCCCACCCCCCTTATTCCTCCCCTGTTTTTTTGGCTTCAAATGATTCTATTTTGGCACATTGAGTAATGCAACATTTCACTTTCTAGAAAAATTCACGGTTAGAAAAGTAACACAAAGCCCTAGGAAGCTTACCTGGTCTCCAGTTTCACTACCAACACAAAACAGCCACAGTTCACTCAAAGCCAACTGAACCTCAGCCCAGATCCAAGTAAGTAGGGGCAAATTCAGGAATTCATATCAAATTCAGACATGGTTTGTTGCACAGAAGGACTACTTAGACAGTATTCAACAGGAGAACCAAGACCTGAACTCCCAAAAACACTGCAAAGACACGAGGATGCAGATAAAGAGGGAGAGAACTGCCACCATTAGTAAGGAATTACACATATGCTTACACACATTCAATAAGAACAGATTTAAGATCTCAGTTCCAGTACTGAATTTGTAAGCTTCTAATGTTAAAGACAAAAATGAAAAATTTTAAAGAACCGAAGTGGGAAAAGATTATTTAACAAGAATCAGACATGGGAATGAATAAGAAGAGCTCTTCTTGCCAAAAGTACAGTAAAAAAAACGAGGTCGGAAAACAGCATCTCTATTCAACAACAATTTTTTCCACAAAACACAATTATTTCCACGTCCAGAGAAGACGAACAAGCCATTCAGAAGCTTCAGTAAAACTCCACAATATTGAACAAAGCTGTCTATCTTATCCCACAAAACATAACACACAGAAGAGTTGTCTATTCATAAACTGGTTCTCCAGGATTTTTAATCTCCCTCTGAAATAACATCAGGACTCGACTTACCCAAATTTTCAAACTCATATGCCTCTTCGCCATGAAGCTATTTCAATATCAAAAGATTCAATATCAAAAGATAGTTTCATCTTTCCAAATTTTCATAGCATCTGTCATTGAGTACAACACGAAGATCTCCTTAAACTCACCAAATAAATCAAGAGCAGTGTAGAGATACAGAGATACTCAACCTTTTTAAAGAATGCCATTATGAAGCCAAGAGTAATTAACAGCAAGACATCTTCCCTGAAAAGACCTCATAATGTGTATTTTGTCTCACTTCTTTTTCCACCTCATTGGTAACGTGAAATGAAAGGAATATACCCCCAACAGAACTTACTGTGTTCAACAAATGTCACAGCATATCCTCACAAAGCACTGACAAAGGCTTTCTAATATAGAGCTCAAAAGTTTCTGAAAAGGTTCTATAAAGTTCTTCTAAAAAGAGAAAAAAAAGATTACTAATTTTCTACATTTCCGCGCCTGGAACAAAAACATATATTCTTAGATAAAATGAGTATGAAACAACTGCTTTGAGATATTTCACATATCAATAAAGCTCAATCTCTCCACCCATAGTTCAGAAAAATGGTTTAAAAAGCAGCTGCTTATTCCATTATACTCTGCAGTTATCCAAAATGCCTTTGATATTTTAGGCGTCAAAGCAGAAATGATATAACTGAACATTCTCTCTTCTTACTTTCTCCAACTAGACATTAGTCATGCATTAATTCACCTTCAGTTTGTAGAAGAAAGAGATGCAGTGGCAGTAGTCAAATTCTGATCACTTTAGAAAGTCACCTGAAAGTTATTTTCTTTAGAAATGAACAGAAGAGCACAGCAAATGTACGAAGCACTTTTACTATTATTACATGAAGAGAGGACAATTTCTCTTGAAAAAACTTATCCAGCTACCTTTTTTTTTTCTTGTTAAACTGAATATAAATTCAGTCCCAGATACTTAGGTACCTGGTATTTCTGCAATTAGAAGAAAAGTTGAATGAGCACCTGTAATTCTATACTCAGAACAGTAGAAGTCGTATGAATTTCAGAGCTCTCAGTCAGACTTGCAACCTGCTGAAACTCTAAGCACCAATATTTATTTGTTTTTGAAGGACTTCAGCAATTACACTAAAGAAAACCACTACAGGGAGAAGGGTAGTTCCCCATCTACAGTTGTCCCTTCCACTGGAAAGGACTGCATGTCAAGGGAAGCAAGAGAAGAGGACAGACAACAGAAACTCCCATAGCACAGGCTGGGATTTGCCAACATACCAGCCATTTAAGTTTCATCATCAGAGTCCCACCTGAAAAGGATGCTAAGGACCATGTAACACTATATGACTGATCTTAACCAGACATCATCTCACACAGGGTATATAGCAACACTCTTATAGAAGTAATAAGAGCATTACATATCTGTGAAATGGTACGCTTTCCCACAGCTGATCCCCAAATGTGATTTAATGAATTGAATGGTTCCTAATGGATGCAGTTATCCCAGTCACATTACTGAGGCTGCTTCTCCCAGAACTGCTGAAAAACTCAAAATAGAAAGAAGGATACAACTACCAGAACCATGACTGGGCATCTTCTTTGCACGTAGAAAATAAAGATTTACACTTTAAATAAAATACCTCATCTGCTGAGATGCATTCATAGCCACTGTCAAAACTAACGCATTTGTGCTCCACACTAAGCATACAAGTCAATGCTAATGTGAAAAAAGCTATGTCCTGTTAATTTGCCTGTTTTCCAAATTTAGTCATTTTCAAGTTGATTTAAGGTACACAAACATCATGTGATGAAGACAGACTCTAGAGCTCTAAGGATAATACTGAAGTATTAAAAAAATCCCAGGTCTCTAAAAGTCAGCATCAATAAAAGCAGATATAATTTTAATTTCTGCAGAATACAGAAACCGACTTCACTGTATATCCACAGAATTTAAAATAAACATTAACAGGATATATTCACAGGCATTTCAGCACTTAACCCTACTGCTATAACAGTATTTTTGTTTCAGGCCTAACACTTCATTTCAACTTTATAGAAACTGAGAAATAAATTAAAACTCATACACAGAGCCCATGCACAAGCACTCAATTTAAAGCAGCCTCTGGATTATCATTTAAGAGCTATCTACACATGAAGTGCAAACAGTATTGATTTTTTATTTGAAAAACTGTCAAGTTAATATGAAGCATCTAGCCCGGACGTAACATTCCACGCTCTGCAGGTAAGTGTTAGAAGAAAGCTCCCTAACCAAGGTAAGCCCATATAAAAACATTCAGTCTAGTCTTCTAAATCAAGCTTTAAACAATAATATTCCAGCTGAGGCTGTGTCTAGCAAATTGCATTTAAACAGCCCACAAAAATCCATTTAGACTTTCACTTGCCAAAACAGCAATGGGGGGTAGCAAAAACCCATGTGTTCTCAAGTTTCTAACTGTAAGTGATTGATGGGGTAAAGGATTACAGACAATGTCTGAGACTGGAAAAGAGGTAAAACATAGTATATAGACAAAGTTAAAGAAAATGGCATCCTCAGAAGAGGAGATAGTGCAGAGGCATCAGAGTGCACACACACCCACAGTCCACCATGCTTTCTACCACACCAAGCTGTAGCCAGACTGCTCCTATAGCACATTCAGTTTTTTAAGACAGAGAGGCTTAGACATCTGATTTTTTGCCTCCTACCCTTCACTGGAGTACAAAGTAAAAGCCACAGTGAGAGCAACTTCAGCAACCACATCTCCCATTCTCATCAAAAGATTTAACTCCTGCCACCTCAACAGCATATCTATCTAGGACTGGAACACCACTAAGCCATTTCAAGCAGGTAGTTACTCATTTCTTGAGCTCAATCCCTACAGAAATATCACAGCACTGAAAATTCACAAATAGAATGAGTGCAGAAGATTGAATATGGAGTTCATTTGATTGCTCAAGCTAACAGCAAGGTAACACCTGCTGCCAAGTAGCTCCTGCAGTAGTTTCCTCTATCAAGGAAGAGACCTGCCTTGCATCTTCTTGCAGTCTTTGGGAACCTGTTCCTGCCTGCAAGTATTTTACATGGCTGCTGCTCTGATGTACCTCTGTATCTCTGAAGTACCAAAGAGCTGTGTGAACTGGTCTCACAGATTTCCTTTTAAAGTTTTTTCAAGGCTTTCCAGGGATTCTATTTCAATAAGCAATTTGACAACTGCCTTAATAAAACAGAAGAGAAGAGATGCTGTGAAGAACTAGAGAGCATTAGATCTGTTTGCAAAGCAGAAAAGCAGGAGACAAGAAAGGCCTCCAGCCTATCATAAAAATTCTCTGCTCCTCACAGAGATGGGCACCCAAAAATTCAGCCAACATTAGAAATCCATGGGATGCAAAGAAACTAACTGTAACTTTGTAAGAGTTTTCCCATGCAAATGAAGGTGAGGAAAAGTTAACTAGCAACCTTTCATATTCCTTTCTACTCCAGACCTAGGACACGTGCATCTCACTATAAAGCATGATGAATTCACAAAACAGCATGAATTATATTATAGAACAACTATGAATTTACAACATGGGTTTAAAGCAAAAGACAGAACTGAGTGTTTGCCCCAGCAGTAATGCTGCACAAGCTTCAGACTCACGTTGGAGAGCAAGATACACTTAGCAGACTACAGGGTGGGCAGGTACTACCGTATCATGACAAGCAAACACTAGAGGATAGAGTACTATAAAGGGAAATTTAACTAAACAGTTATAAAAAGTTATTTAAACACCCCAATGAAAAGACATAAGCGCAACTGCTTATATAGTGTCTAACACAATCAAGCTCTTGTTCTTAGCTGGTCCCTAGACACTACTCTAACTGAACTGTACGAAAGTATTCAGTTATTTAAGTACAGACCTCATTTGGCAGAGCATAGGAGTCCTCTTCAATTGAATCCTCCTCCAAGATAAGTCTACTATGCATGGGGAAAGATGCACCATCAATTAAGAACAATAGAAACTAACAAAAACTCAAACTGGTAGAAAAACAGGTCTTTCAGTAACAGCACTGTACAGGACCGTGCTGTTTTGTTGTTTTTTTTTTCCCCCTCAACACCACTTCCACTTCTCTGCTCTCACTTGCCTTTATAAAACCCTCATGCTCCCTGGTTATGTAAGTATCTGACAGATTATACAGCAATCCATATTAATTCAACTTACATTTAACTACTCCATATTAACTACACAGCAGAAAAACTTGTATCAAAGCAAAGCAGCACAGATAAAGGGATGTACTACCACTGCTGCTCTCAAAGTAAATGGCATCTACTCCTCTTCCTATTTACACCCTTCTGTAAGGGGTGCAGGCTCATATCTGAAATTGTCTCCAAGAGTGGAAAAGAAAACTTTACTGTTGTGAACTCTGAAACTGCTATGAAAGAACTATGAAAACATCTTCACTACAGTATCTGCTGGCCTGAATTTAAACCTCCCTCAGTAATGAATTAAACAGCTGCAAAATTGCGGTGAAGATTTCATGGTCTATACTGATATTCACTGACTCTACAATAGACTAGATTAACAAAATAAATCTTAGAGATTAATAGAAGATTATTTTGCATTATCTGATTTGAAAATAAGGGGAAAAGACATACTGATTGAAGCAAAACAGAAAGTTAAAGCAATTGTTAAGGACTGACTTCAGAGTTTCCACTACTCCTTTGTGTTTTTTTCTTGGCTGTCATACAGAAAAGTTAAAATGCTTTTAAACATTTCCTAACTTCACTTGGCATCTTGGCAACTTATCTCCTTCACGTACCTCAAAACTTGCTGATCTGAAGCTTAGAGAAACATGAAGTCTACTATTCAACTTAACTTTATTAACTGTATATTCATTTATTGTTAAATTTATTGTTCAGACTAAAAAGCAGAGCTTCTAAACCAGAATCTCATATGATTCACAGGTGCCAGATCTTCATTCTTGATAGGGGATTGTGCATGCCTAACAATAAACTCTTGTGATTTATATGGTCATTTATTACTTACATGAACTCTTTTTACTGTTCAGATTCTACAGTCATAGCTAGACTTGCCAGACAAGAACAATTCAAACCCTATGGTTTCTTCTAACAATAAGAAATAAAGCCAGATTGAGAGCAACCAGAGCTTGTAACTTAATTTGTAATGGTAGAAGTGAAAGAAATCAAATTTATTGATTGATAATTACCAAGTACAACTGATGAATTTTGACTGAGTAGAAATTCCAGTTAAGGTGTATAAATGCATCATTAAAAAAAAGCTTTCAGCTTACATCACTAAACTACATACAGATTTAATGATTTCCTCTCAGCCTCCAAAGACACTCTAGTAAAAACTCGGGCCAATGTACTTCCATTTAGCAAAGCACACCTACTCACAAGTAGTAAGGCAGCAGGAAAGGATCAGCATTTCTCTGTTCATGAGCCAGTTAGTACAATGTTATGTTACCAGTGACATACCAAACCTCTCCTTCCCCTAGACATCAAAAATCTACTCCCAGGTGGTAGTCAAGTAACTGCAGGTGAGATGCATCAGTCTAATTAAATCCTGTCAGCTCCTCATGTCTATAGCCACACTTTCGAAAACTCAGTAGAAACTACTCACATTTTCTTGGTGTTCTTAATATGAAAATAAGAGATTCAGTTTTAACCTAGAACACATGCCAAAACAAGCTCATAAGTATACTCTTCAGAAATCTGTACAAAATCAGATCAAATCTTAAGTATAAAAAGCTTTTGCTGAAGAAGTAACATGCAACATTAGTCAAAATTCTCCACACGTTCATTCCACAGAGTTATCTTAAATTCTTTGTCACAAGTTTAAACAAGAAAATACAGCAGGCAGAAGTAGAAACTGCACACAGGAAGAAAAACTGTTGTTTAATTTCTAGTATACTAACAGCACTGCACACAGAAGGAACAAGTAGGAGGAGAGGTTCCTTTTCTGAAAATAACAAGGATTATGCTGGGGGGCCCGACCTGAGTAATGAATCCCAGATGCCTACCTTCACTGGTAGCTGCATTCTTCTGGGCTTTGGTGGGCGTGTGATCTGTACTTGAACTCACGTCGGATGAGATGCTTGAGCTGCCTTTGCCTGCAAAGGAAGAAAGAGGTAGAGAGGGTTAGGAAGAACAAATGAGTATCAACAACAAAGAAGAAAGGCCCTGCATATCAGAACCTGGAAAAGTTCCAGGAAGCTTTAAACTGATTTTAAAACAGCTGATGTTCATTTGGGACTCATTACAGTGGAAGCTAACTGCATGGTAATTTACAGCATGTGCATCCTTACATTTATTATGGCTACAAACAGGCTCCAGTGTCACAGGGGTTCCATCTTAATGACATTAATCATGATTTTTTCACTTAAGATAACTTCCTTAACCTGTTTTCTAATTCAAGAACCTATAAAAAAAGATAGCAGAAGTGGACACTGACCCTTATCATCACTGATTAAATTCCAGATGTTTTAACTAAGTTTAGATTTATGTACTCACGTGATGTATTAAAATCACTTGATCACCTGAAAATGAAAGCAAGGCCACCATTGTTTCCTCCTACATCATACCTACTGCTTGAAGCAATTAAATTTTGAAACCAGCACTTTCATGGTTGCTATTCTTCAACTTCCATCCGTTTTGTTTTTGTTAACTAAGATGGGTGCCGTGGAAGAAGAGATGAAGTTAAAATGAGCTTGTCTTTTTGCTCACATATGAGGATCTAAGAATTATTCATTTCTAATTCCATCCATTCATTCTGCTTGATGTCAGTAACTACCAACAGGGATATGCTCTGCTCCCCCAGCAGGAAGCAGACCAATCACCCTATCAGCAATATGAGATGAATCTAGAGAGGAAAGGTAACAAATGCTGCTACACTTTTAGAAATTACCTATCCCCCCAACACTGCATTGGTAAAGCCTTTAAGAACTATGCTAGCTTTTGAACCAAAATTACACTGTATGCAGAAAGCTAGCTGACACCATGTTTCTGTCACTTGAGTAAACCTATAATCACAGGAATGTTAGCAAGAGACTTTTCTGATCTGTTATTTCAATCAAGCATTCCTTGGGGTTCTGGGTTACAGTATGCCTGGTTTTCATAACATTTAGATGTAAGGAGGAGGTCTGCTTTTTTAAAGGTGCCACAACAGAACAAGGATTTAAGTTTTAATGCAAAACGACTGGAGAATGTGCAAACGTAAGTTGCTTCACAACCAAGGTACTGCCACTTAATCTGTCAGCCAACCCCAGAGAATCGTTCTCCACATAAAGTTGCTTAAGTTAACATGTTTGGATTTGAGAGATGATTGTGGAGTGAAAGGATATTAAAAAGGCCAGAAGGAAGTAAAAAAAGAAATGGCTAAGGCCAGTAGTTGGGTGGGGTAAAGAGAAAAAACTACACCTTCAGTGATTCACTGACTGCTTTTTACATTCCTTTGAAATAAACTCAAGAAGCAGTGCCCCTAGAATATCACTTCTATTGCTCACGAGCTGTGGCATGAGTTGAAGTAATGGACTGTGGTCTTTCTAGAAATGAATGCCCCAGAATAGCTCTGGGCTCAGGCAACTATGGTTGCGGTAGAAGAAATCCAAATGAGAAAAGAGAAGGATAAGGAGAAGGGTAAGTGTAAAATCCTAGTTCCCAGGAATAGATCAGAGAACTCTAATTGCCTGCAGTGGCTGATATTAATGATGAGATAGGAATTTTGAGACTACTGCCCCCATCAACTGCAGCTGCAAAGGCAGAAAAACATCCAAGGAGTAACAGCACCCCTTAACAGACTGACAGAAATCAAATGCCACCATAGGGTGCTGAGTGTCAGTACATCCAATAGCAACAGATTACTTACACAGCACACTTCTGGAGTAATTGTGAAATACCAGATATAAGTCAAAGTATTTCCCTTCTGCTTGAATATAAAAATATTTTAACTCCTTGTGAGAAGTTGAAATTGGAAATTAAGAAAAAGCATTCTTGTTACTGCTTGCATTGGATAACAATTCTTCCTACAAATATATTTTAGTATTTTATGATTGCATTAGAGTCTTCTCTTAGCATATACCATCCCAAAACAAACCTTTTCCCTGGTTACATTGAAACACTCCATTTGGGCATGGAAGAGACGCAGGAGACACTTTATGGTAAATTTTCAGCAAGTGTTTTAAATAGATTAGTAGACACAACATCTATTCTTGTAATGTGAAATAGGCTAGCTGTAGCAGCAACGTCATGTTCACATGCAACAAATAACCTGTAAGAGCATTCAAGTGTTCTACATACAAGTTTGATGATGAGAAAAAGTACATACTCGGGAACATCACTGATGACACAAAATGAGGAGGTATGGTTCTTGCAGCACAACATCACTGCCATTCTAAAGGACCTAAACAGGCTGCAAAATGTGCTGGCATGAACCTCAGGAAATCAGTTCAACAAAAGGAAACGCCAAGTTCTGCATGTGTGGAGGAATAACCCCATGCACCTGGACATGTTGTGAAACTATCTACACAGAAAGGGTTCAGGCAGGCAGCAGGCTGAATATGGGCCAGTAACATGCCTTTGTGGCAAAAGACAGTGGTATCCTGGCTGCATTAGGCAGAGCTTTGCCAGCAAGTAGAGAGCAGTGAGTCTACTTGAAGACTTCATCTAATAAAGTCTCTAGCCATTCTGAAATCACAGTGATTTGGCAGCAAGATGTGTGTTAAGGGTGTTACAACTGATAATCATGTAGGCTTCCATCAACACAATGAAAGCAGAATCTGCTAGAGCTAGTTCACTGTGCCTGTACCAATAACCTTACCTACACTTTTCATTTGAATCCTGCCTTTTTGAAGAGACTTGCCCTGCCAGCAATAAATAGCACTCTGCTAAACAGTTCTAAAGAAACCTCAATACCACACACTACCACACACGCATTTTTATGTAATTTTTCAAAGCATTTTACAGTAGAGTGAATAAGTCAATGATTTAATGACTACAGAACTTCCATATCTCCATAACTTGATATCAGAGTTAAAACCAACTCCTATTGTGCTTTGTATTGAACTTCACCTTGTAAGTGGTTTGTTGAATTTTGTTGCAATAACAATTCTAAAAGGAAAAAAGCAACAGTAAGAAGTTGTATCTCAACACATTACTATTCTCTATTGGTGATAAGCATTGGCCCTGTCTTTAGAACTTCCAATGCTATTTAATAATCATTCTTGTGTTGGAAAAATCCCTAACCACTAATTGTTGGGCTTTTTGTCAAGAACAACTTGCATTTCATTAGTATTTTGTACCCATTCCCCTACTGTCTGCATCAGGATATCTTTTACATAAGAAACTCCAGAAGGATATTTGGCCAAATGATCAAAATTCTACTAGCAGATGCTGTTCACAACAGCAAACAGAAGATTAGATACATAAGAGGTTGTTGAAGGGAAGCTTGCAAGATGCATGGAGGTGAGCAGTAGGAATTGTGAGCAGAGAATATCGCCTCTCTTTGACTTCTATTCACATGAAAATCCAGTGAATTTGACAATTTGAAAAACAGATTTTTCATATTTATATGCCTACTGATGTGAAAAAACAGTGTAGATACAAAATATTGAGTTTTCTGGTTCCATGTGTATGCTTTCCTGATTACTGTAACTCAGAATAGCAGGGACCAGAAGGGACCTCAAAAGATCATAGAGTTCAACTCCCTTGCTAATGCAGGTACCCTATAATATATTGCACAGGTAGGTGTGCAATATATTGTAAAAAACTAAACTAAAAGCCATTATTTCCCTAATGGCATCAATTACCACTTTAGCATTAGTTTTTAGATTTTAAAGAAAACATGAATATATAATAATGTACTTTTTAATTAGTAGGAATTATGAAGAAATTATTTTCTATGAAGATGGTGAGGCACTGGAACAGGCTGCCCAGAGAAACTGTGGATGACCCACTGTGGAAGTATTCAACACCAGGCTGGATGGAGCTTTGAGCAACCTTGTCTACTGGGACATATCCCTGCCTATGACAGTGTAGTTGGAACCAGATGATTTTTTATTTTGAGGTCCCTTCCAACCCAAGCAATTCTATGAAAAGCTCACAGGCTGAGATAAAAGATGGTAAATAATTACTATCATGGGCAAAACAGACTCAACTTGAGGAAATTTATTATATTGCTAATTAAAATAGATTTGTATAGTGAGAAACAAAGACAAATTGCACCCATGTATGCTGGGGGCTGATTAGCTTGAATCTGCAGACCCTGGGGGTCCAGGCAGATGTCAGGCATGAGCCAGCAATGCAAGCTTGTAGCAAAGACAGCTAGTGGTAATCCACCTGCACCAGACAAAGTTCTGCATGCATTCTCAGGTCTTATATACTCAACCAAACTCAGATATCTGAGACAAGATTCTTCTGCAGCACTTCTCCTGTGGCATTATCTGTCTGTAATACTCCATGTCAATTCTAAGATTGCTGATTTCAACCATGCCATAGGAAATCTTGACATACTGTTGCATAACACTGCTCTTCAGACATTAGCGCATCTCTACAAATCAAAAACTATCATGAGAAAGTCACAGTAAGTGAACATAATCTGACAGGGGTTCTAACACAGGGACAACAAGAAGGACCAAACAGAGGGTAATACTGCAAAGACTACAGAAATAAAGACTATTTGATCTTTTGCGAATGTAAAAATTAAAGGCCTGACAGACGTTTCCCTAGTGTGGCTGTCTGAAACATTTCCCTAGTGAGACTGTCTAAAGCTTCCTTCACGCTTTCAACAGTTTTTGATTTTGCAGCCAGAAGTCGTAAACCAGAAGAAACCAAACTGCACTTCGATAGCAGGTAGACAGAGTGGAAGAATGCAATTATCATTCAGCCTAACATTAACAGTCAGAGTGAAGGTAGCGTGGTTCATCACACCTACAAGGAATCACACAGCTACACAGTTGCAGTTCAAATCACATCTCTAACCTGCTTCCAAAGAAGTAAGAGTACCAATACTTTGTTTTAAATCTATTAGTGCCAAAGCCCTACAATAGGCAGAATCTTCTTCTATGACTATCTAACCCAGTATCTTATTTTCTACATTTTGAGTCTGCTGGGAAGGAAAAATAAATAAATAAAGCGTGTCACAGGTGCTTTCCCAGACCATCCAATGAAATATTATTGGAAAATAGTGCAAATAACTGCTTGGTCTTAATCCGTATTTCAGCTACTGTCCTAGGTAAGCGGCCAATAAGCAGGCACCCATAACATCCGTTTTGCTATCCATCTCTTAATCTTCACCCAAAGGCTCTTTCCTACATCATCCCTAACAGCAATGGCTGCACAGTCCGGTCTCTTACATTCAGCACACCACATCCACTCCCCTGCCCCATCCCTGAACAGCCATCAGCCCTTCTTCCCAGCACTCAGTTGTGAGACTTGTCCCACTAAGTCTCACTGACGCTAATGGTATCAGAGCACTAGGCAAGAACTAAGCTAAAGCTTTCAGTTCATCCCATTTGTTCCTCATACTCCATATGTTGGTATTCAAACATTTCAGAGATGCTCCTGAATCCTCAGCACTCCCTGGAGCAGCACAGATGCTCCCATTAGCCTTGTCACCATCCTTTGGCTTAACCCAAGCATTTCTAACAGCGTCTATCCCACTAGATGATCCTAGTTTAAGGGATCTAGTTTAAGGGATCACCATCAGCTTTGCCATTATGGGCCAAGAAGCATTTCCCCCATTGTGATGGTGCTCCTGGCCATGGCACTACTCCCCCTGGGCAGGCTCCACTCTGCTCCCCACCATTTGGGCTGGCCATGCTCACCAAGCATGCCCAGCTCTCACCAGGCTCTTTCACCACACCACACCTGCTGGCCAACACCTCCAGTTCATGCGTCAAACTCCTCTGATATCAGGCTTACCCTCCAAGTTTGAGCAGCCTGCAAGACAGAAGACAACACTAATTTGCACCCACGCTTGTCATCTATTCCTAGTGTTAAGCTTTACTTCTCCAGATGCTGGGAAAAGGCCACAAACAGTTCAGGAAGCAGATACTTAAGTAATGCCACCTGAAAAGGAAGGAATGCAAGTTTTTTTGAATGATCTCAGTGAGAAAAAAAGACAAGCTATCTGTAGTATCTTCTTTCTATTACTTAATAGGACCACCATTTCTGTACTAAGTCCTAAAATACCAAATTTCACAACAGTTTAGCTGAGAATACTCCAAAAGCCAGTCCTACTCCTTTAGAAAAAGGAAAAGCTCAGTCAGAGAAAAGGGAAAATAAAATTCTCCTTTCTAATAAAGTTCAGTGATAGAAAAGTTCCTACCAGTTTATTCAGTGTAGATCTTCTCATTATATTTTGTCTTCTAATCTCCAACATCTTTTAAAGAGGGGCATTTACTCATGATGTTGTTCTAAAGTTCAGTTAAAAATGCTACCCTTAGTACACGCCTCTCAAGCACCAACCTACCTCAACTTTATTCAACTAACAGGCCAAATTAGCTATTAAATCAGTGAAAGAAGTGGAACAATATGATTGAGTTGGAAGGTTTCTTTTTCCGCCCATTACAGTACCTTTAAGAAAAATCACTTCACGCCAAGATCTCTACTCATTTAGTTGCTTTTGAGTTGTCCATCCCCCAAAATTTCAATGAAATTCCAGTCCTTCATAATCCATAAAAGGCAAGAGCTATTCAGTTCAATGCCAAGCATGAATTGGTGGACTCTGCACATTACCACAGGAAACATGCCAGTGAGCAGTCAAAGCAATCTGAGAATATAATCTCCAGAACAGACAATGTGGCAGCAGAACTAACTGCTGCACTAGAACATATCAGGCATCTGTTATAAGTCTAAATTACATTTGATAGTATCATAACATTCAGAAGTCTAAAACTGAAAACACCAAATATGTAATTATCTTCCACAGTAATATAATAATCATCGTTTAAATTCTGGATTTAGATTCTCCATGAACAACTAGTCTCTACATTTGAACGCAAAAGGTTTATTATTATTTAAATATTATTATAAATAATATTATTTTAAATATTAACTTTTACTATGAATCTTACTGTCCATTGCTCTTAAAGCACAACAGCTTTGATATTATCAGTGACCATTTTCATCCACTTACTAGAATTGCATCAAACATAGGCACTAATGTGCTAGCTGTCCATAACTGCTACATGAACAGAGACATTATACTCTTAGCAGAAGTAGTTGTGAACTATGGCAACAAAGTCCTGCTATTCTGCTTAGAGCAGACATAGGACATCATCAGTTTAACAAGCGGATCTTTAACCAGTGCTCAAAGAAGCAATTTTGCAGACTGTTTCCCCAAATATAGTGGTCCAGTCGTATCTCATCTCTTCACACAAAAGGACATCAAGAAGCAGGGCTATCTGGTCAATCCAGCTGCACAACTCTATTTGCTCCTCCATGAAGAAAATTCGAAGATTTAAAACAAGCCACAGTCTCAATCCCCTTCCCAGCTACTCCACACTTCACAACAGTGTCTCCTCCACTGAAATCTTGTAACATGCTGCAGGTTAACTTTGCCAAACCTCCCCCTGACTTGTTAAGCTTTCCATGGTCCCTGTTGCTGGTCTCACTTGTGAACTCATTTCTTTAATTCCAGTTTTGCTGACCACCACTTGGGAAAGGTCAACAAGTGAATGCAAATGGTTCAACTTACCAAAACAAGCAAAGCAGCCCCACAAAGCATGAAGACAACTGGTTGGACATCTGACAAGTTTGACTGAAGGCTTTTCACTAAAATGTGTTCCTGTTTGTACTTAAATCAAGTAGGTGATACATTTCTAGAACTTATGATACTGTAACTCCCACATTCTGTGATACTGCTAGCTAAAATCTGGCAAAATGTGGGTATCACACTACAAATATTCACAAGGTTTTGCTTAAGGTGTTTTCCCTTCCTTATCCAATACTAAATTTGTACAATAAGGTAGCATATGTTGCTGATCTGAAAAAAACAATAACAACAACAACAAAAAAAACATTCCTCTCAATCAGGAACCTATAAAGGTTCTTCCTATAACTGCATGACTGCTAAACCAGATACTGTGGAAGCAAAAGGAATTCTAGTACTGAAGACAGCTGCTGTGGCAGTGACGGTAGAATGGCTCCGTAGGCACAATAGTACACATAGTAACACCAAAAGAAACAATTTCCCAATTGCCAACATTCAATCTGGGGACAGCTGGTTAAGTCAGTATAGAAAGTAAGGAGATGAAGTGAAATACCTATCATCAAGACAGCACGAAATATTCTGGTACCAACAAACACTGTGAAAAGTGATGCAAAAGGCTTTCACATCACAATACTACATGAATCCTCCCCCCCTTTTTTTTAATTTATTTTTTTTAAGGTGACAAAGGAGTCTGACAGCTGAGGAGAAACAGACAAGGATCATCTTCTTTAGATAAGTAGTTACTTTCAGCTTTTCCTCACTGATGGACATAGGGAGAGTGGAGAGAAATGCAACACTTGCAATGGCAAATTGAAGTTTTATTCAAGACTCTACACTGTATGCTTGACAATCAACTGAATTTTGCAGAATGTAGATAAAGAACCTCTAACTATGCATTAACCACAGGACATCTGGCAATGTTTGCAAACGACTTTAAAAATAAAAAATAATACCATCTGATTATATATATACACACACACACTTTCACTTGACAAAGTATCCAACATTAGTTGCAAGTCTATCAAATAGTTTGCAACTCAAAACAGATCAATTCATTACAACAGAAGCAAATGCATTATTTCTATTGAAAACTTCAGTTTCAATTGCCTAATCATCTTCTAACCTTTACTCTATACAGAATGAGCACAACAGCACAACTTGGTGCTGCAGTTGCTGCCTGAAAACTAAGACTTGGTAACAGATAACTGTACAAAACAAAACAGAGGAGCAATTCTCCATCAAAATTACGGGGTTTCAGCGTCAATTCAGCAATTCCATTTCCTCTGCAGCATTATCAATATTTTATCTGTTTTCCACATAAACCTTTCCAGAGAAAGCAGTATGGCAAGGAAACTCAAGAGTTAACTGTAAATGCATCAGCCACAAGATATTATAATTTCCTCATCTATTTTAAGGACAGTTTACTCCAAGTTATTCTGTCAGACTAGCAACAAAAAGACAAAGGACAGTTTATAGACTGCACTATTACCATCACACTGTTATTTATAACTCAGGCCTTCCAGGCAGGAGAAGGACACATTAAGACAAAAATGAAGATAGCTAGCATATAGCCTGTTGATTAATAAGTAATTCAGTATTGTTAATTGATAATTTTTCCATTCTTTCTAGGTAGCAGTATGTGCACTACTGACAATGATTGTTTGGCTATAGTTTGAGAATAAGAAAATATCTTCTGAAATGCATACATGAAGATCAGATTAAGCTCAGTAATTCTATAAGGATTTCAGACCAATACAACTTCCAGAAGTATTTTATCTAGTGTTGCTGTGAAAAGACATTTTTCAGTCCTTTCTTTCTGACAGTACAGACGTGAAGTAATTCTGTTCCTAGTAAGAAAGAAAGCTTAAAAAAAAAACCCGTGCTCTTTCAGTAGCATTCAGTATTAGCACCTCATTAGAGAGAGAAAAAAAGTGAAACTATGGTACTTCTGCAGCAGAAGTTAAATGAACAGAAACAACATGACAGCCACTTACAGCCTGAGCCAAGATAAGCAGCTGGAAGAAAGCTAAGGACAGCAACCACTTAACCTTGGCTTGGTGCAGCCAGAGCAGCTCACGCTATTCTACCTGAACCAGCCTTAGATCTTCTTAAGTTTAAGACAAAAACAGAAGAGATTATGCAAAGTAGATTGAGTCCATAAAGTCTCATGAGGGTTTTGGAAAGGCACAGAATGAACTGGCTCAGGACACTGGAAGCCAAAAGCATTAGCCAATACATAGCAGGTGTGTTAGTGACTATTGCACAGGACAGTCTAACCAATCTCCTGCTCAGGATGTTCTTTAGTGGTTGGTTTCTAGTAACTGCAGAATGTACTAGGATGCAGACACTGCCCCTGACAGTACTGTCAGTCCTGCCTGCTCCTGCTCACCCCCAGGGCCTCCACCCCCCAAGCCCAAGCCCTCACAGCAACCCCAGCTGAGGCACAGAATCAGTCTCCAGCTCCTGACAGTCCCACCTTGCACTATGCTAATTCTTGAAGTGCTCTTTTATTAATGCCACATTATTTTCTCTAACCCAACTCATGAGCACAGAAGGGGAGAGACCATCATTTGTCACCACATCTTCACCACACTTAATACGCACCTGAAACACTCAGTGTAACTTCAGTAAATCATCTCCACTTCATCTTACTTTAACGTGTTTTAATTAAGCAGCAGTGGTAAAAACTAACTAAAGTCTCAGCAAAGATAAATATGAAAAATAGTCTCTCCAGTGATTCAGCAAAAGAAAAAAGTTAAGTTTGGTAATAACTTGAAGAAATTGTTGAATTTGTATACAGAGCATAGTAAGTGGTACAACCAACCACCTATGGCAACCAGATATTGAGTACAGAAGTAACAGTTCATTATTTCAATATATATATATATATATGTTGTGAAAAGAAATAAAAAGGACTCATAACATGGGAATGAAACTAAAAATCCAAACGGAGCTGTTAAGTAGTCTGAAGCTAATGGGAAGCACAGACCAGGCTCTGTGGTCATAGGCTAAGGCCCAAGCACATTACCTGCAAGTTCCTTCTGGTTCTTCCCTTGCATGATCTTCCACTCAATTACTCAGCTTAATGCTTTTCACATCGTCCTGAAATTGGCTATGCAGTGCAATCAAGGGAGATAGCCCAAGTGGTTCTATTTAAAGGTTAACACCTTGTTCCTAATGACTTTGCAAGTGGTGACACGATGAACCAAATGAGATGAAGCACAGTTCACAACAGCTTTAACTGCAGACCTGACCAACTCATCCAATAAAATACAACTCAACTTTTTCCAGTCTCTTTGGTTAGCTCTATTCTGCTGAAAGCAGTCATCACTGGCAAACCACTCCTGGGAGAGCACATTGTGACAGCTCCTTGACTGCAATGTGACTGGCAAGGAACACTCTCAAAGCAACAGCTGAAGTGTGGAGCAGAAACACCATTTAACGATTCAGGATTTACTCTGCATCTTCCTGCCATAACTTCAACTTGTTTGATGTCTAGCAATTAAGTTTACTTACACAGCTGTGAACTTTTTGCCAGCAGACAGAACAAGCTGGGACTTTTGCATGTAAAAGCAGAGCATGAAGTAGAGAAGTTATATCCTGGGAATTAGCAACAGTTGTCCATTTCCTCTCACTCCCTCCTTTTTGAATTAAAAAAAAAAAACCCAACATGTCTAGTACAATTTGGCATCTTATATACCTAAGCACTTCTTAAACTAGTAAGCCTCTATTCTTGCAGCTGTAGGTAACATCAAGCTGCATTTAATTTCCAGGGAAGCATATAGTTTACATGAGCCAGAGGGAAACACCTGCATCTCTCAGACTTAGATCACCTATGACTGCACATCAGATCAAAACATAGCTGATGTCCAAGAGACACAGGTACAGGAAGCTTGCTCCAGTGTTCATTTCCACAGCATCCTTTTAAAAGGACAGCTTATCCTTTGCTAACTACACTTAGGAGAGCTGCTAACAGCTCATGTGATTTTTTTCTAATTATGTTTTAACTAAATGCCACTCTAAAATTACAGTTTGAGAAATGCCATATAACATGCTAAGAACCTGCCTTATTCCTCTTAGTCTTCAAAAACCACCTGCGCAGTGACAACAAGGAGTCATACTTCTTGTCCAACTTAATTACAAGTTTCATTGGTTTACCTCCTTCTCTACCATGTTACCCAGTGCCATATTTTGTGAGAAGTCTAAGAACTAATCCAGCAATTTAACAGAGAAAGGACCTTCAGAAAGTTTTGAGATACTCCAACTGGTTGACTAGTATGTAATGAAAAGCATAACTGAACTAAAATGTAAAAATAATTTCACAGATGATGGAGTGATTGTCAATTCAATCTATATCCATACTGAAACACAAGTGCACATTTACTAAAACTGACAAGATACCAAAGCTAATACTGAAGCAGCAAATTCTCACTTTAACATTACCTAAGCATTTCCTTTTCTAAACATAGGTACAAGCCCTACAGCTGCAGGAAGCCCACCACAGTCCTGCACCAGGTCAGGACCACCACGCTTACTAATTCTGTCCAGGGCTCACTGAGTACACCGTGATCAGGTCCCAGGGCAGCAGCAGTCCACATTTTGATTACACTGCCTTCAGCCATTACCTCACCTGTGCTGGTAGCAAGCAAGGCTTGCAGCAGAAATGGAGCAGATCACATTCCTGCAAAGTGCATGCCTCAGTGCAAAAAATCTGCTACATTAACTCAAGCCAACTCCAATAGCATTTAAACAAACAGGCCATTCCCTCCACTGGAACCAATAACAGCATGCTCATCTTAAATATATGACCAGAGGAGCTAGAAGAAGGCAAGAATACTTAAAATCATCACAGCTGTTTTTCTATTGTCTGTCATAGTCAAAATATATACAGTGAAACTTATGCTATGCCTACGTTAGAAGACAAGTAGGATACACGTGAAGTGTCTGGTAGCACAAATAAGAATAAGGAACGTTTCCTAAAAAAATCTTCTTGCAACAATGTGGAACAGATGTGACACAGTCACTAACACAGTGATCACACTACACCTCTGAAATAAATCAAAACCTAACAAAAGGAAGTCACTGTAGGAAAGTAGCTGGAAATAATTATGCCAAAATAATTTTAGACTGCTTTCAGAGGCAGCATTTATGGAGAAAGATTCTAGAATAAGATCCTACAATCTTTGTAGGAAAGGATTCCCTCTGCAACGTTTTCAGTAGGTATAGCAGGAGAGATCAGCAAGAAACATCTAATAATTCATAGTTAAACCAAAGAATAAATGCTATTTGAACTACAGTGACCTGGAAAACAGAAAGGACTTTACACACAAATACATACATGGAGATGCATAAAATCAAAAGAGGAATCTAAGTGTTTCCATTTTAAGACCAATTCAAAAAATGAGAGTCATACAATGCAAAAACTGTGTTGCTTCATTTTCTCACTAGCTGCTTCTTAAAATGCAGTGTGCTGTACTTAAAGTAAAAAACACTTAAGTTTGAAGCAAAGCACTAAAATCCAGCTTCAGAAAGCATTACAATAGAATGTGAAGCCATGGAGAACAGCAACTATTAGTGGTACAAACATCTTTGGTAAGCTCATTCGCAAGTGACCACATACATTCAGAATCTAATATCTAAAGCTTTTAAAAACACACTACTACTTAAATCCTTTGCCAAAGTATTTTTGGCATATAAAGGAAGAGATGGATACTGAGCATGCATCTACAGGACTGGTCCAGACGTAAAGGTCAAGCCGTCTCACAGTTCTGGCTGACAATGCCAGACAGCAGACGCCTTTTTGGCACAGTTATCGTGTTTGACTCTGAAGAAAAGCACACCTCTCTCAGAAAGGACTACCTACCCATCAAACCTTGATTGTTTTTTTCTTACCTGAAAGAAAAACAACAACTACTAACAAACACTTGTTTTAAAAGGAAAGTTATTTTTTAAGGAATCCATTATGCGAAATTTCATCTGTCACCAGGATGACCTTTTACTATGCAAAACATGCAGAGGGATAAACTGCAGCTTAAGCATTCCTCAAACCTCTCCACTGGCTTGCAGTAGTGCAGAATAACCTTTCTTAAGCATTCTGGCAGCCTCCCTTTCCAAAACAGACATTCCTGTTTCACAACGCTAATAACAAACATCTTAAGGTGATAACTAGCACTGCACGCACCGTACACTTTAAGAACAAGCACAATGAAAAATATCCTGGTTACAGGGCATGAAAGAGGTACTATTTGATTTGGACTCATTTGTGGTTTACTATACTCACCTTTCCTGCTGATCTCCTGAAGCTCACCATTCAAATGGCTTTCTCCTCAGCCTTCAGTGCCACACATTTGTCTACTGACAGTGCCACACCCTACTGACACTCACAGACCGGTCACTCTCTCAAGACGCCCTTCAAGCTTCTGCAATATCTGCAAAGCATTGTAGCATTGAGTCTCTCTACTGAAACTCTCCTCAACTTGAACAGTCTGCCAGTAGCCAAGTGAATATCTCACAAGTCATTTAGTATTGAACAGTAATTTTTTGCTTGTCCTTCTGTACCTGATACATTCACAGCAATAGGCTCCAGAGGGGTGGAAATTTATCCCAGTAGAAGCAAATAATTCAACCACGATTTTAATTCTGGAAGAGACCAAGAAAAGCTTCCTTCTTTTGCTGATAAGAGCAAGCAGTTAATCTCATTTTTTGCTGAAAAGAACAGCAGAGAATTAAAACTTCTCTGCAAGCTGATCAAGTACCCACCCCACAGGGCGTAAAACAAACTGCCAAGTGACATATAACAGGATCCCTGCAAAGGAATGCAGGGTCATGATACACATTATCTTCCATAATGATTTATTCCTCCTAAAAACAGCTGTAAAAATCAAGGGATGAAGTAGGTGGTCATGTCACTCTCTTCATCTAACAAGTCTGCACTGATACAGTGCACTAAACTAGACTGGATGTTGTGGCAGCATTGTAAAAAAAACTGCAGAAATATCTCCAACTGACAGACAACTGAGCTGCATTCTTGCAAATAGCTACTTACTGCTCTTCCTGCTAAGACAGGAGGAAGAGATTCAGCTCACTGACGAGTTGTCAGTGCTGCAGAAGAACTCATCTGCTCCCCTCATCAGTTCATCTCTTTCCAGTCTCTGAAGTGGAAGAGCATCCTCTGGAGAGCACAATCCCCAGGACGCATCAGGTTTCTCATCAACTGTCTGCTCAGTCAGCGTGCCTGCGGAGAATGCTTCAGTTTCCTCATGCTGGAATTTGGCAACAGTCCTGACATTTAATTAAGTAGTTATTTTTTGAAGCAAAGCCCACAGTAAGGCAGACCAAGAGACGCAAAGAGCTAATAATGTGCCTCTTCACTGCTCTCTCCAATTGGCATAGTACAAACTGTGGGAGTAGCCCTGCTATACCAGGATCGTAACAATTCACGCAACTAGGTGCCTAAGTCAGGCTACAAGGGGTCATTGTAACCAGGAGTACCAAAGCTGCTAACATCTTCAACAAACAGGAGAAATCATATTTCCAAGTAAAAACAGCTGTGTCACCAGAATTCAGAATTAGTACAGGAAAACAGTGTGGTCACAGTGAAATATGACAAATATTTCTTTACTTGCTGTATTCATTTTTCCTGCAAATGTTATGCTTACAAAGCTAAACTGTGGCTGTAGGCCATACTAGTGCATGTTTGAGAACCAACTTCAAGTATTGCATGCAGTTTTAGGCATCTCAAACAAAGGACAACCTGAGGGTACAAAGAAGGGTTATGAAGCTGTGAAGAGTCTAGAGGACAAGGCATGCAAGGAATGGTTGAGGTCCCCTGGTTTGCGCAGAGCTGCTGAGGGGAACCCTCATGCAGCGGAGGGGCAGCACTGAGCTCTGCTCTGTATGACAGCAACAGGGCCCGAGGGAACAGCACGGAGCTGTGTCAGGGGAGGGGCAGCTGGGGGTTAGGGACAGGGTCTGCACCACACGGCTGCGGGCATGGATCGTGCTGCCCAGAGTAGTGGGCACAGCCGCAAGCACAGGAGGTCAAGGAGTGTTTGGACAGTGCTTTCAAGATACATGGTTTGGATCCTGGGTGGTGCTGTGTGAAGCTGGGATTTAAGGACCCTTCCAACTCAGGACAGTCTGCGAACAGGACTTCACTCAAGTGAGGTCTGTACTTCTAGTACTGGGAAAAAGTTGCTTATACGCTTACAGGTTTCCTTCTCATGGGATAAAAGGTGTGCAGAGTAGCTGTGCCACTGAATCTCTGTACAAATCTAAGGCCCAATAGGAAAACAATGAAATAACAAACAAATGTTAGAATTTCCTTGGCTTTTTTATTCAGGTAATTACTTTCTCCCAAGATAACAGGAAGGTCAGTACCATCAGAACAGCTGACCTCTTGCTTGGCATCCTTGTCTCTGGTAACAGAAGTTAATTTTTAAATACAATTAATTCAAGTAAAGCATGGCAACTTCTACTTTCAGTCTATTTCTCCATTACTGATTTATATCCCCCTACATTTTCATAGAGGAGCCATTGATGACTCCTCAGAAGTACAGAGTAGACATCCACACACACCTTCATTCTGCCTCCAGGAAACAAGATCCATTTCTATTTTCACCATCCAAAACACAACACAGTCTTAAGAGGTCTAGGTCTAAATGGGAGGTAGAGTTCCCACTTTCTCCAAGCACTGCATTCTCCTGCAGTTGTTCTGGCTTATATCAACACTTCAATTCAGGCCCTCTAAATATTATTTTTTACACAGTCTCTTAAAATATATAATTTTTTTAATTGAGAAATGCTTTCCCTGAGGTACAGTAGCCTTTCCCCTGCCTCCAGCTATAACCATACTGACATTCCATGGATAGTTCACAAGAAACACTTGTGATCCCTCTCCTTAGCTGCTTTCCATCAGCAAGATACCCATTATAGATTTTATTGGGCTGTTCCCTCTCCATTCATCACTCAGCTTCTTGCACCACTGAATTCATGCCACAAATTCTGCTCCACAGTGTTTTGTTTCTGTAGCATAGTATAGTCCTGTTGCAGTGAGAACACTTCCCATTGTTATTCACATATTGCTAGAGTTCATTAGTTCAAAGTCAATAATGAAAATATTACTCAAGACAGATCTCTGAGGGAACATCATTGGTAACATCCTCATTGTGGTGACTCCCTCTTGAAAACAAGTTACTATACTCTTCACATCAGCCAAGTTTTTGTTCACTCAGACAAGTTTCATTTCAATCCTCCTCCCCAACAGGAAGTTGTATCAGAGGATTTAATTAAAACTAGATGAGTAAGTCTAATGAAGTGCATGTAGTCAACTGCCTTATGTTTCAACAAGAGAAGAATTAGTTTATCCCAATTTTCATCCTTTCTATCTCAATCTTATTTCCCATCGGCATTTCATCTCTCCCTTCTCCACTAAAGTCACTACCACTGGCTTCTCAACTTGAGAAGCTGTCGGCAAAATGCTGCTGCAGAGCTTCATATAGCAAATAAACCATCAGCCCTCTGCAACAGAGAATTACATCCCAGGTAAGAAGGATCTTGAGAAAAAGGGCTGAGGAGTTACACTGATGAACTGAGCATGAATTTTATTTCTTTAGGTCCTTGTCTTGCCTATAGCAAAGCCTTTCTACTTGAGTAGATTCAATCTATCACAGCAGTAGCTTTTGCAATTTTGGCAAATAATACTGCTTCTCAGGAACCAGGTTTGCAAGGACTGCTGGTAGTAGAGGAGGAGATGAGGCAGCAAAGACCTGTAGTGACCCTGCAAGTTCTGACTAGTGGAAAAGGTATGCTTTTGGAAGATATGCTACTTTCCTGAAGTGAGCATTAACGAGCATGGTAGTTTCACCTCCATGGGGCAGCTAAACTCCACCACACTATTCTTGTCACCATCCCTCCAAATAAATAAATAAATAAATGGGGGGTGGGTGGAAGGAGTGAAGGAGTAGAATACAGTCACCAAGAGCACAAGGGCAAGGGAGAGCTCACTGTGATGAGCTATAGTCTAACTATAAAAATCACCTTCAACTCCTGAGATTCATACTTGCACATCTAAACACAGAAAAATGAGCACCTACCAAAAAAAAAAAAATCAAAAAGAGCAGTAACATTCATAACTAAAATAGCTCAATTTCCATAACGTTACAGCTATTTGTTTCAAGTCTAACCTACATTTTCTGGAACATTTGGTTGGGGTGTACAAATACTGTAGGGCTCCACACACATGAAAAGGTCAGTCAGTTTGGCCAGCAAAACTCTTTAAATAAAGCCGTTTCCAGACAATGTAATTTACAGGAAAGATATGAGGTCACACTGTCTTTAAGAATGCTCCGCATGTTCAGATGAAAACTTGCAAGAATCAGAAACCTTTTAAAAGTTTCTCCTCTTGTATACAATAACTGCAGTAAAGTACTGTAAACTGTTCTGATGCTAAGGTTGGATTTCTATAGCATAAAGTAGCAAAAAAAAGCTCACATTTAATTCCATATGATGTATCAGATTCTAAGTTTGTATGTATTGTAATTTTAACTCTACAGAGTCAGATATTTAAAAACACTGAAATACTCCACAAAAATAAATCTAGCCATCCGCAAGCTATTAAGATTTATTTTTAACATAAAAGTAATATAGTCTCATATCTCTTTCAAGTCAAAAGTTCCAATAACTTCATTAAAGTGGCAAAGTGACTTCTAACCAGCCCTTTCTAATTCATACCTCTTTTACTACATGTCAATTATTGAATAAGTTATATATGTAATACTACTATCTGCATATTCTTTGTAAGATCTGCAACCCCACTTGCATTAAAAGCTGAGAGGACACTCATGCACATATGAAAGCTGTTGCAATGAACACTAAGGACTCCTACATCTATTCTGACTGCTTAGCAGACCTGCTTCAGAAAAAAAATCACTAACAGGCTAGAGCTCTGTCTTATATGTAAGTAGTTGGGTCCTGTGTGGTTACCCTTATCACCATCCTTTCAATATGATTTTGCCTGAAGATCAGAAGAAGAGCAACCATAATTATTAATCAACATCTGATGCTTTCATCAATTATGCAATTTAACAAGAAAATCACTGGGAATAAAATCAATTTATATTCAGGGCTTATTATGGACTGCTGCTAGCTCAAATGCAGAGGCATTAAAGCAGCCTAGACAGGATCTAGATGAGAATACAAACTAACTCATGACAATAGCAAGCCTCAGCCCATAAACTCTGTAATGGAAGGCATAAGAAAGCAGAAAATAGGACAGATTTTATATTGTTAACTGTGAAAAACAAACAAGATATTTACCTTGATCACCTGAAGGAAGAAAGCCTAAATGTCTACCTGGAAAAATTTACGATGATTGTAGGGTGGAAAAAATATGAATAATACCAAATGGTACTGTCAGTCAAGATAGATGGTGTAATTTAGAAAGATTATCCAGATGGCAAAGAGACAACTGATAATAAGGAAAATGCTCACCTGCCTTCAAAGATCAAGGCTCATGGGGAAACTTCACAAATGAGGGATTTCCAACAAGCAATCCTTCCCTAGTGGTGGTCAGCCCTTAAATGACGTCTAGGAGAGGTGGAGTAAGACTCCATCCCTTCTGGTCACAGAGGTGAATTATCTTCACCTGTGCTCCCACAGCTGACTCAGTGCTTGCCTGAGCTGATCAATCAGTGGTTCAGGCCACGATAGTTCCCATATAATGACATATCCACAGTCAGAGTACTTATAGCTAATTAGATTGTCATTTCCCATACGTCTAACTATTTTTGATCTGTACACAAAGTGAGAAGCACATCTCACTACCACTTTTTAAAATCACTTAACAGTTTCCATAGTGGCTTTCATTTATTTCTTTTAAACGAATCAATGAATGGCAAGCCATGACAACATCCCAGCTTACAATAAAAATCTGACATTTAACTAATAAGTAGGTTGCTCCAAAAGTAATGCCACCTACTTTATTTCCATGGGAACTAGGACTGATGCAAAGAACGTAACACTACTTTGATAGAGCAGATTCTCAGCTACAAAACACTTTTGCAATAGAGTCACCATCATTAGCTATGCATTTTTACCAGCAAAAAATATCATGCTCATGAAAATCTGCACCAGTAGATGTGACCCACTGTCACCACTGCTGAAACACCACTGCCTCACTATGCTCACTACTCTTCAGTCTCCATGAACATTCACTAGACGTCAGTGGGTGCCTATTTTTCCATAGGAAGGAATTCAATGACACACCTTTGCTTCAAACATATTTCCATGCTAGTCACCACTCAGGATGTCCCTTTGCTGCCATCTGTCATGCAGCAACAAAACATAATTGGAATATCAGTAGGAAGGTTCAACATATACTGCCATACCATCAGCATCTACAAGGAAGACATCAAGGCCCTGGAGCATGTTCAAAGAAGGGCAATGAAGCTGCTGAGGGTTCTGGAGCAGGGGTCTTATGAGGAGTGGCTGAGGAAGCTGGGACTGTTTAGTCTGGATAAGAGGAAGCTCAGGGGTGACGTTACTGCACTCTACAATTACATGAAGGGAGGATCTGGTGAGGTGGGCATCAGCTATTTCTCACATGTAACTAGCAATAAGACTAGAGGGAATGGCCTCAAGTTGCACCAGGGGAGATTCTGGTAGGATATTAGAAAATAATTCTCCAAGAGAGCAGTCAGGCACTGGAACAGGCTGCTCAGGGAGAAGATGGAATCACTAACCCTGGAGATGTTCAAGAAACATTTAGACGTTGTTCTGAGCGACAGTCTTTGGGAAATATTAGTGACAGGTGGATGGTTTAACTGGATTATTGTAGAGGTCCTTTCCAACCTTGCTGATTCAGCTATCTGTCTCTGATGCCATGGAGCAACATAATAAAATAGGAGGCATTACTTTCGGAGCAGCACTCACAGTTGCATTGCTTCTTTATTTTCAGAATTACAAGACCAACATTATGCCTAAAAATCAGCACACTCCAGTCAAAACAATTTCTCAGGACTCAATTCCCTCTTTATCTACAGCACTGCAGGACAAATTTCCCTGAAGTGGGCTCACCCAAGTTTAGCTCACCTGTCAAAGCCATTTTGCTGACCAAACATGTGGAGGAACAGAGCAGTTAGGGTTTCCAAACCCCAGTCACTCTTTGTAATCTTAAGTATTAGCACTAACTACCCTGAGTGGAAGCAGAGCCATGTTGAAATGCCTGCACGTATCTGACATCCAGCTTCCAGAAGCTGGTCCTGCCAGGAGACGCAAAACACGGGCAAATGGGCCAGTAACAGGAGTATTCCTCAGAGAAGAGCAGCAGTTGCTGGGAGTGTTCAGCTTTTAGTAAAGTACCTTAAGGCATTTAGAGTACTTGGCACTCTTCTTTTAAGAAGTACAGTCCAGGAGAAAGCAACAGACACTACCAGACCTGAAGAGAAATATAACCCACAGAAAAAGTTCAGCCATTACCATCAGGCATTTATTTAGTTACAGACTATCCTACCTTGTGATGGTAAAACATTTCAAAATTGCTTTTTATTCTCATGCTGAAGGAAGTGCTCACTATACAGAAACAAGTATTTACAAAAAGCAAACCTAAGCAAGTTCACATAATTACAAACAGAAAGACATGCAAGTTAAACAGCTTTGAGACAGAGCTGTTATCAAGCTACAAAATACTCTTTTTGTAGGATTCAGCCAATAATCACAGATAGTAAAGGTGTCATTTGCCTGTCTTCTGTCCTTACCAAAGAGGAAACTTAGGACCAGCATTCCTATACCTCTTAAACCTCTGGAATAGGCTCAAGTCCATAAAGGATTTCTGCACAAGTTATTTGAAATTCACAGGCCAGATGAACGTAACAATCTTTAGCTGAAATAGTAACATCCATTAGCAACAAACATTTCTTCCCACGCAAAGCTTTTACACAGGTAAGGATCTCAGATTAGATAACTGTACTAGTAATATAAGGAGCCTCCAAGGACACTTCACCAGATCTGAGGAAACTATTACGTGCTATAACCAGAAATGTCTTTTTCCAAGTACAAGCCAAACTAGACCTAAAACCTCCATGTAGAACTAGCTGATCAAGTCATCTGGTAGATTAGCTCTCAGTTCTACTTTAAAGGTTGTCATGCTTTTTCCAAGCAGAGCAGAGATGCCCATAAGAACAAGTGTTTCTTATGTACACACACAGGGGCTTAGAGGTGCTGACAGTCACTCTCAGTGAAAGCTGTCCCAGTTGGTCCCATCAAGCTCAAGTCGTGGCTAGAAGATACAGCAGTCCCATGTAATATAAGTAAAGTATTTAAGGAAAAGCTTTTTCAGGGTAAGATGAACCCAAGTAACGATACGCTTCAATAGTTTTACTGTAAAAATGTTTTATAAAACCCATCCCTTATTGAGAGCTATTGAAAACAGATGAACAATAAAAATGCTTATGCAGGAAAAATAAAAGCCTTGAGAAAAAGCAGCTTTATTTCTTATGGTCCATAAATCCAACGAACTATACATGTGATGCCCTACACACACGACAAAACTGAATTTCCAGAACCCTAGAAAGGTCTTTTATAGTTCAACACAAATTCATGAAGCTTCATTTAATTATCTTATCTCAAAAGGAGAGGAACAGTTTAGACAGCAAGGTTAATACACTGTCAGACAACATGGCTGCACTTTTAAAGCAGAGCCAGAAAAGCATCATTACACAGCAAGGAGAAATTGGCTCTCCCTGGCTAATGAAATTTTTCCTATTGGTGTTGCTCTGAGGCTCAACCACAAGGTGTCAGAAACAAACATTTTTAAATAACTGTACAAGACATGTGGCCTCAATTCATAGGATTTTATTTTGAAACAAAAAACAATTGCAACATTTTACTTCTAAAATGCTTCAGCTGTACTGCAATAACCCTAACCCTCATGCAAATAAGGAGCAATTAAGAACTAACATGAGAAAGCATATGAGTATTTCTCACATTTCTACTCCATCTTACAGTCATATCCCTGCATAAAAGCTCCCAACTAACAGATTCTTACAAATAACCCTTCATGAAGATACTTGAAACTCTAGCAGCAGAGGTAATGCTGGGTTTGTCTCCTGATTTTCTTCAGAACCCACTTAGACCTGCAGTGGAGGATGGAACTTTGGGCTCCAAGGACCCCTTATCTCAGACAGTACTTGTATTCTCAAGGTCTGTGCGAAGGTATTTCCAAAAGCATCTTTGCAGTCTTACCCATATTATTCAATTACAATCACTAATCAATGGACACAGCTTGTGAGAGAACCCTGGGCTCTCATCCTTGAGAGAGATAAGCATCACTTGAACAATCAATACTCAACATCTCTTGGGATTCAGAAGCAAAGAATTTAACTCCAAGAAAGAGGGAAAAAAAAAAACAAGAACGCACTGAATCACTCCCTGATGAAAGCTGATAAAAAACTGGACTGCTCTGAAGGACTAGTACTCAAAATCCTACATGCTACAGAAGGCAAGTAGTCCCCACAGCAGCAACACACTTTCACAGGTCAAGTACATGTTCTGGGTTAGCAGAAAGCATGCTAATGAATCCCAAGGAACCAACCACCATTTGAGGTTAGCATCAAAAATAGAGGCGTTCAAATCTAAATGGCATTTATACATTACACATGTGCACACAACACCGAGATAAGTGGTACTTTGCTACAAATGAGGCATGGGGTACTCTGTAACAATTTATTTTATTGTCATTAAATGTTCAAAGAAGCAGCAACTCTAGTCTGTTTATTATGGCCAGATGCCCAGATTTAAATTTAAAAAAAATTTTTTTTGCATGCTTCTGTTTAACCTAAAGACTGAATAGTTTCAGCTGCAAGAAAACAGAAGTCAGAAAATACAAATGACTTTGCCTTGAGGCAAGAAAACTTAGCAAACCTGGCAAGTCGTTATCTCCACCAAGTAACTGAAATTTTGCCAGATCTGGAGATTTACACATATTTCCTCACACTAAGATGCACATCAGTCCTTAGCATCCTCCACTATCACTTTTAGCTCTGATTCACAGTAGAAAAATGAAGAACTTTAAGTGAAAGCAAAAGAAAACCCTGCCTGTAGACCTGCCTGTAGCTTTGGAGCTCAATGAGAACTCACCTGAAGAGTTGGAAGACTTGAGGGGAAGGGGTTTCTCCCTTTTCTACCTGATAATTTGGCTCAACTTCTGCCTTCTCTAGCTTCATTTCCCCCTCATCTCCAAAGTGGAGGAGCCTTCATCTAGTTCCATCACCTAATTCTGTTACCAGATTTATGAGAAATGTGAATAGAGACAGTGGGCAGCAAGGCCCAGTTCTGTGACTCCTGATTTTCCTTTGGCTGCTATAGTTTAGTTGGCCTTTCTTATTTCCTGTGCCTCTCACAGACAATAAACTGAAATATTCCAGACATGACTTTTTGTCTGGATCCCAAGAAACATTTTCAAAACACCAGCACTTACAGTGCCCACTCTCCCACACTACTCCTAAAACTACGCAGCAGAAGATAAATCCTTACGCTCCCCTGAAGGCACAACTATGCTATAAGCAAGGAGAGAACAGCATCTTATCCACTTTGCAATTCACTCTGGGCAGTTTGGAAGTGCAACTGAGGGGTACTACCTCAGTATGTTAAACATTCATGTTGTCTAAACTCCACCAGTACAGAAAAGCACCACCTGAGCTGCACAGTCAAGCAGCAGTTGCAGTCAACCAACCATCACCAAGTAAGACCACAGCCAAGGTTTTATTTACCTTGCAGGCAGCCACTGAACTATGAAGAACTGTTGTCAGATTTCACAAAAGAATCAGATTAACTGTGCTATCAAGTGATAAACCCATTTTTACTTCAAAACAAATCTTCACATAAGTGACAAAGTAGTAGAAAAAAAAAACTGCAAAAAGCTCATTTACCTCTCAAACTGATGAAACTCTTTCCAACTTAGCTAAAAACACTTCAGGACTGACTGCCTCACGTGCCAGATTCTTGAGGTCTCTTGGACTACAACCAAACAGGAAAGATAATACTTATCTACTCTAACTCTTTCTACGTTCAGGGAGAAGGGAAGATGAAAGTTACTGCTTCAGCAACTGGAGGCAAGCAACACATTTATATTTATGAAAGCTACAGCTGAACAGCTCAATTCTAGGAGTTACTCCACCACTGCCTATAGTTTCCTTGTCTCCATTACCGTAGAGTACCCCACTGGGAAGTCCCAGGGGAATGCTCAGCTTATTAAATCTAGTGTCATCATCTCCACCACAGGACAGCAAACAAGGAGCACATTACATCAGTGAATTAATTTTAACCCTTAACTCTCCAAAAAGGATAGCCCTACATAAATAGACTAGGGCTGTCATGCTTCACTGGGTGTATTCAATGCACTGCATTAATATACATTAACACAGAACATAAGTATTAGTATTGTCTAGTTATTAAAATATTAGTCACATTCTCCTTTTAATTAAGGTATTCTTAAAAATTTTTAATCCCTCTTGGGGCAGGGTAGAATCAAGATCTTGTTTTTAAGAAAAAAAAAGCCAAAACCCACTGATGAAGGGACGAACACCTACGTGAAACCCAAGCCTTCAGGTTAAAACATGACCTATGACAAAAGACATATGGCATATATTTTCCTTTCCTTCTCTGCAGCAGCTATGAAAACGTTTGGTAAACTGTTTATGAAAAATGCAATTAGTTGATTTCTAGTCTGCTGGCAACTGGATTTAATAAGACTCAGCTGATGCATTTCAGAAGATAGCCAGAATTTAATGACTTTCCTGTGTAACTGGTGTTGGGTTAGATAGTCCCAAGAAAATACTGCGAATCTGGATTCCAGCCTACTTAACACATTCCACTTCTCATATCACTTGTGCTGGGCTTTTCCTGACCCCCCACTTAAGGAGGCAACTTGGTATGCTTGACTGTCCCTATCAGGATATTATCATATTTTAATAGTGAAAACTGATAATACAGTTCTATTATTCAAATGTAGTATTACAAAAAACAAGCCTATTTCAGATCACAAAAGTCAAAGCTAATCATAAAATACTGAAAATCATAATGTCAGCCTTAACTCTTCAAAGCCTTTTTTTACTGGAACCAGATTGAAAACTGCTTTGAGGGTTCTTACTGGAATGTCCACAGCTTCCAATTTTACAAGTTTCATTAACTTAGCATGTACACCAAGAAGCAGCAAGATGTGAATGCAATTTCTTTTGAGTACTACACTGTTAAACTAAAAGGACAGAATATCAACAACAGAATATGCCATGTATGAGTAATATCCTTAATGTGTACACTGACCTTACAGGATCTGAAATTTTAAAGTTACTTTTCTGTATAATTTTGTTGTTAATTCTATCCCCTTCCATACTGCTTTGCAGAAGCACAAGAGGTACCACTCTCATTATAGTTCTCTTATTAAGATAAGACTTGAACTGTCTAGTAGGCTAACTCAAAACCTAAACTCAGGATAGCATGTTAAGGTAGGGGTTTATTTATTTTTAATCTTTTCATAACTTTTTTTTATTCCAAGATGAAGCTAAGTCCTCATCTGAAAGAGCATCCAACTGAAAAAAGCAGTCACTCTTGTTTGAGAGATGATAGGCTCAGACACACCATGAGAAAAGGTCTCTCTTCAAACTGAAGCAAACTGTTTTGATGTTGTTACAGCAGAGATCATTTGTTGTCATTTGCTCAACTTTAACCATTTTCTATCATCCAGATACATTCTAAAAGTAGTCATTTCACTAGATAATTGCCTAGTAAAACAGTCTGACCTACTGTCTTTAATGCAGTCAGTCAAGCAGTGCTTTTGTTTATTTAAGATTTCATCCAACAAAGGTAGTCTAGGAAAAAAAAAAATCGGACATTTCCATCTATACATACCCTGTCTTACAGCTCTTGGCTGCACTTGAGATTATATTGAACTTTTTCCTCAAAACCTCCTACTGTCAAGCCTACAACAAAATTTTCCAAGCAATCTTCAAATTGAATTAATGGTATACTGTTAGAATGCTTTAAATGCTGAGGAAGAGCATCCAAGTTCATCTTAGAAAGAATTTAAGAGTATCTACTGCTCATAAAGAAGAGGAGAGAAAGCTGGAACAGTTTTGTTACTCTTAGTTCTGACATCCAGTCATTGCCAACTAAAGATTACTCCCTACAACTCTACTTAATTATCAGCAATATTTATTGGCAACATGAATCCAAACCAATGAGGGCAATAAAGATATAGCAGCTCTTCTTGCTTTTGAACTCTTGTGAAAAACACTGCCCACTGAAATAATCTAGCACATCAGATGAAAAACTTCACCCAGCTTGTCCAAAATGTTTGTTCTGGGGAACAATTCAGAAGACTTAGGGGTTCTTCAAGGGAGAAGCACCACCACTAACAGACCTTGGTACATATAGGATTTTTTCAACTAACATCAAAGGGAGACTTATACAAAATCTCTAGAACCAGTAGAACTCATTCGACACTCCACTTGCTAGCTATAAGCCAGCAATTACAGGGTTAAAGCAAGAATGCTGTAAGGATTTTCTTCTCTTCAAGTGCACAGTTAAAAACCTGGTCTTGGCTCCAGAATGCCTTCTAAATTTTCAGAATCCTTCACAATTTGTCTTACATTTCCTCCCACAGTCACTCAAAACCATGGATGGCAATCCTCAGAAACATGCCAATTAATAATATGATTCACAAAAAGACCAGGCTCTATGTCCTACCTACCACATTCCTTTCATCCAAGTGCTGATATCTGATTTAGGAAGAAAAGTGAGAAAGGCATGGATAGGATTAATCAGTTCTTGAAAGGCACAAACAGACAAACCACATAGCCACTAACTGCCAGCACTCCTGCCTTAAAGGCTCCTGTGTCTGACCAGACTTGTTCTGGTTTAGAAGCTAATCCTGTGGAAGCTGAACTTCACTTTCCAGGAATGTTGCTGCTCATGTAGGGACTTAATTAAGAAACCCTACACTTCAGTGAAGGACGGGGCAGTTGGACGGGAAAAGCAGGAGACATTACCCAAAGAAAGGCGTGAATTTTCTATAGAAAATGAAGTCTGCAAAATGAAAGCAGGAAACCCAGAAAGGAGCAAGTCTGCAATGCTCACTTCTGTCCAATTTGTTCCTCCAACCTTTTCTCCCAAGCTCAGAACAGGTAGGCAACTATGTGCTTTAATTCCACCATGTTTGTTGACCCAGAACTAGAGAAACATGTACAATTTTAAGATACTGAACAGTCATTTTTAGTTCAGCTGCTGGAGACAGAAATACAGTTTGACATCCTACGGTGAGAAGCAAATGACATCACCACCAAAGCCCTTAATTAAAACACAATGCTTCAAATCAATAAATTCCTGGACAACCGAGCAGAAACTAACCCTTCCGCTTACTCCCAGTTCCTGCCTTACTTTTTGATAAGCTGTGAGCCCATTCACAGTTGAATAACTTCTCAGTTATGAGGAAAAAAGCTCTTGCACGCAGCCACTTGAAACCAGAGTCAAAGTGGGAACGATTAGTAATTGTTTGAGGGAAAGGAAGTTTCACATTTACCTTTGTTCCAGCAGTTCCTGGCAAGAGACAAAATATTCACAACAAGCATTCATATTTCCCCATAAAGACAACTAAATAGTGCAACAAAAGGTACAGTCACCAAGGAATAAATAGCAATAGTTTCCTAAAAGAAACAAAGACATATGCACAGGTAGACTGTTTTGCTTAAGGAACGCCAATGAAAACTTCCTATCAGACTGTGCTGTGTACTCCATACATATAAATTTAAAGAAAAATGGTCTGGAAAAATATTCAAGGGTGACATTTTTCATGTCTGAACATTTTAATTCAGACAGCGTATAGTTCTGATCCTAAAAGCTTTCATGGAGTTTATCACGGCATAGGATGTGCAGCCTTTCATCTTTGGAAAGTCACCTCCCCTCCTATACCAGAGAAATGCTCATGGAATTGATAATACCAAGAGGTGAATTAAATATAAAGACAGCATTTTGGAATTAACATTTTAGTTTTAATACCAACATCAAGTAGTATCATATACCAAAACACAGAAGATGCTCCTTTGTGTTTTGTACAACTTTAATTTTAAATGAAATTCTTCTACATCTGAATACCAACCCACATCTATCAACATAATTTAAAAGGGAGATTTAAGATTCTACTTTTTTAAATTCATTTCTAGAATATGTAGAAAGAAGTAAATCTCTAGTAAAAAAAAAAAAAGACTACTTCTACCAAGAACTGATGCAGTCATAGCAACATCAACTTAAGAGCTACAGAAATTATTTCCTACCATGACTAAGCCTAAAATAACTTACTAATTAAAGCAACAATCTCCATTTTCTAGAATAGCAAAATATGTGTTCCTGGGATAGCTCTCCCTTCTGGGACAGACAAAACTTAGTAGGAAGCTTTTCCTAAAAGCAAAGGCCATTCACACTGTCAGAGACAACCAAAAACCAACAGAACCAGATTAGACCAGCAGAAGTCTCAGGAAGACCTTTCTACTTTGTTCACCTCAAGGAAAGCAGTGTCAATCTGAAGAGTGAGTTTCTTTCAACTGTGAAAAAGAAGACTTTTATGTTACTACTCTACTGTAAGGTATAGAATAAAAAATACAAGCTGCTGATAATCTCTAAACCAGCTGTAGACAAGTTTATAAAGCACTTTTAGAAATAATCAGCTACTTAAAGACAGCCTTAGCACTTGTCAGTTCTTGATGCAGTTGAACTCTGCTCCTGAAAGCTTGGTAGCACCTTCTGTACGTGTGAGCAGCCAGCAGAACAGGATGGAGTTGGGGAACACTTGAATGGGATCAGAAATAAACCCATGAGACCTGACTAGATGCACCTCTTAGCACTGATGTAACCGGCCAGTGTCATGACAAGGTGACTCAGTTACCTTGGAAAGGTCAGAACAATTGGGAGTAGTTCTTGAGTATTGGATGAAAGCAAACACTCACCTCTGTCTTCAGAAAGGAAAAACACACTACCAGCAGGATGAGAGAGGTGATCCTACTCTTCTGTTCAGCACCAATGAGACCATGCCTGGAGTATTGGGTCCAGGTCAGGATCTCAGTACAGAAAAGAGATGGACATACTAGGGGAAAGTCCAGAAAGGAATCAAAAAGATGCTGGATGTGCCAATCTCTTCATATGAGGAAAAGGAGAGAGAGCCTGGACCTCTTCACAAGGAGAAAAGAAAGTTCAGGGGGCAGACGGGACTTTCCTAAGTAACAAAGACTGAAGCAAGATCTTCTCAGCAATAGTCAGGAAACAACAAAATGAGCATAAACTGAACAACAAGCACTTCCATTGTTGTAATCCTGCCCCCCCTCCTATAAAGGGTGACTGAGCAGTAGGACAGGCTGCCACATAGACACTGTAACAACTCTATCCTTTGGACACACTTAAAATCTGTCTGGACATGGTCCTGAGCAGCCTGCTCTAGCTGGCTGTGCTTTGAGCCAGAGTTGAACTGGACATCTTCAGAGATGTTATCTGTGTACTTCAGACTTTAAAGCATACATCAAGATACAGCCAGGAGTTGATTGGAAAACATCAGTGTAATGTTACTGCCTGCGCTGATCTCCACTGGCAGTCCAGTGTTCCAGAATAAGAAAGCAACTCTTCAACAAAACATGCAGCAGCAAGAGCACCTATGATATCAAGCCCTGCTAAAAAACAGATGAGGGCCCTCAAGCTTGTTGGCTACAAAAGAGTACAATCAAACATGAACTCAAGGAGGGAGGTCAACTACTAGATCTTCTTGACATACAAAAGCATATTGTTAGTTTCAGCTTAATGCTAGCATTGCTAACTGGAATTGAAATCCCACTGCTCTGAGGCTTTTATTTATACCTCTCAATAAATCCAAAGGTTCCAAAAATTCTAAAAGCATGAGTCGTAGTAGTATAACATCAACAATTTTCACCGCATATTTCAGCAATAGCTTATTGTTTCCATCATTTTAGTCAAATAGAAAGTTAGGCTGATGCCACAAGAAATTTTTTTATAAACTGTCAGAGAAAAGGCAAATGGAAAATGGAGAACAGAAATGTGTTTTACTAGGTGCTGTAGAAAGGTAGTCCTGTGCAGTACTTCTGTTGGTGAACAGCTGTTGTCTTTTGTCATACACTCCAACCGCATCTTCTTAGACCAAGTACTGCCATCATTGTGCAGTGAGAAAACAACATTTCATAAGAGCTCATGAGCAATGTAAGTAAACCCCAAATAGACACACTGTCTGTTCATCAACTCCCACAACAGCCTGGCTGCCTTGCAAGGATGGGATTTAATTGAAATACTTAGTCCAATTAATGTTCTGGCTTTTTTTTTTTTTAAACATAATTTAAGAAAAAAGTCTAAACCCCTCTAACCCAACCAGTCACACGCACCTGAAGGATTGTGTGCTCTCTGGTAACATAGTAGCACCAGAGCTTTAAATAGACAGTCTACTTCCTCACAGTACAAGCAGTCATACAAGATTATCACTGTGATAACTAGATCCAAATCTTCCTGTCACTGTCATATCAGTCTGTTCAATCCGTGATCAAGAGGATTGAAATCTCTTGCTGATGAGCTACCACTGATATTATTCCAACATTTCCAGCTTCTCCTGCCATCTTTTGTTTCTTAAAGCAAGACGTATGAGCTTTTAACTGCTACTTTCATAGCACTTCCTGCAAATTTCATTAGTGTGCTTATAGAAACAAATTAAGGAAAAAAGTTTTAGAATACATTCATTGAAAAAGATTATTAAAAATCCTTCCTCCAAGTTAGTACTTTTTCAGAATACTCCAATATACCATTCCTCCTGCTGTTATACGCATTCGTACACAAATCTGAGAAAAAGAGTCACGTGATTTAAGATGCTGATATGACAAATTTATGTATTGTAGACAGGAATTTCCTGATTCAAAACACGAGCATGAAAGAGAGCTTCCTGCTTCTCCCTTTACTCTGCAAAGGTTCTTCAGAAGGATTTACTACCCCAGTATGCCCTTAATGCTTTGCAATACAAAGCTCCAGGTTAAGTAATTCACTAACATGAACACTACTACAGCAGGGATATGACAACAAGTCTAACCACATGACTCCTCAGTTCAAAGGTCACTACCCTTCTAGTTTCTAAATGCTATGTTAAGCATTTTCACACATGAATTGTGAAAAGTCCTGTTGAGCACAGGAAGGAAGAAGATTCCCAGTACCATGCTGATTGCTGCAATAATTACCTAGTTCAAAAAGAGACTGGTGTGCTAAGCCCCAAGTTGTAGGGAAACACACTCTTACAGCTGATTTCAGTTTTGTGGAGTAGAAGAAATGCACATGGAAAAAAGATAACCAGCAAGTTTCCTCCCACCTCTTCCCCCCCCCCCCCCCCCATTTACTTATTTAAGGCAGAAGTTACAAAGTATGCAGGGTGATGAGATATATTTCACTAAGAAACAACTTGTGAAGTTTGGCTGCCAGTACCAGGCTGAAGCCTTTGTCTTCTACACCCAGCCAAGCTCAGCAGACTCAAGACTTCCTCCAAGGCAACATTTGAAAAGTGCATATTAATGACCTTCCTACAATTCGGTCTCTGTGACAAGAGCACTTCATGCCTCTCTACATAAGATATTTCAAAGCATCTGTTTGATCATCGTGGTTGAACACTGCTTTAGTTTACTGGAGGTGAAACCTTTCCTTTGGTCAACACACAGACATTACAAATTCCTTGAGAAGAAGAGCCACAGTCTCTACCAACTTCTCAGTAACCAGACATCCTCAGAGGCAGACAGCACAATGGCAAGCAGATATGGGTACAATGAATGACAACTAACTGTCATTCTACTTCGAGGGTCTATAGCATTCAACATGAAGTTGATAGCATCTCTTTTCTTCAGCTCCCCCATTGAAGTCTCAGAAAGCCATTCTTAATGTAATGCCTATGCTAAAAGAGACACAGGTAGATTTGAAGCTGATGTGAAGAACATAATCAGACCCAACTAAGCTTTTCTCTGAGGTCAACTACAGCAATACCACAGGATTCAACCTAAACGCAAAGCAACAACATCCATCCAGTCACACACTGTACACCTATATTTCCAGAAAAGGTTGCATGTTTCATCTCTATTAAGAAAGCCAAACTTCTACTGACAATCCACCAACTTTTTTGTACTTCTGAAGGGTTTTTATTCCTGAATTGAAGTTGCCCTAATTTATTAAAGAATACAGAAATGGCTGATTACAAAACGAACAGCAGAACTAAACTACTTGATTACTTTGGCTTTTAGATGTCATCCACTGCCTTCTTCCAGTCACTTCCCTAACACAAACAAAACCCACAAAGAACCAAACCAATTCCTAGTTAGGAATTGTCAGCAGAAGTGAGGAACCCAGAAGTATTCCAAGGATGGAAAATGCCAGAAAACTAAGTACTCTGAAGACATTTTTGGAGCAGCAACTTTGACTTGAAAACATGTAGGCCCCTCCCCTCCCCCACAACGTGTTAGCTGAATACCAAAAAGTATCACAAGCACACAGCTTAGAGAAAATCTGCCGTTTGGAGACAAACTGCATAAACACACAAACACAATCCTTTTGCATTCCTTAGTTGTAAGTTGCATAAGAAAAGCCTTCCCTCACCAGAGTTTACAACAGTCACTTTCGGTTAGCAACTGTTGGCCACTGTCAGAGCACAAGTTCTGGAAATTTACACAAAAAAATAACACAAACTCAACTCAGACATGAAAACAAAGTTGGAATAAACCGCACAGCCTGAGAGACTCTTGTACCTAACCTTATGAGGCTCTTCATTCTACAAGCTTCACAGGGTGGAAGAAAAACCCTGGGCTCAAAAACTTCTCCAGCTACTGATGAGGCAGTGTACAAAGAAGACACCTCAGAACAGGAGTCACAATTTCATCATTCAATAATTCAATAAAATAGTTCTACCACTATTTGTGTTCCCTTACCTTCATTAAAATATTCTGTGATGCACTTCAGGTTCTAAAAACCAATATAAACCACTGGTAAAAGTTGATAAAGTGCTATAAATTAACTCTTTAAATAAAAGCCTTCCTCATCACTAATAAAGTTTCTCTAGCAGAAGACCACCATGCTGTACTGCTGTTCAGACCTGACATAAGCATTGCTTGTGAAGTCAATGTACAAACACATTACATGGAAGTAAATCAGGCCTATAGGCCCTTAACTACGGGGTTTTGGGGAAAGATTTCTTCATACAATGTCTCATGAGTCCAAAACCTCACCAGCTCCACATAGAGATCTGGTTTGAAAGCCAAAGGCAGCACAGTTCACAAGCAGTGCTCAGCAGCAACTCCAACAGAAAGGATACAAGTACTGGGTCTGTAAAGTAGACTGGGAACATTTTCCCTCCCCTGAATGGAAGGATTTAAGAGAACAACCTCCTCTGATGCGAACATAGATGGTCCTCTTTCACTGTGGTGCTTTATGCCAGCTAACAATGCAGTTCCAGGAGAGCTGCAGCTGCCCACACCAGCCCATGCTGCACTAGCACCAAAAGCCACCTCCATGAACTGTGCTGCCCATGCTTTGTGATGTGTCACAGCCCACCTCCGTGATGTGTCAAGGCTTCCACTCCAACGTTCACGTCAGCACACAAAGACCTGCATGGGAATTACCCCTCTGTGGTTTGTGAACAGCAAGTGCTCCAAAAGAAGTTTGGATAAGGACTTTAAAACCAGAATTGGGTTAAAGTTATTCCCAAAGAGTTTCCACTTAAGCCTTCTGAAGTTACACGTGCAAATCCACTAAGAAAAACAAGTCAGCTTGTCAGCAATGCTGCTGACTCAGGGCATCCACCTCCTTGCCCTAGCTGCCGTTCCATCTCTCTCTCCCTCACCATTGGCTGCACACAGCAGGTCTAGGTGTCTGATCAGCTCAGCATTACATTGAGGGGGATACACTTCCCTCCAGCCTCCTCATCTCCAGGCCAGGAATCATGCCTTATTTATTCAGCTGCAGCCCTCCTCAGAAATGTATTTTAAACAGAGATCCTTGAACAAAAAAAAAAAAAAAACCTTGACTTTTAATGCTTCAGCAACAACCGGCTGCTCCTTCCATTCTCGGGTTAGGACCTAGGAACGCCTCTCCTTACAAATCAAGCAAAGGATTATGTCAGTGACAGAATGGTGAAGGATTTACCCTGAGGGCAAGAAAGCAAAGGACAACAATAAGCGCTCTTGGGAAGGCAACTAACCCCATGCTTCCACCACATCAGTGCAAGCCTCAGAAGAACTGCTCCATGCTCAAATGGATTTCTTGCTCCAGTAACCTGCAAGCTTCCGTCATGCTGCTCAGACCTGACTGCTGGAGCAGGCTCAGAAAGACCAGCTCTGAGCTTTAACACATCACTCAGAATCTACCACACACTACGATAAGCCAGAAATCTCAAACTCCACAATTTTTCTAGAGAAACAAGCTCACATAAGGCAATCCCCATAAGGAAGCATTCCAAAAGACCAAGTGATGACTAGCAAAATAAACGGCATCCACTGATTTACTTCTAAAGCCAGGTGAACTCCTGTAAACAAGATTTGATATGCTATATTTCTTTTCCTTTGAATAGGAGAGTTGCGGTCATAACTTCATGCACTTTTCAGAGAAGCAATTCCATTGACGTTTAAGATGGGTTAAGACTAGGTTTTATCCTGTTTCAGAATGAAGTTTGTGGAAAACAGATGTACTCAGAGGTGCCAGGAATTATTTGTTCAGACTCTGAAACAAGTTGCAGTATTGAAGGTGAAGAGACAAGTAGCTGAAGCAGACAATTTCCTGATTTTCTACAGACTTGCAAGAGGTAAGGAAATATCATGTAAAGCAAGAGAAGTTTTAAAGGTAATTTTCAATTTTCTTCCTGAAATCCCAGTTCAGGTATCAGTGAGCAGTGAACTCGATGACAGCGCTGAAGAAGTTTGACTAAACTGAGATGCCTCCCTTCATCCCTCGAGCAGCACATGCTGCAGCACAATGTTAGCCTACAAAGCACACAAAGCTGAAAGTTACATGCCTAACTACAATTTTCACTCTACTGACTTAAACTTAGAGACACAGGTTGCTCTCAGGGCACAGCATGGCAGGGTGTACTTCCTCAGAGAGGGATGGTGGCACTATTTCACTGGGAGCACGGTCACAGGGTGTTAAAACTGGCTTTCTACAGCAATTAAATAGTCCAGTTGCCAAAGGCACACAAAGCCCCAAATGGGAACAGAGTACCTGATCACAAAGGCTTCCTTTTGTCATATCTAGATCTATTCTCCTTCTCCATCACCCAGAGAGAAAGCAGAGATCAAGAGCCTCACTACATTTCCACAGTATGTGATGCCACACAGAAGCTCCCAGGAAATCCAGACCTAGAGCACACCAGCAACGCACGGAACAAGTGACCTGAACCGAAAGACCAAACTATTGGCCACAGCTTTGCTCTTCGTTGCTGTTGTTCCAGCACTCTATTTCCAAGCGATGCAACGGTCAGTGCCACAAGCAGCTGCCGTCCCAGAAGCTGAACCTACTCCAACCAGAGCAGAGGGGCTAACCAGCCCAAGCACACCACTCGCTCGCTGCTGCTCGCCCTCGTATCCCCCGTCAGCTCCCACTCCCCAAGCATTGCTGCGGGCCCATAGCCGCAGCCCTACTCCCGGCATCACGCGCAAACTCCTGGACAATAGCACGCGCGAGAGACCGGGCGCGATAAAACGCCAGCCCGACCCATCCCGGGGCAAGGCAGATCTCCCCGTTGGGAGGCACCCGAGGAAGCTCCGAGCTCAGCTCCCAGGGACCGACAACCGCACCGCTCTCAGTTCTGCCGGAGTGAAATGGCAGGAGCGGGACCTATGGGTAACAGCTGGAGAACATTAACTCTCCCCCACCCGCTTCCCGGAGCGGATTTTTCTCCTCTCCTTTTTTTTTTTCTGTTCAGACAGGAAGCAGTCATACAGCATACCGCACGATATAGGAACCCCGGGATTGGGAAGCCTCACAAAGCCTCACGATCGCAACCCAATCGCGATAACTCCGGCGCTATCGCGACTCGCATCGCGGGAGGAGGCGGGAAGCAAGGCGACAGGCGACGCGGCGGGGTCCCCCCCACGAGCCGCGGCTGCTCCCGACTCCAGGACCCCCCTTCCCTTCGCTCACCCTCGCTGCCGTACTGCTTGCCGTTGCTGGCACCCATCCTGCCGCCTTCATGCTCACCGCCGCTCCCCGCCGCCCACCATCTCGAGGCGAAAGCGCCTTCCCTGCCCCAGTTGTAATCCACGGAACCCGCCACGCAGCACGGGGGCTTCTCCTTTCCTTCTTCTTCCTCCTTTCGTCCTTCTTCCCTCCCTCCTCGCAGCTCGGGCAGCCCCCTCCAGCCACTTGTTGCCGGGCAGGGACTCCAGGCACAGCCGCCGATCGCCGACTTTTGTTAGCGGCAGGCGCCTCCTCCCGGCGCCCCGCACCGCCGGGCCTGGGGGTGGGGGGAGAAGGGAGGAGGGAGGCAGCCCGGCCCCGGCCCCGGCCTTTAAAGACGCAGCGCCCGGCTTGAGGGTGGCCGGCTCCGGGACAGGAGCGTGGTGCCCCTCGTCCAGTGGGCGGTCGGGCCCCTTAGATACTCGCTTTAACTTTCTGGTGGTCCCTGAGTAGACCCCTGCAGCTCACAGAGGTTCCGTCGTAGGCTTACAGGACACTTTGAGTTAAAAGGGACCTCAAAGCCCAGCCAGCCCCGACCCCAGCCCCAACCCTGGGCTGCCACCCACTGGGTCAGGCTGCCCAGGGCCCCATCCAACCTGGCCTCGAGCGCACGGCTTTTCTGGGTGGCTGTGCCAGCACCTCACTGCCCTAACATCTAACCTAAATTTCCACCTAACATCTAGTCTAAATCTCCCCTCTTTTAGTTTAAAACCATCTCCCCCTTTGTCCTATCACTGCTAGACCAGTGAAAAATTAGTTTCCATGTTGTCATGGTGCCTTCCAGCCCCGTGCAATCCACAAAGCCACCACACCGAAAGACCTGCTTACCTGTTTCCCTGCTTTTCTGAAGCTCAGGCTGCCTCCTGCTTCACCAGAGGTCCTCCCAGAGACAGTTCCAGGGAATCACTCCCAGCCTTTGTCACCACATCAGAGAAAGAAAACACCCACTCAGCAGCTCCCTGAGTCTCCACCAGACTACACAACCCCAGTTCCCTCAGCCCCTTTTAGTAAGACTTGTGCTCTAGACTTGTAATAGTAACATTCAGCAAGTGCCTGCTATCATGGTTTTTCTGCTCCTGTCGCTAACGCTAATCCTCAATGTACAGCTGACTGATTGCCACTTCATCATATGCATGTCCTTACTTAAAAGGACAAACTGCTTCAATTCGGATTTGACCATAGGTTGAACATTTTTTTCTGGAGCACACTACTATCTTATATATAAAAAAGCCCATTTTCCCAACTTCATCCCAACACATTCTAGACAATTACTGCATATACAGATAATTTTGAACTAATAATCATGTCTTTGTCAACATTTTCAAATGGCAGTATGAGCCATATGGCAGAGCCTAGAACATAAAACTGAATGTACAACAAAGAAGTTTGTAAAATGAGAAGATTTGTGGGTATTTAACTTGAAAATAGTTGTGCGTTTTCATCAAGAGGTTACCTCAAGTCGAAACAAGTACCAATGCTAATGACTGACAAGTCATCAGACAACTTTAATTACACTCTAATCCTCTGAAATAACAGATTGTTATAGGTTCTCCCCATAAAAAGGTCCTGATTCCCTTCAGATCTCACAAATCCTGCTCAGATCTCACAAATCAGAGTACTAGGAAAATCATGTCTTCTGAGGCTAGGTTCATTAAACTGCCACCTGATGTTCTTCTGAAAGACAACATGGTAGCCTAAAAGTACAATTTTGTGTAATCAACAGTTAATTACTAACCACTTATATCAAGTGGACCTAGTCAGGATGGCCATGTTGTCTTCCCCTGAGAGGAACATCAGGGCAGTGCTAGTCTCCAGCTGTGCTGCAACCAGCAAGTGTCCCAGCCCCATATGCAGCCCAGCTGTGCTGAATTTTACCCTGAAATGCAGCCACAGGAGTATTGCAGTAGCCACTGCAAACTCCTCCCTTGGCAACCTCTGGCCTCCTCAGGTATGTCATGTGCTGCACATCTCATGGCAGTCAACCACCTCAAGGTGTTCCTCCCAGTGTCAGAGGGCCAGGGAGGCCAGCAGTCCCTCTTCTAACTCCTAGAAGGTTACACATTGACTGCAACAGCCTTTCTTGTATGTAAGAGAGAAATTCCTTAGACTGACAGGAGACCCAAACTCACATAGACCCAAGTTCATAGCCGTACTTGAAGGATTCAGACAGAACAGAGCTGCTGTGAGAAGAAACACTAAGAATGTGATGTGATGTAGTTGAAATGTATCCATTCTCAAGAAGTATTTTTAAGAACAGCACAGAGTGATATTTTGTAAGACATAAAGTTCAGCTGTCAAAGGAGCCCTGTAAAAAATAAAGACATTTGACAAACAAATTATCACTCCATCGTGCTTATGGCACAAAGCCCAGAAATACTGACAATTGCAAAACAAAAAGGAAAGAAAGAAGGAAAGAAGAGAAAAAGGAAGAGAGAAAGAGAAAGAGGGAAGGAAGGAAGGGGAAGGGAGGGGAGGGGAGGGGAGGGGAGGGGAGGGGAGGGGAGGGAAGGGAAGGGAAGGGAAGGGAAGGGAAGGGAAGGGAAGGGAAGGGAAGGGAAGGGAAGGGAAGGGAAGGGAAGGGAAGGGAAGGGAAGGGAAGGGAAGGGAAGGGAAGGGAAGGGAAGGGAAGGGAAGGGAAGGGAAGGGAAGGGAAGGGAAGGGAAGGGAAGGGAAGGGAAGGGAAGGGAAGGGAAGGGAAGGGAAGGGAAGGGAAGGGAAGGGAAGGGAAGGGAAGGGAAGGGAATCTTGGATTCGGAGCAGATTACAGATAAATGACTGAGTATTCCTGCTTCATTAAACTCTTTTGACAGGAGAATGAAATGGGGAGCACATGGAGAAGCAGTAAAATACAGAACTCAATTTGGTACTAATACATAAAACTATTATATATCACAGATGATACTACTGAGAATGAGTGACCCTTTTGTGCAAGGCATCTAGGACAATCAGTCTTGGAGTTTCATAAACTTAAGAAGTATCAGCATGAACAAAGAAGCTGGGAAATACTGGTTCAGTTCGGGCCACTCATCATGTACCAAACACTCGGTTCATTGTAGAATTCACTGTGGAAACCTGGGAGGCCTACTACGCATAGGCATATGGTTTGGGGCTCAACAGTCCTGAGATACCTAAGAAGGTATTGTCAGAAAAGAGTATGCCATTCTTTCCATTCTTGACAAAGTAACTTAGTAGTCCTTTTCTTGGGTGGTTGTGGGCTTTGTGTGTGAGCATGTGTGGTTTTTTATTTTCTTTTGCTTTTAATTTAATCATCATCTTCTAGTTTATCAGTACAAAATTCATAAGCAGCTCATGTGGAGACCATTCAACTTGAACTATGAATATATTTATACACAAATACAACAGTCTGATAGGTGTATCTCAGCTGCGACTCTCTGAGCTACATGATATAATTCCCATATGAAATTCATTTCATAACAACCCTTTAAGGTATCTCAGTCTTCAAAACTGTGCAAAAAAATCTAAAAACATCAGTTTTGCCACATTTTTAACAATCAAGAAGGGTTAAAGTATTTTCTGTTAGAACAAAAGTCATGGTTTGTCATCTCTTAAGATGAGCAGTATATCCCCACCTAAGATGGGAAGAGTTAGAGTACTATCAACAACTGTTCTTACAATAATGAGAAGGATTGATTATTATATGACATGTGCCTTCCTATATTGCCATATTCCTTCTTCATGTAAAGACATCAGTGCATTCTTCTTTGACTTGTTTCCAATCCCAGTGCAAGGAACTTAAACATTATTAAGGCTGAGGAAGGACAAGAAAGCTGTGGGACAAAATGTTTCAGTTTGGAGGTGCTGCGGCAATCCCTTGGGAGCATTTTTATTACATCTCTGTTCAGTCTAGGCCTCTCTTTATGGTGCGTTGCATGTCTCATGATGCTCCATGTTTCTATTCCATGAATAAAACCACAGTAATTTTGGAAGCAGTAGCCAAACAAAGGGTTATGAATAAAGGAAAAATAAAGAAATTTGAAAGCAACTGTACTATTTCCATGAGGCATCATCACAGCAATTCCAAGACTAACTGTTTTGCTCTGGGATTTTTGCCACAGTTGTGGGTTGTTGGGTTTTTGTTTTTGTTGGGTTTTTTTTCCTCCTTTAGTTTAGGTTTTCCTTTCTAAAACTTAAAAAAATAAAAATAAAAACCTTCCAACTACTTCCAACTGTCTTTATGTTGAATTTCAGCTGAAAAGGCATTGGCATCTCAAACCTTCAAATTCCAGCAACAAAAGTAAGACTAGTTTCCTACTTGGCATAGGAGCTTTGATTTTTCACACCTGAGTCACTTTAAGTGCTTGTTTTCAGACTTTGTATTTAAATAAGACAATGAATAAATTGTTGTTGTTTCTAAGAGAAGAAGAATAGTATTTTTCCAATTAATTCTACTTTTACATCAGCATGTTCATATGGCTACATATATTTTTTTGAACACTCCATAATAATATGTGTTGACTACTTTTGGGCACTCTAAAGTGAAAAAGAATCCAAAAGAAATTTGACTAACAAGTTACTGGCAACTTAAAGCAATTATCAAAAGCATATTGTTTTATTGACTACAGAATGATCCATGAATATTACCTACCTCTTACAGGAAAGATATATCTAGCTTATCGTTATCATTACAGATAACAGTAAAAGCCCCATTGCCAAATGACCCTAGAGTACATTATTTTTTTTTCTTCAGCAGCCTTACTATAATGCTTCATGAATTGAGCTACATGGCTTAGAGTCTGCAGGACCGAAGGATAGCTCAGGTTATATTTGGAGAAGTAGAACTTCTGGTAGGCTCTGTTCTGCTGCTGAGAACTCTCACAGTGCATCTCCCATGAGGTCAGGCTGTTCCAGCCAAGGAAAGGCTCTTGTTCCACAGTGACTTTGATAGATTTGGTTAAAATGCACTAAATCTAGGCAGTGCTCATGTTCTAGGACTCTTTGGACTTGAATAGATTTGTCTTAGGATTGGTGCTGATGAAACTGCAGAACAGATGAAGCGCAGGCGGTTCTATCAAATAACCCAATTTTATTTGAAGCTCCTTTCAGAAGTTCAGTTAATTTAAATCTCAACAAGATTTCAACCAAACTGAGATCTTCAGACATTTTTGCTGATTCTTCAGTTTTATAGGAGGAAATCCCCACTTGGACCAGATTATTTTCCCTTCTTCTAACAACAAAAGCAATAAATAAACCTCAGACTGTGTTGGAACATGTTTTACATTACATGTAAAATCTGTTGAAAAGAATAGTGAGCTTGCAAAGTTGAGCTCTTAAGTCTGAAGCGTTAGACAACACAAGAATGAAGACTGTGCACAACTCCAGAACCACCATCCCAAATTCCCCCGCCTTGTCCACAGTGCACCTTCCACAGCAAACAAGGCCAGGGCCCACAGCCAGCACTGCAAAACCACTTCATTTCCCAGAAGCAGTTTGCGATTATGTAAATTATGGCATTATAATGCACAAGCACAGTGCAGACAAAGTAGGGTTATACCAGCAAAATTAATTCTGGCATTTCATAGCTTATGTCTGACCTTGCAATTTTAATGGAGGGTTTTTTGTTTGGTTGGTTTCTTTTTTTTTTTTTTTTTTGGTCTAAAACATAGAGTTGGCTCATGAAGGCTCCAAGAATGGAGTGAAGAATGAACTCATGAAGATACATTGCCTCATCTCAATGACATCTCCAGCAATCATTTGCAGGGCTGGAAACCTCTGCTCTGCTAAACTGACTGCTGTTAGTTGGACTAAGCAAAAAAGTGATGGCAACGGAAGATTTTCCAACTGCCACAGCTATGTCTACACTGTCCTCGTTCTTAGGAACCCCGCTGCAGCACACCATTCCACACACCATTTGGCCAGGTTTCCCCTCTGTAAAAACAAAGTAGAGTCTTTGTGTCCAAGCTGTGCCTAGTGGACTCTGTGAACGCTCCCTGAAGAGGCACTTGAATAGACCCAACTGTTTATAACTATGTAAGCACTGGTCCTCCTGCCCTGACCTTGGTCCACCACTGGTAAAAGCAGTGCCTGCTGCACTGTGTGCACACTGCTGCTTCATTTCACAGCCTGCTCTTCATATCTGGCCAGTAGTCTCAGCTTCCTGGCTCTGTTTATCCCAGAGACTCAACAAAACTTCCTTCAGCCCTGCTGGTCATCTCCTCCTGCTTTCTTCTTCTTGTGCTTTCCCTTCCAAGGTGGTAACCAGCAAACTTCTGCACTCCCATTGAATTTCTATCCTCAGAACTAATCCCTACTAACTTCTCTGTTAGTCTATCAGTGTTCCCTGAAGCAACTCTTTTCTTCTCATGGTCTCTCTCCACTGTGCCAGTTCCATTATTCTCTCTCAGAGTGATGTTAATGCAAAACATCCTAGCAAAATTCACAGGCGGTGGCTCTTGAATAGTTCAGCCCTAAAGGGCTCCCTCCCATTTATTTCTTCCTTACATAAAGAGAGGCAGCACAAGTTAGCAACACAAAGGGGTGTTTCACCAAGCTTCTTTCAGGAAGTTTTATTCCATTTCAGAACTTTGTGAACTATTGCACCTGAGCAGCACAACCTGCAGTCCAAATGCTTCATTTTCCCCTAGCAATGCCTCTTCCATGCACAAAGCCTATGCTTCTTTCATACTCAAATTTGATGCTCTCTGGTTTTCAATAAAGAATTCACTGATACCTCTGCCTGAGGCTTACCAGGTGAAAAAATAATCGCTTTCATAGAATCACAGAATGGCTTGGGTTGGAAGAGGCCTTAAAGCCCATCCAGTTCCAACCTCCCACCATGGGCAGAGCTGCCACCCAGAGGGTCAGGCTGCCCAGGGCCTCCTTCAACCTGGCCTTGAGCACCTCCAGGGATGGTGTATCCACAGCTCCTCTGGGTGACCTGTTTTAGCACCTTACCGCCCTCTGAGTGAAGAATTTCCTGACATCTAATCTAAATCGCCCCTCTTAGTTTAAAATCATTCTCCCTTGGTTCTGTCAATATCAAACTGTTTAAGAATTCTTCTCATTCCCCATTCAAGTCCTAATGTGAGGACACCTCAGAGCTTTCTCCAGGCTGAGCAAGCCCAGCTCCCTCTTCATATGAGAGGTTCTTCAGTCTTCTCACTGCCTTTGTGGCCCTCTTCTGGACCCACTCTGACAGCTTCATGTCTTTCTGATGTAACTCAGGATACTGTTGGCCTTCAGGTCTGCAACTGCACACTGCTGGCTCTGATGCTTTTAGGTTTTCCTTCAGCCCTGGCAGATATCTCACCCAGTGGATGTGCTGTCGAGGCAGCCTGCACGCCTTCTTCTGAAGCCAGAGGCAATGAATGGCATGTGAGTGGCAGCAGAGCTGCTGCCACTCTGTCACCACATCCTACACTCTTCTAACAAGAACCAGAACTTTGTTATCAATAGTGTGATACTCCTGGAAAGTGGCAGCACAAATAAGCATTACCAAGAAGTCCTTTAGGTACTGTGACCAGGACTGCTTGTGCAACAATGCAGGAATAGTGCACGTCTGGGGAAAACATCAGCATCTACCTTTTGAAACAAAGCTAACACACAAACACCAGGCATTCATGGAGCATAGTAATGGCAACCGGCCCAATGTGATGGAGCTGTTCAAGCCCATGAAAAGCATGCATGCTTCCTCTCTCACAGCAGGACAGCCTGCTCTCTGTGCTCTGCTAGGTTTTTCCAGTCAGTGCAGAGCAGTTTTTCTCTGTCTGTGGCAAATGTCCCAGCAGTGTGGCTGCAACATGCAGCACAACCAGGTTCAGCAGAAGGCCCCTGACCCCTCCCAGCTCTCATCCCCAACAAGCAGCCTGTCTTATACGATGTGTCCATGATTAATTTGAAAATTCACCGTGAGGACAGTGTCCAGATGTAAAGCCAGCACAATTAGCCTGCAGCTGATATTTCCAGACATTTTATGAGCCATCAGCTAGCAATCTAATTTCTGGCTTAATTAAAATCAGTCAATTGCTTCTAGGAAATGCAGTGTCTTTTCTATCATTCAGATCTATTATTCTAAATATTTCTGCTCACACATGTTAAATGACTTGCACGTGTCCTTTACAGTTAAGAGAACTATTACAGGGACCTTATCATGAAGTGAGCCGACAGTCAAAATGTTCCTTTTTAAATTTCTTATTAATTGATACTTCTGATTTGTGAGACACTGCCTTTTGCTGCACAATGTGCCTCTCACTGCTACCCCAGGAGCAGTCTCATTCATTACCACAAAGCTTGGCTGAAAGAGACACATGAAAACGGTGCAAAGAGTGTGGCAAAGGTGGACCTTTTCTTCAAGATATGATGAGATGAAATGAAAGCAGGCCCTCATATCAGTGGGCAGCCTGCTGGGAACAGGTTCATAAAATAATAGAATGGTCTGGGTTGAAAAGGACTTCAAAGATCATCCAGCTTCAACCCCCCTACCGTGGGCAGGGTCATCAGCCACCAGACCAGGCTGCCCAGAGCCACATTCAGTCTTGTCTTGGATGCCTCCAGGAATGGGTCATCCACAACATCTCTGGGCAACCTGTTTCAGTGCTTCACCACCCTCTGAGTGAAAAAACTTCCTCCTAATACCTAACCTGAATCTCCCCTGTCTTAGTTTAAAACAATTCCCCCTCGTCCTATCACTATCAACACATGTAAGTTCCTAACTCATCTCTTTCCCCTGGAAAAGAGATCTAACAGATCAAGCAGAGAGTGGTAGCAACCAGTTCAGAAGTGTCTGACATAAAACCTTGGATTCTTTATGGAATTGTCTGTTGCTAAGGTCCTGGTTATTTTCTTTTTAGATGTTTTTTGTACTTTTATGGCTTCTCTTTCTATGTCAAAACCTTGCTTTATACTTCTTAGAGGAATATTCAAATTAATGGCATAAATTTAAACATTTCATTTTCAAAGCTGACATTTTCTAGCTGACAATTAAATTCTAAAATCTGCCATGAGCAGTTTAAAAGCCTTTAGTGGATTTCTTCTAGTAGATTTTGCCCTGAAAGTACTGGATTTTCACCATCGCAAGTTGTGTGTTCTCCTGTGTAAGAAGACACATTTCTGTTGCCAACAGGGCTTAACATCTGAGTGCTGCTCCTCAGCCACATTTAGTCAAAGTGCCAGGTATTCACTTCAACCATTAATAATTCTAATGAGTGCAGGTTTGTGTCAGCGCATTGCAAGGATGGACACCGAATCAAAATCCTCTTCAGCTTGACCCCAGCTTCAAGGGTGGATGCCACAAACAGGTGAAGGACAGTGGGATCTTAAACTGCCACAGTCTTTTGTGGAAAAGTCATGAGCCAGAGTCTCAATCTAAGGCAGAAACTGTAAACTTCGCTTTCTCCCTCTGGTTGCCACACTGCAGGAAATTAAGATACACATCACAAGAACCTATCCCAGAATGCAAGTTTATGATGCGCTTTAAGTAGATGTTGCAGTAGAAGCAGTGGACCATCCAAGGCACTAGCAGTTAAATAAAGTCTACTGCAACTGAGAAGTCAGTCAGAGCTCAGCAAATTCACAGCCCCTGATAACCTCTATATTTGATGTCACTACTCACCAGCAGGGAGGTCACTGCAGACCATCCTGAACAGGAAGGAGGGTTATCAGTGAGGGTATATTTTACACAGCTGTTTGAAAGAGTAGCTTAGTTGATTCGAGTTCCCATCCAGTGAACAGGAAAAGTCAAGTTCAAATCCCACACAGACCTCCCATCCAGCTTCAGCCTCAGCACACCACAGACAGTGTAACTTTTTATGCTGGGGGAGACACAGTGTCCAGGGAAGCAGTTTACCGGGATGATGGAGCTCATCTGAGATCACCCTCCATGTTGGAAACTGGACTGCACAATTTGTGGCAGTGGGAAAAATGCTTTCACACTCATTCCCAAATAAGAAAATAAACCAAACAACCCATATGACAGTAGGAAATGAAAGCCTGCCAAAAGCTCATCAAACTGATATAATCAAATGGGCATTCAGGATTCCCCACTGCCATTGCTGACCACTTCCATGTCCCAAAGACGATGCACAGCTCCTGGTGCAGACAGGGCAGCACAGGGTCAAGGATCTCCCAGTGCTGCCTGAACAGGGCTGCCCAGACCCCTGGCAAGAGATCACCCACCATATGCTCCTCCTCTGCCTCCTGAGGCTCCTGTTCATATGACAGCAGCAGAAAGGGTGGGGGGAATGGCAAAGGGTTATAGGTGCTGTAGCTGGGAGCGGTGCCTGCCTGGAAGTAGGCAGGTACTAAGAAGCAGATCATGAAGTCCAAGTCTTCATCACTATCCCGTTGAGAGCCATAATGACAGTCATGACCCTCCTGCAGAGTGGGCAGCACTCCTTCTGCCTGGCACACTGCAGGCTGCAGTCCAGACAGAGCTCATGATGGCACGATGTGGCATAGGCAATGTCTTTTTGCACATCACAGCAGATGGGACATATCCGTGCCTACTCTGATGCTGTGGTCTTCACATCATAGCCTGCTGGGGAGTGAAGATGAAGAGCTGCTCCTCTCCACCAGTGCTTCTGTGATGAAGGCTTCATACTGCAAGAGAGAGAGGCCATGGTCAGTCACTGTCACAGTAACAGAAAGAAGAAACACCTTTCCAGATCTCTTAGCAGGAAACCTTCCTGGTCCCACATCCTGTGCCTTCACAGGATCAGGCTGCAGCCCTGGACCTGGTAGTTCCCTCCATCACAGCACACACCCCCGTACCACACTGGGGGTGTGTCCCCACCCAGCACACCTCTGCTGCTGTATGTGCACTCCATGGGGCCCTAGCTGCCTGAGCCAGGCAGGTCAGGAAAATGCAGGTGATGGCTGTAGGGACAGGAGCTGAGAGCCACTGACAGCAGTTCCCAAAGCGCAGCCCAGCACCCACTCCACCTCCAAGCCTCACACATGTGCTCAGCAGCAGTCCAGGCATGAGACAGACTGGGTCAGGCTCTGTCCATGCCTAAAGATGAGCAGCAAGAGTGGCATGGTCATCCAGAAGTGGGGACACCTCATCTGATGGCCAAAATTCAGAGTAGTAGGGAAAGTCTGTAGATCACACCGGCCTTACCTGTATGCCACTGAATGTACTGCATCATCAAACACCATCATTTTTATGACATTTTGTTCTTGAATGGTTGTTACTATCAGCAAGGCTAGCCAGAGCCCAAAGTTCCATTCTGTATAACTGTAGCTTCTCTGACTCCTGTCCTTTACCTGCCCCTTCACCGACAGAAACCGTGTTAAAGGCTGAGGAAATTAAGGCATTTCTAAATCCATCTCTTGGCACTTAGAAACTCTGGTGACTGGGCTCAGAATGGTCCATTATAATGAATAAATTAATGAATAATTCAGAGTCACTCATGGAAGTCTCCCTCAGTGATTTTCCTTCACATTGCACATAGCAAGCAGTGAAGACAGCTACGATGTTGGCTTTATCAGGACTTAGAGCTGTTACAAGAAATTAAAAGATAAGAACAGCACCACATGCAATTTCAAGTAGAAGTTACGTTGTACATGGTGATATCAAGCCAATGTTCTCAAGAAAGCATTCATTTAGTGTGCTTAATGAGGGCAATTTGTCAACAATTTCACACACCATTTGCCCAGAATCTTCCAATGCGGCATTTCACTGCATGCTCCTCACCCCCCCAAACAAACTGCATGTTGTATACAGTTTTGCCTGTCATTAATCATCTTTTCAGCACTGCAAGTTCAATGCTGCTTTCCCAGTAGGAGACTGAGGGAGCAACCTAGCCAACAGAGGAAAAAGTCATGGGAAAATAAAAATATAAATGTTCGCTACAACAACAACAAAAAAAGATGAGCACACTCCCCCATCCCTAGCAGGACCAGTTCCTTCTGCCCACACTAACTGCTTCCAACAGCATTTTCTGCAGCTCTGCTCTTTACATGAGTTGAGAATCCAAGTGGGACTACTTGCAGGTAAAAAGCAAATCCCCACCACCCCCACCCCAGTTTCTGGAATTACTACATTTTTGTTTTCGACTAGGTACAATCCTTTCTGAAGAAAAAGAAAAGCATTTATTGAAACTGTAACTGCAAAAGGCTTGACTTAATAACTAACTAACTTAAGAAGCCATTACTATTGATTGTCAGCATTTTTCTGCTAACCAAGATGCCTGAGGGAAAAGCAGATGGAAAGTAATTAATAAGACCAAGAGTGAGGTTTACTGGATGTAACTGATATTGTTGGTAAATCTGGGACTCATAAATGAATCTCCTCAATGAAGAGAGACAGATGTTTCTGCAATTTCAGCAACGAAGTAGGAAAGAGCAAGTAGAAATAAAAATAAACAGTGAGCCCACAAATAAGCAATGCAACAGATACCACACATTTCCTTCTTTTCTCTGACACTGCTGATAAGTTGGAAGAATTTAGGAAGTGAAGAGAGGAGATTCTTTGGAATAGTGCTATTAAAATAATTCAGTATGCCAATAATTTAGATACACTGCATTTTATGTGGACTTGTCCAGTAGAACCATGAGCTAAAGAAAGCATTAAGTTTGCTTCTGAGTACCTGAGCTTTTAAAGAAGCGTTGGTTGAAGTGCCATGTGTGCAATAACCTGCATCTTATGTTTAAACAATACTGAAAAGCAGAAATGGAGTGAAACAAAAAGGGAAATAGGTGGAGCTAGGCCTTAGCACAGTTCACCCTTAGCACAAGATCCCTCCCCGTTCATGGTCAGGCATGTAGGGAGGCTGGGAAAAGGAGAATTATCAACAAGTAGATTAAATGTACATTAGAATATCTGTTAACATAAAACAAATAGACATTCTTTTTAGAATCTTTATATATTAAGATATAAGATATATATTAAGATATAAGATATATAAGATATATATAAGCTTAAAGATATGAATATTTAAAAGCTTAATCCATCCTGAAAGATCAGGGATCCTTTTTGAAAAATAAAGATTAGAAAAAATCACCTTTTTAACCATTCCAACACTTCTCGACAAGTGCTACTTGGAAACCTATAAAGAGCTGTCAATGATTGTCCCCCTGTCCTCCATGTACCCCCAAAATGAGCCTGCCTCCCCACACCCCATGTACAAAGCTGTTCCAACTAGTCAAATAACATCTATCGTGGAAAACAAACAAATATTGAAGTTTCTTAAATTTACTTCTAAATTGAACCTTTTGTTTGGCAACAGTAGTACTTGGTGACTTACCCATCACCACTCTCAAATTTAATAATGGAAATGCATAGAAGCTCCAGATGTGAGCTTTGAGAACACACCTCATAGTTTACAGCACGGCTAGAGTCAGAAAGGTATTGTAAAAATGACACTGAGAAGACGTAATATTGCCAGCCACAGAAAATTCAATTTGCTCTATTAACAAGCTGAAAGGCTTTTTCCATTTCTTTCTCTCCTCCGGTAGAAAATTCAGCGTGGTTGAATGGCTGCAGAGTGCATTTCTGAGTCAGTTTGCCCCTAGGGGAAGAAAAATCAACTGTGAACGTTCAAGAGCTACCTGGAAATCACTGGAAGTTATGAGCTGTGTTCGCCTTTTATCAGCAGAAACCTTTGTGTGTTCAGAGCCTCCTGCAAGGAGGATGTGGAGGAACCACAGGGAGCTACGGAGCTGCTCCACCAGCAGCTTCTCCTGCCACAGAGACAGGAGGGCATCGGTTTCATTAACATTTTGACTAGTTTTGTTACTACATGGTGAAGTACGGACACCATCTTAAGATGTATCACATGGAAGAAAGTGGATGAAAGGCTAAGATGTTTTTGTCTCTATGCAATGCCATCAGTAGCCAGCAGAAAATCTATAAGTAAGTGCAGATCAGTGGCAGCGAGAAAACCCGACTCTTGGCTCCACGTTACGAAGATGTTATTGTGAAATGACCAAGGTTCGGGAACAAAAACTTTCCAGAAAGAAAATCAGAAAGTCAGGCTCAGGGGTCCCCCTCCTGAAAAATCTCACTACACCTCATGCAAATGTTGTGGAACTTTCTGCCACAGGAGGTTGGAGGTACACAGCATCAGCAGATTCAGAAAGGATCACACTAAGCTGTGCATAGTAGGTCCATAAGCAGAAAGAAAACAGAATGGAGCACATTTTTAATATATGCAAGCCATCCTACAGTGGGGCAATAGGAGAGGAACAGACCAGAGGATGTGACCACATTTGCATGGTCTCACTAAAGAGCAGCTTTATCTATTCATACTACCGAAGAGAAAATGTACCAGATGAGATGGCCCAATGGCCTGATTTTGCAGAGCTTTAACAGTATTTATGTCTTCTGCTCAGGCTGTTAATATCTGTCCCGCTTTTAAGTAGATTCCACCAGGAATGTATGTGACATTCAGCAGATGCGTCTCAAGACTACTGAAGTATGCCATCATGTTTTCTGTACTAAACACAGCTGCGTTAGCACTGATATATCATGGGCAGCCCTACAGTTATTTCAGTATTTCAGAAGACAGAAGAAAAACATCACTGTAGTCTCATGCCCTTTTATCCACTCTCCTGTCTGCAAAGATGGTGGTATCAGGCACCAGGCTCCTGCTTAAATCTGGTGTCTCAGCTCTGTCCACCCCCATACTGTTGTTCCCTAATGCATTCTTGTGACAAACTTGGAACAACATCTGACCTTTGAATCCTCTATCCACTTCTCTACTGCCTGCCAGCAAGCTTTGGCTAACGCATAAAGAAGATATCTCACCACTGACCTGGCACCCTGAGTTATCAGCCTACAGTGAGGCCCCTGCAGTTTTGTAAATCATTGCTCTCCAAGCACCCCAGGACTCCTAACCTTGCACACTTGTGCCCCATGTTTATCAGAGCATTACAATTCAGCTTTATTATTGTATCCCTATTAATTCAAAGGATGTGTGCTCTTTTGCCTTGAAAAATAAAAGCACATGTCTGAATTGAAACAACTAGAAAAGCACAAGGGACTATAAATGTTCAGACTTGTATGTTGAGTGCTCTCTGTAAGTTCAGTCAGGTTGGTGGAGATAAAGTGACTGATTACAAGCTAAGGGACTGGCATTCCCTGAATTACAAGGGACTGGCATTCCCTGAAAAGCTACCCCTGCACCTAGAGACACACTTCTTGGAGTCTCTGCTCTAAGCCTTTTTGAAGATGTTAAAATTTGGTAATTTTGTATCCTTAGGTAAAATATAAAATTCTTCTAAAATTTAGAATGTCACATAAAACAACATTGCCCAGTTAACAAATTACAGCGGGACTGCTTATCTAAATAGATGTGTTGATTTTAGGTAATTTCATTGCATTAGACAATCATAGAATCATCTAGGTTGGAAAAGACCTTCAAAACCATCAAGTCCAACCACCAGCCTGACATACTGAGCCCCATCAGTAAACCACATCAAATTCACAAAGCACATTTAATACAGCTTAACATTTCACTACAAGATTTTGGGAAAATAGAAGAAAAACCCATAACTTTTTGTATTATTCTGGTATAGGAAAGGAGGAACTTAAATCGTCTCCCAACAGAAAACTCAAGGCTGTTAACCAGCTCAGATCAAATTTATCCAGGATTTCCATACACTTGTCAAGATAAAGTTTTTCGAAATATCTAACTTGAACTGTTCTTGCTACACCTTGCTACACTCACTGCGCACATGTAAGCAATCATACATCTAAGCCCAGGTAACAGACCTCCCCTCAGTCTTCTCACTTTTGAGATGAAACAAATCCACTTCATTTAATCCTTCCTTGTGAGAAACATTGTTAAGAGTCCCCCTCATCCTTCCCAGTGGTCTTAGCCTTCAAGTGTCCCAAATTGCAGCAGCTAGAACCATAAAATCATAGAATCATTTAGGTTGGAAAAGACCACTAAGATCATCATATCCAACCGTCAACCTGTGCCCACCATGCCCACTAAATCATGTCCCTCAGTGCCATATCTCCACATTTCTTGAACACCACCAGGGACAGTGACTCCACCACCTCCCTGTACAGCATGTGCCAACACCTCACCACTCTTTCTGAGAATAAATTTCTCATAATATCCAACCTGAACCACCCCACACACATCTTCAAGCCATTACCCTCTTGTCCTGTCACTGGTTACTTCCACCTTGCTATCACCTTTCAGGTAGCTGTTGAGAGCAATGAAATTTCCCTTGAGCACCTTCCTGCAACAGGACCCTTCTCACAGGGGCACTGCTCCCTCTTGTCCTCAAGCTTAGGTTCTGCCATGAAGCAGCAGCCTGACATTGTTGATTTATATTCAGCTCTTGACTTGTCTATAGACTCTGCAACAGGCACAGGCAGCTGCACTCCCTTGCCTGCTTAAATTGCTGCAGTTCCATGGAAGTGATAAATTGGCTGTTGTAGATTTATAGTCAGTTAGCAGATGACTCAAAATTGCATGCAATTCACTTTTCTTTTTCTTTACTTTACCCACAGACTGAAACTTTACAGAGTTTGAAAGTGCCACAACTTTTTCTTTCCTTCTTACATTTCAGTAAAACGCAGGTCAGAGAATGGAGACCTGGTGTACAAGACAGTGTGCTTGTGTCCAAAACACCAGATTTGCCTGCCCTCAGGAGTACAGTGCTCATACTTAAGTGCTTCTATACATGGAAATGTTTGGCAAGTTTTGACTGATTGTGTAGTTAAGGCTAAACTGTGATCCCAGCTACTTGAGCAAATTGGCCAAATGAAGCAACCAGCAGCAAGGAGCCCTGGGAGCACTGTGGGCAGACAAGCTGCCTCCCTCACACCGAGCGGCTGCATGTTGCACATGGAGGGCCTAAATGCCCAACCCCAGCAGCTGGCACAACGGCTCCAGGATAGCGAGGGCCCTTGGGCATGGCCCATGGCTGTCCGGAAGACGGGAATAAGCATGGAATATTAATGGGATTCTTTATGTGAAAAACTGTAACAAGTTAATCATTCAAAGCTTTTTCCTTTCCTCACATATTTAAAACCAGAAACTTCCTTAGAGTCAATTTAGAGAAGCAAAACTTGAGAATCTCAGTTCTAGTTCAGTTTAATTCCTTATCGCTGAATATCGTTGTCAAAAACACTGGCTACAGAATGCTCCTCCAAAAAGCCAATCACAATCAGTATTTACTCCCAGTAAAGCTGGCAGCACATGTCACCATGTTGGCTTACCCCTGGCCAGCTTCAGGCCCACAGGTGAGCACATCCATGCAACCTGAGGTACCCATGAGATCCCCCCATTCCTCCACCACCTGGCTCTGCCATCTCCGTGGCAGTACAGGAGCTGCTCTGCAGGAAGGTCAAACCCTGACCAAGGGGTTGGCCATGGGCTGTGAGCACAAAACACAGGCAGTGCTGTGAGTGGCAGTAACTCAGTGACTGAGCAGCAGGAGGTGTGTGCCGTGGTGTCGCAGAGCTGGAGACAGCTGGAAAGCAAAGGGCACTTGGTCTTCTCACGGAGGAGGTGCAATTCCATTGCATTTCAGGTAGAACGAGCGATTTATTCTATTTTACACACTCCTTTCTGCAGTGCCATCTTTAGGCACTGCATTGTTCTAGCTGCCAGTTCTCCATTTTCAGCTTTCTCTCTCTGTGTACTTTTTCAGAGAAGCAAATGGTGGAGTCTACATGAGCAGAAGAACAAAAGCAGAGCTGAGGGTTCACCGCTGACTCAGCATGCGAGCAGTATGTTTTTTATTTTTTAAACAAACTTGTAAAATATACGTACGCCCAAATACCCACATCAGTTTAAATAATTTACAGAATGCCTCTAATTGGTGCACCAACGGCCCACAGGAATAGCAAGTTATTATCAAAAAATACTCCTCATATAATGAAGGAGGAGGACATTCACTCTTTTGCTCGAGAAAATTGTTCTTAATGTTTTTGGTTTGTTTTGAGAAAGAGAGAAGCTGATTTGCTGGAGATGTTGAATCTTTAGTTTAACTGGGAATCATCCTGAGTCATGCCTCTCCTCAGAGCTTAAGATTTAAAGCACTCTGGACAACTGGCCTTATGAAGGCTGTGCTGGCTCTCAGCATCCAGTTCAACACAGACCTTCAGTCATGAAAAGCACATTTAGTAGAACAAGTCAAGCTGTGCGAGTAAGTGTTCTCTGGGTGTTAGGTGAAGAGGATCTCAGAGTAGAACCATCTCAGCCAAACTTTATTGTTCATCCATCTTACTGCTACGGAATTAAATGCAACCACATCTATCATCGGAAACCTTTTTCTCTATTAGAAACTAGACATCAGACATTGACTGACTGGGCTATACTGATTCATTGATGGAAGTGTCAGCAATGTTTCTCAGAAAAGGAGCCAAAAGCACCAAGAATAATTCAAATTATGGGGTGCTGCTGCAAGAAATCTAAGAACTTATGTAATTAACCCCAGACTGTGTTGTGGAGGGAGAGAGGAGAACTTGAACATCACCATCCAAAATGATGTGGTCCTACCACATGGTCGGGCTTGTTCAGTTTATTGCAATACCCAATCTGCCAATATTAATTTCTTAATGAAAAACTTGCAACTGGGAAACTACATCACCATCAAAGTGACAAAACCCACATCCTGCTTAAATTTCCTTCACTTGAGTGACATTTCCATGGAAAAATCACTAGAAAAAGAACTCGAGCTACAGCAGAAGCAGACAAGGAAAAGGCACTGTGTTTACAGAACCTGCAAGCACATTATTCTTCAAAGAAGTCAGACCAACATTGTCACTAGAATCTACTCATTAAAAACTAATAAACAAAACAAGCAAACAAAACCCAAGCCAAATAACCAACAGAACCAGAATCACACAGGACCACTGAGGTTTTCTGTTGAAAACAGAAACCATATTTCTACCAAATACCTCTGATAAAGAAACAGGTCCTTTAGTAGTAGGAGTGAAACAGTTAAACTCTAGATATCCTACATACTCCCACCTTTCCCTGCAGCTGAAGCTGTCTGCACATAATTTGAGAGTTGAATTAAAGGAAAAGAATACAGTATATATAACACATTAAACTATGAGTATGAAAAGAATGTATGTGAAAATCTTGCATATTTTTTGTTTGCCTTTAATTAGAAATGGATTCCTGATCTTGATTATCCTAAGCAGAAAATCAAGACCAGTCCCTGAAACCAAACAGTCTTCCCTTTGTGGGCCTCCTCCTGATTTATGTAGGGCTTTAAACAACACACACACACACACACACACACACACAAAACTTCAAGCTGAGGTATATTCTTTTTTCACATTAGTTGCTCTTTATGAAGATGCAGATAGACCTGTGTTTTAGGATATTTATTTCTCATTACACCTTACAATGCAAGCAAACAGAGCTAGGAAAAAGTGCTACTGAAGGTAATATACTTTCAAAACCATATTTTGCTAATAATTTTAATTACCTTTTGAGCGATGGTCTACCCAAATTAAGATGTCCTTCATGGCAACTCCCCTTGTTGGTTTGGATATTACCAACCCACCTACAAGCAGTTCAGAAGTCCGCATTACAATAACTGGCCTTGGCTCTCCCAAAACTGAAAGTAGCACCCTGATACCTGGATTGGATCATTTGACCTTACGTGGCTCCAGTCATTTTGCAACAGTTATTGAGACAATGAAATGTTGGCAGAAGCTGCAACTCCAGCTGTGGCACACACTCAATGAAAAGACAAAGCCCAGCTTCTGAAATAGGTTGCCTGTGTGGTTCACAGTTGGTGGGGAGTGACAGGAAGAAAGTAGAATGGCAAAGGGAAGATAACAGTGCTAAGAATAAATGGCATCAACAGGGTGAAGTGTGGGTTTTACCGTTACGCCTTTTATCTGAATGTTCTCTTCTTGCCTGCACAGGGAAATATTTGAGTTCTAGAGCTCCCCCATAAATCCCTGAAGATTGTAGAGTCTTCTTACTTTCCCATGGTTACAAAGAGGAGAAACACAGGGAAGCTGAAGCCTTCCATTCCCATTACCCCCTTAGGTAATGGAGCCATTCTGCTGTCCCTCAAGAGGAGGGAGAGACAGACTGATCTCTAACATGCTGCAGTGCAGAAGGAGGGCTTCCTACAGAAGGGAAAGCTGCAGAGAGCATGTTGAGCCAAGGGCAGAGGGAATGATGTGTGGCCAAAGCAGGAAACTCACCTGCTTCAGTGCAAAGCATCAACTACATTGCCACGAGGGACACCATGACCCAACAAGGTGCTAAACTGGAGGTATGCTTTGTACTGCAAAAGGCATTACGTAAAACATCTCAATCGTTTCCCAGAATGAGAGAAAATAGCAGGTCAGTATAACATGAGAGAGACTGACCCTGGTCAAATTCTTATTAACTGAACAGAGAAAAAAGAGAAAGCCTGTTTTGCATTTATGCTTTCTTCTGCAGCCATACAGTAACACGTTCACTTCACGGCACTGTCAATTTCTGAAGTTATCATGAGATCAGCCATTATACCTCATCTCTGTTTTACAACTTTTTCATCTGTTTCACATTTCTCGGCTCTTTTACACGGTACTTTCAACAGAAATCTGACCACCATAACTATAGCACTCATACCACGCAACTAGCTCGGAGGGTATTTACATCTCATCAGTGAGCACGCTTAAGGAACACAAGACTTAGCAGCCTGATCAAATCTTTGTCATGGCAGATTTCACTTTGCACAGCAAAAGCCTGTGCACAAGCAAGCTGTATAAAGGGACAGCAGTCTTTGCCAGTAGAGAAGAGCACACAACTGCCCCTGGCTCAGCTGGCTGCAGATCTGTGTCTGCCATCCCAAGAGTCAGCACGGGTGGGCTCTGGAGCTGCAGACACATCTTGAACCCAGCGCTCCAAGGTAGTTAACAACAATGCTAAAAATCTGGAGGAGTCGCTCCCCTGGTTTCATTTCCAAACCCTGGAGCAGTGGGTTGCTTAGCCAGTAAAGAAACTCAACCAAATCATTCTTCATGCAGATAACCTTTCACCAACTTTCCTACTTTTTAATTTGAAATTTGCTTGCCGTTCCAATTGCTATTATGAAAACTATATATTTTTTGCAGATTTTTAATGCTGAAACTCCAGATGCTCCTTCAATTACCTTTAATGAGGTAACTAATATCATTAGTCACATCTGGCTAATTCCATAACCTTGTGCAGACAAATAGGTGAAAGCTTACACTTGTCAGTTGCTTTCTGACATGCATACTACCCAGCCACTTTACAATACGCCTTTGTGAAATATTTTGTGCATGATTATCATTGGTGCATGCATCCTCACACATGTAAGAACATAATTTTACATGAAGATTGATGAAAAGAAAGGGAAAAGATTTGTTTGGAAAACAGTATTGGGCATAAAGAAAATAACAAAGGTACACTGAGGAAAGGCACCAGTCATAACCTTCCAAAGTAAAGTTACTAAAATCATCGTGGAATTTCATGTAAAGTAAAGGCTGTTGGCTCTGCCTGACCCCTCCCATGGGCCTGCAATGGCATGCCACATAGAGGAAGCCACAGGAGAGTGAAGAGACACTGCAAAACTGCATCACAACTTGTATTATTGTCTGAAGGCAATCTCTGATCTCAATAATAGATGTATCTGATTCTTCTGATTGTACTGAGTTTTTCTTCCACAAAAAGAATTAAAAAAAAAGTCTGTAAGAAATGTCAGGGCAATAGATCATTATTAAGGCAGAGTTTAAACTACCAAGTAGAATTCTGTACTTTTGAAGTATTGCTGAGCTGAACAGAATCAAAACTTATATCATCCTCTGCTTACCTGCTTTTTGAGGGCATGTTCTTGTTCATAGGATAGCCCAGAATACAAGAACTACCTGCAAGACCTTACTGCAACAGACACTAAGGGTAAAACCCAAAACAACGTGAATACCATGGAGTTCAACACCACAGTCCCTAACTTGTGGGTGCCTGGCTACCTGGGAGGGACCCAACATGTAACTCAGATGTTAGGGCTCCTTTTAGAGCACACTGTACAAGTTACAGATCTGACAATGAAATCCAAACTAGTCAGCCTCTAGGTCAGAAGCTGCTTACAGTTAGACATTGAGATGAAGTCATTTAAAACTACACGATAAAAGGAGTACTCATGAAAGCAATGAATGAAGAGGGGGAGTGGAAGAGGTCAAGTTGTTTGACCTCTGCTGCTCAGATGGCTCTACATTAGAAGCAGACGGCTGAGCCTCTCCTTGGGAAACAGACTGCAAGCCTGTCCTGAAAGTAGTGCCTAAGCAGGAGCAAAACAGCAGAGAGAGAACACTAGGAAAAATACAAAGTGGTTCCAGGAACGTGAATATGGGATTCCACTCACTCAAGTGAATGTCCATCTCGTTCACAGGCAGCCCCGTGCCTATCTCTTGCCCTGCAGCTCAGATTATTTGGTGTTCAATGTGGCAGATGTAACCAAAGATTCCAGAAGCTTAACTGCAGCACACCTGACGGATTGCAATTGACAGATTGCAGGGGAAATGCATGTGTCAGACCAAGAGTTGAATCTGAGTTTTCCACCTCTCAAGAGGAGAAATGTTGTAGTCACCATCCTGCTTCTCTTTCCTGCTCAGCATGGGGAGAACAGCAGCCATTTGTATTTGTAGACACTCACAAGGTATGTCTGTTCTGAGAACACCTGCAAAGTTGCTCAAGGCAGGCAAGCAAAGAAGGTACAATTACCTGATTCTAGATAGGGACCCTAACATTGGTTGGTCTGACACTTAGGCCTGTACAGACCAAGATGCTTACAGTCAGAGCCAAAACTAGTGAAAATACAGTTCTTAAGTACAGAGGTTACAGACATGCTGAGCTGGACCTCTGTGGATTGATCAGTATTTTCCAGCTTAAGTATGCAAGGACACATATTACTGGAAGGGAATAATACCATAGAAAAATTCAACCTAAGCTATACCTATAAAAGCAATTGAAACATCAGGCTAGAAATTTACAGACTGTACAATTCACTGTGAACATACACCATGGAGTAGCTGCTTGAGATGACCCCTTAAACATCCCATCATAGAAAAAGCTTATCTCAAATCCCATAGGGGTTTCCAAATGGATTTAAATTTTCCTTAAGTGAGGATAAAATCTTTTCATTTCATACTTTCCAGTGGTTATTTACAATTAATCAACTGAAGGTACGTAGAATAAGCTAGCTGATAATTACCTAAGAAGACAATTGAACACTCCTGTGAAGGTATTCTCAGCTATAAGAAAAGTAATGTTAGATATTTATGCAAAGTTAAATATATAAGTAATTGTAGATATATGAACAACTTCCAGTCCAGCAGACTTGGAAGACAGAAATTAAAGGCCTACAACCTGACTCAAGCAGGCCTGCTGGCAATACACAGAACACACAGTTTTATTGAATTCCATGGGTGGAACAAAGGCTTGGTACAACCAAACAGCCATGTTTGTTTAGTACAATTGTGACCATCTTCATAATCTATTTGATGGTGCAGGAAAGAATGAGATTAAAAGATACTGTGTACAGAAATATCATTTTCACTAGTCAGATTCGTTTAAAGAATTTTTGCCTGATTAATCTAGTCTTGACTGTGTGAAACCATTAACTAAGTTTATTTTCTATGGATTTCTTTACATTTTGATTGGCCTTGGAACAGTCTTTTCATAGAATCACAGAATGGCTTGGTTTGGAAGGGACCTCAAAACCCAGCCAGCCCCAACCCCATGCCGTGGGCAGGGCTGCCACCCACCAGCTCCGGCTGCCCAGGGCCCCATCCAACCTGGCCTTGAATGACTCCAGAAATGGAGCACACACAGCTCCTCTGGGCAGCTGTGCCAGCGCCTCACCACAATCTCAGTGAAAGATTTCCCGTGACATCTAATTTAATCTTCCCTCTTTTAGTATAAAACCATTCCCCCTTGTCTTTTCTACCTGTGTAAGAAATTGATTTCCATCCTGTTTATAAGCTCTTTAAGTACTGGAAGGCCTCAGTGAGGACTCCCTGGAGCCTTTTGCCTCAGCCTGACTTTGTAGGAGAGGTGCTCCAGCTCCCTCACCATCTTTGTGGTCCTCTTCTGGCCCCCCTCCAACAGCTCCACATCTTTCTCGTGCTGGATAAAAATTCAAATATGCTGTCATAGTTTCCCTTGCATAAAAATCCTTAAACCTCAGGAAAGCTTTTCAGTAGCCTTGTTTAGCCCAACAGCAGTGCATGAGTTATGCAGAGACTTAGCACATCATTGTTTAAGAACTGGCAGTCTCGTGCAGTACAATACAGCCTGAGGTTCTGGACATACCATAAACCCGTCTCAGTGATACTCAGCAATTACTATCTACTGGGTCATGCACATTAAATGTGTGATGTACACAATGGGTAGAGCACGTCTCACGGTGCAGTGATAAAATCCAGACACCCAAGGCATCTGGTACGCTTATGTTCAGTGGCATAATTAGCAGTAATTTCACACTGTTGCTACCACTATTAGAATTTAAACATTAAAACGATGGAAATGGCTTCATACTTACAGTAACAACCAAACTGGTCAGACTGAAGAGCCAAAGACATAAAAGAACTGGAATTGTCACAGTGTTTGACAGTAAAACAGCCAGAATCAGCTTGATGGATAAAGAAACCTGTATTCTGCCAGTTGTATATCCGATTTAGTCATTTAAAAAGTTGATGCTTCAGGTAAAAAGTAAAGAACATATGTTGGCTTCCTAATCACATTGAATAATGAGAATGTGTTTAAAAAATAAGACTTCTCTCATTTTTTTTAAAGTCCAAAACAGCTAAGTGAAGTTTGGGCCATGATGTTCATAATCACTTGATGATTTTCAATAATCCCACATTTTCTTTTATTTTTTAAAAAGACCATGTTTCAGGCATTCTCAATTCTTGAAACAGACACAGATGTAATGATCCAGAGGTGTTAAAGCTCGTTTATGTGAGAAGTAAGTTAGCAGGTAATTTTGCTTCATTCAGCAGTTAGTAATCAGTTTTCCATAACAGGGAAATCTAAAGCAGCATGACACAGATGATACATAATGTACCAGAGGAGCGCTGTGGTCCAGAAAGCATCAGAAACTCCCAGCTTTGCTTCCTATTTTAATCATAATTAACTACTAATAGTACAGTGTCAATGGGTCTAGTGAAATTGCTAGAAGCAAATACAGTGCCAATTTGTTGGAAATAAGGAGAACTTCAGTGTTTGTTAACCTACAATAATAACACTGGCATACATGGACAGCTGCCAGCAGAAATTCAAGTCAACAGATGTATTTGCTGGCTGGATTTGATAGGGCTGTCTTTATGACCCTGCACTCAACAACCTTGGCTCATTTCCCTACCTCAGAGTTTTCTCACCTAGTATGTCTTCCAGTCATCTTACTTCCTATTAGCATAACTAAAGCTAAGTGTTAGCTAACTAAAGCTATGTTTATCATGTTTAGTCTGTTGATGTTGTCCAGCTGCTTCCTAAATAATAATCTTACTGCATTTATTATTATTTATTTAATCTTATTGCATCTTACTGCATTAGTGACAGGATGAGGGGAAATGGCTTTAAGCTGGAGGAGGGTAGATTTACATTACAGATCAGGAAGGAATTCTTTACTGTGAGGGTGGTGAGACGCTGAAGCAGGTTGCCCAGAGAGGTTGTGGGTACCCCCTCTCTGGAAGCATTCAAAGTCAGGCTGGATGGGGCTCTGAGCAACCTGGAGTAGAGGAATTGTCCCTGCCTATAGCAGGGGGGGTGGAACTAGATGATCTCAAAGGTCCCTTCCAACCCAAACCATTCTATGACCCTATGACTCCATGATTTATTGAAGTAACTCATGCTACTGAAGAGTTCAGACCTTGGGTGCTGAACAAAGACCAGGGTAGATGGAAGAGGTGAAAAAAGAGGGAGTGTGAAAAGGATGCAGAAATACAAAGGTGTAAGCAATTCTAGCAGAGGGCTACAAAGATGAGGGGCCTATAGCATCTCCCTTATGAGGAAAGGCTGAGACAGCTGGGGCAGTTCAGCCTGGAGAAGACTGAGGGGGAATCTTATCAACATTCACAAAATATCTAGAAGTTGAGTGTTGAGTGGATGAGGCCAGGCTCTTTTTGGCGGTACCGAAAGGCAATGGCCATAAACTGGAACACGCTGAACATGAGAAAGAACTTTTTTACTATAAAGATGAGAGAGCACTGGAACAAGCTGCCCAGAAAGACTGTGGAGTCTCCTTATCTGGAAATACTGAAAACTCACCTGGATGCTTTCCTGTGCAATCAACTCTAGTGAATCAGCTTTAACAGGGGGTTGGACTAGGTGACTTTCAGAGGTTCTTTCCAGCCCTTACAATTCCATGATTGAGAGAGAATAAATATTAGAAACCACATGAAAAAGGATAGAAGGAAGATAGAAACCAACTAGAAGAGCTTGTTTTGTCTCTCATACTAAAGTTCCCTTGAAAGCTGCAGAAAATATTAATGCTATGTGCAAAGCTGAGATCCTAGCTTCAGACAGCTTCTCCACAGCCCTGTGCCCTGAGTAGAATCTACCCCAAAGGCCATAAAGCATCACAAAAGGGTCCAAAAGCAAGGAATGTGACCTGAGATCACCTCAGGAAAACCGTATAGTAAACCAGTAATTAGCTAAGGTACAATCTGCTTTAGAATGAACTCTGAGAGTGTCAGATCTTGTTAATGGGACTAGATCGTCCACAGTGCTGACAGCTACTGTGCTACATTTTGGATGCATTAAACACAGCACAGCAGAGGAGTAGCTTCACCTTGAATATTAACTTTTGGTCATTCCTGAAGGTCAGGCAGTTGGATAAGATGATATTTGAAGGTCCCTCCCAACTGTACTATTCTGTTCTATCCATCATGAAAGCTGAAGATTGTGGTGAATTTGAGGAGACATTCCCTCTGTGGCAGCTACTTACATTTAACAAGCTGTAAGTATAAGCAATTACTGCCAACATGCCATGCTCTGTGATAGTCCTCACATACAATTAAATAACAACAGTATGAACACGCTAAGGAAAAGCTAGATGAGAAAGAAGGCTAATGGGCTGGAGACTCAAATTCCTATGATAAGAAGGAGGACTAGCAGGTTAGTGTTCCTATGACTTGGTGCCAGACATAAGCATGAGAAAACTGTGGAAAGCTGGTTTCTCTGGAGCAACCTTTCTCTTAGGACTGCCAGCAGAGACGTCTGTAAGTAGAAAGACCAATCCCATGACAAAACACACAGTATCAAAATAATTATTGCACTTTTTAGATTGTAAATTAACACACGTGAGTTAACAAAAGCCCGTGGCAAAGAGAAGGAATATATTTTTCTACCCTTTTATAACTGTGAGGACAACCAGAAAATGCTTCCAAAATTGATACCATACGTGCAGATTAAAAACAGGCTGCAAGCCAAATCCTCCTCTTCAGTTTCACTGGCGGAGCCCAGCAGACTGCCACAGAGCTACGCTCGAGCAGCAGGGGAAAGAATTTGACCCTTTGACTGCTGCATCAAAAGCAGCTAACTTCCCACTGCATTTGGTGGCCTCAAAATTAAGAGTTACAAATGGCTTTGTGCTCAACACTGTCTCATTTTTCTGCTTGGACAGATGGATGCCGATGCCCTCCTGCTCTGCTCTCTCTGAAATCACATTCTCTTTCTCCTAAAGCAGCATGACTGGCATCCCTAGTATCTTCACTCTCTGCCATTAGACCATCACTAATGAAGGAAGGTTTTTCCATCTCATCAATATGTGAATATGCGCAGCATTGCTACGTAAAGGTGGAAAAGCTAAGAACAGTATGATAGAGTCTCTATCACCTCCCCTTTTCTTTATCACCTAATCATTTTCCTAACACACAAAACTCACCAGAATAACAGATGACAATTTTTCCTTGGGCTATCATTTAACTTACTCATTATTCCAAATGGTTCAATTTCATATCAGTGTAGTCAAGTACAGCAATTGCTACCAGTCATTTTCAAAGTCAAATTTTATTTTTAAGCTGTACATTCTATATATGAATAAGAATTTAGATTCCCAAAAGAAGAATATATGGTACTTGGTGCTAAAGCTAAACTTTGAAATGAGATTCTTAAACTGCAGTACTTATTTACACTGAGAAATTCTGGAATATCTCTCTCTCTCAGTAAGGGCCAAGAACTGCAATATATATAAAAAAGTAATCAAAGTGAAAAAATAACTACAGTATGAAAACAGCTATTTTTCTCCCCACCAGATGCAGAATACACTGCACTCAGCTTACAAACACTAAACCTGCTAAAGCCAAGCAATTACTAATTTTGCTTTTTCTTCACAAAGAAGCTGATGTTGAGTCTTTGTAGGTATCCTCAGTTTAACCTTCAGTGTGCTAGGATTCAGACTGAGCTAAGAGCAGCTGCCCAAGTAGCTTACAGTAAGTCAGGAATGCCTCTTACCCAGACCTCACTGATCCCAAACTCAGGATTCAGGTTCATCCATTTATCTACATAGTCATGCTTATTTCATGCTTATTATTAAAACAGGAGTACAAAAAGTAGCCAGAAAGTATACTTAAGGGAGCTGAGGTCGGCAAGGGATAAACAGAACAATACAGCAGTCATGTTTCCTGTAATCAGGTGACAGTCATCCTCCCTTCCAGCTTTCATTTCCTACAACATGAACAGTGCTTGTAAATCACAGGGGTGTACCTAATGCAAGTGATATTTTCACTATCAGACCTAAGTTGCAAGTATTGCAGCTTGGGATTCATCACTATGTCAGTGGCTGCTTAGAACTTTTTAAACGGAAGCTTTCTATATTCTGCAGGAGGGAAGTCTGCTCCTGAGTTACAGATCAGTATCTGATAGCTTAAGGCTGGGCAGTGAGGCTGCCCATAAGCCCGTTCATTTTGCTACTGGCTTGGAATTTGTTGCAACTTAACCATACTCCAGTAACAGTAATTTGAAGAGTCATCTCAAATACTAGAGCCATGGGATGACAGATGCCCTGTCAAACCATAATCCCGCTTTCAAGCGCATCACAGATACAGCACTCCATATCTTCTCTCACTTCTATCAAAGTGCTCACTGCACTGTTGGCAGGAGTGGCCCTTTGAATAGTTCAGCCAGCAGAGTGATACGATGAGCAAAACACTGCTGTTCAGCTACATCTGGATTCTACAATGGGTAGTGATTTTTTAAATGGAATCAGCTTGCTGACTACGTGCCAGCTGGACAGTAAGACAGGGACAGCATTATGCTAAATGAAGAAAGAGTAAGGAAGATAGATGTTCAACAAAGTCCATTTCAAGACCCCAGGATGAAAGTAGCTGCTTGCGGGAACATCTCTCAAAGAGATCTCTGAAGAACTGAAAGTCAAAACTTTCTGGATGCTTATGCAGCCAAATACTAATCTTAACATGTGGCAGGTAATCTGATCGTAGATAATGCATTCAAAATTAAGTTGGCTACCCAGAGAGAAAGATGCTTTTACTTAGGTGTCAAACAACACCAGACACATAGGGAATTTGGATGCTCAACCATTTTGAGATGTACGCAGAAGGAAGAACAGTATTATAAACTAGTCAGGACTTCCCACTATTCTTTTTTTTTTTTTCCTTCTGGAAACCAAACTTTTACATGGTATACAAAGCAAAAACCTCTGATATACAAATAGTGTTACTCAGAACATAATTTCTTCAAGAGATCTCTTGTTAGGCACTATGTGCAATAGACCAAAATGTAAATCATTGCAGTAAGTCGTGGATCGTCATAACCACAGTTTCTGTTGGCTTGCTGGAGCCTCTCTTAGACTGCACATGATTAGTGTAAGTTAATGATATATGCAGTCACTCTTTTAGTATATACAAATACCACTGTTGAGAGAACATATTTTAACAGACGGAACTGCCAATAAGCAGTTTCTTTTCTTTTTTTTTTTTTTTTTTGTAGAGAAAAAACCTTCTCTTGGAGACTGAGAATAGTATGTAAGTGAAAATCATCATTTCATGTCTCAGAATTTTGCATCCCTCTCTGATAATATCTGTATTCCCTTGCTCTGCACTCAGCATTATTACTAAATTGTCTTTTCATGTCATTGGAGCCATTAGAAGCTTACACAAAAATACATAATTATAGAGAAATAATTAAAAGCGAGATTTAAATTTGTTTCTGGGCTTGTAGGTAGCTGTATTCTTTATTTTTTTTAAATTCTTTCTTGGTGTTCAGAAAATAGGAGGCTCATTCTTGTTCCCATAGGAAGATTTTTTTTTTTTCTCAAACACTGTGTTCTGGGGTGAGAGCTAACCCCTTACACTGGATGCTTATAGTATTGAACTCTGACAAGTATGAGAGTCTTCTTCAGATATAGAAGCTTTAATAGGGATCCTTAAGTTCAAACCTAATAATCACATAAGACTTGCATACAGCAGCAGGTGACTGAGATATATGTGAAACTCAAGTAGGGAAACAAAAGCAGATCACAGAAGAATATTTGAGAGCTTTCTTGAAGATACTGCACTCTCTGGCACATCTACCAGACATCTGACTACAGCATGTGTACAGAACACAACGTTGTATTTAAATTATACAGTTAAAGGTAGAACAAAATAATAGATAGAAAGGACAGACCAGAACAATTTGCATTCTGTTCTCCTAATAAGAGTCGCACACCAGAAAGCATAAATACCTTGAAGTTTGAGTTCTGTAGAAACAAACCAAACTACTTCCCCCACCCCACACCATCAGTTTGTTACTTTCCCAAAATCCTGATATAAGCACTCTTTTTTTTCAGCAAGCAAGCTTCAAGCCAACCAAACACTGTGAGAGTTCTGAACCATGACAGTGTACTGGTGTCAGCCAGAAAACAGAATTCATCATGAATTAATATAAAAAAAAAAAAAAAGCGGGGAGAGGAGACACTGTCAGTAGGTTTTAATCATCTATGATGAAATAATGAAAGGGAAAAAAGCTGCAAGAGAATAGCAGCTCTAGATGTTTCCGTTCGATACTGCAAGTAATGCAGACAAACTGCACACTCTATGATGTTTAGAAAGCTTTAGCATCTAGAACTTCAGCATACCAGGAACTCCAGTTAACTTATCACTTTCTAAACCAGACTGTTTCTCTTCTTTCACTTTTCAAACACACTGGCCTCCTGTAACATTCTATAAATGGACAGCTAAGATGAACAAATCCCATGTTTTAGCCATTACATATATTTTATTCTTCTCTTTTGTGAAATCCACAGCTGAGTGACAGAAAGTTAGATTTTGGTCCAGATTAAATTTAATCAATCTTAGTGTTAATCCCAAATTTAACACAATAACTTTCCAGGAAAGCACATTTTTATCTACAATAGCGGTTCCCAATTAAAATAGCCTCTCTTGCTTGAATGCCAGCATTAGAGATGAGAGACCAAACTAATGTGCTTTGCTTGGCTGGTTATCTAAGTCTTTCCACTGGCACCATCTCAACCTGACAGCAGTGGAGAAAAGCAGAGGCGGCAACAATATTCAGAGGTTTGCTGTCATGATGGGAGAGAGAAGACGGTAGCAAGCAGTGCTATGGCAAGAGATGAATATTGTTGGGATGTGATTTACATGCAAAGGAGCTTTTTAAAGAATATCATCTTGACCCTGCACTGGGAAAGATGGAAAATACCTAACAGTTTATTTCCTTCTACTGAACAGGTCTGCTAAAGCCAACTGGTTGCTATCCTCTCCTGTCAGTAGCTGTTTGTCAGCATCCTGCTAGCTGCTGTGAACCTTCCTCCCTCTGCCACTCATGCATTAACGCACTCCTCTTTCTAACAACAGTGATAATCTCCATGCTGTTCTACACGGGAGTTTGTTATTTCAGCTCTTTGGAAAGCGCAGATAACATAGAAAACTAAACACAGCCCATCAGAAATCTCCCAAAAGGTGATTCTTCAGCAGCTGTTTCTGTTTCTCAGCTCCCAGGTAACTTGTAAGAAGTTTTTTCTCTGACAGAGCTTGACGAACAGTTCAAAATAAATAAATAAATCTAATTCCCCTCTCATTTCTGTTTCCACTTTAACTTTTGTTTTCAACACTAGAAGCAACTCCCACACTGTCAGGGGGTGTGCTCACCTCAGGCACAGACAGGGTTACTTGGCCTGGAATTCTGCATACTTATATGGCTATTCTCTGCTCCCTGTTGAACAGAAACTCCTCTGAAACTCAGTAAGTCATACAAACCCAATATATTTGAGGCTTGCCCATTGGTCCCACTTGTGCTCTCATCATTCCCTGGGATGGAGACAGAATACTGCTACTTTAAGTTTATTTGCCTTCTGGTATTTAGGCAAAGCAGGGAAGCACAACATCAGGGGTTAATTTCACTGTAGTCCTCAGCCAACAATCTTGTGAGTATATATGTATATATATATATATAGAGAGAGAGAGAGAGAGAGAGAGTATATATGTATTATATATGTTGCATATGTACAGTATATGTATAGATAGGATTGTTGTAAAAGATACACATATAAATGTATATGTAAAAATGTATATCTATATATATGTATCTGTAGGTCACTCTGAAAGTAATGCCCCCTATTTATTTCCATGGAAACTACAACAGGTACAAGTACACAATAACAGTATTTGGTAGAGCAAAATTCTTAGCTGCAAAACAGTTTTCAACATAGTCACCACCATGAGCTCTGCATTTTCACCAGCCATGAAGAGCAGCCTGCATGCTGTACTCAAAACAATCTGCAACAGCAGAGGTGACCCACTGTCACCGTCGCCACTGATGAAATCACCACACACTGCCTTGCTGTGCTGACATCTACTATTTGGTCTCCATCAGCATTCATCGAGTGTCAGTGAATGTCAGTGGGTGCCATTTCCTCCGCATGGAGAAATTCAATGACACAGTTTTGCTTCATATGCACTTTCATGTCAGACACCACTGTGTCAGACTGCCCCTCTGCTGCAGTCACAAGGGAACAGTATGTAATGAAACATTGGAAGAAGGTTTGACCTCTACTGCCATACCACCAACATCCACCTCTGACACTGCAGGCCAAGACAATAAAATAGGAGACATTTCTTTCAGAGGAACCATTGTATATGTATATTACAACATGCAGATTACCTCATTAAGGATAAGCTGTTGTAAATGATATTTTCTGCAGCCACATAGGTCATCTACAGCAGTGCTCTTGGCTGCTCAGCAAAAGAGCCTGAGAAAAGATGGAAAACATCTTCATAGCAGAGAAGAGAGAGAGATACTAATAGCTACAAGAGAAAATCAGGGAGTAGTGCATGATGCTCATGAGTTTGGGCAGCAGTGAACTATGAAGTAGAAACAGAGAGAAGAGCATTGTCTGGTGCTATGAAGAGTAAGCACTGACTAGTCAAAGAGAGAAAGGCTAATAGGAGAGATGACACTGAACAGATACATGGATTCATACATGGACAGAAAAGTAATGCAAACACAGAATTGTCAGGGAAGTAGCTGGACTAGTGGGAGTGATGTCACATCTGTTGTCTCAGTTCCATTTGCTAAGTCCTTGGTTTCCTGAGAAGACAGTTACTGTCAGCTGCACAGAAATGATAGGATAGAGTTGCAGGGGTGAATGTAGACAAAAGCTCTCTCTTTTTAACTTATTCATTGAACAAAGAGGAGAAGCTACCAAGCTCCTTATTTTTTTCTGGCACCTAATGTACCTCAGGGCTAGCAAACATAAGTGTTAGGTGCTTTAGGCAAATAAACAGGAAGAAACAGAACACCATCCCAATGAGTAACAAACCTAAATTAATTGCTGCTGAGAGGGAGAGAGGTAGGAAGAGGGAGGAAGGGAAAATGAAGAAGATAAGAAAAGAGTGTGTAACAACTGCAAGCTCTCTCTTTGTGGGTAAATTTATTGCAAAACAATACATTCTGCATCTTCATAGCTTCTGAGGTTATCAACCAGAACTGTTTTCTTCTTACCATGCCTATCTGTAGTATCTAAGAGGTTCTACTTTACAGTGTTATTACAGGAGCTACAGCTTTTTCTTATTACAGCATAGAATAGTTGGGCTCCCTATCCACAGACAGCAACCTATGCATCTCTATGACTCAGAGTCAACTGCCAAACTACACTGTCTTTACCTTATATCAGTCTGAAGAGGAAATCAATAAGTTGTGTTACAGTAAGGTTCGGAAATCTGGACTGTTAACTGGGACTATTTCTGCTCCTCCAATGTCTTCTGCAGTGCTTCATTCAATTTTCTAAGCTACTGGAGGGACAGTATTTCATAGGAGAAGCTATTCCTCACTTGGTAATTGTAGATACCAAGATCATTCTCTGCTACTACCTCTTATATTTCCCTACACCACATTCATCCATTAAAAAAACATCTCCAGTTCTGCCTGATTTCTGAGATAGTATTGCTTATCCTCTCCGTGTAGTTAGAAACTGCTGCGCTGAAACCAAGGGTAAAGACCTGACAGAGGCATCATGTATTGCCAGATAAGTAAACTGAAGCAGTCACCTCAGAAAGTCTACACAGTTTACAGCATGCCTAACTTACTATAGTATCTGAATTCAAACAAGAAACTCAAATCCAGTTCACTCACAAGCTGTGAATGAGAAAAAAAACATTTAAAGGTTGATACATATCTGGATTATTTCTTCCAGGCTTGATTGAAGAAATATAAAACAAACCGAGTCTGCTTTCGGATCCAGCTGACACCCAAGTGAAGATGTTGGCAGCAGAGCCTGTCATGAGATCCTGGTAACCCTGGTTCCAACTCCCGGTGCTCCCTGAGCTAGATTTCTGGGATTCATTCTGTTTCTAAAAAAGCTATCTTGTTCTTGCATCTAAGCTCACACTTCAGAGGCCAGCGTGACTCCTCCCCATGAGCCTTTTCTGGGAGTGGAAGGAGTGGAGGCAGTAAGCTACCACAACTTTGCCTACGTAGGAAATTAATGCAGTTACCATATGAACTCCACAGAAAAGGTACAGGAAAATGCTGCTGCTGTCTCAGGCTTGCTCAGGAGGAAAAAGACAACTCTGAGAGGGAAGGTTCTGATGCACCAAGGGCCTAAGGAGAGTGAGTCAGAGAGTGGGAAAAAGGACAGAAGGGATTTGGGAATGGCATCTGCCTGCTGAGCACATGGCAGTGGTAAGAGCTATGCTGCTCAGACTCTGGGATGACAATTCTTCCTTCGTGCCACTGCAAAATAGAATTACCATTCGCTTCCTCTTCTGCCTGGCTGATTTATACACACGCAGCCTTGCAGCTGTCAGATTCCACTGCGAATAATGAGATCATGACAGATGAGAAGGTCTCCCCATGTCCCTTCCTGAAAGTGCAGCTGGCAATCAGCAGAACTCCAAACCTCACTGCCTCATCATTTGTAACACTGCAGGTGCTACCAAAATCTTAGGCAATATGCTTTGGATACATTCAGTCACCTCTGCTGCTGACTCAGTGCTTATTTCTCCACTTCTACCATGTTCCCTCATCCGCCCGCTTCCGCATGCATACCCATGACATATGGCCTGAATTATACCTTCACAATGCAGGATTTAAATCATCTTGCCTGCGCAGCGGTCTGTCATGGATCAGCCACCAAAATGAATCACCTGCTGGGGCCTGAGGAGATCACACCTAAGAATGCCAGGTTACACCATAGGGACAGGATGGGCAAGCAGTCTCAACTGCTGCCTCGCCGTGGAAAGCACAAAAGGAACAACATAAGCTAAATGATGACTTTATCCTCTGCCCTGACACATTCAGCATGCCTGAGAGAGACACCTATCTTTGTTACTCAAACCTTTTACGTTTTTTTCAAGCTCAAAAGAATTCTCTCTTTGGGTGCCAAAATAAAGGTAATCAAATGGAAAGCACAGCAGATCTGCCTTGAAAATGAACAAGGCAAAAGCAAAGTGCCCCGATATAAGCAGGCATTTCATTTTAAAAGCATCATTGATTTTTGAGGGTACTGTATGAATTATGCCTCAGATACTAATTTAAAATAGAAGATTTTCAGCCTCACAATTACATTCACCTCTTGGGTATACCTGTACTTTGTCTTCCCCTCTCCCTCCCTTTACTTTTGTCTTCTCAGGGAAAAGAGAAGGAAGAGAGGGAAAGGGAAAGGGAAAAAGGGAAGAAAAAAGGAGAAACAAAGAAAGGAGCAGTTATGCAGTACCAAATTGCCCTAAAAGTAACTCCAATAAAGGAATGAAAGAGTATTTTGAGGATGGAAAAGGGAAGATCAAAGTCTGTGTCCTCTCACAGAGTAAGCAGTCAAAGAAAGACATACGCTGTATACCTTTGTACAAATACATCCTTGCAGCACAAGTAAGGATTGCCTTCCATCTTCTACAGAATTTCATTCGTTATGGTGAGATGCCAAACACAAAAGCACATGCTCTGTAACATCACCACACAATAAAAAGAGGGCACAGTGCCAAACGGGAATGTTTTGGAATTAAGGTTAAAACACCTCAGAGGCATTGGTTGCCTCACGTGAGAGTTCCTTAGGCTTTTAAATACTCACATGTGCCTAATCCTGCTAGGCAAGTCAAAGCAGGTCCAGTTGGCAGTTCCAGTATTGCCTGCAGTGACCATGATGGGACACCCATGAAAGCAGTGACCACCATCTTTTCACCACAACCATCACATGCTGAACATAATGAACAAACAGACGTGACATGGGCTTCCTAGGCTAATCAATTCATCCAGCTCGGGACGCAACAAGTTTATGTCACGAAAACCCAGGGCTCGTCAGAAATACCCTACAATTCCATAGATTTAAATGGAGGAAGAAGCAAGTACATGCTACATTTGGCATACAAAAATGAAAATGACTTTAGTTGAAGGGGTTTCTTCTGTCCTTATCGTTTCATCTGTCTGTTGTTGAAGGGAGCAATCACAAGCTGTAGTGACGGACCCAAGAAGAAAACCCTCCCACTGGAAAGCCCCTGTCGGGCACAGGGAAAAACTGATTTTTTTTAAGGTAGAAGACTGGCTCCCTATTATCAGTTTTATATCTTTGGCAAATGCAAAGAGTCTTACAGAAAACAATCAGGAAAAACGAGGCTTGCCAGCTTTATCAGTGGCTCCAAGAATTCTGCAAACTTGGTTTGCTTGCCAATTGTGCTTTATGGTACTGGGCTCCCTATAAGATGCATCGATTTAATACAGCCTGAAGTCTACTTTCAGGCTTTGAGATTTGCTACATCCAGATTGATAATCTAATTACAGATTTTGCAATATTTGTGGCTAGTCTCATTTCAGCAGCCACTTAATTGAACATGTTTAGCTGGAGTTCAGGCTCATAAGATCACTTCTGAGCAGACTGGAATGGTCTTGCGCACATACAGATAATGAGATGGCAGTTCAAGAAAGCGACTTCAGTATTATGTAAACAGCTGACTGTTTGGACTCCTTTTCAAGAGCCTCTGTCCCTTATCATCAGCAATATTGAAATCAAGTCACAACACCATGCTCTTGCATTCCTCTCAGACTAAATTGCAGTCACTGCTCTACTATGAATGAACATTAAACAAGTTAATCTTCATCATAGCAGGTTGTAAAGCAGCTTTTCTGCATGAAAATGTAAGCTACTTAAGAAACAAGGCATTCAGATTAATACCATGACTCTATGTCCACATACTTCTCCTGCCACAACCTCTGCATTTGTTTATGGTTTTATAAAAATAAATGATATGCTAAATATGCAGTAAGAGCAGAACATCATAGAATCACCCAGATTGGAAAAGACCTCAAAGATCATCGAGTCCAACCACAACCTAAACATACTGCCCTAACTCTAACAACCTACCGCTAAATCATGTCCCTGAGCACCACATCCAAATCTTAAATACACCCAGGGATGGTGACCCAACCACCTCCCTGGGGAGCCTATTCCAGTGCTTAACAAACCTTTCTGTAAAGAAGTGTTTCCTGATACCCAACCTGAACTTACCCTGGTCCAACTTAAGGCCATTTCCCCTTGTCATGTCACCTGTCACCAGTGAGAAGAGACCAACCCCAGTCTCGCTGTAAACACCCTTTGGATATTGGAAGAGAGCAATAAGGTCTCCCCTCAGCCTCCTTTTCCCCAGTCTAAACAGTCCCAGCTCCTTCATCCTCTCCTTGTAGGGCATATTCTCCAAGACCCTCACAAGCCTTGTTGCTCATCTCATGTCATCACTTCTGCAACTTATTTGTCGCAACAGGAAACGTTGCCTGCATATTAAGGCTACCAGATAAGCCCAAGGTTTTATGTGAAGTCTTCTCTGTGAAACACAGCCACCAATTTTTTGCCTTAAAAAAAAAATTAAGAGACTAATTATGTTTGCTTGCACACAGCAAAAAGAGGCTTTGATGGCTGGGAGTGGTAGCAAACCAGATGTGAAATAAAGCTATCATTTGTTCTTGACAAATAAACCAGGTGTATCAAGGTATATCAGACAGCTTGTCTCAGCTAGGTTTCTGTAGGGTGGAAAGCCTGTGTCCAGGAGGATTTTGACAAAATGGATGCATCTGTGGCCTGAACTCTGACAACCTGTCTCTCCACCTACCCTGCACTGAGTCATCACTGCAGCTCAACATTTGCTGCATGGATTGCTTTCAAAAAATACAGACAGAAATCTTGGCCTGAAGATTGTACTACCATCTGGGAGCATGTTGCAGGGCAGCATATTGCTGCTTGAATTTTATCTGTTTTGATTTTTTTTTAAAGATGGTGCTGTGCTTTAAAGAGATGAAATCCCTTCAAGTTAATCCATCTTGTAGGCTACTTACATGGTTAAGACCACCCCAGACCTGGCTGTTGGTTAATGCTGCCCTAGTTTACCAGCATCTTAGAGCTGGCACACCTCCCACACTCTGGAGAGCTTCAATATTTCTTACAATCCTCAGTCTCTCATGGCTGCAAACAGGCTGTAAGAGCCCAGCTGGCTCAGCACCAGCAGGATCCAGGAATTGCTATCTACTGTGCAAAAGCCGAAAACAGCTTTGGGAAACAACTGGAGTGACCATAACAAATCTCAGGCTATATCACCAGTTTGCTACACTGCTGAAATTCAGAAATCCAAGCCAGGAAGTGCTACTAAGAAAAGCTAAGAAAAAAAAGAATCAAATAACTCTCATGCTTACAGACACATGCTTTCAGGTCTTTTTTTCATGCTCAAAAGAAAATCTGCTATTCTGACTCTCACGTGTCAGGCACTGAAGTGAAAATGGAATAATACAGTCTAGCACAATGCTCGTTTCTTGCACTTAATAACAGAACCATTATGTGAAATTTCCTTTTCTTTTTAACCTACAGTTGTCGATCAAATAGATAATATCCTTTTCACTCAATATCCAATAAGGTGCTGTCACGTCCTTTCACAGATAATTAAAGGTCATAAAAACTAATTACTCTGTAGACACCTGAATTTTTAATTTCTGACTCGGTAGAATAGTTGATACATCTTGCACATTGTTGTTTTCATCCTTAACCTCATGACCTACTCCACAGCCGCCTTTTTTTTGGTACATGTCTTACAGCCACATAACACATCATCAAATCATTTTTGCCCATTCTTAATTAAGCAATACTATTGGATGACTGCCTGTAATCATCTCAGATGAAGAACCCTTGCTGCAAGGGCATATCATCTTAGAGAGCAGTTTGAGACACAACAGCTCCATCTACCGAGACTAACACCTTTAAATCCTAATACACTCTTCAAAGTATGTTTAGCTGTTATAAACACTGCTTTGTTCTGGAAAATCAGTGACAACATGTCGAGTAGGAAAATTATTTCACCTCAACATAAAAACTGTTAAAATTTACCTATAACTGTTTTTCTCAGAGTTGAGAGAAACAGTGCAGTCACTTCAGTGTTGAGGATTAAGAACAAAAAGTCATTTCTTTATCCTATAGATGAAAAGTACATTGTGCCAACATTATTAATGTGTGTCAGTGTATACATACATTTAACAAAGGGGGAATCAACATACTCGCTCCATCCTAGTAGTATAAAGCTATCTCTACAAACATTTAAGAAAGTTTTCAATGCAAAGTAACAAAGAAACAACACTACTTATGGGAAGGAAGTGGATCGAATCAGATTGTTTGCAGTACATATATCCAGGTGATGCACGACTGCAAATTGCACAAGAACTACTGATCGGACGGCAATCAGTCCTGGACGCTCAATTAACTTAATTAACTTTGAAACATTTTTCATTGCCCTTTCATGGCTTACAATTCAGTTTCTCTTCTCCCTGTATCACATCATCAGCCACAGTTGCCACAAGATGATATTTTGGTGGGTTTTTTTTAATCTTATATGTATTATTTCTGGGCACTCAGCTTAATATGTCTTGACAGTCTTTGAGTCAGTGCCTAAAAATGCGTGCTCTGCCTGGCCCCCTGCCTGGAGGGTTTGCTTAAATCTGCCTATAAGAAAGACTGAAGACACTGAGATTCTGTCTCACTTAAACAAATAAATACAGCCTGCTTTGTAAAAATCAGATACTGTATATTTCCTCTTCCTCTTTTTGTTCCTCTTTAATAAGATATGGAGACTGATTAACAAACAAAAAGGTCTCAGAAGTGGTTTTGAAAGAGATAAAACTAGATTCACATCTATGGAAGGTTCTACAGAACTTCAGTGTCACTGCTCATTGCTTTCCCAGGGCTTGATACATCTGAGGATACCATGAAAGACAACCAATGAATACTGATAAACTGTGCTCAAGATAGACACACTCTTTAATCGAACAGCTGAAAGCATATCAGCAAAAATGAGCCACGGGACAAGAATATAATTTCACCTCCTTTGGCATTTCCAAATTAATTGCTTTCATTTGTCTGGACCTTATTAACCATCAGCTGCAAAAGTGGATTTGCTTTTCTGCATTCAGCTTCACCTCACTGTCTCACTTTCCTGCATCCCACCTACAATTTTTAGATCGGTATTTTGAAGGTTAGCCCACGTTAATTAAATAACACAACATAGCTAAAATGACACTGTAAAAATCTCTATAGTTTCACATAGAGCATTTTAATATACATACAGTCATGATCAGCAAATGCTACAGGAGTTATACAGCAATTACATGCAAATTGCAGTATGAGACCATTGATTTCTCCATATTAAGGCAAGGACAATTGCCAAGTGTTGCCCCTGGGCAGTAAGCAAGGACCCAGACTGGTGCCTGCCTGGCTGGGAGCAGCTCTGCAGGAAGAGAGCTGGGGGTGTTGGCAAAGATAAGCTGGGCACAAGCCAGCAGCATGCCCTAGCTGCAGGGATAGCCAGCAGTGCCTTGGGCAGAGATAATAGGGACATAGCCAGGACATCAAGGGGAGGGGTCATCAGTTGTAGGATTTCATTTAGAAAGCTGTTTCCAATTTTGGGCCCCTGGATGGACATGATAATGTGCAGTGAATGGGCTATGATGAGGGCCAAGGGACCAGGCTTTTTCATCCTGGAGGGCAGAAGGTGCTAGACAGAACAAGTAGCAGTTTTCCACGCCTACAAGAAGGTCCCAGAGAAGACAGAGCCAGGCTTTCTTTACTGTGTTGCAGTGTGAGGATGAGAGGTGATGAACCTCAAGGTATTTGTGACAAACTTGAAGGAATGGAGCAGATTGCCCTTAAGGACTGTGAAGCCTCTATCCTCACTGCTTTAGAGCAATAGGTTACCTTCCCTGAGCACACTTTTCCTCTCAAATCAAGTACTTCAAAAGGTTGCCTCTTTACTCTTCAGCCTTTTTGTACAGTAGAAATGGACACCAGGACCTTTTATCTATCCCTATGCTCACCCATGATAAGTGGAAGTCTGATAAACACATCAAGCTCAAGCTTTAAAAAAATCTTATCACAAATGGAAAAAAAACCCTCACTCCATGTTTCATTTAACACAATATCTCACATACTGACGGACAGGAAAATCCACACTACAAATAATAGTACTTTTCTGCAAGTTCTCTTGAACTCAATGTTCTCAATACAAATAACCTCTTAAACTCTGTACTGTCATCAGTGTGAATTCATAGCATTATACATAGCTGAGGTTTGTGAAAAATCTTTGTAGACTGAACTGGAAACAAAAATTTTTATTGGGCACCCAAGCAGATAGAATAGGTTGACCTTATTTGGCAACATATTCCTCAGCAGGAATGGGGAGAAAAAAAAAGGTGGAAAAGCTCATGGATTCAGAGACAGGGACAACTCTGAACAGTTTATGTAATGGGCAAAAATATATTTGACTTGGGGAAAATTAATTTATTGGCAACTAAAAATAGAGGTGAGAAATAAAGACAAAATCCAAAACACCATCCCACCTCAACACCTCCCCTTCTTCTATACCCTCACCTCTCCACCCCCCCCTTCTTCTATACCCTCACCTCTCCACCCTCAACTACTTAATCTTCTGGCCCCAAGCAGCACAGGAGCTGGGGAATGGTATCAGTACCTCACAGACCCGCTCCACCAACCATCCCTTTTCATACTGTGCCCTTGTCCAGTTGAATCCTCCTAGGGGCTGAGGGAAAGCCCTGCTCCAGTGCAGCCTCCTGCCTTGTGTAGCTAGGGGATCTCTGCTCTGGCTGCGCCTGGAGCCCCTCCTGCCCTTCCCCTCCCCTCAGTGTGTTCAATTCAAAGAAGTATTACAAAAAGAAATGGAACAGAATTTGAACAGATCCCAGAGATAAATTAATCTAATATCTGGTGATCAGCAGCAGCCCAAAGCAATGAGCTCAGTAGGAACCCACAGAGACACTTGAGGTCTGTTTTGCCTGCCTCTGGAAATCACTTGTCAATCAGATTCTGAGCAGTGGCACTGAAAAACTTTAAAAAATGAAAACATGAGATGATCAGATAAGTTACTACACTTTATACATGATAGAATTCTGTATTTACTGCATACTGCCTTTGTGCCATCATTGACAAAGATATTAACAGGACCAGGAATAGTCCTATGGACTTCTCCAGTCAGTGACAGCAGCAGCAGGAGTGCTTAGCTCCTCAACTGGTGGGACTTTGTTCTTTGCTGACAATCAGAAGAAATTAGAGTAACCTTTCCCCTTCTGCTCACCTACTGTCACCCCCTTAGGCTTAATCTTGTGAATTTTATGATATTTTTGAGCAAGCTTCATTGTTCTTGATGTTACCTTAAAAAAGTCAGTCTGACAAATATTCTCTAGGTTCCATCCGGAATGCATTAACATTTTCACAGTGGAAGTTAAATTTTTAGCTCTGCCCATGATCTCACAAATTCCATGCTGTAGAGGGCTAGGAATAAAAGCATTAGAAGAGCTCTAAATGTGAAATAAATGTTTCATGTGGAGGTCAAGGTGCATACACAGAGGAATTCAGTGTCAGCCCATGCCTTCAAATTACCCATTGTAGAAACGACAAGAGACCATGCTGCACTATTACTTTTCAGATTACTCAGATTTCAGATTATTTTCAGGGATTCATCCCAATGCTCAAATGCTTCAAGAAATAATTAAATCCATATTCTGTTAAGTCTTTACACGAATAAATACATTTTGTCCTTCACATGAACTGACCTGGCTATTTTCAAGAAAAAAAGACACTAAATGGTGCCTCTTTGAAAGTTTTCTTCTGTCTTGACAGAAAGATGTAAAACTTCAGCTCAGTTTTTTGCAGATTATAGTACTTGTTGAACACTTACATGCAAATACACACTACAGATGCAAGCTAAATTAGCTTGCCCAGCTTACCTCAAGATCAGTCCTGGCATATGTTCTAAGCCAGAATCAGCTTGTCTCTTACCAGTCTCTCTTCTCAGTGGGAGCAGAGAACATCACCTTCCCTCTAGTTCTGCAGAGACTAACACATTGGATTTATCACACGTGGGCTCTCAAGTACTGTGTAGCAACATTAACTCCAGCAAGTAGGCATAGTAGACTTGTGTGCATTATGAATAATGGAATGTATTCCTTGGCAATAAAAGCTGTGTCAGATAACCATCAGGCCATGTATGTATATAATTATGCACACACAAGTGGTCCAAGTTGAATAGCTGCTTTAAAAATATCCTTCAAGGTCACATTTTTGAAGTTCTTTCAGTTTCACATGAGCAAAGGCATATAAGAAAGAATAATCTTTGCAACCGCATGGTTATCCAAGTCATTTCTACATACCATTGATTTTCAGATGTTTGGGTTTTCTTTTCCTTTTTTTTCTTGCAGCATCCTGTCTGCATTGTTGGCTCATTAAAAATACTTAAAGACAAACATTGGGAAGGTGGACATAAATACTGCATGCATGCAGGAGTTTAAGGACACTTAACAGCAGTTTGGCTTGAAGATTACTAGCAGCAAAAACATTTGAGATGTCACTTCATGTATGCTGGTCAACGTTAAGGTATGTTTTCCATTCCTGAACTATCCTGCCAAATCTAAAATAGAGAAGTGGGGGGAAGATATAAAGTACTCATTGTTTCTGCTAAATTTCCTTCTTGGTTTCTTTCATTTTATAATTTAAAGAGAATATTGTTTTACTTTAGGAAGTATTATACAGTAGGGAAGAGAACTTGAATCCCAAATTCAGGGAATGAACTTTATCCAAATTTCATATGCATGTAACTTCAGTGCAACTTATTTCAAGTTTAAGCTGAGACATGATAAGACACTTTGTTAATTCAGATCTGTGTGTACATAACTCTTTGAACTTTTTTTGGATCACTTCTCTAAAGCAGTTGTCCCACTCAGACAAACATTCTGGAAAGGAGGTGACAGCATTACAGAGAAATTTATTAGCATTTTTATTTCTTTTCCCTCTCCTTCCTTCCTGTGTGCGTGGTATCCTGCACAGGAAAAGGGGGGAAAGAAAAGTAATAGGAGCAGTATCTTTGCGGTGGGTGAACAATGAAAACAATGGAAACAGCAACAGAGAGGAGTAGTCTGGTCTGAGAACAGGAGGTTTTTCTGCCCTTTTTTTTTTGTTGTTGTTATATTAATAAAGAAAAAAGACATACCATTATTTATTCTAAAAAGGATGAGAATCTATTTTACATATGTGAAGCTCATGGACAAGAGCTGATAGGAAACTGGAAGGAGTTCTGGCATCGGAGTTAGGCCTATAAAGAATACATGAGTCTGAACAATAGGGCAAGAAAACCAACACTAACAAGCAGGAGAAAGGAGGCAAAAAAGATAGAAGGCATGGGGGAAAGCATCAATTCTATAACGTCTGAAAGAAAGAGCAACTGTGGTATGAATACAAAAACATCATTCCTTGTGTTGTAGGCAAATACCAAAACCAGAAGATACAAAAACACGAGAACATGTCTGAAAGTTCACAAAAATATTTTGTTGTAACAATAACAGCGTGAAAAAAAAGATTACTTACCTGATACATCACAAAACAAAAACTATGGTGCATGCATTCCCTTCAACTCCTCAAAGGTACAGGCTGGACGCCATACCAACTACATCAGTAAGCCTGGAAGCAGGAGAACAAAATGGCACACAGCTCAGGAGCCAACCAGCACATAGTCCTCCTGACTGTAGCTCAAAACCACATACAGCTCCCACATGAGAGAACACAATCACATCTGTACAGCTGGAGAGCCTCATCTTGGTTTGTACAGGGCTTCAGTTGCCCAAAGCAACAGAACCAGAAGCTGGGGTGCTGAGGAAAGGATAGCTGTCACAAGGACAGCACAAAACATCAACTTAAATCATGAGAGCTCAGGCTGGTGAAGGAGACCACTTTCTACACAGGACTTTGGCAGAAATCGTAGAATGGCTTAGGTTGAAAGAGACCATAAAGAAAACCCATCCAGTTCCAACCCCCTGTCATGGGCAGGGCTGCCACCCACCAGGTTAGGGTGCCTGGAGCCCCCTCCAATCTGGCCTTTAGCATCTCCAGGGATCGGGCATCCACACGCTTTTGAGCAGCCTGTGTCAGCACTTCACCACCATGTGAGTAAAGAATTTCTTAATATCTTACCTAAATTCCCTCTCATTTAGTTAAAAGCTGTTCTTCCTTTTCCTGTCATCATCAGACTGCTTAAAAAGTTGGCCTCCCATCTAATTATAAATTCCTTTCAAGTACTGCAAAACTACAGTGGAAACTGCCCAGAGTCTTCTCCAAGGTAAAGCAGCCCAACTCCCTCAATGTTTTTTCCTAAGGAGATGTGCTCCAGCCCTCTAATCATCTTTGTCGTCCTCCTCTAGACCCACTCCAATCACCTTATCACCTGTATCTTCCTTCTTAAACCTCCAACATTTACAGGTGACATGGGAACACCACAAAGATATAAAAATATATTTGAAAAATAAAGTCACATTCATGTCTCTTTGCTCCTTACAGAACACAATCTATATTGTTGCTTTTTTTTTTTTTTTTACAACAGTATCTGCTCCAAATATATCACAAAATATTTTCTAAAATTAACACTGTTATTCCCAAAAATAAAACATGGAAATACTTCAAAGATTTATCAGTTTTCTTCCAGGTATTGTTTAATAGCATGAAAGACTTGAGTAAGTTGTTTAGGTATTCCTACTAAAGAAAAACAATCATTTGAGCTATCATTTTAGTTAAGCTACTTTTCCAAATACTTTTCTTAGGCTCAAAAATAGCATTTGTTTTGGGTTTTTTTTAAGCAGGAATAATGTATTTTATCCTCCATGGGTTACCTATTTCTTTTGTCTTCAACTCTTAACCTACTTCACAGAAGAGGCAAAAAAAAAATAGAATAATATAAATACCGTGTCCAGGTATGGGCCATCTGCTATAAGAGAGATATGGACAGACTATGAAGAGTCCAGCAAAAGGCCACAAAGGTCATTAGGGGCCAGGATAATTTTTTCTATGAGGAAAGGATGATTGAGCTGGAATTGAAGAACAGGAGGCTCAAGGGGAAATTTTCTAACATGTATAAATACTTGTTAGAGTAGGCTGCAGAGTAAAGACAACAGAGTTTAGTTCTTCTCAGTGGTATCCAGTATGCCATCAGGCAATGGGCACACACACTGAAAAACAGAATAAATATATAAGAAAAAATTCTGAGAGGGTGATTTAACACTGTTACAGATTGCCCACAGAGGTGGAATTACTCAAAACTCAATTTGACATGGTGATGAGCAATCTTATTGGTGCTGCTCTGAGCAGGGAGTGAATTGTTTGAGTTGGAAGGGAACCTTGCAGGTCTGTAGTCCATCACCCCTGCAATGAACAGGGGCAAATACAGTGAGATCAGGCTGCTCAGAGCCCCATCCAGCCTGAGTCTGAATGCCTCCAATGTCATCCCTTCCAACCTCAACTTCTCTGTGACTGTATGAGCTTTGTTTATTATTAGTAATCCTATTATTTACCTTATGTAACTCCATTGCTATTGCTAAAAAGTTGCAGTAACATAGTGTAATGAGGCTAAATAGGTCTTCTGAATCTGGGCTGAAATGCCAAACTGGAAGCTTTATTTCCAACAGTTGAGCAGCAGTCTTGCACTGCCTTAAATCTGAAAGTTATTAGCTTAGTCTTGGCACCTGCACATAGAAAGGTGTCTTTCTTTTCTGAACAATACTCTAGAATATTTTGGACAGCAGAGAGAACTGAATGTTTGGGGAGAGAAAAAGGAGAGTAAAGGAGTATTTATGTGAACATATTATGAGACAGGTTTTAAATGACCAAACGTCTGGATACTTAGTGAAAATAATATATTAACCATACAAACTTCATTACCTTTGATTCAAATTTGTAGATAACAACAAATGCCTCAATTGAAAAAACAAGCAACAGAAAAGATTATAATATTTGTCTTTTAGTGGTGACACTAATTTAATTTGACTCCCAAGTTAAAATAAACCATTATTTTTTATTGATAGCTCAAATTTCATTGACAGCTTTCCCCCAGAAGGATACCAATATGATTTTAAACTTTTCAGAATACTTTATAAGGATGTCAAAAGCCTGGCATCAGCAATATAGCCATATTCAGCATTTAGGACAATCTGGAAAAGACAATCCTTCCCTATTCTGCCTTTAGAGCTACTGTTCTGACTGCTGTTATTTCATTCGCTCATACTTTCCCTTTCTCTGAATTATATTGTATAATTATTTGTACAAGAAAACATCCTAATTTTTTCCATTGAATTGCTTCATATTTAAGAAATCTAACATCTCAAGCTTCAGTTTAGTTTTAGAATATAAATACATTTGGTCAGTATAAATAATCCAAGTTGTTGAGAAAAAGATTTGCATATTTTGACAAGATAAGTATGGGAGTTTGGTAAGTCACATACCACAAAGTCATTTAGCACACTTTATAATTGCTACATCAGAGTCAGACCATATGTACAGACTTCACATAGGGAGTTGCAAACTGCTCAGTACCCCTCTTTCCTCAGAGCTCTTCTCTACAGTCACCACTGAATCAGAAAGCTCACTCTCCAAGCAAGGAGCAGAGAGCTCAGACTTCAAACCAGCTCAGCACCTGAGGATGCACAGGAGAACTGGGACTTCCCTGAAAACCCCCATTCCTGTGCCTGGGAAAAGACACTTTCCCTCTCTGTTACTTGCCAAAAGCACTGGAGAGGCTCAGCCTTCACCTTAAGAATTTCTGCCAACAGTCTCAGGAACTTATCTTAATTGGTTCTGAATCCAAACAGGATGAACAGAAAGAGTTAAATAGTTTCAGAGAGAAATGGTCTCTTAGGATCCCCAGTTTAACAGTCTAAATTACAGCAGATTATGTGAAGTAGGGAAAGCTTCAAAGATAAGGGAGCAGGGTTTTCACATTGAATAGCACTGCATGATTTTTAAATGAGAAAAAAGTCACTTCAATTGGGGCAAACATCAGAAAACAATAATTCTAGAAAGCCCCAGAAAAGGGAAACGTGAAGGCTAGCTTTCCTCAAGTCTGAAATTCAATAGTGAAGGAGACTGGGGAGCAGTGTGCTCATTCTGAACCTAAGGAATTTCTGTCTCAAGGAAAACTTAATAGCCGCAGCTGAAGAAAAATCCCTCTGCAGCTATGCACTCATTTTCCCCCTAGTTTTCAGCCTATTCTGTTGGTTCAGTGTCCTAAAAATTTCATAATTTAACTCTGTAGATTTATATATTCTTCCATGTCAAAGCCTCTGTCAGTCTGAAGGGATATCTTTTAGTGTCCAAATGTGAACACATACACCACTGGAAAATGGATCTAGAAGTGTGATTATGGTCCATTTATTTTAAAACATTCATTTAGAGAAGTACCTATACCACTGATGTAATTTTGAAAATTACATATAATTTAAAATAGACATCACCTGGAAAAATGGCTTACAGATTGCAGGACTACAGTGAAAATATGACGCCAGATGGATACTATTTATAGACTACATTAACAGTAATAGCAATATATGAAAGAACCCCAGTGAATTATTTCCCCTTTCATATGTATAGATAATATGATAATGGAGCTTAATTTCACCTACAGACTGACAAGTTTTAACCTTTATGAGATCCTGTTATTTCCACTGTTGAGTGAAACTGAAAGTTCAAATTGAAATGAGATGTCATTTGTAAAATAAAATAAAGTCAAATCAATTCCAGTACCTCAGCTATAAGATGCAGGTTGGCTATGCTAGCTGATGGGAAAGAATTTATCAAAAAGACAAATTATGCTGTATTGATATGACAAAGTGTCATTTAGCTTTACAAAGTAGTTGATAAGGGTCTAACAAGAATCTCACTGATTGAAGGAGTTCTCAAGGGAGTTTTTTTCTCCTCATACACCAGCAGTGTAAATTTACTTCAGGATCAGAATACCATATACGGTTTCTTTCAGACTTCATAACCACATCAGCAAAAGTAGATTTTTTTTTCTGTTGGAAAAAAGTAGTATGTGCTTAGGTCTATTCCATGAGTTTACTCATTCACCTAAAGTTTGAACATGCTCAATGAAACTTTTTAATGTAGAAGTACTCTTTATAGCAGTTCTTATACCCTACAGCTCTATTCAATATAAATTTCCCAGAGATGTTGGAGACTGAAAGATGTAAAAGGGTGCACTGTAATCATATGAAGACAAAGCTTTTCTCAAGATTTATATACATGAAAAATCTCCTGTACTAGTTCTTGACAAGTTGTACATTTATATTGCAATAACACTAAATAACTTCTGAGAATAAATCCCTTTCCTAAATAGTGTTAAGAGACTAACTGCATCCACACTAGAAACTTCCTGGGCTGAAAGTGCAGAGCCGGAGCCCAACAGCAGGACCAACATCAGTGTGGAGCAGAAAACTTAAGAAGATGAAGTAACAAACGGTGAGATTAAACAACAGCCTTTAAAGAAGGACTGACGCAATATGGAAGGATACTTGAACTGGTGAATGGTAAAAGTTTTCAAGAACAGACCCAACCCTTTTACCTAGGATGTGCTGTTAAACGCAACACACACAGGGCGAACACCACCAATTTACTGCAATATAGACATTGCATGGGACATAGTGAGAAAATATTTCAGATGTGGAAGACTTTTTCTAAAACAGACTCAAATCTTTCATGTGATGAGAAGTGAAATTAGAGTTATTTTACAGACTGAGAGAAGTCAAGAACTCACTTAGATTACATACTTAGCAGCAGATGTAACTAGAAAAGTTGTGAAAACTTGCAAGAGATGACTCTGAATTACCAGTGTGAAGCATAAGCTTTAGGTAATAACTTCCACCTGCTGGTAGGGGTTGACAAGGCATAGGATGCCAGAAAAGTACATGAAGATGTCAACTGATTCAGGATGTGTCCATGAAGCTGTACTTCCACAAGAAGTACAGTGAGAAAGATTTTGAGGACAGGATGAAACTATTCTTTCTCCTCCCGGAGATCCCAAGGCCTGTGGCACCAAAGGAAAGTAGGGTGAAATTCCTGGATGTAAATGAAGAGTCTGCAGTTATCCTTGGAAACAGAAGTGGTAGATGCTCAGCAGTGTGAAACATTCCCCCCTTGTCCCTGTTGCCAATACTAAGGAAACAAAACAAGGCCCCAGAATAAAAACAAGCTATCTTCAGGTTCTACTTTAAAGACAGCATTTCAGTATTGACTGTTCATATAAATATATATATATAGCAACAACACAACATGCAAAAGGTTATCAATTCTAGCTTGCTAGATTGCTAGGTTTATCTAATATGGTTTGTAGCTTCTGTTAAACCAAAAATCCCACAAGAATCCAGAGGACAGAAATGAAGGCACGTTTCAGCCTTTTCAGCCTTTCTACTGTACTGCCATATATGTCTTGCATTATTTACATGATCTCTAGCTAAATATTCTAGTCATACAATCCAATTATCAAGTCACAGCTAAAGATAGCTATCTACTTCATAATAATTTAAATATTTAAAACAGCCAATCCCATACATATAAACATCAAAAGCTATGTAAATATCTGGGAAATATAAAGCATGTGAAAAGCTGCAGATGAAGCAATAAGCTCATTTTTCAAAGCCAAGAATCTCTCAAGAATCTCAAAGCTCTAACCCTAACAAAACTATCTTGGAAACCATTCTTATAATCCCACCCCATCTCCCTGCCTCATGCCTCCTCCAAAACAGCAGGGAAGATGGGATAAATGACATCACTGAATTTGCTTTTTGAAGAGTCCCATAAGTAGCTAAAACACTGCATGGTAGTTTTAGTTAACTGTTGCTAAAGTCACAAAATATATCCCAAAATGGTGCCAAGCACTCTTACAAGCAGAACAGATTTTCCTTCCTTTGAGCTCATTTAAAAAATTTTATATCTTGTGCTAAGGGAAGATTAAATTGAGCCAACGCAAGAGCCCAAACAGCCAGTTTTCATCAGTATGGTGGCATGAGAGAAAATGAGCATTTAACTCTAATACCAAATAATAAGGCTGTTACATAAAATTCAGTAAGCTCAGTCAGGAGTTTTTCATGCACAGCTATTTCAAACCACTAATTAGCAGAAGAATGGTACAGAATGAGCATGTCCCTTACATTCTTCCTTTTTTTTGGAGGGCAGTAATAGGGTGGATTAGTATGTTCTTCTTTAACATACTAAGAGCAGTGGCGTTTATGACAAATACCAAAAAATCATTTGTTGACAACCTTCTAAGTCCTTGAGCTGCTTTTTGTGCCTGTCTGACCATTGTAGGGAACTACAGAACACAGAATAAAGAAAATTTTTATCATCTTGCCAGTACTTGAGTGCCTCTGAATAAATCCCTCCTTTCTACATATTCTTGGAGGACATACAACTGAGAAACATACTTTAAATCCCCTTCTACCAGGTGTCCAATCCAGACAGAAGAGCAGTGTGGAACACAGCTGAAGCCAGTGTGCTCTGCCAGGAATCCACATCTGCCCTTTAATGCAGCAGTGCTGGGGCCATGTTGTACTTTTTACAGCCATGTCATGAAATGCAAGATGCCACTGAACAGTACTGTAGAAATGTAGTAAATTCCCATCTTGGATACGTTAAGCATTTGCTTCCTCAGTAGTTACTGCTGAAATGCTGTTAATCCTTCCATAAACATCAGTGTCTTGACAGGTTCTTCAGAGGTGACCAAGAACTTTCTCTTGGCTTCAGCTAATCTGATAGATCTATCCAACCCATGGGTTTACTGCTTCTCAGAAGAGCAAGAAAGGATAATATATATATTCCTTTTACATTGTAAAGATTCAGCCATTATAAGGCATCAAATCCCATAGTATAGGCTAAAATATTCCAATGGTTCAATCTCTCTCTAAGTGAGAGCAACTGAATTTTATTTGTACCTCCACCAGGGTGCCACATCTTCAACCCCAGCAGTTTCTCTCCTTGTATAAAAGCCTGCTATTACACTGGCAAAATTGAAAAACAAATTTAGAGACCAAGTACTAAATATTTAATTACTTTGAAGCTCTCAAATTGTTTTAGAATTATCCCTTCTTCCCCACATTTGTATTTAAAATGTATCACTATGAAAATTTATGATTTGAGATTTTTTTTTATAATATCCATTTAGTTAAGTGTATCAGCTAGAAGAAGCAATCAGGTTCTTTACAGCAATTGCTGTTCAAGGAACAATAAAGCGCATGCTAAGCAAAGACAGACCTTCACACTCTAATCATCTATGTGGAAGACAAAAAGCAAACATTAAAAAAAAAAGTATTGTTGAGTTGGTGGATATCTCCCCTAAATAAAACGGCATTAGATTCTCAACACAAACCTGTTGCTTTCAGAAACATACCTTTTCTTCTGTTCCTTTAAACACTGAGATGCACACTCTAAGCTAACTTTGCGTTTTACTAAATACAGTTAGCATTCAATCTAGATATAATAGATAAGGGCACTGGCCTCCATCAGTAACACAGGAGTATGAACAGCAGCTTTGTTCAAAGACCTCATCTGACATGCTGAAAAGGACCACTGAAATCAGAATCTAGAAGAATGGTTTTGAGGGAGGCTTCAGAGAAGCCCAGACAAGAATAAAGTTAAAAAAAAAAATTTAAATTAATTAAAAAAATAAAATAAAAAATTTAAACAATAAAAAAATAAAATAAAAAGGCTTGTGTCATTCTAATTGCTTCCTACCTTCCACAGCTTGTTTTGAAAAAATAATAAAAAAAATTCAGGCTGAGCACATTTGTACTGTCATCTATGAGTGCAAAAGGAATATTCCAGGCTCAGTAAATTAGCTAGAAAATGCATTGTTCAGCCTTCACTCAGTGCCAATCACAATGTAATGTAATAAGCCCTTTTCACCAATAATTTTAATCTTAATTGGTCATCGCTATGAGCTAAGATTCTACACAGTTCCAGTAACCATCTCCATATGGCTAGAGATACACTTCCCCAAATGTCCCTTTTCCAGCCAAATCCAGTAATCACCAACAAGCATTAACCTAACGTAAAATTTCCTGTTCTTCTTGCCCGGCTAATTGGTGCTGTTTTGTTACACTCAGAATGCCCCACATTGTACACTGACCTGTAACATTCATCTCCTGAGGTACCTGCAGCACTGCTATGGATGGTAGTACATCATTAGCTGCAGACAATATATACTGGTACCTCTAAAGATGAGTCCATTTAATTGGAAGAGCTCCACCTAAAACTGGATTCAGAAACCAGGAAATTCCAACAGCTTTGAACAGGGGCTGCCATATAAAAGTGACATTTGTTTTATATTGATAATGATGGAATTTGACAAGCTATCTTTGCTCTCTTTACAGAGAAGCATTGGCTATCAAAGCAATAAACCTGGAAACACGATTAGCACGCCTTCATTTTATAATATGAATAAGAAACTGAACATTCTGAGGAAACCTAACCTTGACAGCATTTCTCTAGGATTCAAAGTAGTGAGGTTTTCCACTACAGCAAAGGCTGATACAGTAAAACATACAACTTCTCCCTGTCTTAGATCTAGAACCCTAAAGATATGTTTCACATTGCATCAGGTTTTACCATGACTACCAGGTTGTCTAACATAATAACAATTTTCAAGTCTATTAAAAAAAATACAAATAACAGTTTCTATTGTTAGCCTACACCCTTAGGCAGGTAAACAAAATCAGCATAAATGTAGCTTTTATCAACCCTTTTCCAGCTGCGTCTGAAATGAGGAATGTTGAACGTTACTAGGTATCCAGAGTATAAAATAAGCATTATTACAGGAGCATGCATTTTGGCATACAAGATGGAAAGAACTTTTTACAATTCCTTAGACATGCTAAAAATAATCACCTCAAAAAGATCAAAGCAACATTAATTAAGTTTATCCATTTAAACTAGAACTAACAAGATAAAGGCAAAATGTCTTGATGAGTTATTAGTAGTGCAAATCAAAGTACTTCTTGATCTAAAAATGTTCCTCTCACCCTAATTGAAAAGATTCAGGTGTTCCCAAAGCAAATCATACCAATTCATTAACTTTGTTTTAGCCACAAAAGAAAAACAAAGATCGGTGGTACATAAGCCAGTAACAGAAGCTTGCTTCCAGCACAAACATTGTCAAAACTCCAGCACTGAAATCAAACACATTCCTGGTTAACATTATCAGCTAGGTAACTTTTTACAGTAAAATTAATTTCCACAAAAAAGAAATGTTAAATTTAGGTTCCAAATAAATCTTAAGAAGCAGAGACATTCTAGGAATAGCATCTCAGATCTCATATACCCAAAACAGAACTGTGCTTGTAATAAAGCTTGATTCTAGAGCTTAGCAATCAGTGTGCACACATGACAGTGTGAAGCAGTGGGAATGTTGTGAACAACACCTGTTTACAGAGGGCAAAAGAGTGCATAATAATTAATGGAAAGCTCAATTTGCCATCATTAGAAGCATCTGTGCTAGGATCATTTGGCAACTGACTGAAATCCTTTACCAGCAATTATTACACTTGCTCAGCTTTTATTTTCAAAATAAATTAAACCTGCAGTTGAATCTTGTTCTAAGTTTAACACAGTAACTTCAGAGACCAATGTACACACCATGAATATTCATTTCCTTGTGTTTTTTGTTTTGTTTAGTTGTTTGGGTTTTTTTAATTTGTCTGGTTTGAGTATTCTGCTCTCATACAAGATACACTTACATTTATGCAATACACATAAGTTTATGAACACTTAAAAACACTTCAATTTGGCAGTGGATGCAAAATTGGTGTTAATTTGCTTATTCTTCCATTTTCCTACATACAGATATATGGCAATGTACCACATTGCTCTTCATTATATCCACTGATCTTTCCCTCACAGGATGCTCACCAGATCAGACATTGGTGAACATTATTCCTTTCCAGAGCAGTTATTCAACTTTTTGTGTTTTTCTTTCTGTTCCAAAGCATATGGTACATGGTATGATTTTTATTTATTTTTATTTTTTTAATCTAACACAAGATGTATTCTATAATGTTCTCGCTAGAACACAAGTTATTCAAGAAAATTCATATTTATACCCCAATGTAGACTTATATCTTTTCTGCTGGAAGGTGGGAATATCAACATTCTAAACTTCCGTTAACTCAGTGCTCAAATTCCCAGTGTAGTTCATACAGTATAATAACTCAAAATCAAATCAACTATGCTGTAGGTATATGAAATAATCACAGAATCACAGGGGATGGAATGGAATGGGCCTCAAAAGAGATCTTAAAAGTCCAATCCCTGCTAAAGCAGGTACCCTACAATAGGTCACAGCAGTAGGCATCCAGATGGGGCTTGAATATCTCCAGAGGAGGAGACTCCACAACCTCTCTGGGTAACCTGTTCCACTGCTCTGTCACCCTTATCATAAAGAAGTTCTTCCACATGCTTTACTGGAACTTCATATATTCAAGTTTTAGGCCATTGCTCTTGTCCTACCACTGCATACCACCGAGAAGAGCCTGGCCTCATCCATTTGCCTTTCACCTCCCTTTAGGTATCTATAAACAATAACTGGCTCTGCCCTCAGTCATCTTCTCCCCAGGCTGAACAGAGCCAGGTTACTCAGTCTTTTCTCTTATTGGAGGTGCTCCATACGCTTTATCATCTGTGTAACCCTCTGCTGAACTCCTAGGAGATCACTGCCTTTCTGAACTGGGGAGCCCAGAACTGAATGCAGCATTCAAAACATGGCCTCACCAGGGAAGAATAGAGGGGGGAAGATCACCTCCCTTGGCCTGCTGGCCACACTCTTTTTAATGCACCCTAGGATTTAATTGGCCTTTCCTGGCCACCAGGGCACACTGCTGGCTTGATGGACAACCTGTCGTCCACCAGGACACCTAGGTCACTCTCTGCAGAGCTCCTTTCCAGGAGGTCATCCCCCAAACTGTACTAGTGCATGTGGTTATTCTTCCCCAGGTACAAGTCTCTACACTTGCTCTTGTTAAACCTTATCAGCTCTTCCCAGCTCTCCAGCCTGCCCAGGATGGCACCACAGCCTTCTGGCATGTCAGTCACGCCTCCTAGCTTTGCATCATCAGCAAACTTGCTGAGGGTAGACTCTATTCCTTCATCCAGGTTGTCGATTCAGATGCTGAACGAGACTGGACACAGCACAGACCTCTGTGGAACACCACTAAACACAGGCTTGCAACCAGACTCTGCACTGCTGATGACAACCCTCTGAGCTCTGTCAGTCAGCCAGTTTCCAATCCACCTCACTGTCTACTCATCTATCCCACAATTGCTACATTTCATAACAAGGATCTTCTGGGAGATGGTGTCAAATGCCTTGTTGATCTCCAGGTACACAACATCCACTTCTCTCTCCCTATCTATCCAGCCAGTGATGGAAGGCTAGCAGGTTGGCCAAGCATAACTTCCCCCTTGGTGAACCCATGTTGACTACTCCTGATAAAATTCTCTTCCAATTGCATGGAGAGGGTACCCAGAACAAGTTGTTCTATTACCTTTCCAGGGACAGAGGTGACACTGACTGGCCTGTAACATCCCAGGTTCTCCTTCTTTCCCTTTTTGAAGACTGATGTGACACTGGCTATCTCTCAGTCTTCAGGAACCTCTCCTGTTTGCCAAGATCTTTCAAAGGTGAAAGAGGTTCAACAATCACCTGTGCCATCTCCCTCAGCACGTGTGTGCATCCTGTTGGAGCTCATGGATTTGTGTGAGTTGATTTTGGCTAGATGCTTTATGATCAGATCCTACTTGACCAGTGGGAAGTCTTCCTGTCCCCTGATTCTTACTTCCAGGGTCTGGGATTCCTAAGTGCTAGCCTTAGCACTAAAGACTGAAGCAAAGAAGGCATTCAGAATCTTCACCTTCTCAGCATCCCCTATTACCAGGGCAGCCACCTCAACTAACACCTCAAGCAACATCACTTAACTTTTGCAAGTATCTGCTCTTGATTCAGTTGCAATTAAATAGGATTTTAAAGGGCTTAAATTTTAACTCATTTTGGATTTTTTTTACCCTCCCTATATTAAGAAGAGGATATTAATACTAAAGTAACTTCCTATTAAACATCATCATTTCTTAAAAGCACAAGGCTGCTAAACTACAAGAAAGAAGTTGATATCCTCCTCTTTGTTCCCTGACATTGTTTAGTCTTCAAAGAAGTTTCAGCCCCTTTTCCTACCCATGTCCACCCACTTGAGATAGGTATCAGTTTGTTAAGGCTAGCAGAAAGTTACAGAAAATAGAGTACAACACTTTATAATGGGAAATCCTGGGCACTGTAGATTGTGTTATTACTTAAGCTAATAGAGTGCCCAAATATTAGCTTTCAAATATCCAAAGTAACATGTGTGAATAATTTAACAAGCCTGCCAGTGAATTACAGGTTTTTTTCATGCATTTGGATGAAGAGAGCTCACAGCTGTCAGGGAGTCAGATAGTTACCTGAAAGCAGCAGTTTGCTGCCAAATTGTTTCAGTGAGCACTGATGAGATCCAGTTCCGGGATGGGTCAGGAATTCTCATTGTCCTTATCTTTGGTCATTTAAATGCCTTTTTAATTTATTACATATTTGTTGTAATTTTTTCATTGTCATATAACAGTATTTGTTAAAATGGATTCGGTAACCATAAATCCCATCAAATGTGTATGGATGAGTCCAAAAATTTTGCTCATGAAAATAGGGATGAAACATACTGATATGAAATAAAAAGCTACAAAATTTAAACCACATTTTTTAACTGTTAAAACATTTTTCACCAAAGTGTTCTTTGTTCTATGTGCACATGTATGTATGTATCTATAAAATAAAGCAGGCATTAGTCCAGGTCCTGTAGCTGAACTCCCAAATGCTTATCTGAACTTGTGGGTGGGCAAGCAGAGCTAGAGGAAGACTGTGAAGAGCAGCAGAAGAACTAGTTCTGGGGTTAGAGGCATTTTCTAACTACTGTGTGTATTTCCTGGTGTTTATCTACTGCCAAGCTCTGGTGCTGCACATTACATCAAAGAGAGAAAGTTTAAATGCTCTGTAGCAGCAATAAGTTAATGGTTACTAATATCATTTTTATGAGATGTACATAAAATAGCAGGTGCTTACCCAAATAACAACAACAAAAAACTGCCCAAGTTCAGCAAGTTTCCAGATAAGCAAGATGTGTTTTAGTCTGTCATGGCACGACTGGGGACATGCACAGCAGATGCATATTTCTCTGCAATGGAAAAACACATTTTGTGAATGTGAGGCAATAACAGTGTCTGCAAGTATGATCAGGTCTAAGGCAGAAAATGGAAAAGGTGAGGGATTTAGCATTATTATTTAGTATCGTCATGCCTCTGAAGCATCTAAATACCACAGCAATTAAAAAAAAACATCTCAAAAAATGCACAGCAAACAGCACATAGAAGGAAAGTCAGAGGATTGCCCAGCCTTCTGGGCACTTTAGTTGGATGCTTTACGTTCAAAAACATAGGAATCCCTAGTCATATGTTCACACATCCAAACCCCTTTCCATGCCTGGGATCCACAACAGGTTAATTTCCTCCCTTCCCTCAGAATATGGCCTCACAGGGAGCTAGCTCTTACCAAAACAATGTGGGAGATAGGATACACCAGGGAATGGAGGACTAGAGCTCGAATCCCTCAGAACAGGGAGACTTAACACACTTGTTTGCAAAAACAGAGCTCAAGCCACCAGGCCCCAGCTTCACATACCCACTGCATATCAAAAAAGTCAAAGACGCTTGGAATCAGAGTGGCAGCAAGGAGGAGAGAACCTGGCTGAACACTCGGTGCGGGCCAAGCACAGAAGAGGCATTATTTGGGCCTCTCCATTGGGCCCACCACTGTTTTCTGCTCACCCAGAAGAGTTTACACTCTGCCCACATCCCATTGTCTTTGCTAAGTGTTAAAGGCTGCTACGAAAGCTGCCACTGCTGATCGATGGGTGGAAGCACGGCTCCTGCTGCACGTCAATGCCAGTAGGCGCTTCAGCACCCCACAACAGGACCGGGGAAGAGTAGGAACAACATAAGCGTTACCACAGGACTCCTGTATCAAGCAGTAGGCATCTTCACCTGCTGGCACACATTAACCTATCACCAAGCTACAAAAAGTGTTAATAACCTGTTCTGTCAGCAGTAATTAGATCACACCTGGGGCCTTCCTCACAACCCTGCTGCTCCAAAGTGACTGCCAGGCAGGTGGCTTTTTGCAGTGTCACACAGGGTACCCGACATAAAGGAGTGGGATTCTTGACCTGAAATATTCTCAACAACTCAAGATGAGCTTTTTTGAGGAGTAGAGGATGTAAGCACACATGAAACAAAGACCACGTGCTTAAACTAGAAAATCCCTTCCATTCTTTATTTATTAAATCAGGTTGTATTTTACAGCCTTATTTAGATTTATGAGTAGTCAATTCTGTATTTATAACCACTTTAAAAACCAAGCAAGCTTATTGGTTTTGTAAACCTAATCTCAAACCTAAACCAAGATAAATACAACTGAAAGCTTTCTAAAAGAGAAGCACTGCTCTAACACCAACAGAACAGCTAAAAGAGTAAAATGCCTAAAATGAAAGGGAAAGAAGTGTCATTCAAAAAGAAAACATGGTTCCTAGTCAAGTTTGCCACCTGAACTTTTGTTCGACTTCCTAAGTTAAAGTTCTTCCTTCAGCTGAGCCTGCTCCAAGCAATCTACCCACAGTACACAAGTAATTATCCTGATATCCTTTCCTCTGTCTCTATGGGGGATATAATTCATCACTAGTAGCTATGACAAACATGAAAACTTTAAAATCTTTGGAAGGTGTTCTGGGGTTAAGCTGTGAGGCTTTTGGGAAAGGAAAAGTGGTCATGCAAGTGCTAGACTGAAGGAGAAGCTGGATTGAAAGATAGCAAACCACTCAGTGCAGAAATAAGCTGTTCACTACAGCACATACTTTACTTTGCTTCAAGACAAAAAATAAAATTCTTTTCCACTTCTATTATGTAAAATGAGGCCATCCTAATAAACATTTCCTGTATTTACATTGACAAAAGCTACATCAGCCATATTTTTTCTAGTATTACAGAATCACAGAATCACCAAGGTTGGAAAAGACCTTTAAGATCATCCAGTCCAACCATTCACCCATCACCAATAGCCCTCAAGAAAAAAATTGTGCGTTGAAGGTATGTCAGTTGAAATTTCTTATCACAGGATTTGGTGATGCTTTGGAAACAACCTTAATAGCTTCTCCCATAGATGGCAATGTTACTGTGTTAAATCTTACTCAATCATTATATAGCCATGAGAACACCCAGCAGAGAGAGCTAGTACAGACAGCAGTCACTTACAATAGCTTAGCAGCAGAAAGGTTCCCTGAAAAAGCAGCACAGCAGTTTTCTTGGTAGCACAGCTACCAAAACTGAACATATGCTATGCTAACTGCAAGTAAAGTGTAAAATCTCTGAATTTCAGTGAAGGAATTTATGAAATTCTATAAAATCTTGCAATTCAAACTTATCTTGAAATGTTTCTGAGAACTCTTCCCATTTAGGCTCACTCTCCACTAAAACCATATATGACCTAAAAACCTCTACTGCATAGCAGTGCTACATGCTATAGTGGTTAGGAAGAAGGTAGCCACATCTCTATCATCCATTCTGATCTCCCATGGAGAGGTGGTGCTCACTCACCTCCCTTATGGTCACACCACTTCCTAGCACCAGTGTTAACAAAATCTGGGTTCTTTTTCTGCCAGTATCCAGAAGGCTGATAGCAAGAATGTGGTACACAGGGCCTACTGAAACCAGGACAGAATGGTATTCAGAATAGGAAATTAAAGATTCAGGCAGGGCAGCAAGCTGAGCAATATGGAGATGTTTTTGGAAAGAAGCATCATGAAGAAAATCAATTAAGCAGTAGTACAGACAGAAGAGAATGGAACAGAAAGAAAGAAATGAAAGTGCTGGAGTCTTTGAACCACCAGCAAGCATTTTGATGGAGGAGGACAGCAACGCTTCAGCCCTTGCTATACAAACTCAGATTCTGCTTTCAGGTGAGCTGAAGGACACACTTGGGAAAATGTGAAGAAGGCTGCACTGTACATGGCACTCCTTGTAACCTATAAAAAAAAGCCAACCGACAAACCAAACTAAAATTGAAAGTGCAGGTCATTAGTCTAGACCTTTCCAAGTCAGAAGTCATCCAACTTCTCGCTTAAGATTATCCTAGTTTTCTTACAGAAACAGAGAAGCATTTACATCATGAAGATCAGCTGAGGCCTCATTACTACACTAGCCAGACAACTCACCGTGTTTCTATCTCCCACTAGAATTCACATCAGAGTCCACAACATCCCCAGCTGCAAACTGTAATAGTGATGGATGAGTTACGCTACTGATACTGAAAATCAGAGCACAACTTGCCTTACTTCATCATTCCTCACATTTTTAGCATAGCTTTCCCCTCCTTCCCTTTACAGAAAGGCAGATAGCTACTTTTCTCCATGCTTTGATGGAAAAAAGAACCGTCATCTGTTTGCCTTTAATTGTTGCTTCAAGATTCAAGAGCTTTTCAGCAAAGAAAGAGGAAAGAAAGAATAAAGGAAACTGAAAAAGGAGTCCTCCAAAAGCAAACCACTGCAGTATTTCCAAGCCAGAAGGCACAGACTGATAGACCACTTAAATAACAGAATGGATTTTACTTTTATGAATTCTACCAACCAACTTTGACTTGCAAAGCTAGGTCACTCTTCAAGCAGTGAGGTGAATGTTAATAACGCTTATGCACAAAAGTTTGGACACTAACTTCTCAACACCAGTAGGTTTTCCTGTGCTTTTATGGAAGGAAGATCACTTCATTGCTTCTTGGAATGAAGAAATCAAAATAGTATATATATATATATATATATATGTATTCAATGTAAAGCATACTATAATAACTGCACTCCTGCATTAGTATTTTTCAAGCACCTGCTTAGTGACGAGAGCAGTCACCTATCTGCCTTGGAAATCAGATGTGAACATTTCCTGTTATTATTGACAGCTACTTGCAGCAGGAGTAGGAAGGACAGAGGATTCCCATCTCTAGTAAGCAAAGTCCCCAGCAGATTAAGACCTATTCTTGTCCTTAAAGGTTGGTTACATAGATAAATCCCAGTGTTTCCATAAGCCATTTAGACTCATAACAGCAGGGCAAACATGGGCTAATTGCAGAGATTTTTTGTGTTTCCTTCTCAATCATCCTTTCACATTTCTACAGATTTCACAAGAGCTTTTGCAACCTGCACATGTGCACTGCTGAATTAGCAATGGAAATGTCTGGAAAACATATGCAATTAAATTAATACAGTGTAAGAAAAAAAACACAGCCCATTGTCTATTGTTCCTAAAAAACTACTCATGTTTCTGAGAAATACCAGGCAATGGATGCAGCTCTTACTGAACAGAAGATGGAAAAAATAAAGAGCAGCCTAGATTTGCAACAAGCTTTCTGCTTTTCCACAGAGGAACTGTGGGGGAGAGGTGGCAGGGTTATAAAGATTTATAACAGTTTTAAGATTAACTGATAAAGAAACATGGAAATGCACCAGGTTATTCTATTCAACTGGTATTTTACAATTATTTTACTAATAAACATGTTAGAACGGACTCTGTAACTGAATGAAGTTTGAACCATTTAACAACACACACTAAGCAGACAAGGAATAACTTTCTTAGACTTAAACCAACTAGGAAATCAGCTGCATAAGGAAGGAGAGCAACCATTTTTCTCATCTGTGAGGTTTCCAGTGGAAAAGCAGACACCTAAATTGGAACAATCATCTTCCACTCATACCTCTGAGGAAGACTGAGTTCTGCATAACATCAAGTTTTGTTAACTGGCATTCTGTGACATGTTTTTATAATAAGATTATTTGGCAGCTTCAGAAATGAACACAAATATCTCTATCACAACTAGCACATTTTGGAGGACTCATGCGAGAATTCTACGTTAACTATATGCCACCAAAAATATGGTAATGGTTTCTAATGACAGATGATTAGAAACATGATGTTTGAAGGACAGCAGATACATACTCAAGTGAGCAAAACCATGTCATTCCTTTATGCCTCAGCACAACAAGTTTAGTTCCAAAGCATATTTGCCTCCATACAAAGTCTGTGCTTTTTATGCAGCTTTTCAGAGAATTCCCAGAGGAAACAAAATGCTGGATACGAGTGCACTAAAAGTGATTTTAGAACAAGAGTGTACAAGAAAAGACTTAGCATGTCTTATCACTGGCTTAAGAACAAAGACCAGTTTCTTCTTGCAAGAAATAGGATTGCCAGCCATGAGACATGCACTTGGATTCAAGCTTAGAATCCCAGACCCTACAAAGGCACCTGTGCACACTGTAGTAAATCCAATTGCAGCAGTCACTTGTGACCAAGATGTTAATGTTTGTAACATTAACAAAAAAACACAAACCACAGCTGAAATGAGTCTGCTCCTATTAAAGACTCGATTTCACATTAAAACAAGAAAAAACACCTCCACAACAAAACAGCTCTCACTGAGCAATATTTCACTGTATATAATTTTGTTTGCATTTTAATAGGAATATTTAGAAAAATTAATGATTCAAAGTTTGCATCACCAGATTCGACATGAAGTGGAGAAGTATGCTTCAGCTGTATCAGCTTTTTCTGGAAGTTTAATTTTACATATAAAATTCCCCTATCTCTATATCTTCAGTAGATAAAAAATAGAAAAACAAAATGCTGAGGCCATGAAGTTCACAAAGGAAGAATCCAGTTTAAGGTTGAAAAACATTTTTTCCCCCTCAAGTGTTGTACTGTTATCACAGTACAACTCTTGACACTTGTTACTCTGAAGCAATTGTCATGTCATGGACTGAAACAGTACTTGTGAGGATGGAAGGACAATGAGCCATTCAGTAAAAACAACCAAGTTCTCTATACCTTTAAAAGAGTCACATTACATTATTTTCTGGTTAATTATCAAGTATCAGTGTATCCCATTCAGTTGGTTTCTGCTGTATAGCTCACTTAACTTCCTCGAGCTAAAAGAAGAAAATATTTAGAAATTAAGTGTAAATAAGACAATTCCAGTTACATGTGATATCCAAATGAGACAGAGCTTTAAACCAAAATAAGGAGAAGCTATTTGACTTTCTAAAGGAAAATCAATCATTTCATCTGTCTGCAATGAAAATCAGAACCAGCTTTTATTTTGCAGGACAGGTAAAACATAACCTAGATCACCTGTGCTAGGACAGAGTGAACAAAAGGATCGAGAACCAAGCTGGTTGATTTTTAATTACTACAGGTGGTCAATAATAGTTACATAGAGTTGTTTTACAGAAACATGGGAGAGGAAAAATTAATAAAGAAACTGTTTTCTTTCTTCATAATATTTCCTTCCCTACACTGATTGACCTTCTCTGAGCATATAGGATGTGTTTTTCCAATAATTTTAAAGCAAAAATTGGTGTTGTTTTCACATGTTGTCAGTCAGCATTCAAGACATATTGGGATATTCCTATGCAGAGATTTTGATCTCCCCAATTTCCCCTACTCCCCCTTCCTGTATGTCATCTCTTCTACCTTATTCACTTCATCTTTATCTCATCTAGCTTCTAGCACCTGATCCAGGATCCTGTACCTGCAGGCAGGGGGCACCAGCTCATCAACATCTCCTGTACAGTCCCCATGGGAGCTGAAAGGAAAAGAAAAATAGCAGTATTTTGCTCCTTGCCTTCTCAGCGGAGCATAAGCTGTTCGCCCAATTCTCCTCATCTTTTTTCACTAAGACAAATCCAGTACCAAGTCTGTGTATTCCTTCAGGGCAAACACTATGATCTTGCTGCCCAATTACATTTTTTCCCCATTTCCCTGAAGAACAAATAATACGTCAGGAACTAAAAGACTTGCTCAAAGTCATATTTCTTTATTACAGTCATTTTAAGGATAGACAAGAACGTTTGTATTCTCCAGTGAATTCTGTTCACTTCGCAGATTATGGATTTGGACTCTGATCCTTGTGGGAATCTTCCAACTCAGGATACTCTGCAATTTTCAGGTGCAACACTGTCAGAGCTCCACAGAACTCAGGTACGGAGCCTCAGCTTAACAGCAGCTCCCCCAAGACAGAGGAAAAAAAAAGGAGGCTTAAACCCCCCTCCTGAGTCCTACCCATAGTGCTATCTGGCACCACTCTCTCTAAAAAAAAAAAATAAAAAAAAAAATCATCAAAGAGAAAGGAGTATGCCTTCAGCCACTCCATCTCTAAGCTGGCCCTGAACCTTGGCACTTATACCTCCTGCAGAGAGAATACTCCGGGCCCCTACAGCACTTTACCATGAGTTAGTTGTAATGAGCATAACACAAAGACTAACAGCAACAGGAATCCAAGTACCCAGCTAATGAACAAGACAGTGTTTTCGGTCACTGAATATGAGTCATTCAGTTAGTTGAACCTCTGAGTCCCTGCCAGCATTCTGTGGTCTGAAATACAATAAATCTAATTAAAGTTAGGCTAGTGCCTCACAATTTTTTATTTTTTAAATAATTCTTCCTCTAAAATACAACAAATGGATCCCGCTGTTAAACAACCTCTCGCTTCCCCTAAAACAGAAGGATCTTAAGGAAACTTCTTTTGTTCATTTCTCCAAATCAGCTAATAAAACTCTAAAGAGATTGTCCCACAGCCCTAAACCAGCTACTTCCAGTCAAAAGCTATTTCTAAGAAATATTTAAAGGGAAAAACCAGTACTTTTTATAGGAACAAAGTAAAAGCGTGACAAGATTAAGGATGAATTATGAAGTCACCATTATTTCCATTTCACCCATTGATTACTTGCCCAGAGGCTGCTTCTTTGAGAAATGATTTTTCATGCTAGCTACAGCATAAAGGATAGCACGTTGGACTAACCTGAAACAGAGAAAACATACTTCCCCACTCAGGTGTTTCAACATGGCAATTAGGTTTGCCAGATCCAGTGTTGTGGGATAAATATCTCCCAAGGATGGTACTTCACAAAGAAATAGTATAGATGATGGTATATTTTGAGTAGGTCTATATAGATAGGATACAAATAACACAAAAGAGAAGATGGCTCACCTTCAGGATGACAAGGCTCACAGGGGACTCCACGTGGGAGGAATCTCTGAGAAGAGACCCTTCCCTGGTGGTGGTCAGCCCTTAAATGGGGTTTGGGAGAGGTGGAGCCAGGCTCCACCCCTTCCAACCACACAGGTATATCACCTTCACCTGTGCACCCATGGCTGACTCGGTGCTCACCTCAGGTGACCAATCAGTGGTTCAGGTCATGATTCAGCAGTTCCCATACAGGTGTCTTCTTGTTGAATGAAAGCATAGCATGAGATGCATAGTGGTAAAATCCTTCAAGCATTCTGCGCAGTAATCTTTATGGCAATACTGACCAAGCTGACAACAAACTAAGCTAAACTTCATTTAAAACTGATAAGCATTAGAAGATTGGAAGTACAAATACCGTAACACAATTAAGGCAATGAAAAATCTTAGCTCCTCACTGTATTGAAGTACGATATCTTCTAGACACAAGGAAAGAAGCCTCTGTCTTCAATTTCATGAGTCCTATATGTCCTCGACTTCTGTCCATATATACAGGATGCTTTAAATTGCGACAGATTTGTTCAATCTGTGCCAGGACTGTAAGTCCTGAGTCAGTAAAGAATGTTTCCTTCTCCAAGCTACTCCAAGGTAGCAAAGACCAGCAGCATAATAAAGAGTTTGAAAGAGGCCGAACACAAAGATGACATTATTTTCATTACAAAATAAGCTGCTATGCAGATGCTAATATCTAACGTATGTTAACTTGAATATAAATCAACAATTCCCCTGCCTTCAGTTCCTAAAGGAAGTAATGTGAAGTTTACAGTTTATGTAGCACTTTTCTTACTCCCTGTTCTGGTTTAGAAGACAAGTGATAAAATTCTTCTGATACCAGAGCAGCCATTGCAACACTAGTCACAAAAACAAGCTTTCCTCTACCAGTTTTTGCAGAGCAACACTGGCATCCAGTGGCCAGCGAGTAAATACAGCCTTAGTGGCTAAATCCTGCAGAGACTTGTCTTCACGCATGAGAAGATAAGCTGAATCTACAATCTTAAACTAAGTACAATAAAAACATTCAATTTCTCATAGCCACCTATCGATTTCGCTGTTTGGTTATCAAAACCAGCTTTCAGCAGACTTTAAGCAAATTGTTACACTGAATCACTTGCTTACTGTACACTGTACATTTACAAGAGGAAAATATTCAGTCTTGCAGACAAGGAGGGTAGCTTGTGCATTTGAACATTTTTGGTTTTACTCCTTCACCTCTATCATTCCATGCAACTCTTGATATTTTCAACAGTTACTAGTATTAAACTTCCAATGCTTTCCCCATGTCTACCCCATCCCACTCCCAGCTGAAATAACACTAAGGTATGTTCAAGCAGCGTTGCATCAGAGGGCTCCTACACCACTTCCATATATATTAACAACCATAAGACTTTGAAAGCAGCATAAGAACGTTCTAGTTAAACGATTTAAGTATGCAAAAAAATCGCAAACGAGTTATCCAAGCACAATCTGTTTTCTGAAGGAACAAAGAGGAAAGAGAAGCCCAACAGTCAGATGTGCTATGCCAATCCCTTCCTTTGTGAGCTACCAGCTGAAGCTGGTGTTCTTGCAAACCAAACTGAGTGCCAACAGGCTCATCAGCTCAATAGCAGGAACACTTGTGAGCAACTACCCATCTCCAAAGGCAGCTCATAACCAATTTCAGCAGCAGAAGCAACACAATAGATTTCAGTAGCTAAGGTCCCATTCTTATATGGGAACTTAGCCTCCCTCTAGCACTTCCCTGCAATAAGGGACAAAAGGAGTACACCAGGATGATCCAAGCAGAGTGAAGCCTTAGCCAAAGCAGAAACCAAGCAAATGGCTTTTATCCCATCTCAGAGCTCTGGGAGCACTCATCAGATTGAGCGTGGCTCTACCCCTTCCTGTAACTGAGGTACATTGCTTGCACCTGAGCTCCCTGGGTTAGCCATGCCTTCTCACCTGGTGATCAACCATTGGCTCAGGCTGTGACCTTGTGATTCCACTGCACCAAGGAAGCATCACCTTCAGCTTATTCTGAGAATTCAGAACAAATACATATTCATAGATTATATGAACAAATATTCAGAGAAGCCATCACCTTCAGCTTATTTTGTAGAATTCAGAACAAATGCAGGCAGGCCTATCAGCTCCATGTACACTTCTGTATTAGGTGCCACAGCATCTGTATTACCTGCAGTATTCCCCTACCAGAAAATTTTTAAGCACCAGATGACATTCAGCAATGAAGAGCCATCTATAAAAAAGGCTTGTATATAAGGTATGTGAAAGCAGTGCCAAACTGAGAGCACAGAGATGGGCTAACAGTTACATGACGGTAATGGGAGTCAAACACTTGGAAGAATCACTGCCAGCTCTGGGTCCAGTGAACACAAACTTGTTGATTTAATAAAGGTGACAGGAATTCCCAATGACAGTGAGGGTGGTGAGACTTCTTCAGTAACACACAGAGAACCACTATTGACAGCTCCCATGTGTCAGCTCACCAGAACATTAAGGAGCAGTTTTTGAAACAGAGGTTTGAAAAAGCTGAACAAATAATTAATTATACATGTATCTGTTTTCTAACACTTACAGAATTTCAGTTTCAAACTTCTCCTCCACATTCCACCAAAATTTAAAGACAGAAACCCAACAAAAAATAAGTTGCAAAATTTACCAAGATTAGAAGGTAAATGATCTTTATGGTCCATTCTAATTCAAGCCATTCTAAAAATCTTTTAAGTCTGTTTTTCCCCACACATACAGTGCTTTCTTACACATAATTGCTATGTACAGCAGAGTGCATTTAAGGATTTATCTACTTCTATGACACAGAAATCAGAGTTATGCTGTTTCACAGAGGACAGAGATATACACAGAGAAGAACAAGACCAGTAACAGAAAAAACAAACATCAATTATAAATTTAGTATTGACTCTCTCAAGTCTCTTCAATTCAGCTACACACTGGATTCTCAGAGCCTCCTCAATGACCACCTTATTTGATTATACCATTCAAGTCAACAGTATTCATGATAAATCATACTTTCTCAAACGTAAGTCTCAGCCATCAAAGTCAAGCGTTTTTGTTTTTTTTTTTTTAAAGCACAGCACATTTATGTTGCAGGAGCAAAACAACACAATATCTGTAGTACTCCTGATATATCTAAATGGGAAAAAAAGACAATACCCTCAACATTAGTTTAACTTGGGAAAGAAACAGTTCACAAAGTTCCAAATAGAGACATCAGAAATCTATGCTATACTGAATAGTTGGACAAATGGCTTCTCACTAAAAGGCCTTGGACTTTTCGTGTTAACAATTTAATACAGCTCTGTTTGTTACTCTTACTGAATGCCTGACCCACAATGTCTGCTGTTAATTAAGCTTAGGAAATACAACACCAGAACAACAACAAACAGAAGCAGATGATTCTACGTGTGAAAGAAGAACAGAGGCATATGCTCAGGGAGATTTTCTACTGACAGTGACAAGCACCATGCCAGGTCATACTTCAAGCATGCATCAAGTGGCTGCTTTCAAGATAAGCACATCCCCTGTCTTTTTGTCCTGGACCTGAAGACAGTATAAGCACATCATCACATACTTAATACTTTCAGACAGCTTTCCCAGCATGTACTTTAGTAGCAATTTTGCCTGCTCAAAGCTTTCTTTATAAATTTCCTTCATAAATTTTACTTCTAGTGAAGAATCTCTATATGCCTTGCTGCAATCTGATAAGTACCTTGGCTAAATTACCTAATTGTTTGTCAGTGAACCACACACAGCTCCTGCTGGTTTGAGTTTTCAAGAAGACTGACTTCACATTTTCAATTCATTATAATGTCACGGTATATTGATTCAGTCTGCTCCATGGCACACACTTTATTCACAGAAGTTAGAAACTGAAGAAATGGACTGGATCACTTGGTGCAGATTAGGGAAAAACTGTTCCCCATGCTCACAAAATGGTTTATTTATTTTGAGTGTTTTTAATTAAAAAAAAAAAAAAAAACTTTTATCAGCAAGGTACCTAATAAGCTTGACATTTTTCCTAAATCAATGAATCTTCATGACATAGTCATGAGCCTGACATATACCAACAGAATGATCAGCTAGTGGTCATTTAGCCACTTCATTTCTAAGGAAGGACTTCAGAAAGCTGTAATGACAGCCAACAGTAACAAGATGTAGGTGTTCTTCCTAGAAGGGTTAAATTCCCTGCATTTATCTGTTACCTCCTAGAAGCAAATCCATTTGGAAGCATTTCCAATTCTCAAGTTTTAATATATATATTGCCTCTAGAAAAGTCAATTAGAATAGCATGCAATTAATCATCAACTAAAGCAAGAGTTCATAGATAGATGATTGCGACCTCTCTTCTAGTATCCTTCAAGCATCATATCCAAAATAACAGCTTTAAACCTTGACATTACAACAACTAAAGAGCCTATGTCTCTGAATCTTTTCTGGATCCACAGGCAGAGATACATACAACTAGTATATGCTATTGAAATTTTATGGAATAGTAAGCTGCATCAGTAACCCTACAAAACCAAACCATGTCAAGTCAGTGAATCACTAGCACTTTGGGACTGTGCTGCTCTTACTGTAATTTAAATTCTCCCTGCATATTCTTATTCCAGTTGATAGGACAGTGAGTGACATTTCCCAATGATTGTTCTTCAAAGATTATCAAGTACATCTCAGCTTTGATTGTCAACTTACTTAAATTGATGGTATTGTCCAAGCTATGCAGTTGCAGAACATGCAAACAAACAGAATGGTTGGACTTGAACAAGCTGCTTCCTTTATCAACCATCAGTAAGACTGCAGCTGGCTTCTTCCATCTACATTGCAATTCAGCTCCTAAGGTGTGGGACCTCAGGAAGAAAAGAGCAGCAATGAGCATTAGCCTACAGGCAAGGTCAGATTCAATCTCTACTTGCAGCCATTGTTAGAGGAGGAATTTGCCAGCACTGCACAAAACAAAAGCAGCTCAAAGCAGTCAACAAGTTGTATCAGTCTAGCAAATTATACTCTGCTTTGCTGTTTTGGTGCAGTAATGGGAAAGGAGCTAATATCCAGCATATAACTTAGCTGAAAGGTTTCCAATATGCCACCAAGATGCACAGCAGCAAAAGAAATCAGACTGCTTGCTTTTGGGGAGTGGTGCCACCAGATCCCATAACAGAACTTTAATTTTACCTCTAGAGTATGGTTTTCTTTTAAGAATAAAATAACGTTTAGCATAAAAGTAAATATCACATTACAAGTCCAGCTATGTAAAGCATACCCAGTCATATAAATTATGAAGCACCATAGCAGTGTTTCCCTTTAAATAAATGACCTCAACTTGTGACTGGGACTGTAATTAATTTTTTTCTTCCAACAGTTTCAAAAATATATCCAGAGCTCAGCTCCCTCTGTGTAGTCTCAAACACAATTAGTAGAATTCTTACTTTAATTAAAGTTTTTCCTTCTTTTCTTGTATTATTATTATTGCTCCCTGCCAGCTATTTGACTGTTGTGAAAGTCAGTTTTATGTAGACTGGCAGGGTCTCCTCCTTCAAACCATCAGAATAGATTGCAGATGCATGCCTTCTAGAACTCACAAGATCTCATACCCAAGAAGGGAAAAAGGTTTTCCAACATAAGATTTGCAATTTTTTCCACATGCTGACTTCAGAAAACAGCTTGCAAACAGTTCAGTGGACTCAGTAGGGGCCTACTTTTGGTCCAGGAAAGCCAAGGCACAAGATCTGCTAGCTAGGTGGTACAGCACACTACCACATTTACTCTTCTACCTGTACACAAATGCTGTATCACAAATGCTGTATCACCTCAGGAAAAGCATGTACTCAGAGTATGAAAGCTAAGCTTTTTGTTTGTTTGTTTTGGTTGCTTGTTTTTAAAGGAATAGCCACAACTTGTAGATCTGCAATGGCAGCTGCTGGCCACATAGTGACTAATTAAGCATGCTTTCATTAATGCAGCTCATAGCTGGTAAGTCAGAACAACCTTTACAATTTCTTGTGGGTGCAATAGGCACTTCTTTTCACACATTCAGAAAATAAGATCTCTTCATTCTACATTATATTTTGGTAGCCTGGCCCAAGTTCATCCTGCTCAAGGCAGGACGTTGGAGCAGTTGACCTCCAGAGGTCCTTGTCAAGGGAAGTAGATTTCTCCATGCAGAATCACAGAACAAATCTATATTTTTAGTATACCTTTTGTTACAAAAAAAAAAAAAAAAGTATTTATTTGCCATATTGGTGCTAATCTGCAGATAATAAAATGACTGCCTGCTTCTAAACTTCTCTGGCATCATATCTGGAGTAGACTGAACATAGTTTAGATTTATCTAGACTACATCAAGTGCATCTTACAAGATACGCTTGTGATATATTTAGTCTAGCTACTTCCACTACAGTTTATTTGATAGTTTCAGCAATACTGAGTTCAAGCTGGACTACATCACCTCATGCTGGATGAAAATTCAGTAATGAATAGGAGCAAAGTGATCCCACTGTATGCTTATGAAACCTAGCGAGTGTTTATAGACAGCAAGTAGATTATATTTCTGTTTAAAGATAGTGTTTAATTTCCCAGTTTTACTTTTCATAGCATAGCATGTCCCACTGGCTCATCCACACAAATACAGAGAGGTATTTCTCTACATAGAACATTCTGGCTGCCAGATCTCCTCTTTACAGAGGCACAGTCCTGCTGGACGCATGTTTGTAGGTAAACCACACAAGTGGGAAAGAATTATAGCAAGAAGTTGCGAGAACAGAGCTTTATAGCTCCAAGTGGTTTTGGTGTTTTATGATACACATTAACATATTGGCTTTTTCACTACTTTTTCTTTTATCATAGAGGGGAAGGCAAAAAAAAGTAAGATTTTTCTTAGTGGTTATATGATCAAAACAAAGTTATAGTAATGAAAAGCTGTCAAGAAGTCAAAAGCATGTGTTTTTATTACGAAAACTACAATATGGAAAATATGTAGTTTCCTGTTCATTGGTTCCTGCCACAGGCTACAGAAAGCTCAGTTCTCCTAATCAGCACCCATGAAGCCCATTCCATAGCTATCTCAGTGACTAAGAATCATAGAATCATTAAAGTTGAAAAAAGACCTCTAAGATCATCCAGTTTCACCACTAACCTATCACCACCATGCCCACCAAGCTGTGTCAGTAAATGCCATATCTACATGTTCCTTGAGTGCCTCCAAGGATGATGACTCCACAACATCACTGGGCAGCCTGTAATGTATTAATCTCCTTTGATAATCGTACATGCTACTGATATTTGTAATTCTAGTACAGGAAAATTATACTCTCTTCTTTGGTGATAGTGATGTTAAAGACCCCTGCTCTGTAGTAAGCCAATGAAGTAGACTTGAAATTTAATTGGACAAAAATAAAATAATTGGACTTTCATAGGTAGAACATGGAATCATCTTGGATTGGAATAACAAAAGGAGCTGGCACAAAGGGAGAATCTTTGTGATTTCCTACTGGATAGGCTGTCCCTGCGAAGAGTCATTAACAAGTACTTCTACTAGAAAGTATTTGTATTAGTCAGAATGCATTGGCAGCGGTTGAGCAGAGGGAATTCTTATTCTATCTCTGTCACCTGAAGAAAAATTTGATATTAAATAAAACATGAAGCTAGCAATAGAATGTGTTACATTCCCTGAAAATAAGTACATTGAAGTTCTTTTGGAAAAATATAGAAATCACAGAGAACCCAGCCTCCATCTTTCCAAATATGAATTCAAGCACCCAAATGAGTATTCTGAACTGCTACAATGAGTCAGAATAAAAATCCTCTGACTCATCTGTTTTCACATCGTGGGTGTCAGCATGTCAAAGTCCTAACTTTCTAAACTTTCTAAACTGAAGTTAGTTTAGAGAGCAACAGAAAATGTAAGCCTTGTCTCGGAAGACTCTCCTCCCAGACATCTCATCAGCAGAAGCTCCACAGATTTCTTCTGTAGTTATGCTTTTAAGCCCAACTTAATCTTGGGTGATAATAAGTGGGTTACCTCTTCTGTTCTTCCACCACTTGGACTTATGTTGTAGGACTAAGACAACTTCATTCACAGTAATGCTGCCTAATTCTTATTTTAATACATTTTTATTATTACTAACTTCAAGAACATTTTATCTACACAAAGCCCAGTTCACCACTCCAGTTCCTATATTTGAAAGTACGCTGGAGCCTACAGAGAATTGCTTTTCACCTGGAAAGCTCAGGGGCTGACACTGAGGAGACAGGAAAACAGGTTTCACTGGGGCTGTCTGTATTGTCTCACTGCTAATTTTACTGTTACAAAGTCGTGCTGGCTCAGGTGCAAAGGCATGATGTTAACAGGCATGGACAGAGCTTCAGTCTCTCCGCCCCGCTTGCCTTCAAATTACTACTGATGGAAGCTGGGTGGAGAAAGCTAAAGTTGTAACCAACCAATATCATCAAGCCTTACAAATCATAATATCTAAGATTAGTAATCTTTTCCATATTATGGCCTTAAAGCTGGCCAACAGTTCCACAGATCATTTTTCACTTGCTCAAAACAGGTGTCATTACTTGTTGCTGGAACTGTTACAGCAGGTTGGGTGGCCTAGTTGGTATTGCAAATCAGCAAATTGGGATTTTTTTTTAATTTTATTAATGCACACCTCGTTTGGTTCCTGAACAAGGGACAACCTTTTCTCCATTGCTCCAATTCAACTTTATGTCAACAACATAATGAAAGAGCCATTGACCTTCAAGCTATCTTGCCAAGCACTCAGTGTGCTAGAAGTTACTTCTGAAATTCAAATAAGATGTGAACATCTGTTCTGACAGCATAAGTCCAGTTCAGAGCATCTAAACTTTACTTCAGGCAGATAGTTTCTGTGCAGACTTTCTCTCTTCAAACAAAAGATTTACAGAAATACTTCAGGTGACAGCTCTAAGACTAAATATAGCGAAGTTTCCTACTCTTCAGAGTAGGAAGTGTGGTAGAATACATTGAAAAACAAAAGCATACCGAGTTCTGAACCACATTAGCCTTCCCAACAATAGAATCTGAAATGCTGACATATTACACAGGAGCGTTAAGTCTAAAATGCATAGAGAGAATGCTTGGATAATAGGAAAGTAGCATATTACCAGGTGAACAAAGAAGAACATGAGGGAGAAAATTACATTTAAAAAAAGGAAAGATACATTTCAGAGAAATGTAGGCACTGCCTTTTGGGACTTCTCAAACATTCACAGAATCTTCAGTAAGGCATATAATTAGTTTCCTTCAAATTATTGTAGTTTTGAAAAGAAGAGGAATGACCACTGGAGGAAACAATAAATTATAGAACATTCTTATTTCAAGTTCCTGATGTTTCTATTTTAAGTTTTGTTCAGCTCAGTCACTAAGCACAAATCCTTACAACAGACTAAGATAATAGCCTGCATTGATTTACGTCTACCCAAGACACTTATTATGGTATTAGTCCCAGACACGTGCTCATTAATCAGATGCCCTAGGTAAACAGCATCTGATCAGATACAGTATTTGAAACACCCATACTGAGCCTTCCACAGGAGACTTAGTCACAAAAAAAAAAATAAATAAAATAACAGCAGAACAAAAGCTGGATGAAAAGCAAAGAGCTGAATTTGACAGTGAAGTCTTGTCATACCAACATATGTTTTTATGCTATTGTAGCAAAACTACCATGAATGCAAAGCAGGGAAAAAAACTTACATTTCTACATCATAGAACACTTGTCTATCATCAAATTGAGTAAAAGAAAGTTCATCAGTCAGTTTTGGTTGTTTATATTATGAAAAAAAAAAAACAACAAGCCATGTGGACAACTCCACAAGTACAGAATGATTAAGTCTCTTTAGAAGACTAGATCTGTTTGTTTGGCAAGAAAAGAACAATTACCTCTTCACAAAAGACACTGTGCTAGTGCTGTTCTTCCTCAGTTGTTTCCACTGTTAGAAATCAGATCACATGTATAGATATAAAGTATATATTTGAACAATTAAAAAATATAATATCACTGAGGAAGTCCTTTTACCAGTCTTAAACAGATGAAATAAGTAGGGCAATTAACTATACAATAATCATGATGCTCCAGAGAGCAAAGGGATAAGACCTCAATCTGCTAACCCATATACTTACTGTGCAGTCATTCCTGAGCAGTCCAACACACCCTCCCTGCAAAATAATTCTACAGTCAAAATTATTTTAGAACAATTAATTGCATGATATATGAGATGGTTTTCTAATCTTAATGAGAATCTCAGTTTCTTCAAGGAGTTTGTCTCAAAAATATTTTCTGAAGAAAATATTATTTTAAAGGAGGTCTAATGGACACCAGTAGCCTTTAATAATTGGCAGGAAAAAAAAAATTGTTAACAAGGTTCGGAGGTATGCATCTGTGGAATAAAACAAACTAAGACTTGTGGCCAGGAACTCCTGGCAACAGAACTGCTGAGACTATTAATTATAAATTTTATTTTTATTGGCAAAAGCTATAAAATGTTCAAATATATGGTGCTCTTTGATATCACGGGGAGCAAAGTGAATGATGCCAACTTCAACTCTGTCCAGTCTAAAATTATGTTTCAGAAGAAAGAAAAGCACTTATCCACAGATAATGCAGGGACTGCATTCAGTTTGAGACTGATCATTGAAAAAGTTCACTAGTATTACGAATTCAGGTATACAAACTGGAAGGCTAGTATTAGTTTCCACCACTTCTCCTTTCAAGTTCTAATATTTTTCAATGTTGAACTACTTCTAGATTTTCAGCCAAAAGTATCAAAACCCAGTGGTTTCAAGATGACTGCTTCTACATTTCCACTGCATACTTTTGAGAAATAGCATAGAGTATATAAGATATATATATTTATTATGTACAAATGACAATGATTATATATATTTTTTAATAAAACATCTCAATCATTCCCACCCTTTGTTATCACGACAGCCATGAATGTTGGAATAGAGCAAGGCTGAAAATAAGTCTTTGGTAATGCACATGGCATTACCCCTACCTTCAGTTACCTTCTGCAAGAAATGCTTATGTGCAGTGCAGTATAAACTGGCTATTGGATAAGTGCCAGTAAAACTAAGAAGAGGTGTGTGTGAGTTGGAAGACTGGGAGGGAAATGGAAAAGAAGGTGAGATCTCAAATGGAGACAAAGAAACCATCTCGTCAGCTATGAGAACCCACTGCTAACTCCTTACAGATTTTTTCCAGAGACAGCTTATTTTGAATCACTGGCATCATTAGAACTTTTCTTTCACCATTCCTGTTCCTTTCCCTTTTACACCATTTTTACCAGCAACCTTACTAGAGATTTTTTTTTTTTAAATAAGATAATATCCTGACCCAACCTCTAATCTGAGGTCCTTTTCCTCAACAAAAATATGCAAGGAAGCATGGGTTTCTATAATTTGCCTCCAGTTATGTTTGAAGCCAACAAATATAGAATCTATGCTATAGAAAAAAAAATACCTTTCCAAATTTTACTTTCGGAATGTGAAACATCACTTCAAAATTCAGCCAGTGTCATAAATTTTGGAAGCAGCAGGCCAATTTTCTCCATCAACACTGAACTTAGGAGCCGTAAGCAACATTAACAGAATCAAAAACAGAACTGAAACCAATGTACTGAGCAGACACTTTTCCTGAGGCACTAGCATTCATACATTAAAACCAGAAAGCGCTGGTCTTTTAAACAAAGTATGGGATATAGACTGTATCTAGGAAATTAGAAAAGCCCTGTCTTTCAGACAGGCATCCACTCTTGAATAGACAGATCTGTCCGTACAGAAGCCACTGCAATCCTTCCACAATCTCTTCCAACAGTTCATTTCTTCTACTATTGAATAAAGCCTTTCGGTCTGCAGTAGCACGGCTTCTGTTTTCAGTTGCTGCATCCTAACATATCTTTTTATATTATGAAACATCAATTATGGAATACCTTTCCATAATGTATTTGCTTCTTAACTAGTATGCCACCTTTAACTCTTTTTAGGAGCCCATGAGACTGAAGATTCCCCAAGACTTCCAATGAACTGAGATGTGCATTTTGATTGCTTTCAGCACAGCAGGTCACTGCATCCCACCAGTCACTGTGCAAGGGCCAACCAGAACAGCATACAACTTCCTGCTCTCTGTGGGCTTTTATCAGCATTCACCAGCTGATAATTATCAGGATCTAATTCATCAAAAAATTAAACAACACAAACCTCTCTCCTTTCTCCCTGACAAACACAAACCAATCTGCTAACTGAAGAAAGTGATGGTCACCTATCCCTCCATGAAGGGCTGGCAGTGACTGCAGCCATTCTGCACTAAGAGATGTATGATCATTAAAACTGTAGTAAAAAATTCTCGATGCTATCACAGGTCAGAAAACAATCCTTAAGCTGCAGCTACACCAAGACAAGTCAGAAATAAACCTCTTAGTGGATTTGAATGCAATTTGACTTCCTGTCATTTAATTCCTTTAGGAAAAAGAAAATACTACATCAAACCAAGAAATGAGGAAAATATACTGCTTGAAAATGAATACACATTATCAACTTAGCAGGCTCTACCTTCATATTCCTACTGGCTTCCATTCCACTGATATTTTTAACTCTCATTAAATACAGCTGTTCTAGTAAGACCCTGTTAAAGTTTGCAGTCAGCCATGGCACTACTCTGAACACAGCTGGCTATAGGCTTTTAATTACCTGGGGGTGTTCTGCTGAGGAAGATTCAAAAGGTTAAAAAGCTATTTTCTAAATCCAGAAACTTCAAATGAAAATTTCTATGATGCAACAGAGAAAGCCTGGATGAGGGAACTTTCTAGACTGATACAGAATGAAGTAACTAGGAGAAGGGAAGTAGAATGTGGGAATTCAAATAAGCCTGTGATGTAGCTAAAAAGAAAAGAATAGACAAACCACCTCTAAAAGACTTCCATGCACCTGGAGAGGATTACATGAAGCTTGTTGTAGCTCAGAAAGCCACATCATTTCTCTACCAAGGCAACAAACAGATGCCTAAATGAGGAGTTACGCTCACAGTACTGTCTCGTTGTACTATGACATTTTCTTTTAAAACAGCACCAAAAAAGATATTAGGGTAAAATACTCAGTGCCCAGCTTGTACCAGGAAGCTGTCTGCACCAGCCAAGTAAGTGTGCTACTTCTTCAGTTTCAAGAGAAAGTGAGGAACTTCCCGCTTAGCAACTGTTTTCTTCCCAAATACAAAGTTGAAAGTCACAGTTGTGTGCTCCTGTTGGTTCTGCTGTGTTGGCTGCCCTACTGCTATTACCACTGGTGTTTTTTTCAATTTAGATCAGTCAGAATATTGCTTTTGCATGGAGCCAATAACTGTGCACATCTTCTATGCTTTCTTTCCTTGATTTTTCTACAGTTGCTGTTTCGGGAGAAACAAGATTCCCTTTACTACAACATGTGGACCTCAATTTTTCTTGCCTAAAAAATTTTTTTTTTTTCTATCAGATACCTCATAAGAATCTCAGTATAGTGCCCATTATTGCCTTCCTCCCATTTCTATAAAGTCATTCTCACTGGAGAAAGCATAGCTGAAAAGCAGTAGAACAGCAGGCTTTACAGGTGGCATTGCTCAAACCTAACTGTGAACACAGCTTCTACTACTATCATCTGTCAGTGGTTTACAGGCTGATTTGGCCCAGTTCCATGACTAATGGATGGGGGGAACCAGGGACCCACACCCCAGGAAAGGGGAAAAGGGAAAGGACAGGGAGATGGGCCTAAAAACAAAACAGCAGCAACCATCTGAGGAGGAGAGCTAATTTACTAAATAACATATAGGAATGCAAGTTAACACAATGCAGTACAATACAGTTGGAATTGAAGCTAATAAATCAAAATGAGAGAGTTTCGAAAAACTGAAGGCCTTACTCTAAAGCTAAAGGGGTGATGGTGATGGAGCACGCCATCGCAGAGACAAGCAGAAAAAAGAAGAAAGGGACATCTCATGACTTGCTAACAGATTTTATCTTTCCCTCTAAATGGAAAATGGAAACAGAAAGTCTTCTTGGGTATGTAGCTCTTCTCTCTGAGAACCAGGTACCAGGTAATATGGACAATCCATGGAACTGGAGCATTAACTCTTTAACTCCCACTGCACTAGATGACATTATGATGTGGAATACTGATAACAAAAATCATAAAACCATGACATTGTCATAATAGCTCTTCTCTTGTTTCTAAGGAGAAAGTGGAAGTACTGAAAGGAAGATGGAGCAAGAAAACTGAACAGGTTTTGCAAACCAAGTGCTCACTATTTCCTACATACCAAACTTTCATCCCAAGATTCAGTAGTAACACTCTCATTGACAGAAAGATTGATACATTTAGTTCTACATACGATATAGACATAACATCTAGGCGTGACTATACTGAGAAAACTACAATTGTGAGGGGTAGAGTATGCTAAATTGCAAGCTTGGATGAGGAATACTCATCCAACATCAGAAACAATAAAAGTAAATAAATATTTTTCTTTCTGTGGAAGAAGCTTTTTTGAATCATACAACACCGCCAGGCCTAAGAAATGTCCTGTCTTATCAAAACTCAATTTTGCAAACATTCAGGTAAGATGGATTCACAGTGGGGAACTATTATTTCATCTCTATTTGCCCGTTTAGAAACTCCACACTCATTACGGCATCAAGCATTTTTTATTTTTTGTGATTGCTAAGAAAAACAAAACAAAGACCTAACCTTAACCCAAAGTCCTGAACAAGACACTGTTATTATGAGCAAGATATTCTATATTTGTGCTATTTACTCCTCTTCTCCTTGTACACAACTTCAAAGAGACATCTTTGTTACATCTCAGTGAAAATAAGCTCTCATCTAGTTGAATAACTTACAAATAGCAGCGACATAAAAGAAGACAAGAAAGCTGTCAGAAAACAATAAAACTGGGGCAGCTCCATGAGGGAGGACAAACGGAGTGACCACAGCAGAGACGGGGTGGTGCCTTCATCTGACTGCCTGTTAGGACACAATCTTTAAGCATATGAGCTGGGGCTGATAGCAAGGTCTACTTAAAATCCCAGGTGCACTGAGGTGATGACCCAGGTTTAAAGTCTACGCAGGCAGCTAATTAGGAGTAGAATCACAGAATATCCTGAGTTGGGACTCAATTATCCTTAACTCCAATTTCTGGTTCCACACAAGAACACAAGAAAAAAAAAACATATTTCTTAAAGCATTGTCCAAATGTTTCCTGAACTCCAGCAAGCTTGGTGCTGTGACCACTTCCCACTTCCTTAGTATGGATTTGAGTCCTGCATCCAAGTGACTGAACATAAAACATTTTGAGCATTAAAGAGAACTGACCCTAAAATGGAGTGCTGTAGAACTTCACTAGTGACTGGCCACCAGTCTGAAGTAACTTCATTTACCATAACCTTTTTAGCCTGACCCACAAACCAACTGTTCCCCCATCACATTATGTTTTCTGTCTAGCTGCATGCTGGACATTTTTTCCAGAAGAGTACGATGAGAAACAGCACTGAAAGTTTTGCTGGAATCCAAAATGATTTCATCAGTTCCTTTATCTTGGTCAACTAGATGAGTAACCTTGTTACAGAAGAGCACTAAGTTCATCAAACAGGACTTTCTCCTTCTAAACCAGTGTTGGCTGTGATCAATGACTATACTGACTTTCAGGAGTTTTTCTTGAAACTCCCAGAATAACCTCTCTAATTTTATCAGGCACTGAAGTGAGATTGACAGGCCTCTTATTACTAGGATATTCTTTCTCACCCTCCACAAAAACTGGGACAATTTTTGCTAGCTTCTAATCAGTTGGGACCAAAGTCCATTGAAAACTAGTTGAAAGTAGTCTCACAAGGACATCAGCCAACTCTTTGATGGGATGAAGCCCATCAGGCCCCATAGAGTTCTATTCATCCAGCTGGAGTAGAAAATCCTGCACCAGTTTGGGGTTGGCTGTGAGTTTATTATTATTGCGTTCATGGTCCTCCAGCTGGGGTCACTTGTGATACCACAGCCTGTATTAAAGTTTGAAGTGAAGAAGTCACTAAACATCTCTGCTTTGTCTATGTTCCTGTTAGTGAGTCAGTTATCCTCATCAAGTAGCAGACCAATGTTATCTCTGGTCCTCCTTTTGCTGTTAATATATTATTAAAAGTCCTTTTTCATTGTCACTTACAGTAATAGCCAGTTGCAACTCTAACAGAACTTTGGCTGCATGAATCTTCTCCCTGCAATGGCTAACAGCACCTCTGTAGTCCTCTTGTGTTGCTCAACCTCCTTTCCAGTGGCCTGACTTTCTTTTTCTGCCAAAGCTCCAGAAGATTCCAAGTCAGCCATGCCTATCTTCTGGCCTTCCTGCATGACTTCCAACATTTTGGAATTGCCTACTGTCGTGCTCTTAAGAGATGAGCTTAAAAAGTGACCATCGCTAATGGTCCCAACATCTTTAGAAACAGCTTCTACAGGGACCTTTCTAAGTAGTTCTCTGAGATAGATTCATAGATACATTAGGTTGGAAAGGACCTACAAGATCATCTAGTCCAACCATCCTCCTATCACCATCCCTACCCACTAAGCTACTACATCAAATCCCTTAGCACCTCATCTAAACGCTTCTTGAACAGCGCTAGGGATGGTGCTTCAATCAAATATTCTTCTCTCCCCATATCCAGTGTTGCAGTCTTGGTAGCAGCTTTCCTCCTGTTACCAAAGATTTTAAACCCAGCTACTTCAAGACAGCCACCAACTGTCACTTCCTATTAGTACAAGGTAGGGACTGAGACAAGGCTACAATGTAGGTCCAGAGATGGACTTCAGAACAGACTGCGCTGTGAACTTACAGAACAGTTCAGAAAATGAATGCCTGGGTCTAAGACTAAAAAGAGTCCCTGTAACATACACAAAACAAAAAGGTTCACTGACAGTTTTATCTTCATTCTGCACTCACTGACATTAACCACATAGAACCCTCTGATTCCAGTATCTACTGATGAACAACATGCATGCTCATACATGACGCTGAACCTAGCATGAGCTGGCTATTCCTTAAAAGAGAAAATGATTTACTTGATTACAAAGTGTTCGTCAATTTGAGCAAGAACATACTACACATTTGTAGTAAGAATTGAAAATGTGTGTGATAGATTGCCTTGGGCAAACATTTTTGTCCAGACTTAAAATTTTGACACCAGAGTTTTAAAAAGAGGTCCTGACAAAGAAACCATGCAGCAAAACTGGCCTAAGCAGGGATTTATATGGTGATGAGACCACACTTGCTGGGTTTTCTAGAGTGCTTGACAATAATTCTCCTCCCTTTCTGAGTCTGGCACTCATGGGGACCCTGTGGTGGGTCCAAAGAAATGGTCTCACATTGAGACCTCTAGTAGTTTACAATGAAAAAATGTCTTCAGCCTGGAGAGTATCCAAAGATAACTGCATAGCCAGTAATATTTTATTTCCTTTATGCGCTCTTGGAACTTCTGCATTAGACTTTGGCAAGGTAACAACACACTTAATTTTGCAACATGCAGTCAAAAACTGCACTATTAAAAAAAATTATGAACAGTTTACAGGTTATGACTATTGTGCCCTACAGTCATCAAATGTTTTAGTTTTATCCCAACACTGAAAGCCAAGCCAGATAACCAAGCAAACACTTAGACTGAGGAAAGAAGAAAGGGATATTTAATTCAAAACTGAAGCCTAGTCACATTTGTGAAATATATACTGAACTGGACAAATAGAGTGGTTTGGTTTTTCATTTATTGGGCACATGCTTCCTATTATGCCCTTATAAGGTACAATTATTTCTGTAGAAGGGGTATTAAGTGAACCTAAAGTTATCATGGTACTACTTGATAAGGTGTACTTGATCAAAATCAGTAAAGCATATTTTCTAGTTATTTAAAATGTAACTGATATAATACAAAACGTAAGTCTAACGCATCCTGTCTATGCCAAGGAGGAAGAGCATCTCCATCAACCTTTCCCTTTAATACAAGGCTGACAGCTGAAGTCAGCTCCTGTCTCACTAAGCACAGAAATCATATTGCCATCGTGTGGTAGTCTAGAGACAGTACAAAATCGGGCAGCTCTCCACCACTCAATTTCAAAATAGGCATTTCAGTGACAACAAACTATTATGTTATTTCAAGATAACTTTGAGGCAGCCCTCCAACAGATACACCTTAGTCATTCCCAAATATCACAAATTTTGATTTTACTGAACGTAGGAGGAGACAGTCGAAAGGCATCTTAAGTCTGTCTTCATGAAGATTGCTTCCATCTCTCACTAGTTAAATGAGATGCAAAACCAGGAAAGCCATTAAACCTGAGTCCACCTTAGTCATTTCCATTATTCACCTTAATTGTTGCTAATTATTTGTCTGTGTCCTTGTAAGCAGCAGCCTGAATTTCCTCTGTCTGTTCCTTCCTGTCACATTTGTACACTCGGGCCATCCTACTCAGAGGAGAAAGTGCAGCATGCCTTGTTTCCCAGTCTATAGCACAAAAATAAATAATTGTCCCTGCCATGACTCCTCACCATCCCCAGGAAGGATCTGTTGGTCTTATCACATTATCATAATTACAAAGACAGAAAATTAAACAATTTGGATTCCTAACTCCCTCAGTGTCTGAGTAAGCGACTAAACAAGCATTTGTGAAAACAGGTTGAAAGACAGGATCACATTATAGCACAGTCTGCAATATAAGCTACGCTCACATTTAGTGATACATATGCTTGCAATTACAATCATACATACAAAATCAGCTATGCATTTCATTACCAATATTTATGTCCTGTAAAATAGAAGGTAAGCTCCAGTTGTGATATAATGGAAGTTATATAAATATGCAATATATAATGTAAATTATGGAGTTGCCAAGTATGAATACAATCAATGGCGAAGACTTGTTTATAGCTCACAAAGTTCTGTTTAAGATAAATTATGGATGGCAGTTATATGGCAACCATTTCAGCCTTCAATTTTTAAATCACTTTATCTTTACCCTAAGGAAACAGTCGTCATTTTTACAATGCTATTACCTCCTCACTGTAGAGTATTCAAACTTCAGCAATATTTTGTAGCAGTCGTTTCTCACATCTTTTGCAAAAGAACTTCCTTACAGTATATTTGGAAGAATATTTGTGCCTCTTAAGAAATAGTTAAAAGATGTCTAGGACTTACAGATAAACAAAATAATCTTGTTGTTCTTATATTAAAACATTTCAGAAAAGCAGTTCTTCCACTGTTAAAAATATTTCTAGGAAAGTCATAAGACAAAACTGAGGTCTTTTTTTTTTGTTTGTTTGTTTGCTATTTAAAAAAGCTCTTTCCTAAAGCTCTTCCTAAACTTCCTTGACTGGTAGCTTTTTCACCATAGTAATATATGCATTAAGACAACAGTGCATGCAAAGTTGCAAATAAAACCATCCTTACAATTCTCAGATTTCAGTAGCCAACTGCAGTTCTCACTACATTAGGAATAACGTAAGATAAAGGAGAAAAAATACTATTTAAAAATAAATAAATGTAGACTTAATTAGCACAATAAGCTCCTATTAGTGAAGCAGACTTCCAAGCCTACATTCACTAACATAATTAAAGCTAATTCCTTTCATTTCTGAATTTCTTTCCTAATGTCTTTTACTCTTACAATGTACTTTGCAGGATGAAAAAATCTGAGTACAGATCTGAAGTTAAATAAGCATAAAATGGTTGGAAGTATGTAACAGCACATCAACAAACACCTTCAAAATCCTACCCATAGTATCTATAGATAGCAACTTAATATAAATATAGATTTTTTGTTGGAAATAATTTTATTTGAATAGAAAGTTCTGCAAAAGAACAACATACAAAGCAATCTATAAAAGCAGAAAAGCTTACAGCTAAATAGCACAAAAAATGATGCTTTTCTCACATATTTACTGTTTTAAAAATATACTATTTCCTATCTAGATGAAAGTGCAAGTAAATAAACGTATTCAGAGGTGTATTAAACTCAATATTTTTGACAGGACTTTTTATTTATTTTTATTTCCTTGGAAATTCTTCTGCATCCTACATCAGAGTACTCTCCTAGATTTTTCCCAGAAGAATGTATTAAACTGCTTTGTTTTTTCTACCCATATTAGTAAGCTGAGGCCCTTTAAAAGCAAGTGAGATTGAAATAAAACTAAATAGTAGGTCCAATTTCTACAACAAACTTCAGACTTGAGACAGACATGAAAATTACATCTTGTCTTTATAAGGCACTCTCATTCCAGTTGTCAGAGATTTAAACAAGTGTTAAGCAAACTGAAACATATTTATTAGTATTAGATCTTTTCTTTACATTTTTACTTTTTGATTTAATGTCTGCACCTGCTAGACACATTTGTTGTAATATTCCAGAAAGGAAGGTATAGCAAACTACAGAACATCCTGCAAATATCCCCTTTGCTTATAAATTTCCTCAATTTTCTTGAAGGGGTGAGGAAAAAAAAAGTGAAACACATAGGCTGTTCAGCATTATGAAATCTACTCATTAAGAGCTAGATGTACTTACCAACACCAGCTCACAGACCAGGTTCACCTACTCTAATTCTGTAGGAATAAAAAGAGAGGAAGCAACTGAGAGACTTCTGATCCTATTTCACCTTCTTTGTTGCACTGGCAAAATGACTTTGCTGGTCTCTCTCTCATTGAGCAAAATATGTCTTAAGATAGAGTCCTGAGGAACTCGTTATCAATGATCTCACTTGTTACCTTTGCCAGTGGTATTGTAGCACACGCGCCCACATACCTCCATCATCACTACATCTGTAAGTCCTGCTCCACAACTTCAAATATAAATGCTTCTTTATAAGAAAACGAAGTTTCTTTCTAACAGTGTCTGACAACATAACTTCTTTCTGCATCACAAAGAAATTTCTTGCTCTTTAAAGAAAGAAGAAAACTTCTTCCCAACACAAAAACAATATAGAAAACATAGATCAATAAAACCTGGGTTTTAAGACCTCATCTGTACTGCGCCAAAAATCCAGACTGGATGTTCCAAGTTCATATTATGAACATAGTTGTAGACTTGATTCCATTTCATGTTTCAGAACCTGCAAATTGTGTCATCCTAAGTGCGAGGTCATTAAAGCATTACCATTTTGTTAGAGAGGTGAGGTAACTGGATACACCTCCGCCTCCTCCACAGATGGGTCACTGACTGAAAAAATGTGATTCTAACACAAATTAGATCCTTTTGCTGGATGACTACTGGTTTAGTATTAATCCAACTTCAACCACTTTATCAACATAAGAAGCAGTAATCCATACACAGCATCACAATAATGGAAAAAAAAAAAAGCATCACAGATATGAAAGGATTATTTTCTTTATGTTTCTATAAGGCAGTCTGTATATAGTTTAAAGCATTCCAGAAAGACATTAAGAACCAGCCGCTTTTGCCAAGATAATGGGTTGAACACAGACTTATTTAGAGTTATGAATCCCACCATTTGCTCACAAAAGAGGCTCCTTCTTGATTCCACCTCTTTCGCATCTGCTAATACTTAACAGTATTTAATTTCACTTCTAGTCTCAAAAATAGCAGCAGCCAATGTTTCCATGTTTAATACACAAATCAAAAAACATTCAGTGTTGTTAACATTTAGTCAGGGTTACCTCCCAAAAAATCTCAGTAATTACTCTTGATAGGTAGAATTTTGAGTGCTCAACTGGAATCAGGGTTGCTTGTGCTTGATACTGTACCAGCAGAGCCAAGACTCCTGTAGTGCTCATGCTTCCCAGAACCCAACTTTTAAATCTGCATGCCAGGCCAAAAGTGCAGAAATAAATGGAGCAGATGATGTGAATACTAACATAATTGCTAAACGGTCCCAGAGATGTAAACAACTTACAGAGGATAATCAATTCTGAATACCATAAGACTTGAAAGGTTGCTTCTATCAGATATTATGGTTTATGCCCTGAAAAAATTGAAGGGCTAAAAGAAAAACAACAGTGGATGCTGCTGAGGCAAAAAGCAGTGAGATAATTAGGGACAGCAACAGACAACTGTATTTATTTCTCTCATTTCTTGCCAAGCCACATTGCTATATAGCCCTTGCTTCTTTTCAAGAATACCACCATCCCCGGAAGAGGTAACAAAGTCATCCATCAATTACCTTCTCTATCTAGTATCTAATTTCAGAACCAGGTATCTTCTCTTATCCATATAGGAACAGTAAGCTCTCCTCCAAACCACATTTTCAATGAGAAGACTCTGGAGCCAAATACTTCTGTCTATAACCGCAGACATTCTCCTCATTTAATTTAATTCCAACTCAGGAGATTCCAGTTGGATGTCTAGACAACTACCAGCAATTTAACTAAACAGCTTTCTCATAATTACATTAGAAAAAGTGCATGGCTTTCTGAGATGGCTTAATTATGTGTTAAAAGAGCTGTAAAATAAACTTTCCTAAAGAAAATACTTGGCACGGTTTGTTTTCAACTACTGGTCTGGTGACACATCGTCATCTTTTTGCCACAAGTACCACAACAGAATGCACAGCTCCCCCCACTAACCACATTCAGGGTGCAAATCTTTTCCTAAATGATGTATATAGGGCACAGTAGCTTGAAACAATAACAAAAATTAGGATGTTCAGGGAAAAACAAGCAAACAAACAAACGAACAAAAAAAACATAAGAAAGCCTGCTATGATTCACAAATAAATTGAACATTCCAGAGAAGTTTCAAGCGTCAGGCAGCAGCAAGTACTAAAGTTTTTTGTTAGAGATATTTTCTTCCCTCCTTAAACATATGCAGCTTCTGAGAGATGTACATCAAGGTAGGTCAGGGAATAAATGTTTCTCAAAATTTTTTTAAGAAGTTTGAGTTAAAAATATTTTTTTTCAGCCAGTTTCTCTCCTTATTCAAAATACTGTTGTGGAAAGAGTGCAATAAATTTATTTTGTCAACTAAAATGTAAAGTGTTTTTCAGTTAAATAATAAATATATATTAAAAAAAAAAACTCATACAAAACTTCCATCTCAGACACTCCAGTGGCCAGTAACAAAGGAGAGAAACCAACCTATGGTTTAAGGTCTGGGTTCTGCTGGAAGATTTTGTGCAAGTTAGATGGGTCTTTTTCCATTTTCATCATTAAACCTCACCTGTAATCAAGCTGCCTTGGAAAGCACACAAAGAACTTTCCATATAAAGGAAATGTACACAATATATATACACCATCTAGGGGGGTTTGCTGTGAAGGAAGTTGCAGAAAGACTGCCAAGGTTTGTGCTATTACTCTCTGCTGTTCTACCAACTATGCATCCAAGGATACTGCTAGGGATGACCACGGAAGCAGCACGTGTGACTAGGTGGCTCTGGCAGCGATGACCAGCCACTCAGCATTCAGGTGATGTTATTTTTATTCCAATAAGAGACCCAGAGGGCATAAAGAAATAGCAGACAGATTGTGCAGTTCAAGAACTAGTTGCACAGCTAGTGCTTGTAACAGTTTTCTTATGACCATAGGATCCTTTCTGAGGCTTGAGAATTTCTTGGAATAGGTAGTATCCACCTAAGTGAGGCAAAAACATCTCTGCCAACTACTTGGCCAAACTGGAGAGGATAATGGAGATGTAAGAGATGGCTTACATTAGTAGAGTGCTGCAATGGATGTATACAAGCCCTGTAAGAGGAAGACAGCAAAGAAGGAGAGTTGCCCTTTACATTAAAAGCAACTGGAATCCGTGAAGCTCTGCCTTGGGGCAGATGATGCCCCAGCAGAATTTGAGTTGGGATTAGAGTGCAGAACAGCATGGGTGATATCATAGTGTCTGCTACAGGACACCTAATCAGGAAGAAGAAATTCACGAGGCCTCCTTCAGAGAACTAAAAGAACCATTTGTAGGCCTTGATCCTCATGGGGGACTTTAATCACTCTGAAACATACCAGAGGGACCAGGCATCAGTCCCTGGGAAGATCATGTAGCAAATAAACCTGAAAGCCATTTTAAGCATGTGAAGGAGAGGATGGATAAATAGACAAACAGGAGCTTTGTGATAAGAACTACAAAGTTCTGAATCAGGGTAGGAATGACCCCACACACCAGGTTTCAGAGACAGGCCCTTCTTTTCTGCTCAGAATTGGTTTAAGGATGAATCTGGAGTGTTGGACCCAGGTCTGGGCTCCTCACTGCAAGAAGTGAAGGAACAAGTCCAATGAAGGGTCAAAGAGATGATTAAGGCACTGGAGCATCTGACATATGAAGGAGCTGGAGCTGTTTAGCCTGAATAAGAGAATGCTCAAAAGAATCTTACTATTGTATGTAAATCCTAGAGTGGGGAAAAATAAAAATGAAGCTGGACTTTTATCAGTGGTGCATAATGACTGAACAAGAGACAGTGAGCACAAAATAAAATACCAGAAATTCCTTTTAAACATAAGAAAAACCAAACAATCTTATGGTGATGGCAGTCAAGCAGCAGAACATGCAGTCCAGAGAGGTTGCAGTGTCCGCTTTCGGTGATTTTAAAGCTGTAATAAGACAGTGTCGTGAGCAACCTGATCTTATTGGCCTGCTTTGAGCAGAAGGGATGAACTACATGGTTTCCAAAGATCACTGCAACCTCAACTACTCTTTGATTCAGTTATGGGGGGTGCTAATGTCTAAGCCAGTAATGAACTTAAGGCAGTTTTGTTTTTAAAATATTTTCACATGATCTAGGCAGATGAAATAATCCTGAGTATAATACAAATGCCAACAATATCTGTAAGACTTCTTCAAGAACCATTCCTTTCAATGAACAGTTTACAAGTAAAATAGTCATTCAAGCCTGCACTTGCTGTTTTGTACAATACTGCTTACATTATAAGCTGTTTCTCCTCAAAAATATTATATTTACACGTATCTCAATGCCAGGGGCTTTTCTTTTTCCAAAATATCCCCAGGATAACCTCATCTTCTTCATGCACAAAAGCTCCCAGGCAAAAATCCCTTTCACTAACACAAGCATACATATTTATGAATATATGGAATATATTTTCATCACTTCTTTAAATTCTAAGTCCTAAAGGGAATATTCATGTTCAAGATTCATTAGTTCATCATATAAACAAGAAAGACATCAATTCAGCTGCAATTAGCTTTTTAACTTTACCTCCTTAGGATTGTCCTTTCAGATAGTCAACTAGCTGCAATCAACTTCACTAATCATACACAGAAACAGCTTGTGCACTTTTCCAAACATCTGCTTTGAGCCTGGCAGATAAAATATCTACACATATGGAAAATTTCAGACACGGGGATACCATGTAGGCCAAGATCATGAACTTTTGTCTCTTGTTTCATAGATACAAATTACTGTACGATTCTACTTGCCACATTCTGGTGAACCTTAGCCAATATATATTTCTAAGCAGTGTACTTCACAGTCTCAATGTGCATGTCAATAACCACCAAAAAACCCTCTCATAATTTATTGCACCACTTAATCAGACAATTTTGTGATCAGCAGTGTACCTACTACTACAGGCTTTCTTAGGTTTCTTTTAGTATCAGCTGCAACATTCACAAGGTTTCCAAACTTGAGATCTGTCTAGAAGGGTTTCCCTTGTGATCTCTTCTGCCTTTATTGCAAGTGAAAGTAATCTATTACCTCCTCAACAGCATACCAAAACAGCAAGGATGGTTAGCATATGAAAGGTGGTACAAAGGACCAAGGACATATCCATTCTGTTGCAGCAAACCAGTTATATACTTGTAAACAATGACTACAAGTTTCATCAGAGTTGCTGTGGGCTTTTTGTTGTTTTTTGTTTTGGTTTTTTTTTCTTTGCCATCTGTTTCCATGTTCATCAGAAAAAGCAGTAGTTTCACTTCAGCTCTGCCCTGCTGAGGGCTGAGTTGAATACTGCCTGGCATCACAGAAGATACTTCACTGTCACAAAGTAATTGCTCAAAGCATCTGTCTCTGCAAAGTGACTACTAATACTATCACTGTCAGTGGGTTAAATCTGAGGTTACTTTCAATAGTTAGTAATTCCTGCCTTGCTTCAACCTCCTTCCAGTCTATTTCTTTATCTTAACTGTGAACCAATGCTTTCCATCATGAAGCAGAATCATGAAATAGATACAGGATTCTATATCAGCATCAGGCTGTTTTCTCAAACCAGCCAGGTTTCCCAGCACCACTGTCACAAGTTGCTAAAGTTATATCCATATTTTTAAATTTTGAGCCTGTACAGTAGTTCTTCTCACAGTCCAGAACAGGTGCAAAGTTCTCAGCTGTTATCTTGCTGGAATACTACTTCATGAAACGTCACCTTGCAGTATATAAGCTCTTAGAAATGGAGCTGGGAGAATATGAGATTCTTAAAAAAACATTAATATTGATCTAGCTGCAGATGACCCTGTTCACTGCGAGGGGAGTTGGACTAGATGGCCTTTAAAGAACCCATCCAATTCAAATGATTCCATGATTCTATTAAAAAAATAGCCAGACTGGCCAGTCATTTCTGTCCAGGTTTTCTTCACCCATCACCACCAGCTGCAGCATTACCTTAACCTGCACCCCACTTCCAAACATTACTGTAAGTCAGCACAGCTTAAATTATTCTCAAGCAAGCTATAGGAAATGACTCCCCAAAGTCAGCTTCCTCTTCCTTTCAGGTGCTGAGGGAAGGCTTCCTCCTCTTCATGCTCAGAAGAAATCCTGTGGGGCTATTCTACTTGTATGAAGACATTGCCCACAGCAAGTACTTTAGGCTCTCCAATGGAAATCAGTGTCACCCTCTCTTCTGCCAAAACAGTCAGAATTTCCTAGGTCTGTAAGCAATCAGTGTTCCCAGAGCTGCTCCTGCAGTTTCTGTACTTGAGACTCCACATGCACTCCACATGCTGATGAAGCACAAACAATTTGAAGAGGACAGTCCCATTTAGGGCTGAGTACAAGCAATGATCTCTCAAGAAAAGTGTTTTTGTTTTTTTTCCAGTCCCCTCAAAACATATTTCAGACATAGTTAAAGCTATTGACTATTTCTTTTGGAGAAGAAATGCAGGGTAAGGAACTTACTTTGCAAGTCAAGGCCATCTTAACTGGGGAGAATGTTACCTATAATGTTGCTATTTCTCCATTTACTCATTTTTTTAAATCTGTCTCCAGAAGAGCTGGAACACTATGCAAAAAGCCCCAGTCCAAAAGTTGACTAATTAACCCTTCAAAAGACAAATAAACCCTTACATTAAGAAGGCCAGCTGTAAAGTGACCCAGTGGACACATCCTTCTCTCAGGAAATGAATGAACTATTTCTCCCTTGCTCTCAGGGAGTTCCTGCATCAACACGTACACTGAGGAGCCAGGAGGCAGAACACAGCTGGCTGCTGCAGGAAACACCAAACATGAAGAATGCAGACAGCAGTTTTATTAACATCCAAGTGACACCGAGTACATGAAAAGAAAAAAATCTATACATTTCTGAAGTGGGTTATATTCCAAGTAATAACCTACAGCATGGCCCTTCCTGAATCTATAACCTGTTGAAAACAGGATGTATTCTGGTGAAGTCTGTGCTCACGTGAGCCACAGTCCTTGCAGATCTCAGCCTCAGTTTAACAAGTGCTGCAGTACAGCTGTGTGTATGACTGCACAGCCTTCTCTCATGTCAGCACAAGACATTCAGTTTTGTAAATCAGGCAAGAAAACAAGCACTCCAGATAAGTTCTTTCACTGTGTTACTTGCCCATTGTCAACTCAGTCACTTGCCAGGAGCTAGATCTTGGGTATTTCAGTGCTTTGAAGAAGGTTAAAAAGGAAATACATCCATAATTCTTACTATCAGAATAGTGACAAGTTTCACAGGAGACAGCATGAGATAGAAGGGAAGGAAATTCCTGCTGGGTTCCTTGGAAAGCTCAAGCCACTGGTGTTTTAATAAGCATCTGAACCTCCCTGTCTTCTTTCTCACTTTCATCTGAAAATCCTATAGCCATCTCCAGTCATCTCTGTTGTTATCATTACATTGACTGTAATACCATAGACATAAGCTTTAAAGCAGTCAGCTGCATGACATCAGCACAGCTGCACAGACACTCTGATTGCTCAGGGTGATGTCATCTGTCAGTTCACCATCTGTCCTCCCAGACACCATTTTCCCCTGCAAGGTATCCCAGCCAGCACTGAATTTATATCCAGGCTATAATGTGTTCCAGAGAAACCATAAAAATCATTTCACTGAAAACATGCTCCAGGCTGTTGTGAGAAACTGAAAAAGAAATAGGGCTTTTTTACTTATTCACACTGATAATAGTGCTTTTTTGTGCAAGCCAAATGATGAATCTTGACAAGATCAAGGCACTGTGCCTCCTGAACACAGACCACTGTGCTTGCCTTGTACCTGTATAGTTCCTCTGCCCCATGTTTTGTTCCCATTCCCTCTGAAGTGTTTTCATCTAGCTTGTTTGCTTGCACAGCTGGCTAGTGAGAAAACCTGCACTTTTGCACAAGCAGTGCTGAAACTTCTGATAGCTTCAGTGCTCAATGTACATACTAGGCTGCATTTCAGACATCTTTTCAAAATAAATGAGTAAATAAGCAACATGAACAAAACAAAAAAAATCTTCACAGCTGTAGAGAAGGAAGGGTTTGTGATTTTTTATTGGAAGGAAGACACTACAACTATAATGTCTCATATTTGGCACATCCTATCATTTATTCACAAAACCCCAAGCTTTCATTCCATATGTTTATGCTAGTTTCAGTTAAGTAAGGTCAATGTCATCTGACACAATTATCTTGTCATTTTTATGTTCAAATCCATAACTTCATTGGTATATCTTGAGACACTATACCACTGTAAAACAGAACACAACCACAGAAGATTCAGGTGGCTAAGAGTATAAAAAAAAGACCACAATCAACTTCATCCCTGTAGGATCTAAGTAGAATTTGTATTTTTTTCTTTAATGTTTTAGCTGGTGTCCCAATTAGTTTCAGAATAGTATATAAAAGTTGTCTTAAAATACTGTCATTTAAAGACTAAGAAAATCTAGTTTAACTTGACATTTGATTTGCAGCTAAAATTTAACATTTCATTTAACTCTACTGCATACAAAACACTGCTACAGTACTGGTTTAGGTGTGAACAGACATTTCTAAAAGAATTGTGTATGAATTACTTATTCCTTTGTTCATCCAGAATAGGAAACACCTGTGACAAAAGCTTACCTACAGCTCCGGAACAAAATGGTTTTCCAAGATTTGCTAAATCCTGAGCAGAAGACTTTAAATAAGAACAAGTTGAAGTTAAATAGAGCATTGAAATCAATGTGACAATCTCCCATCTTGATGATAGCCTCCTTTAGCAGATTGCAGCCTAAGGAATAACTGGAAGGATATCTGATCTTGCCTTGAGTCTCTGCTTCTCTCTCGATTATATTTATTGCTACCCTTTCACTGTTGTAAGAGGATCAGTTGTGAGCTTCACTGATGTCCAGATAAGTAGACTGCTAACAATCACCTTCTTAAATGAGTACTTCAGCAATGCTGCAGTATTTAAATACACTCTTGTGCCATTTAGTCTGTTGGTCCTACTCTCTGGGTTTCCTATTGCCTCTGAATTAATTTATGCAAAGTAGTACCCATTTTGCTTGGTCAAAGAAATTACGTTTTTATCGATTAGATGCTTAAAAAAATTAAGATGTTACTAAGGCCATCTCCACTGACAGATTTAATTACTCCTGCAAACAACTTCAGAAATGAAGTTCCCCCAACAACTGTGTTGGGAGACTAAGCCAATACATTATCTGTGGGTCAACTATTTTTCTAACTCCAAAGCTTTCTTTAAGACAGAGGAGACTCTTTGCTTGTACCAGTCTAAGAGAAAATAAAGCTATGATTGCCTATTTAATTGTAATTCTTTTAATCAGAAGATACAATCAGGTACTGAAGCAAGTTCTCAGCATTTGCTTTTGATCGTGTTAGAATCATTAACTTCTGTAAACCAAATACATGGACACATGCATTGTAAACACTACAAACCATACGGTGAAGTAGAACAAATCGTGTCATAGTGCTGTTGTTTTCTTAAAGGCAACTTTAAAGAAAGTCTTACAGGCCTAGCACTACTCCCAAACATAGAACAACCTTAGCTAATCCCACGATAACAGTTCTCCCCACCATTTCTAAAAGATCTTTGCACACCAGAGAAAAGTCTGCTCAGCTGCCTAAGAATCAGGCTGCTCTCAGGAGCTACTGCTGAGTGTCCTTGAGGTCACTCAAACCCTTGCTGCTTCCTCACCAGCAGTCACTGAAACAGTAATAGCTCAGGGGCTGTCTAGACTGACTGTCACAGATTCCCATCACCACTCTCTGACGAGCACATTTGCTCTAAGGCACAAGAGTCTTTCGCATCCTTCAGTCTTTTAAGCCAGTTTAACAACTACTTAAAGAAATCAAGTCCTATTTTAATCATCATGAATAGCACTCCTAGCCCACAGATGGGACCCAGCATCACTGTTTAATACAGATGCCTCAGTCCCTCCTCCTCCCATCCCCAACAGAAAGAAGGGCTCAGGAGAACATACATCAAAACTGCGATATAAAAATCAGATGAGGGAAGTGACACAAAGTGACTAATTTTGCTTTCTCCTTCTAAGTGAAGTTTAATTAAAGCCTTTTTGGTGTCTGATGCACTTGTCAGCTTCTACAGCTCCAGCTTGTGTCAAACTGTCAGTTTGGACACATCCTGATGATCCCCACCCATCGTCCTCAACTACAAGAGGAAAAAAAAAATCTTCTAATTATATGGCATACACCATTCAATCTGCCATTCAACCTGCATCCAGGTACAGAGAACTTACATTCAGAATACTCATCAACAAATAATTACAGCTTGGTCAGCAATGCTCACCACAGGTCCCCATGGTTCCATTGCATTAATGGGGTGAAGGAAAAACAATACAATCCTGAATGAGAGAGTGAGATATCCTGCAAGTTCAGCACCTTTTAAACATTGGTTCATTAAAAATAAATAAATGCAAGCAAACCTGTTGCACGCTTTTATGTCAAAGTGTAATTTTGAGCTTACAAGTGAGCATAATTTGTTAAAGGAATACTTGACTGTGAGTGGGAAAAGCACATCCATGTAAGGCAAATAACCCTAAAGAATAGTACCCACAGAAAATAATGCAGGTGGATAGTATATTTTGTACAGCTCATCTGGATGGTATACAGGAAACCAATAAATAAAGAAAGGTTCACCCAGGACTCCGCAGGGGAGGGATCTCCAACAAGACCCTTCCCCACTGCTGGTTAGCCCTTAAATGGGGTCTAGGAGAGGTGGAGCCAGACTCCACCCCTTCCAATCACACAGTGCATTGCCTTCACCTGTGTCCCCATGGCTGACTCAATGCTCACCTCAGGTGATCAATCAGTCGTTCAGGCCGTGATTCAGCAGTTCCCATACAACCCAATACACACTTCTTTGAGGTTTCTGCTAATACACTACAAAACTTCACCCCTTTTCAATTCTCAGCTGTGAGTTGGTCCTAGTCTCAACACACCGCATTAACTCATACCTTCTGATTTCTCTGCACGAATGACATTTCAATGTTTCATCTCTGTGAGAAGTTATAAACACATTCATGCATCATGTCCTCCAATTCCAGGCAAAACGCATGGGAAATCTCTCAGCTGTATGCTGAGCAGCTCTGGTTGAGGTGTCTCAGACTGAACCCGTCCTGCAGAATGAAAGGGTTTGTAACACCCCCAGGCTTCCCAGACACAGGAAAAGTTTCAGTCAGCTTGGAAGTCAAAACAGCTGTCTGGTTTACCTTGGCTTCCCCTGCCACCAAGAAGCAGAAATTAACTCAGCCATGCAGGAACCTTCTCGCATGATTTTGCTGTTCATCTCAGAACATACTCAGCTGTTGCTATTAGAAGGAGCATGCTCAGGATCTTGTGCTCACCCATACGGAACTGCAGGCACAGACTACAGAAGCTCAGTACAGCGCCTGAGCAATTTCTTACAGCAAGCACAGCATGCCTTTCACTGTCCTTTTGCTCATTTTCTGATTACATAGGAGTGTCCAGGTTATTATATGAAGGAAAACAATGCAAACCAGTTACTTCCTCGGTCTCTTGTGCAGCTGGTTCCCCCGGATGTCCCTGCTGCAGCCACCCCAGCAGCCAGGCCGCATGGCCCTGCAGCTCTTCTCTATAGGCGCTCTCCTTAGAGTAAACACCAGAGGGCAACAGATGCCCTCTCAATAGGCAAAGGGAGCCTCATAAGCTAAGTCCCTTTTCACGTCTCTAAGAAAAGCAAATCCCTGCTTGGTTTCAAGTTCTAGTGCGAGTCCCATACGAAGCAGATGCATACTCTACCAGACAAACACAGCAGCATGAGCAAATGACTGCTTCTTGCATGCCAGCTGCTTTCTCTATCCTTTATTCTTCTCTCTCTGCCACTCCTCTGTCTCACTGAAGGGCCATACTTATCTTTTGATGACATGAGTATAATCATAGAATCACATAAGCAAATACACCACGCTAAGATTATAATTTTTCCCCTACTATATTACCAATCTATAACTGGAAATATTAGTTCTAGTAGAAGAGAAGATTAGATTTTGATGAGATGCACTCCAATATTTTAACAACTGAGAGAGGAGAGAGGGGGAGTTGGGCTTGTTTCCATGCAGGAGTCTTCTAACACTATTGAATAATCTCATATATTCACAATTTCCAATAGACAGATTTATCCTGATGTGATCTTTTAGAGATAAGAGGAATAGTTTTGCATCCAGTGGAGGGCCACTGAAATTATCCAAGGGGTGTAACACCTCCCTGTAAAGGACAGAGTGAGAGCTGAGGCTGTTCAATCTGGAGAAAGCTCCAAGGTGACCTGATAGCGGCCTGATTCAGGCTGGATGGAGTTCTGAGCACCTGATCTCACTGTACATGTCCCTGTTCATTGCAGGGAAGTTGGACTAGTTGACTAAAGGTCCTTTCCAACTCACGTGTTTCTATGACTTTGTGAAACACATAGCAGTCTGCTAACCCTCTCAAAGGCTCAAAGGCTCTGAGAGATTAACTCAGCTTAGACTCTGCTATGAAGATGTGTCATTCCATTAAGGTTCAAAATATTACTGGGTGTTCATTACATGAATATTTCCCAGTGGAGGGATGAGGCAAGCATCCAAGGTGATAGAGGAACCACACCGTGATCTTATCAGCAAAGACTGCGCATGACAGCAAACAAGGTTTTAAATTTAGTTTCTCTTAAGCACTGTATTGTTTAACTTCACAGATAAGTGTTTCTAATAGAATATTTTTGTAATATATTTGCTACTAAACATTATAGGTATGGGTGAAACTGACCAAGATCTTAGTGTTTCCAACAGCATGCTCCATTGCATAGCAGACTTCATACTAGCCCAGAAAATATCAGAGAAGCTCAATTTCTACATTTTGTTGTTAAATGCTTACATAACAGGAATGACAGACATATTTGTGCTGTACTTCTGTCTCTACACAGGGAAAGGAGACAGGCATAGGCTGTCAGCACCATCCAAGAGCAAAGGGGTTCCGTGATCAGCCCAGATTGTGCTGCTTTATATACCTTGCGTGCAGGCAATGGTATTAAAAGGAAAGAGAACACAATTAAAACAGTTGCACAACTGCCCTCTCCCATCCCCTGGAGTTTTGTTTATAATTTTTCTGTTTCTCCTTCTCCTCTTAAGTAGGCTTGGAACAGAAGTCTGAAATGGTCTTTTAGTAATTCCATTTCCTTCCTCTGGTTTCTCTAATCCCCATCATATTTGCTGATGTTGAATGCAAAAGTTACTCCTAAACTAATAGTGGTAGAAAGCTTGTAACAGAAGCAATAAGAACATTGATTCTTGTGCAAATCCATTGTTTTCCTAACCCCAAAATCCAAGTTTTTGCACATTGTACATACAGTCTTGAATTTTTTTTAACAAAGCCCATCTGCACATAAAGGAGCACAGATGGGCAATAACAGAGGAGGGAGCTCAAATACTTCCCTACTCCAACAAATCCCAAGCACATCACAGGAGCCAGCATCCCATCAAAAACCTGTCTGCAGAAGTCCACAGGAGTGCAGACGGACAATAGCAAGTGGGAATCCAAATTAGAGACACAAATGAAAGGAAATCCAGTCCCAAACATTCCCAGAGCTGCCTTAGGAAAGCTAGATCATCTGCAAGGATGAGAGCACAGGAGGATAGGGTTATGGAGAGACTAGGAGAGTCCTGGTTGTTGGTGAGGCCATAGGGTCTGGAGGTTGACTGCGGGGAGACCTTTGTGTGCCTGTACCTCTTATGACAAGACTGTGGGGGCTCAACTTTTGGAAGGGTCCACATTATACATATTGTATGCATACAAAATTAATTATAACTAGCAACTAACCATACAGTTTACTTTGAAGACTTTGGTTTCAAGCACAAAGCATTGTAAATAAATATAACCCTACATTTTTCTTGCGTAGGAGAGGAATAAGCAGAAACAATGCTATACTTAAATGTAATCATAATTAATAATTACAGTAGTTAGCAATGTGTAGTAGTGATAACTAGAAGTGATAAGTGCTGATTCATATATATTTATATATTTTTGATACATCATATAATTAATATACATCATATAATTATATAATATATAATTAATGGTGTTTTTATATGTACCTATCTCTATATAAGCAGACAGAGATGCATATAATTATATATTATTATCTCACAGTAAGACCTTCATCCTGATCGGTCAGAGAACAGGATGAGGCCACTGGTACCATTTGTGTGTTTGCCTGTGTTGATTCATGTGGCCAGGTATGTGTGCACTGGGAGCACATGCTCAGCACATGGGGGCACAGAGCTGCCATGTCTCTCTGTTGTTGGGTTACTGGATACAGCTGCCCCAACATACATGATATATCTGGAATTCACTATGTATTCTACATGTTCTAGCATCCACTCTGTAAATTACTAGTCAGGATGACATCTGCAGGGACAGCCTAACTAACTTGGATGGCCACAATCAATGTACTGATCAAGAAGGTTGACTTCAGTTGCCTTCAGTTTCAGTCAAATGGCTGACTACTCCCTGCTTAACCAATGGAAGTTTCTGCTACTCACTGCCCATACATCCCACAAGGAGTTAAGACTGCAGGATAATATTTCTTCCCATGCCCTTTCCAAGAGTGTAAAGACAGACCTCAACTCAACTTGCAGCTGCAAGTCTACGCTGTAAGAAATGCTGACAGGCTTGAGCACCATTTTAAACTTGTAGGAAGCTTTCAGATAGAGTGTGTCCAGTTTGCATGAAGGAATCCACATCTCTTCAAGGAAATTTACAAGATGGAAGCTATAGTATAGACCAGACTGAGTAACAGTCATATGCCAAGGCAAGACTATGCTTTCACGTGAAGGAAAAAAACAGGAAAAGCAGAAGACTGATGTACCATGGAAGATACAAATCAGCAACTTCTCAGGTCAAGTCAGACAAGGGGGCTGGAGGAAAATAACGAGAAAAAAAATCTTGCTGGGTTGATGAAATGTCATCTCTTGACTCTGATTCAAGCTTCACAGAGCTAAGCTCATGTAGACAAGTGACAAGTCCCTCTCCGCTGTCTCCGCTGTCTCAAAAGAACAGCACTATCCAGAGTAAAAACCATTAAGACAGTAGTAAGGAGCTGAATTTGCTCTGCAAAACTCTAGTTTTCAGATGCACAAAAAGAAAATTTACACGCTTACCCCTTGAAAGATTCATATGCATATATATGCATACTAATCAATTCAAGTCACATACACAGACCTGGAACTACAAGCAGACTCATGATCACTGTTTTGTTGTTTTCATGTGTTAGAGTGAATTTAAGAAGACAGGCAAAGAAGTGGGTTCACTCTAAAATGGAGTCTGTTTCAAAAATGCTCAATTTAAGGCTGATGACTTGCATGAAAGGCCACTAATACTCAATCCAGAGCACTGCCTATTAAGTTTTGAGCAATTGGAAGTAGAGATTTTAGTTACTGGAAGTAAGACAGAAAAAGATTTTGCATCAAACATTGCAAGAAGCGTCAAAGCAAAAGACCCAAATTTTCCAGAGGTCACAGAATCTATTTTTATCAAAATCCACAAGATCTAAGCAAATAATATTCAAATCTTCATAGGTTCATAAGGTTGGAAAGGACCTACAAGATCATCTAGTCCAACCATCCTCCTATCACTATCCCTACCCAATTACTAAATCAAATCCCTTAGCACCTCATCTAAACGCTTCTTGAACAGCGCTAGGGATGGTGCCTCAACCACCTCCCTAGGCAGGCCATTCCAGTGCCTGACCACTCTTTCAGAAAAGAAATGCTTCCTCAGGTCTAATCTAAATCTTCCCCGGTGCAACTTGTGGCCATTCCCTCTCGACCTGTCATTATTTATCAGGGAGAAGAGGCCCACACCCTCCTCACCACAACCTCCCTTCAGGAAGTGGTAGAGTGCAATAAGGTCTCCTCTGAGCCTCCTTTTCTCCAGACTAAACAATCCCAGCTCCCTCAGCCGCTCCTCATAAGACTTGTGCTCCAGACCCCTCACCAGTTTTGTTGCCCTTCTCTGAACACGCTCCAGGGCCTCAATGTCTTTCTTGTAGTGAGGGGCCCAAAACTGAACACAGTACTCGAGGTGCGGCCGTACCAGAGCTGAGTACAGGGTCACCTCTCTGTACCTGATCACCTCCCTGCTCCTGCTGGCTACACTGTTTCTAATACAGGCCAGGATGCCGTTGGCCTTCTTGGTCACCTGGGCACACTGCCGGCTCATGTTGAGCCGAGCATCAACCAACACCCCCAGGTCCTTTTCCTCTCTACATTCTTCAAGCCATTCTGCCCCAAGCCTATAGCATTGCATGGGGTTATTGTGGCCAAAGTGCAGGACCCGGCACTTGGTCTTATTGAACCTCATCCCATTGAGCTCAGCCCAGCTGTTCAGCCTATCCAAATCCCTCTGAAGGGCCTCCCTACCCTCAGGCAGTTTGACACATCCTCCCAACTTGGTGTCATCTGCAAACTTACTGAGGGTACACTCAATTCCCTCATCTAGGTCATCAATAAAGATATTAAACAAAATGGGCCCCAAATCTGACCCTTGGGGGACACCACTTGTAATGGGACTCCAGGTGGACTTAACTCCATTATCCACTACCCTCTGGGCACGGCCCTCCAGCCAGTTCTCCACCCAGAGAAGAATGTACCTGTCCACACCACGGGCTGCCAGTTTCCTCAGGAGAATACTGTGGGAGACCGTATCAAAGGCCTTGCTGAAGTCCAGGTAGACTACATCAACAGCCTTTCCCTCATCTACCTGTCTGGTCACCCAGTCATAGAAGGAGATGAGGTTGGACAAGCACGGCTTGCCCTTTGTGAACCCGTGCTGGCTGGGTCTGATCCCCTGGTTGCCATGCACGTGTCGTGTGATCTCCCTCAAGATCATCTGCTCCATAACTTTCCCTGATACCGAGGTCAGGCTGACAGGCCTGTAGTTCCCCGGGTCTTCCTTATGGCCTTTCTTGTAGATGGGAGTCACATCGGCAAGCCTCCAATCTTGTGGGACCTCTCCAGATAACCAGGAATGCTGATAGATGGCAGAAAGTGGCTTGGCAATCACCTCTGCTAGCTCCCTCAGCACCCTTGGGTGGATCCCATCTGGTCCCATGGACTTGTGGCAGTTCAGATTTCTTTCAAATCTTGCACATTTGAAAGAAATACTAAAGGAGTTTAACTACAGATGTGTGTAGAACAGGATGTTTTGCATAAGATCTGTCCCTCGGAATTCTTTCCAGAATGACTGCTTCAGCGAATATGCTGCCTGCTTCAACTTTTTACCTCCTTTCTCTCTCCCAGCTGAAAAGCATGACTAGCCAGCCACAAGATCATTCCTGAATCCAGAAGGATCACTCTCCTACCAAAGGATCACTTTCCTACCAGTTCAAATGTAATACATCTGCATAGAGCAACGCAGCCACACCTACACCAGATTGTTTGAGCATCACACAGTTGAGTTCAATTATTTTAGGTGTCTTTTCTCTCCATGATGCATCAAACAGTTACTGTTGTGCCTCAGCAACACCAGAGAAAATGACATAGGCAGCTTTTGGCTAAATGAGAAACCTATTCATGCTGGTAGTGTGACATAAGGCCTAAAGAAACCAGATCAGTTGAATTTAACCACTGGGCTGCTACAAAAGTAAGGACAACTTCATGGAAGTGAAAGGGAAACATGGAAGTGAAAGACTAGCAGACATTTCATGCAGTCATCTTCATCCAGATTTGTCAGGTTCTAAAAGCCAGTAGGGCACCTATGCAAAAAACACAGGCTGACTGTGCTTCTCTGGAGAGGGATCCTTGTTCTGTTTGACTGTAGGGGCACAGCACTAAACTGAATGCATCCTAGAATTACTGTAGAAAATCAGGCGGTCCACTGGCCCAAATTCTAGTATCTTTCTTGAGCTGCTTAATAGTTAGTCCAATAAGAACTCCCACAACAACCTCTTACAGCCTATTACTAACAATGGGCAATAGAACATCTGTAAGACTTGAGATTTCCCAAGGAGCAGGGCTTAAATCCTTGAGCTGCAGAGTCCTGGAGAAATATCGGTCTGAACAGGGACCCAACACAAGGCCAAAGCCCTCTAGGACATACACTAAACCCAGCAAACATGTAGCAGTGGACAATAGACACACCTGCTCTAGAGACAATCCCATTATTTGTACATCATCTTACACTAGCTGTGTGTCTACCAATATTAATAAAGAATATAAGTTTGTTAGTGTCCAACTATTGGCCAACCAAAGCCCGTTCATAAGTTTGGAAATCCCTTCAGAAGGTTAGCCATTTCAAAACTACAGTTTTGTATGTTCTCTAGCTTTTTTAAGATTTCACAGCCCTCAGAGGAGAATAAAAACTTTAGTTTATGGTTTCTTCAGGTAATTTCCAAAACCTTGTCAGATATGGAAGACAACACTTACCCAAGTGGCTCAGTAAGTTCCATGAGTAGCGCATCTGAATTCAACTCTACAATAAAAAGCAAGAAGTGGTTAACACACAATTAACAGTAGCTGCATTTCTGACAAGAACAACTCTTCTATATGGCTTAAAGATACTGACTCCTAAGCTCATTTCAGAGGCTAGCACTCAGAGATATAAGATGCTAACTTCAACCTTCCTTGCCATTCAAGTAAAGTAAATATACTCAATAGACAAACAAACAAAAACCAAACCCACAGATGTTATTCCAGTGAACAGCCATATCAGTAATTTTCATGGCAAAAAAAAATTTAACTTGCATTTCACGTGCTTCAAAAACACATTGTACAAAGTGCAAACAGTGCTTATTTTAAATTTTTGTATTTTAAAATGGTGGTTATGACAGTGAAATTTTCACCACTAACTCTATCATTCATTATGTGTAGTTACCACAGTGGTAATTGCAGGGAGTTGTTTTTCAGGACTAGCAAGAAGGCTAATTTATTGGCATATCGGAAATAGCATATTTTTCATAGTTACAACCAGAAGGAGCCCAAATGGAAGATGAGCATCATCAGGTGGGAGGCTAGGGATACAGAATAGAAACATGAAGACTAGCATTAAATTTATTCTTTCTTGACTATTAATACAACCTGTTTACAAGAAAACCTCATCGTCTTACTGTGTCTCACTGTCACTGACCATTGACCTGTATCTGCCCTCTTTCACTCCCTCGCCTTCCAAGTTTTATTTCAAGCTATCCAAGGGGCATAACCAACAAGAAAAATACAGTAGTAGAGGTACTTTTCCACAAGAAAGGCACAAGCAGTATCCAGAATGTACTCGCAGTTACAATATAATGGAGTAAGTCTGCTGATAGCCAGGCTCTACTTGGACCTGAAGATGACAGACCCCCAAGAGACAGCAATGTATTCATGCTTAATTGAAACCAGTATACCTCAAAACACCCTTAACATCACAATTATTGCCAGGATTTACTAGACAGACATAAATTGGTCTGAATTTCTGAGTCACCATAGTGACTTATACCACAGTGTAAGTTCTTCCAGTGCACTAGGTTCAAAACAGACTAAAAATGATGATGCCTTCAGTGTATGTATCTCCCTATGGCAGACAGACCTTACATTTGCTCCCACACATGTATACAGACAGGAAGTTAAATATGCAATTATCTAATTTGCAAGTGTGACACATGTGCACACATCTGAGGACACACCCTACCAAGATCCTTCTTGCATTTCCCCAACTTTAATTCAGTTTCTTTCCTCCCACAGACACTCATTCTGCCTGCCAAATAAAATTCTGGAAAAAAACAAGAAATGACTAGCATTGGTCACACCGGTTGTTTGCAAAGCAAGATGTTTTTTACTCAATTAGTGCTTTATGTAGGCTCATTAAAAAAATGGTAACAGGAAGAACAAAGTAAAAGTCAACCTTTTTTCTGGAAGTCAATTACTCAGAGAAGGAAAAAACACAAAACAGTGTTTAAGAATAGGAAAAGCAATCCATGGAATTAGCCCATTCAATAATAATGTTTTACTATTATTGCCTATTTTAGATCATGACAGTACTGTTGGGAAAAAAAAAAAAAAAAAGAAGAGATGACTACATTGTTTCCTGTCACATTAGTGATACATGATAAAATATGAGGATGAAAATTACAAAAAGAAAATTGAAGGGGGAGGGGTGCTACTTGCAGAGTAACATAGAGTAATATTAAATACATGTATCATAGTAGCCTAGCGGACAGTTTAGCTTTAAGCTACTCTAATGATTGCCAAAGACTGTAACTAACATTCACGCAGATTAACATAAATGCTGAAGTAACACTAATTTGAAACAAGTTGCTTTCAACAAGTTGGCCAAAGGTTAGGGCCAAAGTGCAGAGGACTAAAAGAATGGAAGAAAGGTAAATGCTTGTTAAGTTACATAGAAGGATTAGTATAACACAACAATAAAAACATCATGAGAACTTAAGTTTTTCTTCCCAAACACTGATCATTACAAAGAGTACCCATTTTTCTTTCCACTGCTGTGGCTAATCTTGAAAGTTGAGAGACTTCCACAAGACAATTCTGGGTAGCCATCATCTCTGAAAGCATGCACAAGGCTAAACTATGAATGTCTCAAACCGAGGTTACACTCAATTTCCTTGGTTCATGAACATGGTTCTCTAAAAGGAAACTCCCTTCTGAAGTAGCTGTAAAATAGTCCTCTTATGCATAGGAAGTTCTGTGCAAATGTGTGTAGAAACTTCTTCACAGTGAGGGTGACAGAGCACTGGCACAGGCTGCACAGAGAGGTTATGGAGTCTCTTTCTCTGGAGACGTTCAAGACCTACCTGGACCTGTCATTCAAGACCTATGCAACCTGGGCTAGGGAGGTGCTTTGACAGGGGGGGTTGAACTAGATGATCTCTAGAGGTCCCTTCCAACCCCTACAATTCTGTGATCCTGTGATTCTGTGTTTTCAGTCATTCTGTAACAGCTAAACAAACCCCATCAAGTGAGTATCATCACACAGACTGCAAGGTGAAAAGAATGCATCTCACTCTTTTTACTCAGAAGTTACAGCCATGGGTCTTTAAAGGAACAATGGCCTTAAACATTCTCAGTTCTGTTCTAGACAGCACCTGTTTTCAATATCTGCTTCCTGGAACAGGATAACTGTCATATTTTCCAACTGGATTTAAATTCTTACAGAGCACTATCCAGCCTGACTTTGAATGTCTCCACCACATCCACCACCTCCCTGGGCAACCTGTTCCAGTGCTTCCCTATCCTTACTGTAAAAAAATGTTTCTTCCTTCTGATCTCCCATCCTTTAGTTTGAAACCAGTTCTCCTTGTCCTATCACAACACCACTTGGTGTTCACAGGAACAGGCCAAGGCCAGGCAAGGACAACAGTTCACAGGTCAGGATCAGTGGCAACCATAGCCAGGCACGGACACAACAAACTGATGCTGCTATGGAGTTGTGCAAGCAAGAAGTGAGGGCATTGGGACAAGTTGAAATGGGGCTCTTTCGCCATTGGATGGAGGTGGCCCCAGGTAAGTCCGGCCTAGGCCATTAGTGCCTTCAGGGCTCCAGCAAGAACTGTTTACATGAATTAAATTCTTTCGGATAAGGGAACTGTAGTTGTGCAGCATGGGACCCCTTCAGAGGTTGAAAGTGTTTTAAAGTAGCTGATGTAAATGCCATTTTCCAAGTTCCTTTTCAGTTTCTGGGAAGTTAGGAATACCTTTTTCTTCTCCCTCTTCCTGTGTTTTTATTTTAAGGTAGAGATTAAGCAAATAATGCTAAACTTAGACAGCAATTTTTACAGGAGAAGGATTAATTTTTATTTAAATATGACTCTGCCTGGATACCTTTCTAACACCTTAGATTTCATTAGGCAGTATAAAGACTGTATGAATATCCACTCTGCTTACAATGCTCACTGGAAACTCATTTATTCCTGAGAATTAATGCCTTTATGCCAAGACTCAGGGCTTTACCATGAAGGTCACAGAAGCCTCACCCCAATTGTGGCATTTTAACTGTACTTCTTAGTTCCTTTCAATCACAATACTAAACCAAATCACTGGTTTTCCTTTTTGTCTATCAAATATATATTTAGCGCTAGGTTTTCTCAGCTAGGTTTGACTGGCCTATACTTATCTTTCCAAATAAAATCATCCTTCAGGCAGTTCAAAATCTTGAAGTTTAGGATATGCCAGAGGAAGGAAGAAATCATAGGTTCTAAGTATTATGTGACAAGAGCAGTAAGAATCATTACAGATATTTCATACAGTCCAGCTGGAAAGACAGCAGCCACAGTACTTTCTACCACATGGCTATTTCAAGACAGCAGATGCTTGGCTGTACTGTACTGGCTCCAAAAACTAGATTCAAAAAAGAACCCCTAGAACAGCTTTTGTCTTCTTTCCTCCCAGCGATCAACCCTGCAACACAAAGATTTAGGGGCAACCAGAAAGTTATCTATGATGTCCTGCACAAACGTTAAACAGCCCTGGGATAGTACTACTTTTACAATTTGGTATTTAAAAACAAACAAACACACCTGGCAGAGCGGATTTCCTTTAAGAAAAGATTAAAGAGGACTGACCCAGCCTAAAGAAAGTGCACTGAAAGGCCCAGGTGACATGATGACTGAGTCTATAAAAAGGCTGCAGACAAGTGGCAGAAGGGTAAAGTCCTTTCCTGACTTCTGGGTAGGATGGGAAGGAATTAAAGAAGTCTCCTCTGGATTATAAAAGGCTGCAATGTTGTTAATTAAATATGCAGAAAACAAAGGTACGGAGATACTGTGAGAGAACAGAAAAAACCCTACCTTTTTAAAAAAGAGGATGTTGGTGGGTTGTGGAGGTATTTCCAAAGCTCTATGTGGGGTGGGAAAATCATAGAATGGCTTAGGTTGGAGGGAATCTTAATGATCATTGAGTCCCAGCCCCATGCCATGGTGCCAGGGCTGCCACCAACCAGGCTGGGCTCCCCAGGACCTCATCCAACTTGGCCTTGAGCACCTCCAGGGATGAGGCACCCACAACCTCTCTAGGCAGCCTCTGCCAGAGGCTCGTGTCCACCTGAGTAAAGAATTTCTTCCTAATATTTAACCTAAGTTTTCCCTCTTTTACTTGAAAGATTTGTCTTATCACTGTCATACCACATAAAAAATCAGTCCCCCTCCTGTTTATAAGCTGCTATCAAGTGCATGAACACCTCAGTGAGGTTTCCCTGGAGCCTTCTCTTCTCCAGTCTGAACAAGCCCATCTCCCTCAGCCTTCCTTCATAGGAGAGGTGTTCCAACCACACCTGATCATCCTCATGTCCTTTCTCTGAACTCATTCCAACAGCTCCATATCTTTCTTATGCTTGTCCAGGCCCAGATACAGTAAAAAAAAATGAAGAAAATGAATGTAGAACTAAGGCTGCAATGAGTGTGTACTTAGGAGACTAAAATGTGAGGAGAAGGGTGGACAATCTTCTGGTATCTTAACTAGAAAAGAAATCCCACTGTACACCTCTCTCTCTGAAGGAAAGTACCATCACACTAGTGGGGTTGACAGTCTTTTACTGAGACCAATGAAAAAATTGCCCCTCAAAGCTTCAGAAATGGTTTTCACCACAAAAATAAAACCTGTTACATGGATTATTTCCTCTATTAACAAAATTTGATCAATGAGGGCATTACTTCCTGGATTTTAAAGTGGCAATCCAGCAAGCAATCTAAGCCTGAAGAAAAGTAGCCCATGACTTTGTTTTGCTTGTACTGGAACTTATTTTTGCATAGAACTATTTTTTGTTAATTATAAACATTTTTTTTCCATACTCGGGAACTGTCTAAAATAACATTTGTTTTTATGACACAGAGTTTTTCCACTTGCATCAAATTGTAATGAAAAAATGATTTAAACATATTTTTAAGGTAAAAATCATAAAAACACTAACTTGATAGGTATGGTAATTAACTGGGGAACTCAAACGCATTCTACAGCAACTTGTTAAGTACTTCTACTCATATGTACCACTGTCTCCCCTCAGCAAGAAAACTGGCACATTTAACATCTCATCATCTACTGAGGCCATGAAAATCTTGGCAAAATGCATTTGTGAAGTACCTACTTTACAGAAATGTCAGTTATTTTCTCTCAGAGAAGCATGTTAAGTTCCTTGACCGTCTGATGAGTGCTGCGACATATTTTATGTGCATTTTTTTTATCTAATGGCAAACTAAAAGATTATTTTCCCCTCTGCTGTTGAGCCTGTGAGCTGTAGAGTATTTCTATTGCTACTGTCTCAGAGAAAGATTGCTACAGCAGAGTACTGAGCTTTGAAGACAAATACTCTCTAGTCAGGCAACAGGTAGTCTGACATTTAAATTCACAGTTGCTACTAAATATACTCAAATTCTTGGGAAAAGGAACAGCATTCACATATATTATTCCTGCACAGCAGATAGTATAAATTTAACTTAAAACCTCACCAAATGCTTTTATTTCTTGTTGAGTTTGGTTATACAAGTAAGACAAAGTAAGACTGCAGTCAGATCTGAAGCTATTTTCTTGACACACAAAAAGAAGTGAAGTTTGCGAGGACTTGACACTGTGACTGGATCCATTGGGCATTGGTGAGGAAAGCAATACAACTTGCACATCCACTAACTCAAAATATACACTTATTGTTCATTTATTCAGTTGCTGCCTGTACTGGAATCTAACCATTATTGAGCTGACAGTAATAAAGTTGAATATAATTGTCTCCACAGCCTATCCCTCAGAAGTGTGAGGAGATGCACAGTGATGTGGGGACAAGATGGGAATTGTGCCTTTCACCCACCCCTTGAACTTTACTTCATACCTATTTACACTGAATGTTATCATTTTATCAGTTTTTCAGTACCATGAGATTCTTTGTCAACTCTTCACTCTCCTTTACTTACTACACCCTCAACACCATGCTATGAGCAGCAAAACAATTAAAAATGTAGCTGTTCTCTAGAGCTGTTACTGGTCAATAGCCTGAGTATCAAACAAGTATGTTCAAGCATTATTAAACAGCTCTGGACTCCTGACTAGTATGTTGAAGGATAAGAAATGCTGTGCTGTCTTCAATTTGCACTGGAAGTTGAAGGTTTCTACATAAATAAAACTATAAAAAAGCTTTGACACAAGAGTTTAATTCTGGTTTCTTTCAGATAAAAAAAGGAAGACTGCATTCTAGATGCTGAATTTTGTTTTTTCTCTCTAATCAGAGCACTCCCTTCTTGTGTTTATCATCAAGGGATAAAGAAAGCCATACAAAAGGTTGTTGTTCATGTACTGACTTTTCCAAAATAAGTTTTGTAAGCCTGCTGATGTGTGGTTATCAGATCACTGTGCAGCTGGCATTTTTTCCTGTTTAAAAAAAAAACATTGAGCCAAGAAAACTGGATTTTTAAATATTTTCAGTCTGTAACAATAGATTAATAGTTTAAAACTGAAATGAATGCAAAGCTAACATCCAACAGTTCAGTCTTGAGGGGATGGAACCTCCTCAAGAGAGCACTTGAAACAGGTGCCTGTGAAAACAAGAATTTTGCCTTTCCATCACAGGAAAACTTACATGTGGCAATGTTCATCATTAATGAATTAAACTCATTCAAGCTACCTGATTCTCACAGAGGAAATAGTTCTTGTATCTCAGCCTGATTTGTTTAGCCTTCAATGTTGTGCAGTAAGCTTTAAATTAACAAGCAGCTCTTTGACCACAAAATAGTGGCAAAACAATGACAGAAGTTTACATTCAGGTATGAATGCTTTGAAAAGGATTTATTAAGCAACATGAAGGCAATGCAGTTTCATGGACACTTCAATTATAAATTATAAATGTACATTACTTCTAGTGTGTACCTAGAGATGTTAATGACATCTCCTCTATGTAATCTGTTGCAAGTAACTAATAATGAATGTTAGGACAGTGGTACTTGTTTAAAAGCATAATATATTATAGCATCAAAGGCATTTTCATGCATACTCCGACACAGTACTGGCAAAATTTCAGTTGAAATTGAAGGTAATAGTAACACTCCAGAATAGATGGTGTATATAAAAGGAGGCATAATTAGTTGGGGAAGTCAGCATTCACATTGTCATTGCATCACTTACTAGCCATTGTGCTGTGTTTTTCACTCCTTTGTTTCTTTTCCATTCTACTGTTAGGTTTGATTTTACTTCTCTGCACTGTTGAAAAAACAAGGGTCCAGCAGAGTTTCATGTACAAGATCTTACAGAAAAAATAACTGTTCCTTGTATGCAGTAAGTATACAAGATAACCTAATAAAAACCATAATCAGAATTGAAGACAATAGCTTTTGTCAGTATAGTTGCAGGATTTCTTAAGTGGCAGTGTGGAAACCATCGTTTCTTGGATCCTAGCTATGCTGTCAGTCTCAGATATGTTGAGGTGTAGCAATTTCTCAGCATCATTATTTTAGACAAAATAAGGAAATCCTCCAACAGAAATACTGACTGAAGTAACCATTGCACTGTATTGACTGCTGACCTCTCAAGACCTCTCTGTCTTCCCAAGTGGGAGTGTTGGAGACAATAGAGTATGATTCCACAATATGCTTTACTTGTAGTGTGCAGGTCAAAGATAAGCTGCCTAAAGAAATATGGTGAAGATACACACTCTCCACTTTGATACAGAACTAGTGCACATTACTTGTCCTCCAAAAGACAGATAAGTCAAACACTATCTTCCCCATAGCAGCTGCGATTTCACTGTTCTTGTCATAGTTATACAGGCAGTTGCCTACAGTGCAGTCCATATGAGGAGATAGAGGAAACACACTGCTCCCTTATCTCCCTCAGACTCAACAACAAAAGGTTTGCTGTAGAGAATTTATCAATTATTTATGCAGCTGCCATTTCCTCTCCCCCTCGTTATTCCCTTCATTCAATCACCTCTCTCTGAATCAGTCTTCAATGATTCATTGAACTGGGCATTTTTTTTTCCTTGCTCACTTCGATTTTTTTGTTTGACTTGAACAGTTGGAACAGAAGAGATCTGTAGGCTAGATAATACTGAGTACAGAAGTTAGTCAAGAGTTATATGTTGGCTGCATGGTAAATCATCCAGCCTTGGCAAGCAAGATGGAGTGAAGAATGTTGCAATAACTGTGATAGGCTTTCTGTCTGATGATAATCACACTAGAGTATCCATATGGATAGTGGCACTGACAACTACATATGTTGCACAAAGTACCTGTGCAGTCTGCAGATTCATAAATTACACTGACCTCTGTATATCTGTTACAGCATATAAAATCCTAACTTCACAGTCAGAAAGTAAAATATGCAAATAAAAATGCCAGTGAACTCCTTATGCTGAGACTCCAGACAACGCATTTTAAACAATCTCAGATTTTGTCTTTAGAATAAACTCTTTACCTTGCTAAGAACTACAGTTAAAACAAAATTAGCATTTTGAAAACTAGCACTACAAGCACATCCCCTTTTCCAACCAGTTTTACATATTCAGCATACTTTGAATTACCACAGAAGTTAATTAGAAGGAGAAAGTGATATTTTATGTCCCCTTTCAGTCCACAAAAACTCCACATCATCGCAGGAAGTCTCTCTGAAGTTACTGCATTTGATAGTGTACCTTCCAAAACATATGAGGAGTTCAGAACCCAGAAACAGCATTTGTCCCTCATTTTATAGGTTGTGTGTGATGTCTTCAGTGTAATGAAAGCACGAATTTTTTGATTTTTTTTAAAGTTCTCACTCTTTCTTTCTCATTCTTTGTGGCTTGCAAAATATTACTGTCCATACAAAAACATTTTTCTCCTATTGCCATTAACCTGAAAGTTCTGAAATAAGAAGAAAAAGCAAGAATAAGAAGAGGCGAATTACTGTAATTATGCAGACAGTTGTAGTACAGTGATTAATTATGGAAATAAGAATCCTGTCACCATGCCTAAGGTCAAATCAAGTATTCGTCTTCAAATGTGTGGATTCCACATAAAATTTTCTGAGTACTTTAATATTTAATATATGTTTTAAGTGTGAAGAAGGATTGACAATAAAGTTGAATCTGTGTGGAACTCTCATCATCTTTCTCAGAGGTGTTTGTATGGTGCTTTTTTTTAAAGGTAACTTTTTCACTTTCCTGTCAGACAGGCGACAGTGGCCTATGATAAAGCAAAGGAAGGGCTTAAAGTCTTATGATCATGAACTGTACCTCTACCTTTGAGACCCTGCAAACACATTTCCTAATTCTAAACACTTAGTTAGATTAGCCAGACATCACTTAAGTACCAGTAATACTTAGATGACACACAGCTCTCTGTTGACAGAGTATTTCTATTACATGCAATGATTCAGTATGTGGAGAAGGCCAATTAAAAGATGATGGAAGGTTCATTGAAATGGAATCTGAGGAAGGTTAAGTCTGTAGTCACACTAGAGATCAGCCACCTGATTTTAACAGACCATCTGCAGCTTCAGGCTAAAAGTTGGAGCAAATCACTCTTCCCTTCTGACTTAGTGGGCATCTCTTGGGGAGAGGAATTAAGTAGTCAGGGAGTAAGAAATACTCACTGTAGGAGATACGCTTTAAAAAAATCCAGCACAAAATTCGTGCCCACTTTTTTAGTTTACCTTCTCAAGAGATGTGCATGTAGTAAGGACAAAAGCCACTCACAGAGCAATTCACTGCATTTCTGCCCCCACGGGGCAGGAGTTAAAATCACAACAGCTTTTCGATGGCCTTATAGAAGAAGATGGACAGAACATGGAAACATGGGAAACATGGGAAAATCTTACAACATGGAAACATGGGGAAATCTGCAATGGTGCAGAAAACAGAAGAACAAGACAAGCTAATTGTAATGCTAAGCGATCCAAACTCAAATAAATCCACTTCAATCATTACATCTAAACAAAACAATGTAAGCCCAAAATTAAATTCAGAAGGACTGTTAGGTCAGCATCAATCTGTTGCAGAAAATGAGGCAAATGAGTCAAAGTAGGCATGTTTTAAATTCTCATATGTGAAATTACTTCTACTTAAAACAAGTTCAGCTGAAATGAATTATCTCCAATTCGTACCCAGACACTTTTTTTTTTCAATTCTGAGGTGTTCTGAGTATCATGACTACTTAGAAGTTACCGTCATCATTAACTATCCATGTAACTAAAACTAGAAATAAAATACTTGAACAACAGATTCAATGGGAGCACCAGTACATGTCAAATGTCACAGGTTAGGTATACAGCTATTAGCCTTCAACTCCACATAGGTTATAGAAGTATTAAAAACCTCAAGAGAAGACACAAAAAGAGAGCAAGATTCTGCACATCTTGACAGGGTTTATGCATCTTGAGTCACGTTGAGTATTGCTTGGACACTAAATAAGTCACTACAACTTGGATATTTTCACTAAAGGATCTTAAAGTCCATGTTTATATAACTAGTATCTTTCACCACCAGGCACTCCACCGAGCTACATATGTAAGCCTTCAGTAAAATACAATCAAATCTTATTTCATTGCATAACAAAAATTATGAGAGGGAAAAGGCAGCAATGGTGAAGTACTGAAACTAAATGAAATGCTTCTCGATGTCTTCATTTGTGATTCTGCCCCTCTTGCTTTCACAGAAGAAGCCAGAGGTCATGGACTGATAACTTGGAGTCATGGAGCCCAAGTTGGGCAACAATAACGGCTCTGTGTGCTTGATGTCTTTAGAAAACCAGCCATTTAATTTTGAAGCCTCCTCCACAAACAGCTCAAAGAATGTTGTACATCTGGACCTGGGACTCTTTAAGCTGGAGAATCCTGAGAGGTGATCTTATCGATACTTAGAAGTAACTAAAGAGCAGATATCAAGTGGATGGAGCAAAGCTCTCTTCAGTGGTGCCCAGCAATTGAAGAAGGGGCAACAGGCACAAACTGGAACACAAGAAGATCCATGCAAACATGAGGAAAAACTTCTTTACTGCGAGGGTATCGGAGCCTTGGAACAGGCTGCCCAGATTGGCTGTGGAGTCTCCTTACTTCTCTGAAGATATTCAAAACCCATCTGGTTGCTTTCCTTTGCAAACTACTGTAGGAAACCTGCTTTAGCAGGGAATTGATCTAGATGACCTTTAGAGGTCAAGAGAACAAGTAATTATTTCAAGCCTGCTACTCATGACAACTTCACAACACCATTATGATGCAAATTAGAAGATTCTTCTACTCCATTTTCCCTATCCCATGTATTCTTTCCTAATAGAGAAAGTTGTGCCTCATGGAACTAACTTGCCTGTGAAATCTTATGGCAGGCAATATTCTAACTCCTGAATGCTTCACAGATTATCAATGGACCTTTGGCAATCCACACGGAGCAGAAAGCACTATGTATTAAATACATTGCCATCAATGAACCACTGCTATAACTTCAGTAGGCTTATGCTCAGGACCTGTGGGGTCTTTCAGTGCTGTGACTTCAGCCACCCATTAGAACAGCAGTCCTTTGGGAAACTCTCAAAAGACAGTATCTTCCTCCACTTTTAATTTCATTCGATAAATTTAATTCCAGGTATTACATGCATTAACAATAGCCTTTCAGTCTTGTGTTTATAGGAAGTGACATAATTCCCTTCAGAAAACACAGGAGGAAGAAATCTGTGGAAATAAATGCACCGTGGCAGGGGAACACTTCATAGCAGGGCTCGACCATTCAGAGTGAGCAGCTGCACAGAGCTCACTGAGGGACAGGGTGCCTGCAACTGCAAACCACCAGCAGGAAGCAGTCTCTGTGTAAGGAAGTGATTAGGTATTTATATCCTTCACTGTGGCCAGTAAACAGAATTAGCGTGACTTGGACCAAGTTTTAATTATACAGGAGCTTAATGATCTAAGCCAATGTAGGAGGAGAGTGTGGGGGAAGAGAATGAAGGGTCAACAAAGTGCATCTGTCTGTTTTTCCTCCTTCTCTTTTCAGAAATGGAGATTCACAAAGCTATTTTTACTGGATTTTTTCAAGGTGTTTTTTTGTTTTGTTTTTAACTCCCTTTCATGACTGGCTATTGCAGAACTAAAAAGTAAGGAGATGATGGGTAGCATTTCCAAGTAAATCTCTGTAGCAGCATCGACAAAAGTAAGTTTAAAACACCAGAAATTTACTTTCTCGCAAAACATCCTCAAACCTGCTAAGCATGTGAGAAAGTCCTATCTGAATGATACTACCCACACTCTCTTAGCTGACAAAATTGCTCTTCTGTCTTCATGAGCTGATCAACCCTAGTGAAGATCCAGCACAGATGCCATGAATACTCTAATTAAAAGGCTCAGTGAATGTGGGTTTATTCCATGTTATATGAAAAGAAACTTGCTTCCTGCATACTTAGCTTCAGGAACTGTAGTCAGATTTGCATTTGCCTCCTCATTTCACCTACATCCTCCCAAACAAGAATCCAACCTTAGAAAACTGCATTAAACATTACTGTTTCATTCCAGCTATCAAAACAAGCTCTGAAAAGCATGCAGATTCAAACTGCTTTGAGTATTTTGATCCTTTTTCATTTTCTTTTGGGGAGATTGAATACTCCTTGAAGATGTCCTGCTCTCAGCTTGCCTGAAAATTCACCTCAGCCAACAAGCCCACTCTTGCTGAACACAATTGCTGGAGCTAGCATAGCAAGGAAGGAAGAACACAGGCCACAAGATTCATGTTTCACATTTTTAACTGCTCTTAAAGTCATAGTCAGTGCCTTGACTGATGTTACAAGGCAAACAGAGGTAATAGTTTAATACGGTCAGGTTTAGATCTTATTAAAACCTACTTGCAAAGATTTCATTAGCTCTCACCATTCAGTGTTTAGGCTGAAAATAGTTGTGGAAAAGTTATATACATAATAACAGAAGAAAACTCAGAAGCTTCTGTCTTTTTCACAAGTAATACTGACATTCTTTTTTTTACTCTTTCCAATGTTAATTCCTACACTAGCCTTCTAATATGATTCCAAATTGACAACATATATGTTGCAATCATAAACTGAAAGTAATGGCATCACATGTGGCTTTCAATACTACTGTTACCTTCCTACAGGAAAAAAAATTAAATTCTTATTAGAAATCTTGGAAATTTAATCCAAATAAAATAAACCCAAGTAGTTAAATACTGTTTTCAGAATGAATGAATAAATTAATAAATGAAGGACCCTGGGCCCCTGAGTTATACTTATTAGTAAATTATTAGTCTTAAGCCAACAACACTCTCAGCTGGTGCCTGAGAGAAACCAACTTCATAAACACTGACATCAAACCCATAACATTTGACTTACATCAAAAGCAAGATTCAGGCATGTTCATGCACTCAGGGTCCCAAAAGCACTAACAGAACTTGCTGACTCTATCTAGCTTCCCCAGAACAAGAGAGGCACAAAGCTCACACCCTGGGTTTCAAAGAGGCCATAGGTAGGAGCTGTGGTGGAGGCTGCAGGCAGGGCTAGTTAGGGCCAGTAGTTCCTATTTGTGCCCCCAGAAACCTGACACATAGCGCTTTCACAAAACTAGAAATCTTTTGCAAGTAGTTTGCAATCCCCTGGAATAGTGAGAAATTTCAATCATCATCATTATCCCTTTAACAATGCTTAAAAGCACTCTAACAGTAAAAGTAATTTGAGGTACTACCTACAGGCACAGTATACTTTCTTTTTACACAAGGGGTCAGTATTCAGATGATTCTAGACAGAAACGTATAGCACAAAGAACTGTAATTTACTGCTACATTCTTCCTTTAGTGGACTTCACCATGATTTTAACAAGTCTCATATCACCAAGGATAAACCACTGCTTTTCCAGCTCACTTGCCACTCACATTATCAGAGCACAAACCCATACCAGGAGTTAACTGGTAGAAGGGGGATTTGGGTCCAATTGACTTGCCCCATTAACTCTCAATTAGATAAATTTCAGATCAGAACTTGACAACAGGCTCCTGCAGTACTCATCTGTGCATGACACACCTTCCACCATTTGTACATAAAAGCGAAGCACAGGTATGTAGGAGAAGTACTGATGCACAGTTCAGGTAAAGGCTACATAGATTTGAACAGCTGCAGGTTACAAAGCAGCTATTCAAGTAATTAAGTGCTCTTCACCTTGTGCTGTGATTGCAGAACAGATCTCAAGATTCCTATACCACTATTTATTCAATTTATTAAAGATTTGCTTTTCATTTCAAAATGAGTGATGTTTTTGTTTTTTTCCAGTTTAACCAGCGGTATCAGCCTATGTGGCTAAAGGAATTTCAGTACTGAAGTTACCTTTTCTGGTGTAGAGGCTGATAAGCAGAAGGCAAAATGAACCAATACTATCAAGTTGACAGTGATAAGCAGATGCTCCTGTCTTTTGTTTATGTGATTATCAACAGTATTCCAGTACCAAGTGAAGAAAAACACAGATTGCAACACTTGAAATCCCAGTCCAATACATTATCATCTGTGAGTCAGCTATCAGAGAACTCCATGTTTTATTCAATGCAATAAAATTTGGCAAAACAAAAACCTGTTTCTCTATGGTCAATGATAAAAATATAAAATATCTCAAATGAATCAGAAAGACACTTACTCTACAAGAGGCTATTACACTGCACCAACCTTCTGCAATTTGTCATTCTGAGCTAGAAATCTACTGCAGTTAAATTGACTTTCCTTTAGGTTGCAGTGCTGATAGATGTAATTTGTGAATGTGCTAATTACTGCTTCTATAGATTCAAAATTTCTTCCCATATAACTACAGGAACTGAAGGAACCATCACATAGTCCAATAAATGCTACACAAATAAGTCATTCTTTAGTATCCCAAGGAAAAGAAATGCTTTTAAAAACACGCTATTTACAGATAATCTCCTTTCATAAGAAGCAGAGACATGCTGTCTGTTACATTTTGTTTTATATATTTATGCAGAAATCCCACAAGAGAAAAAAAAGCATTTTTGATTCCCAATGTCAGTTAAGCTGTCTTAACTAAAAAAAAAATAATTTTTCACCAAAACTTCAATTAATTACTTCCCAGTAAGCTTATGTAAGAACACTTACAGTCTTATGCTTGGGTTTATGTGCTGCCTAACTCCACACTGCCTTTCATGTGCAACAAAGACTGGGTATTCAGAGTTTTTATTCTTACAAGTGAAACAGCTCATTCTAATTTGGAGGGCAACATTTCACCACAGAACAGTCAACAGTGTGTACATCTGGGATTAACTATGCTTCTTTTTCTTCACCTTTAGTGAATGACAACTTAAAATGTTGCAGTCATATGGTAAAAAATTATGATGACACAACTAGAGTTCTCCAAAATACATTGCTCTGATAGATGGAAAGAGCTTCTACAAACAGAAAATCTAAAAGTGACTAATTTAACTTTGAAGTAGTCAGTAGATGTTTACTAGTACTTCCAGGACATCAATATGGAGTCAAGAGACAGGTCTTAAACTAAGGTGTTTGTAAAGTTCTGTTCTTTCATTCAGATGTAAACAACGTACACCTAATGTGTGTAAAACAAAAATACTTGTGTGTTCTGTGGCTTCTAGCTAGAATACTTCTACATGTACTTCACAGTCCAGCAGCATGACTGGAATATGGAAAGTTTTACTTACTTTAAAGTCAATTTTTAAAAATAGTTAGGAGGATTGGAGGAAGAGTTTATTGAGCAGAAAGCAGCATTATCTGTAAGGAACTTTCTAACCATGAAAAGTTGTTCAAGAGGCTTAATAAAATAATGGCAAACTAGGAGGTTCGCTCATCTCAGACTGTTTAATAAAGATGAAAAATCAAGGGCCATTTGAAGATTATTGCTGCCATTTCCCACTCTGGTCATAAAATTTGCAATGAAGTGAAAAAGTCTGTGGTACTTAATAAGCTGGGAAAGTTAGAAAATGCAGCTATGCCTTCAGAATCATAATCAGAATGATCTTAGGCAGCATTTTCAAAACAAGAAATAGATATTAAAGTAGCTCAATGTAAAGATTGCCAATTGGGTAATCTTTGAGTACTTGACTTCTTCCCTGAAACTACTCACCAAACCAAAACCTCTCTTAAATAGACTGCTCCAAACTATAAAGAAGTTACCTCCTCTCTGTGCTAAGCCTGGTTGGATGCAGGACCAGGACCCCAGAGACAGGAACAAAGGAACACGGCACAGGTTAAACCACAAAACAAATAAAGAGGGTATCATGAGGAATAGGACATCACTAGGAACAGAGCTGGGGGTTAGAGAAGGAGATGTCAGTCAGATAAACTCAAAATAACAGACAAAAAGACACAAGCTACTATCAAACTATGCACTGTCAATGCTAGCACAAACTGCACAGCACTGAATGGCATTCAGAGGATCAGGAGGTGGCCCTTCACATGAAGTGCTTTACACTGCAGGATTTTCCCTTACTTTTCCAATGAGTTGAGGGAACTCAGTTCAAGTCAGGAGGACAGAAATCACCACGAATGAGTACTATCCTTCTAATGCTGGTCTTCTGATGTCAATGGAACCATATTTTCCAGGAAAGAAGTTTCAGACAGTTAATCATGGGTGATGGTGCGGGATAATAGGCAAATTACAGCACTATTTCCGGACAGCAACTTTCCAGCTCCTCATAGGATGCTATAATGAGACAGTTGGCATCATTTCTAAGGTTAACCAAAGTGACAGAAGCTGTCTGTTCTGTCCTCACAAGCACAGCTATATGATAGCACAGGAGCCTTGGAAACTCCAGTTAAGAACAGAATAGAGTGAATTTGTTTTCAGAGGGCAAAGGGCAAACTTAACAGTATTTTTTAATGACTGGAAATCTATATTCTCAGCATGTATGCCTGCTTTGGAGAATTATGCTTCTGAGAAATTCACAATATAGGGGAGAAAAAAACTGAAAGGTTGGAAAAACATGATATGCTTTGCAACTCATCGCCAAGTCAGATACTAACCAGCTGTAGAGTGAGTTTGTGAAAAGTAATTAACCAGCAAAACTTTACAGCTAAAAAGTTGAATCATTTCATTTTAACACTTTTAACATTTCCCAGCATGGAAATAGAGATAATTTGATGCCTGTTGTGTTAAAAAATTCAGGTATTTGTGTAAGTTCTTCATTAACCTCAAGCATGGAAATTCACAAGAGATGCTGTGAAGTATCTAATTGAATCAGAAACCTAACCCTAACAAATTGCTAGGATATGGTTCTCTTCCCCAGGAGCTACTCAGAACCCCTCAGAACTCCTCAGAACTCCTTTTGAATTCTGCATTGCACTTTTATCTCTGTTCTCCACCAACTGCATGTTTACAGTTTTTATTCAGTTTCATAGTGTCTTGAAAACTGTTCATGTCTGTACAACATACCAAAGGTAAGGTGAAAACTGGAGTACATATGTATCAGTCAAACACTAATGTAATTTTAAACTTATTGTACAGCTATTAAAACACAAAGATAAACAGGTCAGCAAGTGCAAGATAAGAAAATATCACATGGCATTTCACACAGAGCTGTTCAAGTACAGAAAATCCATAAAACTGCTTGGCCCACATTTACCAAAGAGGATCTGTTTTAAAAAGACTCTGACCTGATTCATGGAAAGCATTTCTGCACCATCATAAGCCCAGGTTGTTCTACTTCAGCTGCTCATAACTCAAATTGATGCTTCTTATCAAGAGAAACAGGGGCTTCTACCATTCCATCTGTGATATATTTCAGCAGCAGCACATGCCCGTCTTGTCCTATCTTAATTCAATATAAGAGTCTCCTGTTAACTCTTCTCAGTATATCCATAGATTATGGGAGTCCAGATATTTCTCTTCTCTCTACCTCCAGTTCACTGTAAAATAATAGCAATTCTGCTTTTATTCATAGGTTCATAGGTACTTTAGGTTGGAAAGGACCTACAAGATCATCTAGTCCAACCATCCTCCTAACACCATCCCTACCCACTAAACTACTAAATCAAATCCCTTAGCAAATTCCTCCACACCTACCTCCCTCATGAATTCTAAGAGGTCCTCATGACTTTTAAGAGGTCTTTAGGAAACATGAGGTATCTGAACTAAATAAAAATTTAGTGTTTGCTCTTCTGATGCTCTGCAAACTGTGGAATTTGGCTGTCATAAGCTGTTTTCAACTCATAATGAAGCACTTTATCTGTACCTTATTTTTTATCTCTACATTTAAAGAATAAGACAGCAGTACAGCAAAATGAAGCACTAATGAAAACACATCCGAAAGCTCTCTATTAAAAAATTAATACCTTAAAATGAGAAGAATATCTTATCTGCACTATTTTCATACAGTGTTGTTTCCAAGGGCACCAAGGATAACAAAAGAATAATGCAAAATATGCATCTTTCCTGCATACAAGGAATTACCTTCAAAATACTATGGAGCACACTACAGAATAGTCTGGCAGGTCCCTAAGTGCACTAATGTGCCCTAATAGCTGTGACCAGCCTAGCCTGAGGCTGTTTTCACATCCTTGGGCCTAGGAGCTCTATTCAAGCTCAGTTCTGGGCTGTCACCATGATTGAAGGCCTGGGCTATGTTAGAGGAGTACTAGACTCTTTGTCCATATCCTGTTAAAGCATTAAGCCATACATGGCAACAGAGCCCTTTAGATCAGGCTTTGGGCAGCAGATTGATTTCCTGTCTTGACCTCAGCCTAGATTTATTGCTATGAACCTGCTGGGCAATCACTGGACTTGATCCTAACCCTGACCTACAGACTGATTTCCTGGCTTGACCTTCACCCTGCCTCATGGCCTAGGTATTACCTTATGATCTGAACTCTTGGTAGAACGTGGACATCACCTCCATATCTGCTCAGCTCAGCTGATGTGGGTGCTGGAGCGTAGGTCCTGATTCCATCCTGCCAGATCTGGCACACCCTTCAGCTTCCAGCATGATCAGTCTGCAACAACCAAATGTCAGTGTGATGTTAACACTGTTTTGGCTGAAACCTGGAAAATGCCCCAACATCATTTCAGTCAAAGACCACTTCCTGGTGAAATTAAGGCAAATTGCTGTAGATGACCTAGCAGATTTTTGTCTGATCCAGTCCTGGAGCTAGGTCTGTCTGTCCTACATAGATATTAAAACAAATTATTTTATGAAACATTCCCTCAAAAAAAAAAAAAGTCAATGGATGGAAATTCCCCTTAATTCAAATTAAATTCAACTTAAGCAATCTAGAGAAGTAATAGGCACATGGCTTGCTTTGTACTTCTGATGTGGGAAAAATGCACAAAACTTAGGAACAGATATTCCCCTCACAAGTGAAGATGTAACATTGTGGACATGGAAATGAATAGAACTGCCATGTAAATAATAGTTTTCTTGCTGTAAAGCAAAATTAGAAAAGCAGTTTATTCTAAAGATAACAAAATTTTGGTGGAAGAATTACTTCCACATCACCAAGGTAAGATTTTCACAATATAACAGGCCATCAGTAACTGTCTTACTCATAAAAATGTTAAAAGACCCTGGAATGTACAGCATGTTACTATGGGAAATTTAAGTGAGGGACAAAAATCTGAAAACTAGTTTAATCCTAAAATAAGACAAAGAACATTTAAATTTAGAGCCATAAGAATTCCTAAAAAAAATAAAAATAAAAAGAGAATATAATTGAGTGCATTTCAGGTTGCATTCAATAATCTGACTGACTTGCTGTGCAGTCATATAAGAGTAACTCAAATGTTTGGAATTGATTTACTCATTCCTAAGACAGTTTGTAGTGCCTACTTGTTTAGCTAATTTATAGTGGGCCCTGTTAGACAACTAAAGACAAGTGCTTCTCAACTCTTGCATGAGTTTTTGTCAGATGCAATTTCAAAACAAAGGCCTTCCTTTCTGAAGAAACAAGGCTCTTCCTGGTTGAAGTGTGTGAACATCTATTCACAGCATATTTGAACTGCTCTGCAAGATACTGAACATTAATTAGCAGTAAAAATACAGCTATGTGAAGCTAATCTACATAACAAATTATTGATGTTAAGGTAAAGCTACTTCAGGATTTTAAAGCAGTAGATTATCTTACATAGAGACTTCTTTTTAAACCAACAACCTGTATTTTTACACTCAGATTGCGAACTTAATTACTTATTTAATTGTTATTTTGTACAATATTTTCATGCATTAATTTAGACCTTATTTCACAATATGATGAAGTCACAGACCTATTTTCCAAAAGCAGACTATGATGACTGGCTTATGCAATGGCACTGACCACAGCAGAAGGAATCGTGGGATATAGGGGAGACAAGGGCAACATAACAGCCAATTAGTTAAATACTGCATGAAAAACAGGGGTAGTGAAGAGCATGCAGAGTGACAGAAACAAGGCTCTGTTTACCAGTGAAGGAGAGAGTCATCTTCTATTTATTGTGTACTCTGTCAAGTAGGAAATGTTTGATTTGGGCAAGAACCAGCAGTAGTAGAAAATATAACACCACTGATCAGTATCAAATTGCCTTTTAGACCTAGAGTAAACTTTGAGTAATACTTCTTGCACAAAAATATCTGAAAACAAAGGAACATATATCCCTTAACATCAAACCACCAATGTTTTGTTCATCACAATGCAAGAGGAACTTCAAAAAGTCAACTTCAAGAGGCTTATCTTTAGGGCACACTTTTAAATTGTGTTCATCCTTGCTATTTACCTGGAGCTCTTATTCACACTTTGTTTTGATCTTTGATTGCTTTCTTCCTCTTTCTGGTCTTTTACCAATTAATTGTTTTGTTGTTGTTGTTTTCATTGCACTGCTGGGGCAGTATGAGAAATATCCTTTGATGTTTTGGGTTTGATTCTATCAATTTTTAGATTTGAAAGAGAGACAAGTACTGCCTAATACTGTAAAGCAACTGGTAGTGCTATTCAGCTAGTAAGTTAGCCAGCTTCTCCCTTGTTTAACAGTCTTTCCTTGGTTGCAAAATTATTATTATTATTAATAATAATAATAAATATATAATAATAATGATAATTATAATAATAATATAAAATTAAGCTACCTCTTCCATATTGGATCTTTCATCAACCTACAGGCATTAGCACTTAAGGTAAAACAATTCTATAATTTCTGAGAAGCAGAAAGAATCTTCCTGATTTAATTAGAAAAAGAAAACTTCCTTTTTGAGAATCTTACACAGCATTTTTTGTCAAGATTTGCAGTCTGCTGGAATAGACTGCAGTCACAGGAGTGAAAGGAATGCACTCTTCATAATACAAGACTTTGTACTAGTCACAATCTATTGCAGTCAAAGTACTCTACTTAACTATGAAACTCCTATTTTCCCCCAAATTTTATCTGTGCTGTGTTCAGTGAACCTTTCAGAGACATAACTAATGATTCTACTTGTTCCCTAGAAATAAGACCAATGAGCAGTCAGAAGATGCAGTTGCAGGCAAAATCACACTGAGATTGAGTGGTTTTGCTTCAGGCAACTGAATACTGTGCTGGAAAAGTCAATGATGTGCCCATCTCTGGCACAGTCCCCATAGGATTCAGGACATCCATTCAAGCTTGAAATGTCAAAAGTATAAATTCCATATATTCACAGGGAATTCCTTAGCCGTTGCTTAAAAATGTTCAGAGCACACATAGCTACAAATGAAGTTGCAGTGGTGGATCTATACTTTGAATATATCAAACACTAGAGCTCTTAACATTCAGCTTATAGGCATCTCAAAGTACTCCAAGTTACCTAACTTGGACTTCAATTTAGTCTATGTTTTGCTCATCACCATTAAAGTTAGAGCACTTTATACAGGGATGTATGAGAATTAATATTCACAGAGGGCAGACTATTTGAAGTGTGCAACAGAAACATAAAGATCCTGCCCGCAGGTGTGGTACAGAGCTGTAAATGAGGTGTAGCATTATAAACAGAGTGGGAATAAGAGAACCTCAGACAGCTGTGTGACAGCTTCTTTTAAGCCCTGAATTGCCCATGTGCACCTCAGAATCTTGCTGTGTGCCCATGGTCCTGCTATCAACTAGCAGTCACTGGGAGATGTCACCCCGCTATGCCAGCTTCTCACTCAGGCCACACAGAAGAGTGGGGAAAGAAGGTTGCAAAGTCTGTCAGTACTCCAAGATATCTTTCAAGATGATCTCTGGTCATTGAAGAACACCCTGCCTCAATAAGAGGTGGGGTTTTGTTGGTGGGTGGTGTTTTTCAGGAGGCAATTGTTGTCATGCTTCTGTGAAAAGTGTTTTACGATGGATATTATGTATATGAACAAAATCTGTGCTCAGTCTATAAAATAGGATAAATAATGCATCATGGAGTTCTCATCACTGACTCAGACACAATGTTTTTTAGTCATTTTGGTATCCTAGCAGTCTTGGGAACGTGATCCTCAATCTTGCCTCAGAATGAAAAATAGGATGTGGTGATCTAATTAAAGACTGCATTGGTGCACATAATCAAGGAACCAAATTAGAAATGCAGACAAGAACGGAAAAAGCTGTCTGAGCAGTCCCCACACCTCTGTTCCTACCCCACTGATTTCATTAACTGTAACATTTCAAACTCTTGTAACAGTTATGCACTCTCACATACAAAAATAAAAAATCATAATAATAATTTAAAAAGCAACACAAAGATACAAGTAATAATAAGGCTACAAATAATAGATTCTCTAGGATGTCTTCACTGTACCACCACAAAAGATCAAGACTGAATTCTTTTACTGATAATGCTTCTTTTAATCCATGGGGGTCAATTTGATTTAAGACACATTTTCAGATAGCTTTAAACTATCAATTTAGGCCACTTTAAATTTTTCTGTCAGTGCCTGCCCCACGTTGGGACTCTCAAAGGAGCAGGACCCTGTCACTTCTGTTCATAACTGGCTTACCACAGAGCCACTCCTCAGTATCACAGAGGGAAGTCAATCACTGCAACAATGCAGTAAATATCTTCAAAAAGAGTAAAAGTCTGGGTCAGAAAAGGTAACAGGTGGGAATTTTATCCAATGCAGCTCCAGACTCAATCATCTGAGTCCCATTTTCAGGTAAGGAATCAGTTTTCTTCTGCAGGTGTCTCCAGCCTTAAGGACTCTCAGGTTGCTAGTAAAAGCTGATCATCTGGTTAAAAGTCACTCACTCCCCCACCTAGGTGGATCTATAGGAAAAAAAAAAAACTGTTCCCCAATAGTGAACAACTTTCTACTGCCTATGATTTGTAGCACATTGTTTAGGTAAGAGTTGATTCTTTCAGACAGTTACAAATGTAACACAATAAAATTCTCAAAGTAAAAAATGAATAAATAAAAAATTACATATTTCTAAAGCACAAAGAGCCACATGTATTACACTTCCACAGTCTTTGTGAACAGAAGTCTTAAAATTTTCCCTTCATACAGGAGATTCCAGTCCCACAGCTTTACCACCACTGTTTGAACAGAAGCCCCAGTCTTACTCAGCGTGAGTTGTTTGGATGTGTTCAGAGGAATAAATCTAACATGGATAACATGCTCTTTTGTAGACTCTAGTAAGACTACTACAAATAAACATATGGACTTTACATATATTATGCGATGTTGTGCGTTCTTCCTGATTAATTAGACAGTAAAATAAAATAATAATAAAAAAATAGCTCCAGAAGTAAGTAGCATTTTCTGTATTTATCATTATTTTATGGAATATACCTCATCCCTTCATCCTCTACCAATCACTTTGTTATAGTAGTCATTTCTACAATGAACACAGACAAAACCAAATTCAATCTTTGTTACTTGTACTACACAGGACTATAAGGCTGACAAATTTTAAGCCTAACATCATTTGCTTATAAGCCACAGAAATTATTCTGCTCCTTGATGTATATTATATGAGTGCCTCAAGTCAACAGTAAACAGTCTATAGTATCTGCCCCTGCTACCCTGTAAACAAACACGGTGGCACTGCAGGATGAAAAACACTAAAGAAAACATGCTGTTGAGGTTTAAGCTGCACTGTAGAACATAGAACTAATGTTCTGATAGGTACTGATCAACCAACAGTACAACAGAAAGAAACTGCAGAACTACATAAATAATTGTGAGCTGCTTTTGAGAGCAAACCATAAATTATGGTACAATCCACTCCTCAGCCTTTCTGGTATGCCAGGTGAATATATATATATATATATATGAACAGATAGTTTATATGTAAACTATCTGTCCATTTGAAAGGAAACCAATAGCAGCAGCTCAGAGCAGGGCTCTCAGCACATTGTTTCCTACATCTGGTATAACACGAGCCTTTCAATTTGTTCAAGTCAGTTTTCTTGCAGAGGCATTTATAATTTGTTATTGTTAAAACAACTGAGGTTTTAAAGGCAGGAAAAGCCCTTATGGAAAGAGGTCTCTGAAAAGTGACCAAACCAAAGCCACCAAAAATAAGTCTAGCCTGTTTGCAAGACAAAGATCTTGAGCTGTCTCAGACCATTCCCTGTGTCGCAGCTATGCTTCTGACAGTACAAACTTCTCTTGGTTTTTAATCACAAGGGAGAAAAAAAACAAGACAACCCTAGGTCAGCAGTTGAATCCCCAGTCTCAATAGCTTTTGTACAGTAGACAGAAAACTTTAAAACAGTAAGGTTTTCATCCCATTGTATTCCTTTTCAAAGTAAATATACACAGAAGACAGGATTTGGGAATAAAATCTGGGCTGTACAAATACAATGACTGATTTATATTTGCTTTAATGCAGGAAGTCGTGTCCAGCTGACATTCTATAAGTGTCCTCAGGGGATCAGAATACTGAGCTGGCAGTTCAAGATTTAGTGAAAGTTCATATTGTTGCAGTTTCTTTCAAACAGTTAGCAACCTTTCTTGGAAAATTCCTCTTTGCTCAGTAGTTACTGGTTATAATCTTATCAGAAAACTAAACATACTGCACAACATGAAGATGATTTTGAGGAAAACTCAGAGGGGCAATTCAAAGTGGCTCTGAACACAAGGCATATCACTGTCTCCTTTCACTTTTACATCAAAACCACATAAAACAATGATTATAGGGAAACCATGATAAAAAGAAAATGAAGAGATCTTGAACTTTTCTATGAAGCATCCCACACAGGATATTTACTCGACCAGTTGATTACTATGGAGAGAGAATTCCAGACATGTGGGTCTTAGCTAGGAAAGCCTTTCCTTGCCCTACATACCCACACATATCCACTTTGTGTTACACTTAAGAAAGTGTCAGGATTAAAAATAAGAATTATGGATGAATTATTTGACATGAAGAAAGACTCCTTGGTCTATGCAGGCATCTTGATGGATTGCCTTGAGAATAAATGTGTACCATACAATTTTCCTTGAATAGAAGGAAATGCCAGTAACTTATGCAGTGATCTAGTTACCACTGCATTTTGCTGCCTCTGCTAAATGGAGATGTGCCTACTAAACTAATCTTCTTGGATAGGTTTACTTGCAAAGAGGCTACAGTTTTTGAGATTAGGTATATGACTGTACAATATGAACCATTAAGAATTCAACAATTATCTAGCAGATCTTATCAGATACACTTCCCTTGTTTCTTATTCTAAACACAGGGAAGCTACTAAAGTCATGGCATATAAAAATACGTCTCAACATCATTTTCCTGTGAATTTCAGGTTTGACTATGACTCTCAGGTACTCTGTGCAGATACTCTATGCTTGTCACATCAGGCTTTTTCCATTGTGTTCAATATAGACAGTCCTTTGGAATACAAAAACAAACAAACAAACAAACAAACCTAGAACATAACTAAAGAGACTAAATAATTATAATGACTATAATAATAAGAGAAAAGCAAGTGTCTTCATGGTACCTGCAACTGATAAAAGCTGTTTGTGTACAAAACATTGAGAAATTTTGAGGTATACAGCTGTGCCAAGCGCTCCAAGTGTAACATGGGCTGCATCAAAGGAAGTATGGTCAGAAGGTCAAGGGAGGTAATTCTGCCCCTTGACTCTGCACTGGTGAGACCTCACTTGGAGTACTGTGTCCAGATGTGGAGTCCTCAGTGCAGTAAAGATGCAAACTGGTTGGAGTGCATCCGTAGGAGGGGCACAAAACTGACCCAAGAGATGGAACACTTCCCTTATGAGGACAGACTGAGAGCTAGGGCTGGAGAAGAGACCTCACAGCAGACTTTCAATATATAAAGGTGGGAAGGAAAAGAGCAAACTCTTTAACAAGGCCTGTTGTGATAGGACAAAGGGAAATGGTTTCCAACTAAAGGAGAGGAGATTTAGACTTGATATAAGTAAGAAGACTTTTACAACAAGGGTGGCAAGGCACTGGAACAGATTGTCCAGAGAGGCCCCATCCCTGGAGACTTTCAAGGTCAGGCTGGATGGCTCTCTGAGCAATGTGGTCTAGGTGTGGATGTTCCTGTTCATTTCAGGATAGTTGGACTAGACTACCTTCAAAGGTCTCCTCCAGCTCAAACAGTTCTCTGATTCTATGCTTTGTCACTCTGTACTGAGGTTAAGTGTCTTGTGAACCTAATAGCCTACTATTTTTGGGGTAAGATACTAATATATTTAGCAACTGTTCAAGTCATACGACTTTCAAGAGAATAAAGAGATGATATTTGCTCTTCATTGTAAGTCAGTAAGGATGACTCCACATCCTGATTGCTAAATTTACTGTAAATCTCAAAAACTGACTGAAAAAGAAGTTCCAGAAGGCCAGGTCTTCCCGAAAATTTATCACAACGGAAAAACATAGTAGTTTACCCTTTTTCCATGCCTACACAAAGGAAAATAATATTCTATCTTCTGATCACAAGGCTCGACCAGCTGCTCCTGCTACTTTATTATTCAGACCTGATTAGGTTTCTTTGATCTTGCTTGTTTGTTTTTTTCTTCTCTTGGAGAAAATTCATCATGAAAAAAAGGAACACAAAAACATCTTTCACTGATTTTCAGAGAACATGCATGTTAAGTGTAACAGTAAAATTAGGCCATGATTATATTTCAAAAAGCAGAAAGAAAACCCTTATCAGATTCCAAGCTCAGGCAGGACTACACTGTTCCCTCTAGCCTTCTGGTTATGCACCTTAGACAATTATTTTTCCATTACTATTGCAAGTTAGGGAACTGTTGGTTATGTACCATGCATTCATTGGAAACAAATATATGAATCTCCCAGATTTGACAGGATGGATAGCACTACTAAGTGTTTTTAATTGAAGAGAAAAAAAAAAAAGTTGATTATATATCAAAAAGAAAAAAAAATTTCCTTAGTTTGAAAATAACCAATCTAAAATGCATGCTTTGTTTTTTTCAGCTTAAATACACCAGAACGCTGGTAAGTTAGTGTCTTTGGGAACTGCTGGTTATAGCCAGTGTGGGGCAGAAATATTCAGAAATGTAATCTGTCACAAGATTCCTACAATTATATATATATATATATCTTGTCTTAGACATATTAATCCAGATTCTGTCCCTGGTTACAGGGGTAAAACTAGCGAAATCCACCCATCAATTCTGACTAAATTTACAACTAATTACAGCCCTGTGTTGTTGAGTGACAGATTGGCAAAGGAAGTTTTTACTAAAGAAACTAGGGGAGAAAGAAGTACCCCACAGAGAAAGCATTTGCTTTACCTGCAAGATGTTGACTCAGTATTTCAGTGCTGAACATTACTGGGACACAAAGATAACTGTTATAACTGAAGAAACCTGAAAAAACTGTCCATCTAGGATCTCTAATGCTTTTTTTTTTTTTTTTTTTTGTTCTGAATCTACAGAAAAAAAATTGCAATTTGTTTTGGAGGAGCCCAATTATGACCACATCATGACAGTTATCTCACTGTTTAGGGAAAGGCAGGAGAATATAGCTGTATTGCATTTTGAAAGCTACTGGTACAGAATCTATGTCATGATAGTAGCAACACTCACCTATATTTTAACCCTTGTCTGATTTCTTCCTAAAGAATGTAGGTAAGCAACAACATAAGGACTTCCTGTGTTTTAAAATTAGTATTTGCACAGTATGATGGAAATGTAATGATGGGTTTTTGCTTCTGGTAATTGTGGGTTATGCTATCACAGCAGTTTTGCAAGGGAGGAAGGAGGTGGGGGGTAAATGGGGAGGATGTGGCTACCCCGTTAAAAAAGAAAGCAGTGGGAAGTTATCCACTTGACTGAGACTGCTTCCCAGAAGCCGTGACAAACTACTGAGTTCCACTGTATAACGCAGTTTATTTCCTTCATAGAATTGGCAGGTATGCCATACCTTCCCCTTCTTCCCCCAAAGAATTTTACCTCTGTGACATCCTGACAACTTGTTGTTTAAAAACAGAAATAAAAAGCAAGTCCAGATTTAGACTGTAGGTTTAATGCCCAACTGGAAGTGGGAAAGTATGACTACTTCCTTGATTAATCCTCTTAGCATGGCTAGACTCCCTAGATAATCATCATAATGTAGCATGAGTATCAATCAAAAAGATGATTCAGTCCTCCTCAGCCTTATCTTGGAAACACCTGTCCATTTCCACAGTTTATGGAGGAGGGAGGAACAACTTCCCTCTTCAGAAAGGCCTCTCAGTTCAGAGGAAGGAAGCTGATGTACCATATTGACAAAACAGCCAGGCACTCTCCAGATTCTCTTCCCAATCACTTTTCAATTTGCGTGCCAATGATACATAAGAAATTTTGATATGCATGCCTCTTTGAACAGTATTGTTTCAAAAAAAAAAACCCAAAAAATTAAATAATGTTGAAGTTTTTTGACCAGATTATCTGAAGGATGCTGAAAGACCAAAGGGTTCAAATTTCAGTGAATCCTACTACTATATCGTCAAGGCATTTAGTTGACTAGACATTCTGTGACACTGAAAGAAATAGAATGAAGTTAAAACATACAAAACATGTGATGTTATTTGGTCGAGGAATAGCCTCTTGGGTTTGCAGTATTACAGTCTTTGTTGGCAGTCTACATAATATCCAAATTTTACAACTGCAAAATGGTACAACTGATTTTACCTGCTGATAAGAGCACAACACAATTCATCAACAATTCAGCTGCTGATGATAATTAGTATAAGCTACTTTTCAGATTTCTAAAGAAAATGAACTCATTATCCTGTTCAAGTACCATAACTTGCATAGAAAAAGATGGCCCTTCTACTTTTTGCTGAGATATAACTTATACTGTAACCCTTACAATGCTACAATTGTTTTTGCAATTGCTGTCATGTGTTTACCATTTTTCACACTGATGTTGATTTTTTCAGTCAACCCTGTCTGTAGTCAGTATCTGTGGTAGAAAGTGAAAAAAACGCCCTGCTTCAATTGTGAGAATTTTCATATACACATTATCTGCTTCATGCCTTGCACTGGCAAGATTTTCGTCTCTAGGAAGATAGCTCAAATTGTTGTGAATATGCAGGCGTTTGTCTTGAACCACTTGTCAAGCAGTTTGGTAGTTATGAAATAAATGGTCAGTGTGTTGTTTTTGTTAGATATGGAATCTAGAAGGTAGATGAACCCCTATTCACAAACACAAGATAAGCACTAAGGCATGCTTCACCAACTGTTTTGAAGAACAGTTTTTCTCCATACCATCACAAATGATATATGGCAGCAATGGTTAGTCTTGTGGTAATTACAGTTCAAACGCAGTTCATGGGTTTCTGGGCATGCATGGTATCATTGAGAGGGTGAGAGACATCTTCAAATGAAGACAGATGACAGACTCCTGAAACGTGCCAGCATGGTCAAAATTTCCAAAAGCTTTTAATCATTTATATTGTCAGCAGCAACCAGGGAAGCAAAATCCAATATAGCCTTCATATTTGTTTTCCAGAAGTCTGTTTTCATGTGTCCATGAAATCCAGTAAGTGATGTTTTTTTTCTGAGCACTTTTCACTGTTGGCAGGTTGTCATCATGAGGGTGAATAGTAAAACAAAAAGTAACTAATTAACTTTGACAGCACATTTATTTGATAAAGTATCATCTTGCAAAGCTCAGAATCAGTTACAGACACCTGCTGCCAGACTCAAGAAAAGGAATCATCATTAATCTGCTTAACTGCAAGGCTTGTCTAACTCCCAGATGCCTTCTGATGCAGGCTCATGGGATTCCAGCAGCGTTATCCCTGTGAACAAAGCAGGCAGACAAGAAATCTCTGTTTCCTTCCTAGATAAAACAGGAAACCAGTGTACAGATTTGTAAAAACAGTTTCTGCTAAGAGTGTGGAAAATGTAAACAGAATAGATTAATAGGGATCTGTAAAAGATAAAAAAAAAAAATAATTAAACATCACATATAAATCTCTATTCTATCAATTATAGTCACAAAACATGTCCAGTAACTAACAAATATCAGATGATTTAACTCAATAAATCTGTGTCAAGGGGATAGTCCTTTGTCAGGGCCTTTCTGGAGGGTTGGCTCCCCGGGCTCAGGGCCAGAGCAGCTGTGGGCCGTGTCTTTCCTTCATTCTGTGTCTGGGGACAGTGATGGAACCACAGCAAGGCTGACCTCTGCCCATGGGAGACACATTTGAACTTAACCTCTGCTTCGAGGCTCCAACCTGAGCCACAGCTTCTGCTGTGTTGTAGGCCATGACCCACCTGTGCTTGGCCATAGCACCACTCAGATGGGTACAACTACATGCCCATGTTGTGGCCTGGCCTCAGCCCAGCTGCAGTGGCAGGGAGGTGCCCAGTGCCTGAGGCTGGGGCTGCCCTGGTGCCCCCAGGGCCCTGCTCATGGTGAGGCCAGGCAGGCAAGGCCCATCGCTACCTGCCCCACCAGGGGAGCCCTTTGGTGCCCTGATACCCTGTGGAAAGAAATCAACATTCATGATTTTCTAATGCTAATTAACACAATACATTTTACTCTGCAACTGCACATAAATATTTTCACTTATTCTGCAATGTGAAGCAAATAAATGACTCTATGGAAGCTTAGTGGCAGCAGCTTTTTTTTACAGAGTGAGAACAAGGTGCATGCATGCATGCACAGAGAAGAGGCAGGGTTCAGCAGTCCAAGCAGATGCTGTGTGCTGACCAGCCACATGTGCTGCCATCAGCAGGAGCACAGGAACTATTTAACACTATGTGCTTAAGGAGCAAGAGTCTCCAAATTATCATTATGTGTAACAGTGCTTAAGCACTCTTCAGTCAGAAGCCTGAATGGTTGCACATAATAAACAAACTAATCTTTTCAGATTCCTCAAGTACCTTTTCGTAAGTGGGAAACCCCTTAGAGAGGTATTAGAAATCAACGACAAAAAATAGTTGCAAACCTCAGTTGTACCAAGTTTCTATCAACCTATCAACTTTGGGGGCAACTTTTGTGATCATGAAGAAGGAACTTAATTTTCAGAAACTGAAGAGGACCTTCCCTTGGGGAGCACCTCAGTGTCCTATTCACTGGACACCATTGCCTTTAAACAAAAGGTATTGTCTGCTTTTCCACAATCTGTGGACAAAATGCAATGCAAAAATGTGTTTTGTAAAAAAAGAAAAAAAAAAAAAAGCAGCAAACACGACAGCAATTGCAAAAGCATTTAATCTGTACTATTATTCCTATTATTCTATTATTGAAGTACCAGAGGTACCAGAAGGAATCCAATTCAAGAATTCAATGTATCATAATAAATATAAAATATCTGTGTGCTTTTTTTTGGGGGGGGCAGGGGGGGTTGGTTTTTTTTCAATCCTGTTCTCCAAACAGGTCTAGATATGCATGAAGGAATGTTTGGAAGAAATATCAAGATTCATTCAATTATCTGTGATAGCACTAGAACTGTCAGACCTATTATAAAATGTACAAAAATTTTTAGTCAAGCTTCTCATGGAGCTTTAACAGTGACTCTTTCATGAAATCTGGTGTCCCTGACTGACCTATCAATTTCTGCATTGACATTGGGCAGAAGGGGAAATCCCATTAGATGTAGCTTTTAGTACATATTAGTAAGTATCTTTGTATTTAAAACAGAACCAAGGACTTACAGTCAGCAAATGGAGGACCGGGTATCAGCTTCAACTGATTCACTCTTGAAAAGAAAAGCTTAACTTTGCAAATAACTGCCTCTCATCAATCTAGATCAGCACAAAGCTACAAGAGGGTAGCTGTCATGTTAGGGTTATCAAACACAGTAAGGTTTCATAGTGTGGAATATGTGCTTGGCCAATTTAGTTCCAACTTTCATGCTTGGGAGAAATGATGAAAGTCTGGAAAATCTAAGAAAAAAAGATACAGAAGGAACACTCACTATGTTTGCCCTGACTCCCATTGTTGATGCCATAGAACTGATCAGCAGCAGGGCCCTAACAGCACAGAGCAATCTCAAAGAAATGCATTTCCTTCATCCACTCAATTAACACACACAAATAAGTGACTGTAGCATGATAACTATTAAGTAAATAATTAAAACATCGCATACAGATAAAAGAGTATTTTTCTATGCTAAAATATATTAAGTCAGTACAGAAACAAAGATACCCCCCAGTGGAAATAAGCAGCCATTGCCAGCTTGTTGGTGACAGGTCTTAATTTGTCATAGAGGCTTACTAACAGCACTTGCTCTCATGCAGCAAAAGCAATTACTTTTTGCAGAAATGAATCACTTTACATTCTGGAGTTGTATAAATAATTAAGATTCAACTAAATTTGTCAAAATACATAAATACAGTACTCTAAAACATTAAAGGCTGTTCTTTATTCACACAGTTTCAGTTCAGTGCACATAACAGAGCCTTGTCACTTTACCTAAAGGATATGTGAACCCCAGAGCTGTAAGATCACATGACAAGGATTGGGGATGGCAAATTAACTCACTGCATTTATAACATCTTTCACTACCGAAGTTCGAAGTTAAAAGAATTTGCTTAGAGAGTTGGCATGCTGTGATTCAAGCAGTACTTAAACTTAACAGGGAGATTAATCTTTAGGCAGATGGTATTGATTCTAACACTGTATTCCCAGTGATTCATCTGAGCCAATCAATGATCATGGTTTCTTTCCTTATATGCCTTTTGTGTACCATATTAGATCTTACTGAAATGTCTTTCATCTACATCCATTCCATTTTTATAGAAATATAACTTGAAAGTTAATAACTTGATATAAAATATCTGATAAAAATAAAGACTTCCTTTGTTATTCCATTTTATAGACCAAAAAGACTTGCAGGCTGAAGGCATAGTTGTTAGAGGCCACACTGAGCATGAATAAGTGTTTCCTAAACATATAAGGCAGGCTGCCACTCTGCCAGTCCATCAATTTGTCCTTGCCTGACACCCTTTAAGTCAACTGATCATCTTCAACTAATTTTTGACAGTGGAGTAAAAATCTCAGAAAATCTTTAAGTTCTCTAGGGATTCACTAGGCTTTTGGGTATCTTAAGAGCATTTGGTAAACCAAATTGTATCTTTTGGGCATTCAAGGATGTTCTGTTTGCAAGAAAACCAAACTTTACTTGTAAAACACTAACTTAGAAAAAAATGAAAAAAAAAAGCAGATGAGATTGCCATACTTCAGGGCTGACTGGCAAAAGACTTGACCTAGTCTACCTTTGTCCACAATGAGTAGCTAGAAAGATATTTCCCATCTTGGTGGACCACGCTGATGAAGACTTAGACCCTTGAGATTTCAGCTAGAAGGGAGGTAACCTTATTACCTTTGATGAATGTTTAGTTTTGACAACTCCAGTATCTGCTCAACCAGAGTGGTACAGTTCAGTACAATTCAGTCACTAAAGTGCTGTTCACAGTGGCTAAGTTGTCTGCTACTACTGGTTAGTTAGCCATTCTTGCTAACTATATCACTGCTGGCTGTTCCTTACATCCGTAGTGCCACACCGCTGTTTTGTGGAGACACTGACAGAATATATCAGCCTCACATGATCCACATTTAAAATACAGTCTTTTTCTCTCCTTTAACAAACAAGGATTAAAATCTTTCCATGACCACTCACGATAGAATTCTAGCAGTTCAAGACTTTCACATCTTTTCTCTTCTGCAGGGCTGATCTTAATCAACAAAATCTTAAGTCATTACCCACCACCAAAATGAGCTTTCCCCACTGCAGATTTTTTCCTACGGTTTTGGACAGTGTCCTGCTTTTGGCTAGGATAGTTAGTTTTCTTACTAGTATCTGGTATGGCTATGTTTTTTTAGATTTAGATTGAGAATAATGTTGATAACACAACAATGCTTTATTCTTTGCTGAGCAGTGTGTACGCTAAGGATGTGAATCTCCAGAAGAGAATCATAGGTTCATAGACTCATAGGCTCATGGACTCATGTCCAACTTCTTGTCCATCAAGACCCCCCAAGTTCTTTGCAGGGCTGTTCTCAGTGAGTTCTTCTCCACTTTGCAATCATATCTGGGATTGCCTTTTAAATAGCAAATTCATTTTTATTTGTTGAAATGCCTTTGACCAAAATTACTGAATTTATCACTGAGAGATCTCCTGGTGAAATCTGTCAACCACTACACAGCTTCAGTAATGAAGGGTCACACAAACTGAATTCTCTTTCATCAGTCAACACATCCTGACTCTTTTGGGTAGCTATAAATAGCAGATTAAAGAGGAATTTTTGTATTACCTGAAGTTGAATTGCTTTTAGACTTTTACCATTTGCTCACTCACCTTTATCTACCAACCGTATTTGAATAGGACATACTGATTTGTCTCTCTTATCAGAGAATAAAAAATGAACATACATCCTTTCACTACCCAGTATCTACCCTCTCTTTATTTGAGGAGGAAGTGAACACCCTGCAAGGACAGAAGAGAAATGGCCAAGGGTCAATCAATTTTTCAGTAGTAAGCATTTTGAAAAGTAATATAAGATATTAACCAGACTGTGAGAGCAGCTTGCATTCTTCTATCAATTACACATGCTTTTATTTCATTTTCTCCAAGAATCAAAAATAGCCAGGCCTTGGAGGAAATACTTCCAGCTTTCAGATTAAGCTGTTCTTTTGCTGTGGTTTTGTTGTTGTTTGTTTGTTTGTTTTCCTTTATTTCTTTGTGGAAGAAGAAAATGAGACAAATAGAAAAAAATCTATAAACGAAAAATAAACTTCTGAGACCTTGGATAAGAACAGTGTCCACACAAAAATAACTGTCTATACTTGGTTTCAAAGATCTTTTCTCTAAATACTTACAAACTAATTGAATGGAGTGGACATCTTGTCTGTGAGCAAATTCTTTTTTTTTTTCTTTTTTTGTTTTTCCATTTAGATTCAACGAAAATATCTGAATACTTCAGAACAGCATCAATTACAGATACGTCCTCCTACTAAAACTGCACAAGCCATTAGTTACACAATATTGTGCTTGCCTGTAAAAAAGGGGCTTTATTGACATTGCTATTTCTGCTATTGCAGCATATATCACTTGAGGACAACCCCAGGTTTGTAGAACACTTCAGGTCTGGCAGAAAGGCAATGAAAGAGCTGATAAGTGTTTTTGGATAGTTTCATAAATCAGCTACTTTGGTATTTTAACATTTTCCTACATCCTCTTTAACAACATCCATATCTTAAAAGCACAAAATGCTCATTCCAAGAAGGAAAAGCAAATCTTTATTTAAAACTCATAGAGGGTAAAAGGAAGGAACAAAATAATATTTCTCCAGAAAAATCATATTTTATCAAACATCAGATGGCCAGAGAGTAGCAATGTCTAAGATATCAAAGAGAAGCACTGTGTATTTTAAAGATAAAACTTACTATTATTTTTAACTCCTAGAGGACTCTGGGAATAATGTCATTAAGGAAGCACAAACTATAGTGTTTTAAGTCCAGAAACACTAATAGATAATACTTATGCGTTTGCACATTTCTATCTGTTCACAGTATGTTAGATTATTCATTGCTTTACAACTCATGCTGCACAGAGGCCATTTTTATGATTGGTGCAATAACACAGAACCCGTACTTGGCACGATGCCTATTTAGGATAGAATGACCTCCTCCTACAGAAAGCTGGGGAGCATGATTTATCACAAGCTCATAAATTCATATTTCTGAAACATTTAAATGCATTCTCAACAATTAATCTCATTACTGAGCTCAACAGCATAAAAGGATGTGGAACACAAGAGCTTAGAACACAAATTTGATACCTTCTCCTACAAGTGTTAGCTAAAGGTGTCCAATTACGCCTGTAATTTCCATAGACAGCTAAAGTCTAATATTGATTATCACTTTAAAGATACATACAGTCATAAAGATTGACCTTTGCAACTCTTACCATAGAGGTAACTTTCTGTGTTTCTTATATAGCAAAATAACCAATATTACATGTAGACATTTTAATGGGAAGTAAATAGTCTGAAGAAGACCTAATGCTTGGACCAAAGATCCCAAATATACATAAAAATGATTCTGAATTCCTGGTGAATACAAGGTAATCAAATGCATGAATATATTCTAATTTATTAACTAGAAATAAGTTTCAGAAAACATATTTTAAATCATTATTTACATTTCTTTCAAGACATTTGAATGCATCAATCATAATCATTAAATAAACTGTATGATGTAAAATCTAAATGCCTTTGACCATTAAAAATAAAATTCAAATTCCACAATTTCAAATTAGCATAAAACCCTATTCACCTCTCTGTAGCACATCCACACTCCTAAGTAACTATAGCAATTACTGGAGTGAAACTGCACACAACAATAATGAAAGCTCCCTGTTTAAAGGCTTAAATTCCCCTATGATGAGAAAAAGCAATATTTGTGTATGTTTGCTTTGATTATGAGAAAGCTAAAGAGGAGATCTCTCTCCTTCTTCCCTTGCTCTGATCGTAAAACAATGCCAGAGCCTCAGGCATGATGTAAGGACAATGCAGTCCTCTCTGTAGTGTACAAGGTTCATATGCACCGAAGTCCCTAAGGAATGCAGATGTCACGCTGCATGCACTTAAAAGAGAAGAAATCTTTAATTCAGGCAGAACCCGGTCCAGACAGCTTACTGCAATGCTATATTAGCACTTATGCAACTCAGCGCTGAGAAAGGCAACACTGGGATTAATTTTCTAAGACATGGCACAATATTGTCCTAGTGGTGTTGCAGCTGGGCATCTCTGCACATCCCTGGTGGCAGCCTGCAGCTTAACACCAGCTGCTCCTACCATTTCCCTCAGTTTGGAGATGCTGCAGAGTCACGTGCTTGGTGTCATCTCGGTATAAGATACAATTTTGGACTCAGAACACAGTCCCAAAGACTAAAGGTGTTTAACTCCAGGATCACAAATCATACATACAGCTGTTAGCCCCAGTGAGCTGTGGAGCAGACACCAGTGTGAAGACAAGGTGTGCAGAACAAACATTCCTTGATGTCCTGTGGCAGAAGGCACTTTCTGAGCTGGTCCCCTGCTGTGGGTGACACAGGACAGCACAGTGATACCTGCGAAAGGAGTTAGGCATTCTGACATCTCCTTGTCAGGCCACTGAAAACTGCCATTCTTTTTACCTTGGCCTGTAAAGTATTAATAGAATGATACTTCTTCATCATAAGCTGGGAAACATCTGCCTGGAGCTCCCTCTGCACTTATGTCAGCCAAAAAAGAAACACATGGGCTTCCTGCAGGGCCACCGTCTTTATCATCTAACTTGACAAGCCAGCTGAGGCTGGAGCAGTCTGGCCTTAGGGAGGGGACATTGGAAAACTGGAAAGATAATTTTTATTCTTCACACTGAGCCTGCAACTAAATTAGAATTTGATTATTTAGACATTTGTCTGACTGGCAACCCTGATTCTTTTGGCTGTTTTCTATTATTTTTCTTTCAGCTGTATCTCTTTGTGAAATAAAATGTTAGGGTCTACCAACCCTATGAGATGAAGCCTTTTCAAAAGAAGAATGAGCTCAAAGTAACTGCAGTTATACAAACTGCATATATAGTTTGCACCTAAGAAGAAAAGGTGTTGTGTATATGATTTCCCTTGGTCCTGCAGAAAAAGAAGAGAGGCTGAGAACAAAAAGGCTGAGAATATTTATTTCCATTCTGCAGAACTGGGGTCTGAGGGAAGCAGGGCTGCATCATTCTTCATCTGGGTCATGAAGATTCCTTAAAACCAAACTTAGGGCCTGGCCAGTCCCCTAAAAAAGTGAGTAGATGATTTTCACTTTTATTGCTCAATACTAAATATGAGTCAGAATATATCCTTAAAGATTCTGTGAATGAACTGAGAATTCCCACAGTGATGTTCAGTCATAGTTTGGCAACATTTTGAAATTACAATCTTAAAGTTCTAATTATTGCTGTAGAAAGAGCTGGAAATACGCACTGGATTCTGTTTCTTACTTAGAAGTTCTGTCTGCAAGAAGCAGCCATTTCAGGGTGAATAATAACCGAGGATAGAAGCAGAACATGAGCACAGGGATGTCCTTCCAATTTCTCAGATAACAGGCCGTAAAAGGACAGTTGCCATCCGCTCTCTTCCAGCCTAAGGCTAATTGGAGATCAGAATCATTGGCCATTCTGTATGCCGGGATACCTACTTCGTCTGTCCTCCATGGAACAGTGGGCTCACAAAATTGGTTAACCACTAGTTTTAATTTCTTCTATGTTGAGTGCTTCTCAATCACTGGACTGTAAGGGAAAAAAAAATCTAGATAGAATAAAAGGTTTGGAAGAGAGCCGGTACCTCCACAAAGCACAGGTGACAGCTAAATAGCCAACTGGAGATAGGAAGATGAAGATCAGTAATTAAAAAATGCAAGCCTTCTTTTTTCTAGTTAGCAAAAGTCTCAATGAAGAAATAGGGACATTTTTTTCTGAAGCAAGACCCATAGCAGGGTCCTCGCAGGATTCCCATCTTGTAGTCTGAGGTGATGAACCTGCCTTAAAATCAGGAAAGGACTCTGAATATTTAAGGCATGTTAAAGCTCGTGCACTAACCTGCACATTGCATTTCTGACAGCATAAATAAAGCTAAAGTGCACTGTCCTCACACAATCTGCTATGGAGACAACTCCAGACTTTGACCCCACTATGTAAACAGAAGTTCACGGCATATATTGCTACAAGGCACATGATGCTACCAGGCACAAGGAAATTTTCTGATTATATGTTTCATCATTTATATTACAATCCTCTGCAGAGAATTATAGTACAGAACATAACATACATTACAGGATCATATATGAACCATATGGACTTCTATCTCCATTAACTGGCCTGCTTCAAGATCTTCCTGGGCTAGATTATTCTTCTATCAAAAGTAGAGATATTATGTCTAATTATTTCCTGCTGTCCTCTCTGTGTCTTATTATTCCATTAAACAAACAGACAGTGTTTGGTACATGAGTAAGAAATGTAGTGTAACAGAAAATAAGCTAGAAAGGAAACGATTAGTAATCACTGCTTTTTTGCCCAAGACAGCTAAAATGACCTATTTCCTCAGCTCATCAGCTGAGCAAACTACTGACTTCAAGATGTAAGAAACTGTTTTTGTTCTTAGGTTTCAAATACAATTTTGTTTCTGTAATGAATCTGAGGGACTATGTTTTATGACCATAAATATGACCTAGACTGGAAGAGAAGCACACAAGAGCCACATTCATTCCATAAACAGAACTGATGAATGAGAAGGCAGACAGACAAACCTAAAAAATAGCCCAACTGTTTATTAAATAAGTTTAATAATAATTTAATATCTAGGACTCAGAGAGTATCAGTTATGTGAACATTTTCCTAGGACATCTCAGTACAGGTTATGAGGTTAAAGGGAAAGCATTCTTAAAGTGAAACTATTCTATTTCTTTAGGCAGTAGGAAGATAAAAAGTTAATCAGAGCCCCCAAGTGACTTAATCAGGTGGAAATTAATTGCAGATCTAAGGGATCTGATCCACTATCTACTGGTGTTAAAAAGTATCATCTACCTTATGAATACATAATAAATCCCCAAATGGACATACTTCAGTCACACTCCATTAAACTGCTCAGGTGTGTCAGAATTTCCAGGCCTGAGCATAATTTTGTGACAATTAAAACACTACGGTTGCTTTATAATTAGTACTGTGAGACACATGCACAGTGCTGAAATGTTCTGATTTAGGAAACTTTAATTCTGTGGTGGTTTGTTTTTGCCAGGCATGAGAAGAGGCAGCCTTCAAAGATAAGCTCACCTGAAAATTCCAGATGGCAAATTAAAATCATATATTTAGAAGCAGCTAGGAATCTCCTCTTCCAATTTTCTTGGTTTTTTTCTGATTTAGGGAAACCACTAAAGATTTCTTTCTCCTAAAAAAAAAAAAACAGTAACTTTAACCAGAAAATATGTAAAAGCAGAGAGCTTTGAACAACATTATTCCACAGTTTCAGTTAAAAGTTGTTTTCAAATCCATGACAATGAGAAATGACCTCACAGTAAAATCACTCACAGTAAAACTTAGTCCTATTAGGAATAAATATTTTACTGTTGATACACTTATCTAAAACCAAATGCAATCTCCGGAGAAAGAATCAAATATTGATTCAATGTTTTGAGATATATCCAATCTTGTTTTTGAAAGCCTTGAGACTTCCTTCAAAGAGAGGGCCCTTCTTCATGGATCTTCTACAGCCTGGCACATAAGCATAGACACAGGCTGTGTCCAACCTGGCAGGCAGTTCAGCTCATCACACATGAGCAAGTAAAGAAAGGCAGCTAGTACTAGAACCCTTACCTCTACCCTGGAATTTCTACTTCAGCCTAACTTCAGTCAGGTTGGTTGTACTCAACGTTTCCCATCTTGGCTTCAATTCAAAGCAATCCTCTGGACCAGCCACTGATTCAAAGCCTCATGATCCCCAGCAAGAACTGGAGATACTTAGATAGGTACCTATGTAGATCAGAGCTTACAGTTTACTTTCTTTGGGAAACAAACGAGTTTGTACTTTTTGCCACTGCCTTGAAAAATAATCACACAACATTCACATGAGTGCAGCCACAGGTCACGCAGGGGCACTGAGCTAAGGATGTACACTCATTTACACTTCAGGGGCATGCTATGCATTCACCAAAGGATGAAGAGGGGGACCTTCCTATAGAAGATAACAATTCTGTTAGTACAAAGACACACAAACACAACTCTGTTTATTTTCCTCTCCTGCTTCACGCTGCTACATAGCCTCATTCCTATGATACCATGAATGTGGCATGTTAATTGATCCACAGGTATGTTTGCATCCTCACAAAGATCTTAAGTATTTTGAGTTGAATCCTCTGTGCCCACAAGGAAGGCCATGCCCTGTGCTGGCATGAGGCCTATGAGGTGAGACAATTCCAGCAATGGGAGGGACAAAACCTCCAGCAGCAGCTGTGGCTGGCTTTGCCATGTCAGCTGTCACTCCACCGCAAGGCCTCACATCTGCCTGTTCAGATCCTCCTGCTGACTCTCCAAAACACATGGAAGGGCTCTTGCTAATGAGAAATAAGCCTTCACATAAGCCTTTCGCTAGAACATCTGCCCACCACTCCTCCACTGGTGTTTGCTCCTCTGAGGATCAGATGTAGAGTCATCACATGATCTTGGCCTTCCTGAAATTCTTGCCAGCCTTTCTTTTTTTAACCATTGCCTTGTTGAGATGTGAAAGGTGATATCATTGAGCTAAATGCTACCGGGAAACTCAATTGTAATGAGACCGCAAAATCCCCCTGTGAGTTTTAAAATGTTGAGAAACTTCCGCAAAATACTTGGAAGGGATTTGTGTCCCTCCTCCTACCTGCTGAACAGAAAGAGTCTCTCAGTTTTTCAAGGCTGTGGGTCAGAAAGCCATGTGTGTGCTCAGCCCGCAAGGACCAGGGCTGGGCCTCAAACACATACCTTTTGTCCAGAACTCGGGCAGAGACTTCAAAAAATGAGCAGAGGATATCGGCAGACATTCTTCCTTTATTTGCGTGTTTTATCAGGTGAAAAACCATGGGCTAGGCAACTCCTTGGTTGAGGACTAGCTATGGATCCTCACCCAGCTTTTCTCTCACTGCACGAGTGCCATAGTACAAGAATCTGGGGTGTTAGTTGACAGTCCAGGTGAATATCAGCCAGCAGTGGTTGTGTCTAGGTGGCAAAGAAGTACTCAAGTACTGTGTTCAGCTTTGGGACTCTCACAACAAAAAAGACACTGAGGCCCTGGAGCATGGTCAGAGAAAGGCAACTAAACTGGTGAAGGATCTGAAGCACAGCTCTTATGGGGAGCAGCTGAAGGAGCTGGGATTGCTCAGTCTGGAGGAGAATCAGGGGAGATCTTATTTCTCCCTACTAGTCTCTATTATGGTGAGGTAGGGGTTGGCCTCTTCTCCCTGGTAACAGCAATAGGATGAAAAGGAATGGCCTTGAGTTGTGTCAGGGGATTGTCACGATTCATGTTGGATATTAAGAAAATTTTTTCTCATAAAGAGTGATGAGCAACTGGAATAGGCTGCCCAGGGAGGTGGTGGAGCCACCATCCCTGGAGGCATTCAAGAAATGTGGACGTGTGTCATGAGTGGACATGGTTTAGCAGGCATGGTGGTGGTAGGTTAATGGTTGGACTAGCTGGTCTTAGTGATTCCACTTCTGCACAGGGCATGAAGCATCCTGCAGCCCTGTACAGCCCCAGCTCTGTTTGCACCCAGCTGCATTAGGAGGGTTGGCATCAAACACACAAGGCATCGTGAGTGTGCAGCAGGCCGTGCAGGGAGCTGGGGCTGCCCGGCACTCGCAGCCAGAGCACTGAGGAAACGCCAAGCGAAACCAGGCTCTCAGCACCGCGGCGCTCTCGCCGGGGCCTGATGCTAGTGAGACCTGAAAGACAACGGAAACCAGCCCGCAGCCGACGCCCACCGCCCCAAAATGGCCCCGGGCCGGCGTAGAGCAGGGACACGGCTCCCGCGGGTCCCCTCCCTGCCCCGCCGGCTGACAGGTGCCGGCGCTCCGCAGGCCGTCCCCCAGCAGCCCCGGCTGAGGCATCCCGCCCGGCCGGGGGTGCCGCGCCGGCGCTCCGGCGTTCAGGAGGAGCCGCTCGGTGCCGCTCTTTCCCCCTCCGCCGAGCAGACCGTGCGCGGTGCGTGTGTCAAAGCCACGTGTTTCGGGCGCCCGGCGCGGAGAGCGGCGCCGAGCGGCCGGGTTCCGCCGCGCTGCCGCCCGCCTCGCCCCGCCGCCCCGGCCCGGGCCTCCGGCCGCGTTCGGCCCCGCGGCGGCGGGGAGGGGAGGGGAAGGGAGGGCGGTGTTTTTTCCTCCGCGGCGCTGCGGCCGTCGCCCTGCCGCCGGCGAGCGTCAGGCGGGGCGAGGGGGGGCCCGCTCCGCGCCCTTCCCCTTGCCCCCGCGCCCCGAGGATGGCAGCGCTGCCCGCAGGAGAGGCTGGCGGCCGCGTCCCTCCTCTTTTTTTTTCCGGCGGCGGCAGCGGCGGCGGAGGATCATTGTTGTGTGGGAGGAGGGCAGCGGTGATGGACTTGATCTGCCGGGTCTTCTGCTGAGGCGGCAGCACAGCGCCCGCCGCCAGTCAGCACCCGGCAGGGCCGCGCCGGGCAGCGAGCCTCCGGGACCGGGGGTCCGCGTCCCCCTCGCCGCTCCCGTCCTCCCGCACACGGACGCACAGCGCACTCCTCCTCCTCCTCCTCCTGTGCCCTTTCATCCTTCCCCCCCGGCGTCCTCCCTCGCGGTCTCCCGCGGCGGCAGATGTGCTTAGGGCAACCGCGCAGCTGGGACTATGGTGAAATTTCCAGCGCTCACTAACTACTGGCCCCTCATCCGCTTCCTGGTCCCACTGGGCATCACCAACATCGCCATCGACTTCGGGGAGCAGGTAAGGAGCCGCCGCCCGCCCTCCCCCAGGGCCGCAGCGGGAAGGGACGCGAAGCGCAGCGCAGCCGGGCCGGGCCCCGCCGTCCTCTCCCGGCGCTCCGCTGCCCGCCCGGGAGCACCGGCGGCTGCCCCGACCTCAGGCTGACGGAAAAGGACTTTTTAATTCCCCCGTGCGTTTCGGGATTATATAACGTGACATTACATAATGCATTCGAAAGGGGTTCTGCGCTTCTTCCCCCGGTCCCCGCCCGGCGCTGCCGCAGCGGCGCGGTTCCCCCCGCGGGGCCGCCCCGAGGGGAGGGCAGGGCGGGCGGGCGGCGGCCGGGCCGGGGGTGGGCGCGGGGCTGCGTGCAGCTGACCCCGCGCTGCTGCGCTCCGGCTGGCCGCGGCCCTGCTTGGGCAGCTAGCGGGTGCGTGCACCTCAGATCCGCTGAGATACCCGAGTAAAATGGGGTATCCCAGGCTATCCTGATCCCTGCTTGCTACCTTTCGTACTTGATACACTCTGCCCGCGCTCTTCGTGAAGGATGCTTCTCTGTAGTAGCATCGTGCTGCGGAGAGCGCTGTGGTCTCTCTGTTTGGTGTTTATGACAGGTAAGGCCACAGCTGTTTGTCCGGCTGGGATACAGGGGCTCACACCACCTTTTTATTAGGACACTGTACACTCCTGATGTTACACTGGGCAGCCACCATAAGTATTGCATCCCGTACAGCTCTTCTCCTTGTCCCAGATCATTCAGCTTTGCTCAGAAGCTCTTTGTTTCTAACCAGAGTAGGCACCTGCTCCCATGCTCCATAAGTAAAAATACCAGAAAACTAGTGTGTACTTTCATCTGTTTATGGAGAGGAAAATAATTTAAAAAACACAAAAAACTATTACAGTAAGAAAAAACACCTATCACGTTTGTCGTGGTTATCTTAATCTCATTTTTCTTCTTAGTTTTTTAAATTTAAATAAGCTGTGATATGGAAAAAATGTAGTTCCATCCTTGTCTGACAGCTGAGTACTTTCCTACTGAGTCAGTCTTTTGTAAATCATGCTTAGGGAAAAAAAAAAAAAGAAAGATAGAAACAACAAGGGAAACTGTGACTTAAATGCTAATAGCTATGCCACATCAATAGCATAAAACAGAAGTTAAACTGAAAGCAGTTTGTTCAGCAAATGCCATGTGACAGGTGCGTGTATACAGTTTAGGTCAGCTTGATTCAAAACCCACTTCAGTCTGTTAGAAGCATCCCATCTTCAGTATGCTCTGCACTAGAACATGAAAAATTAGCAAACAAAAGGGTGCAATTGTGTATGTGAGGGATCTTCTGTCTGGTCTAGAATGAGTTACGCAGCAGGGATGTTAATATGTGGATGGTGCTTATCTTTCTTTTACAGCAGCATGCACAAAACATCTCAGAGAGTGGATTTTGTTTGATAGCCGTGGCACAGGATGAGACTGGCCTTCTGGGGGTATAAGGGTACCTATTTTTGAGATGGGTGCCTGGGTATGTGTTTAATTAAAGAAGGAAAAATCTAGTGAGTAGCGAGGCTGCTGTAGAAAACCTTTGGTCAGTAGTGGGAGCTGAAAAGAGGCATTTAGTACCAGCTCAGTGTGAGCGTACCTACATGGAAATCAGGAAACTGAGGCAGGGACAAAGTCACTCCAGGTCAGAATAAATCCTCTTAGTGACCAAAGGACAGTACTTGCATACGTACTTGAAGTTTTACATGTATTACATACATTATTTCTAACACCCATAGGACATTAGTATTAGATTTGTGTTGCTGAAAGTACATTGGCTTCCTGAGCCAGTCACCTTTCTGCTCTTCACAACTGTAATAATCTTAATAACAGGCCTGAATGGGAGCCACATAAAAGAATAGGCGTGACAACTGAAGGGGCTCTGGTACATCCCTCCGTGAGTGTACGCTTCGGATAAAAAAGATTTCTAGGAATGATAATGGCAGTCAAATTGTCACAAAGTAAAGTTACCCCTTCTGGACAGTAACTGTAAAAGAGACAGGAGGACTAGAGTTCAGAAGTAAGAGATTACGGCACAAATGAGGCAGAGAATGCACATTGCCTGAGCAGAGGGGAAAAGATGTTTAAAAATACCCTAAGTCAGAGACACTTTTGACTTGTATTCATACATTGTTCTCTCAAGAGGGAAGGGTATTTGGAAGAAGTATTCAAAGCAGAGCCTTTGTAACAAAGCTTAACAATATTAGTGTGGGACTGAAGAGTGCAAAACAAGTAGAATCTCAGGCTTTTTTTTTTTTTTTTTTTACCAGAGGAATTTTTCTAGGTGTAGATTAGTTCTGTTGGACAGCCATCAGTCGGAAGCTGCCAGCTTGTTAATGTTGCAGTTTCTGGGTTACTTGTAACTTGAAGGGATACAGAGTACTTGCAGAACATATTTTGTGACTGTCCTCCTTGTCCTATACCATGTGTTTTCTTTGACAATTTTATTTAGTTGGTGGGAAGTGAAAAATGCTGGAGCAGCACTCACGATAGCTGGCAGGCTCATCTCCTGCAGTTTGCTTAGCACCACTGTAGCTGAAGAAGAGTCTCCCAGTGACTCTGGGACCCTCATCCAGCAGTGCTTCATGCCAAGGCTGTATTACAGAGCTATTCCAATTCAGTCATCTGATCTCATCTGTTCACCTCGTGAAACCTCCTTAGACATATACCTGATATCTTTTTCTACTAAAAAAAGTAATCCTGATGTATGACAGGGTCAATTGCCAGCATACTGGTGAAGTAAAAAACTCAAAGAAGTCATTATGGCCATGCTGACTGGAGGGTGGGAGAAAGTGGGGGTGAAAAGCAGGAAGGGGTTTTGGGGGGTTGGACTCGATGATCTCTTGAGGTCCCTTCCAAACCCTATGATTCTGTGATTCTATGATTCTAAACTGTTTCTGATCCATTTCCCTTATTCCCTCTGCAACACATTTCTCTTAAAATTTACACTACTGCATAGCTTTTGGGAAATTTTCTTCTGAAAGTCAGGCCTTCAGGAAAACAATCCCAAATGTATCGATCCATTTTTCCTTTTCTGCAGAAACAGTGTGTTTGTGTGTACGCATGCAGATGCAGGTATGTGGTTATTTACTTATCTCTATGTACAAACACAAATACACAGAGCATTTATCCAAAGAGCCTGACACCACCAGAAGAGAGGTTAGCCCCTTCATTCTGCTGGCGAGAGCATTCCACTCTCAGAACCTTATCCTCAAATTCACTATAACTGAGTGCTGTAGATCAGGGTTTGCACTAAAAATCCTGGCTTCTGTGGAAAATGTTAAGTGTATTAGCTTGGAAGGAAATAAATAAACTGCTCCCATGCAGTGGAGTGGAGCACAACCTCAAACAACTCACCGGGCAAATAGCATTGCTGTAACCCCATGCATTCAGAAATCTGTTACTTTCCTCACCAGTTTTCTTTTTAACTGGGCTGCTCACGTGTAATGTGATGTTCTAATTTTAGTTCATGTATTGTATTAGCATTATTACCAAGTGGGTAAGATGAGATGCAGTTTATTTAAAAGACTTCCTCAGAAGCGCACAGTCAGCCTTCAGCAGGATGAAATATAGTTTGCAAGTATGACTGGTGACTGTCTGCTGCTCACGGGAGAGGTCAGACAGATTTTGCAGATATTTTGCAATATCTGGCCCCTCAGTGACTTATCTGTAGTTGTCCCTTAGTTGTTTTAGTTATCCACTGGAACTATACACTGGATGAAAGGAGTTTTGTCCTTTCTCACTATAATGCAGCCAGGCCTTGAATCATTAGTTTCTACTGATGTTGGCTGGGTAAATTTATTTACAAACATTACTATTAGGCAAGCAGACATAGTGTTCAGTGGCATGCAGCTGCTTGCAATCTGAACCCAGGCAAGAAGAGTCCCAACTGCCACTTTCTCCTGAGATCACAGGAGTGTTCATATCCTGCAGGTAATTGAGCACAGCTCAGTAGCTGGGATTAGACAGGTGAGCTATGAAGGAGGTGATACAGATTCTGGATTCTAATTCTTTTTATTTTCAATAATTGCTCAAAAACACTTTTTTTTTTCTTGTATTTAAATTCATTTCTCTTTGTTTCTCCTTAAGAAAAATAACGTTGCCAGAAAACCAGAACAAGTCATGAATAATGTATCAAAAAGAATTAGTGAGCTTATCTTCGGTCTGTGCCATTTGCCAACTGGTAGGGGGTTAAACATTTTGATTAATACTTTATGAAGCTCATTTTTGGGGTAAGTGTTATTGTCTGGACGTTCAGAACAAGTGTTTCAAGGGATTTCAGCTGGGTTTCGTAACCTCATTGTGCCACAGTTCATCTGGCTTTGTTTGAAGTGTATTCAGATGCCTGCCTATGTGTCACAGGGGCATAAGGAGAATGCATGTTTCAGGAGTGCTCTGAGATGAAAGGTGCCGTGCAAGTGCCAAGTATTCCTGTTACTGCTGCTGCCAGAGGTCAGCGACTCACTGAAATCTTTCAGGACTTTAGTGTCACACAAACAAGGAACACAATGAGGTTTTGTAATTAGTGTCGATGATGACTGTATGTTATTACCACTAGCAAAGTATGAGTATGTTGGAAATACTCAAATTGTTTTAAATTAATATGAACTACATGAAATTTTAAATTAAATTAGTAATTAAGTCTTATCTGAAGGCATCATATAGAATCAGAAACCAAACTGAACCCACTCAGAGGGAAGCAGAGGTGGTACATCTCTGCTTATGCTCCAGGGACTTTCTGTTTCTAGGCAAAGTGAGTCTTCCACATCGGCCTGAGTCCTACAGCCCTGACTCATAAGCAGTTGTCTGCCAGGTACTTAGAGATTTCAGGCTACTGCCAAGTGTTCTGCAGACCCTGTGGACAATTCTTGAGAGGAAAAGTGGTTAATTATGCTTACTTGGCTACATTAGTTGCAGTGGGCATTAGATGCTAGACACATCAGTCATACAGAACATTTGCTAGAGTTTGACAGCAAGTGGTATGCAGTGGGATCTGGGGAGAAGTCAAAGATCTAATAAAGCATTAGCAGATAAAAGCCAGATCTCAGCAATGCATGATTGTTCTTAACTAACAAAGACACATTCTTCCAGCAGCTGAACTGACATGTATTTGGATTTTATAGCACGTATGATACAAAATAAACAGGTAATGAAGAGTTGTGGGTCTCTTTGGACATTACTAGAAATTGTGAGAATGTTCCTCAGAATGACAAGCCTGCTCCTTGAAGCAGTGCTCTGTGCTGTTCTACTGTACAATATCTAACCTAGACATAGATCTATAGCATGCTTCATCAGGACCTTTTTTATATCGAGCTCTCTCTTTCACAGAATCAGTCAGCTTCCTGCTTTTCACCCCTACTTTCTCCCACTCCCCTGTCAGCATGGCCATACTTTGAGTTTCCTCACACTTCGCTGTTATGCATATTTTGTGCTTGGTGACGGCTGTTAAGCATGTTTGAAGTTGTTGGCTACCTGTGTAGCTGCAGAGCTAACCTATTTCCAGGAAGGGATGGAAGGAAGAAGGGAGAAACAAGCTTGCACAACACCAACCAGGCGTTTATTTGTTTCTGCAGCAGCTTTGTTCATCTCAGCAGCTTGAGTTCAGATGGAATTTGCCCAGTAGGTTGTTATAAAATAAAACTTCTTGGTCTATGGGGTGGAAATTATTCTCCCTGCCAGAAGATTAAACGGTGTGGTGGGAGAGCAGGGGTATTTACCATATTGCCTAGCGATCCCCCTGGGGCAGAGGGCTCTTTCTGGAGTTATCACAGTCCCTCACTGAGAAAGAGTCATGTTATGGCTCCAAAATGCTCCAGCCACATGTTGAGGCACAGGGCACTTGAGGTCTTCCCCTTGCTTCAGTGAAGTCCAGTAGACGAAAACAGCATCAGTAAGAAAAGATATACCCCAAGTCTAATTTTAAAGCATAGATTCAAAACTGAAATTTTGGAAAGAGTTTTAACCATTGTACTTTGCAACATAGAAGGGAAAGCAAAACTTCTCTGTCTAAGTCAAACTGACCATTCAATTTGTTTCAGGTCTTCTGTTCATTTCCTTCAGTTGCATTTTTACGAAAGCATGCAAGCCAATTTCTGTTTGCATTTGATTTGATCTGAATTTATTTTTTTTTAATCTCTGCTCTCTTTGCTGCTGCATGGATAACTTGGTTGTGTATAAAATCTTGAGTGACATGACCAATCTTATGACTATTTGAAGATAAGTGACTACTTCTGCATGCAAAGAAGGCACAGATGCTAGGCTCCAGCTCTGAACGCATAGATTCTAGCTATTAATTTACTTGATCCTAGACAAGGCATGTTTCCATTTCTTTGTGTGAGTCTTGCCAGTAGCAAAATAGAGATGTGTTTCGCAAGGCAGTTACAAAGTTTATTCCTTCATGTTTGTAAAACATGGATGTAAGTTGCTGTATAAATAGAAAATGTAAATATAGCTGCCAACTCATGCAGAAACCTCCGTGCATAAAACTGAGCAATTCCAAACAGATTTTGCTTTGTAGCTACTTTCAGAAATCTGTGATGTTCTGAAATAACGTGTATTACTGCTAAGCTCAATTCCAGTTTAAATGTCATGTCAGAACATACATTTGTGTAAAAGAGAAAAGGAAGATTTCTAATGACCTTAGATTTAAATGAATTAATCTAACTAGGAATTGATACCTCATCCTTTCTGAACATAGAAACCTGTGGATTTTGAGAGGGTGGGTGGGGGGTGGAGGCAGAGGTGTTAATATGCAACTGGATAATCAGATTATACTTCCTCCTGCTTATTTTCTACATGTTCCTGTAACTGTGGTATAGACTGCTGCTGCCTCTTGCAATAACTTTTATTTGAATTAATATTAATACATAATATACTCAATAATTAAATATATTTAAAAAATCCAATAACTCTTCCAATAATTAGCTTACTAGCTTGAGAATTGAAAAGAGTGGCCACAAGAACAAGAGACCTGAATGACCCATGAACTTCTGCTTCTGAAACAGCAAAGCTCTGCAGTTCTCCACATTCTGTCTGCTCTGTGGTATCACTCCTGTGGAAGTGTCTTGTTACCCTACATTAGAATTTGTTTGCATATGCAGTTTTTCTTGATTAGTTCCTTTCTGATACACTGTAAAATGAAAGGGCCCGCATAAAATGTTAACTACAAATTAATTCGAGGTGCAAACAAGCCTTTGGTTTCAAGAAATGCTGAAGCACAGCATTGCTATTTGTGAACGCAATTGATTTCTGTACCCATTTCAAGAGCATACTGGGAGAGGACAAAGGAAAAACACTGGAAAGTAAACAACAGTTTGCTAAAAAGAAAACATAGTGTTACAATGGAATGAAATCATTTTTAATTATTTTCTCCAATATTATGCAAATAATTCACTGTTTCTTGTTTGGCAGGAGTATTGCTGCTCGAGAAAGGGTTTGCTTTGCTGATATGGCACCATTTCTTGGTGGCTCAACAAGAGTCCAGCTTTTAGTATGGGAAGTGTTTTGATTAGATTGTTAGAACTGGCAAGAATGAACAGAATAAAAAATGTAACGCACTACTTAATTTCAAATTTCAAATGACGTGCTTGAGATAGCTTTTTTGCTTTGTGATTAGATTGCTACAGCAGTTGTTTCCAACCTTTTTCAGTTTTACTGCTCTGAAAATCTTCCAGTGGAGATGCAGAAAGAACATCTGTACAAGTTGGATAGCCTATTTGTGTTTACATTTTTCTTAGTTACCTGTCTCTGACTTCTTGTATGTAGTTTTATTAGTACAGGTTTCTGTGGGCCATATGTTAAATACAGCACCCTAAAACTGCAACCATTATTTTTCTCCTAAATAAAGTCAGATAAGTAGAATGTGTAGGTGCAAGGGGTAAAATTTCACTGTGTCCACTGTTATTTTTAGTGACAGTATTTGACATTCACTTCCCTGAAAATATAGGATTTATGTTTGTATTTTATTAGATTATTTTCCCACATTGCATAGTAGTCTCACTGCATTCACCCTTCTTTCATTCTATTGTGAATCAGGGACCAGTGTCTTAATTTTATAACCTGTCAGTCAATGGCAGCTGCTGCTTCTGTATCCATGGCCAAGTGAAGTGAGTTGAGCTGAGACAGGCCTCAGGCAGCTCCTTGCCTATTAGGAAGATTTTCACTGCTGTGCCATACTGGTATGCCCCAAGAAGTTGAGAGCCTTTGATCTGTATCCTATAGTTCTGTAGAGGAAAGACAGACTTGCACGGATCCATTGTTACTATTCCCTCTGTCACCAATTAGAAAGTGTTTAGCACATTTGAAGAGAAAATGAGTAGTTAACAATATTACAGGGCAGGAAGACACTTCACATTTTCAATTCTTTTAACAGGGAATAAAATGTCAGTTACATAAGGAAAAATATTATAGAAATGAAACATTTCTAGCTTGGATCAAAAAAAAAAAAAAAAAAAAAAAGGAACTTGATAGCTGTCTGCAGATCTATGAGCTACAATGTAATCATGGAGGAGAGCAAACAGTGTTGGCTAGGTCAGTGCTGCAGAGGAGAATGTGTCCCAGAGCAATAAGAGAGATTGAGGCAATTAAACGTAATTTAGACTGAAAAGGTTTCCAGATAATTTTTCCAAGTAAAATGCAGTAGTTGTTCCAGCTCATACATTACTTAGTTCTAAAATATGTTGGCATGAAGAGTGCTGGGCTTTAGATGGCATTAGATGTTGGGGACATTTCGTGTAGGCTCAACTTCAGTGGATTGCTGAAAGCAAATATTGTGATCGATGTAAAATACTGCACACAATAAATCAAGCCTAAAGACCACGTCTTCTGGTGAGAGAGTCAGACAGCTGGCCAACTTCTCAAAGATGATCAATGCAATCTGGAAGGGCATTGTTGTTAAGGACAGTTGACATGGCCTCTTTCTAATATCTTGTACAACTCAGAAGTTTGGATTTTCTCATATTAATTTCAATCACTTTGGCTGTTGTGATTATGATACAGTTTCCTTGCATGATAACATTCTGTTTTTCACACAACACTTCTCAAGTTCAACCAGAGATGACTTGCAAAGGAGAGAAATCAGTTGTGTACTTAATTAAGTATTGACTGTGAGGTCCCTGTCGTGTTCATTTTAGAAAGTGTGTAATGAAACAGTGTACTCTTTGCTACCTGAGTAAGCAATATGCAACTCTGGAGCCTTGGTGGCAGAGCAAGGGAAAAAAATGTAAACAATTTGAGCTTCTCAGAGTCCAAGAAGCCTTCCAATATGAAAGAAACAGTGTAGGAATTTCCTCAGTGTGGAAGTAAGAGAAATCATACCTCTAATTTTACAATGGAGGCTTGAAGACTGTTTTAAAGGACTTAAAGACAAATTGCCTGGAGAAGACACTCAGCAGACACAAAGAGTATTTCAGTTACTGTGATGACATAAAGCAGGTGCGTTGCTTTCCAGCCTTGTACCTTGAAAGACAGTAGTCTTTTTAGTTCATACTGTCATTCATTTGCTTTGCTTTGTTTTCTCTTAGGGATTGAAAAAGTTTACTTACATGGGCATCCTATCTGCTTACAGCTAGCTGCCAATCTCTGTGTGACTTGTGTAGGCAGGGGCATCATACAAAATCCCTGTGTATGTGGATTTCCCAGTTAATTTGCTGACAGCAGAGGGAAGACAGGGATCGGAGCTCTCTTGCCAGTCTCAGCCTCTGGAAGGGATGTATAGGCAAGCACACCTCTCATTGTTTTCCTCCCCTTCAAACTCTTGGCTTCCTTGAGGGATCGTATCATGATTGTATCAGACAGTCCATTTGGCCCTTGCCCTATTATTAGCTTTTGTAACTTACTCCATCAGCCCACCCCACTTCCTCACCCACTCTGGCATTCTGGAAATGACTTGGAACACTTGGGTGATTTGCAATCCACTGACTGTAGTTCAAGAGGCTGCTTAAGGAGAGGAGTTCAAACCAGCTGCCAATGATAGCAGGCAGAACCAAATACACATGGGATGTGCTTGGGTGGATAGTTGGTTTCCCTCATTTACTAGCACCAATGCACTGTCTGTAGGCTGCCCCACACTTGGTGGGGAATAAATATTCCAGTCTCAATGTATGGATCATCTTCTCCATGAAATTTTAATTTTTGCCATCTCTTGCTCGTACTTTTTTTGAAGCCTATTAAAATAATCTCAGTTTTTAACAGTCACAGAGACATCTGTCTATTTTACCGCGCTGTACAATATTACGAAATGACTGATAACATGTAGCCACAAATCTGCTATGGCAGCATGATCAGCTTCCCCCATGTTTATGTTGAGTCATGACAATTTCACAGTGTGAAGCACTTGCTTTAGAAGAGAAAGGAAGTTCAAACCATAAAACATTTTTAAGATCCATAAAAAGCTTTCTGTTTGCCCCAGGTAAATATACTTCTCAATTGCTTCTCTAATACAAAAGATAAATGCATATAAACATGTGCATAGTGTCTCATTTGTGAGCATGAGAAGAGAATGCATTTACAGAAAAATCATTCACTGAATGGTGCTAAGTACTGTGCTGATTACTCACTACCTTACATGTGAAGCAGGGTGGTTACAAGGACAAAAGCTGCATGTGGAACTATCTGCATGTTTTCAGGTGTGTGTGACTGCCTCCTGTAGTTTGAGACATCTCTGATCGCATGCTACTGTGGTGGTTGTGTGTGCAACTGTGGCTTCATTTTTGAATAATTGGTTTTCTACATGGATCTCATCTTCTTGAAACAACACCTTGAGGCTCTCCTGCTCACTGCGCCGCTGTTCTTTATATACTTGTGGGCAGTCATTTTGCATCAGAGCTTTTTTATTTCAAAGCATGAAAGCATGACGACCTTTCAGCGTTCGCCGGCTTGTTCTTATATGAGCTTTCTGAGATACAGTCAACGGTCTACCGGTTAGGACGTGCTCCAGCATTGTAATCATCTTTGGAAGATTGCTCTTCAGCAATGCCTTCTGGATTTGATATGAGCAGTGTGGGTTGTTTTTGCTGGTACTTTTCAGAGGCCAACTTTTCTCTCTTTATAAATTTATGAGAAAACACAGCAGGTAGCCTGCTTGACACTTCTTTTATTCTAGGGTTGGCCTATTGGTGAGCTTTGAATCACTGTCCAGAAATAACCTGTACAGCTGTGGACTAAGTTTTCCAAATCACAGTATCTCTTCTTTGTCACCTGAAATCTTCAGCCACCTTGTGAGCAGTTGTATTGTCACAGCTAGCAAAGTCGCCATCATTGCCTCAGGACTTAGTGGAGAGAATGTATGTTAAGCTGCATATCTGTGACTTGAGCTCCAAGGGTTCGCTCAGGCTTGTGGTAATCTGCAAATGTCGGTTCTTCTGTATGGAGTATATCCACTGATTTAAAAGTGGAAATGGGGCCAGTGGTAAAAGAAAGGTCTAGGTTAAGGAGGAATCTGCAGGAAAAGAAAAAGAGCCTGGCAACTTTTGCTTCAGCAGTACCAGCACATCCCAGAAGCATCCAGCAAATGCCTGTCTCAAGTCACGAGAGCTTTTCACCCCAAAAGAAAAGCTAAGATATTTACATACCAGGTGGCTATGGGGCCATACTTTCATGACTGATATCTTGCTGAATAATAGACATTTTTTCTTTCTTCATTCCACTGTAAGCCTGAAGTGGACAAATCAGGCTTGCCAGTATAAACTTAGCTTAGCAAGAAGGCAGCTGGCTTCTCTATAACCACTACAGAGAAGAATGTTAAGTAATACAAATCCAATTGGTGATAAAGGGTAATCTGCTCTTAATTGTAGAAATACATGGAGGGAAAATCATGACTCACTAATATCCCTAACCTTTTTTCAAGTGCAAATAATGATAGTAGCTGCACCCCAAAAGAAACCATTATGTATCGATCGAGTGATATCTAGAAGAGTTTGCCTTATCTATTAGAACCCTGAGTATGAGCTCTGTGGCAAGAAGTAAATTGCCCATGCATGTCTAAAGCTGGAAGAATAAGGAGTGTTTTAAGGTTTTTTTACTCTTAACAGGCTTATAGCATTAGGGACTCTAAACACTGTTTCACTTTTTTTTTGACACAGGATAGGGGGGAGTGATAGGCAAACAGCTTGGAATGATTACAAAGAAAGATTAGTAGGCATTTTGCAAGAGGTTATTAGTGCTACTTCTAGGAATTGGTTTCACAGACAGCTCCAAGCTTGAGCATCTCTCATTTGCTCTCCGTAAGGAGTAATTCTTCTTGCTCATGATGTTTAGCATCAAATAACAATATCTGTCCTTTTGTTTTGACTAGATAAGATTCCGTAAGCCTTGATTCTTCTGTATCTGTCCCATTGCTTCATGATTCCTTTGTGAAAGCAAGAAAACATCCCATTGAGAAAGAGAAATGGGATATAAAAATAAGGAGCCCTGCATATCACTCCATCCTTTTTACTCTTCCACTGCATGGTATTACACCAGCGAAGCACAAGCAGCCATCTGCAGCCTGCCAACTTGAACACAAGAGGACCTACCACCTTCAGTTTAAGCCTTTACCAGATGTTTTGGCCTCTTTATTTTCTTACATGTTTATGTAGAAGTGGCTGTGTGTCACGTCGTCTGCCTTCAGCCGTTGGCTGAGCCCACTGTCACGTCCTGCACCTCACTGGCTCCGACACTGAACAGCTCCTGAGCTCCTCAGCGTGGCCACTTCTCTTTCACCACTCCTTTCCATAGTGTCATTGACTTTAACTGAGGAATAGGAAGTTCCGCACAAATGTGCATGGGAACTTCTTCACAGTGCAGTAATGGAGCAGTGGCACAGCTGCACAGAGAGGTGGTGGAGTCTCCTTCTCTGGAGACGTTCAAGACCCACCTGGATGCCTACCTGTAAAACCTGGGCTAGGGAGCTGCTTTGGTAGGGGGTTGGACTCGGTGATCTCCAGAGGTCCCTTCCAACCCCTACAGTTCTGTGATTCTGTGACTCATGCGCTAGTCTCTAGAACTGTCGGTAATCTTCAGCTAATCTGCAGTCATCTCAAATCTCATTTTCCTTTGTTGTGCCTTTTCCAATGGCTTCCCTCAGAGTATGTTCTCTTAGCATTTTCAGGCAAACTGCCACCATGGTAATGACAGCAAGGTTCCCATTCCAAAGCCCCTTTTAAATGAGAGGCTCAGCCCCACAAGAGGAATGCTTAACTTGACATCTTTTTGATACTTGTGCACTTTGATTTTAGGCCCAAGTTTAGCACATGCACTGGTATTTATCTCATATGAGGCAGCAAGACTTCAAGTTAAGAATGTGTACTTTGCAAAGCTACAGTACTTTAAGTAGCAAACAGTCCACGCTTGACTCTTCTTGCTCCTGCAAACGTGCAGTCATGGTGCCAGGAAACCTGCTGGCTGGCTAACTGTATTCCTCCTTCCCCATCCCACTGTGCCAGAGGTCAGTGTTGTTCAGAGGCTTTCTCTCCTATTGTAGTGCTGGCAAGATGTGGATGTGACTGCTCTGCCACTGCCAGTGACCTGTGGCTCCCTCTTGTCCTCACCCCAGTTGCTTGTTTTAGATTCCTGCTCAGCACAATGCTGTGTAGGAGAAGCAGTGAGATTTTTCTCCCTGCACGCTGGCATCTGATGGCACATAGTGAATGCCTGCTCTTCTCAATGTTTTTTTGAGATGTTGCATGCAAAGGTCAGAGTGATTATTCTCACTAAGTCTTAAAGCCAATTTCTGGATCAGAGACGAGAATATCATTGCCTGCATTCCTTGCTCATCCTGCTGTAGCTGACCAATGATGTTTTCTTACCTGCAAGGTCAGAGATAAAGATGTTGAAGTGCTGAGGAAATCTAATCTCACCAAAGCCTCTTTTGGATCTCAGAATCATTCTGCTCTTTGGTGTATTCTTTTAAAAGCAGTCTGTTTTGGAAGCCTGGGAGAAGCATGTTGAACTCTGTCATTTGTAAATGTCATGAATATATTGTGTGAAGCATTCCAGATGTTGTGAAGTAGGTGTTCAGGGTAAGTTTCAGAAAGAGATGTATCCATTGTGATCTTGTACAACAGAATTTCATCTTGAGGGACTTTGGTGGTGCTTATAACCATGCTTAACATTATACATTTTTTTAAGAAAGCTATATATAATTTGATTTCAGACATTTTCAGGTCATAAGTAAATTAGTAAGCTTGTTCCAAATCAGAGATGAATGACATGAACAGCGCAGTGTGAGTCAGATCCATTACCTGTTCTAAATTAAACTTGTCCTGAGCCAACACTGATCTTAAGACTGTGAAAATCTCCCCATTTTATAGAAACTGATGACATTTCTAGTTTTATAGTGAAGAAAAAGTAAAGCAGAAGAGCTGAGGACAGTAAAGAAGCAACAAGCCTACTCGAGTGCAGGAAAGAATCCAAACATTCTCTTAGGAGTAAATACTCTGAATAAAAAAGTTACTGACTTAACAGCTTCAGGGGATAGATTTTTTGGCTTGCCTAGCACTCCCAAGAGTTCAGATTGTAGAATTCTACATTTACCAAAGTGGCTTCATCTCCTAATGAAAATGAATGGGTGTTTCTCTACTGAGGCACTGCAAACTGTTTGAATATCACTGCAAAGGGCTTCTGTTCTCTGGAAAAAGAAAGTATATGAAATACACAAGGATGACATATAGGGGAGAAAATTGGAAAGCTTGGAGGATTTATCTGATGGCCTGCCTCCCAACAGAGACAAAAGAATATTAATATATGCCTCAACTGAAATTTCATGTGGAGTACTTTGCACAGTTCTGGCTAGACATACTTAAAGCAGGTCAATTGAAGCTTGTTCAAAAGATTAGGTAAAAAAAAAAACCAAACAAAAAACAGCAAAACAAAGCCCTCCAACAGTTAGTTTCTCCATTTCTTATTATCTTATCTGGAAAGGAGGAGTTGAAAGAACTTGATTTCTGTATCCCAGCAAAGATGATCAAAGCATGAATAAGGCTGTTCTCTGTAGGTAGATAAGGTAAGGTGTTTGCCTACCCACAAGCTAGAGCAAGCTGAGTAGCAGCATTTGAGTGAAAACAGACAGGGAGTGCTTTTATGCTTGAAATGAAGAAGGCTTCGAGCTACCAAAAGAGTGAGGGCTCTGGACAGATCAGGGACAGACAAACTGAACTACATGGTTTTAAGATTGAGTTAATGAGAGGCATTCTGTTGCATGTGTCCCATTTGCACAGCAAAAAACTGAAGTCTATTCTCTTTGAAGAGAGGCAGAAGAACTTGGTATAGACAACAATTATTTTATATATATTTCCAGTATATGATCCATATATATATATAAAAGAAGATAATCCTGTAGTGGACCTTCAAGAAATAAGATGCTCTGACTTCAGCTTATGCTGTTGTAGTGATTACCTAGGAGAGCATGCCAGTTCAGCTTAAGCCCTAATTTTGAAGGCTTTTTTTTTTCTTTCTTTATGCTGTATTTTTAAAATCTAACTGATTATGCAGCAGATCTAAAATACTGTTTTTTAACGCCTCTTTTTTTTTTTTTCTCAAAAGAAATCATTGCTTATAAGAGACCCACAGAAAACCACTAGCTGTTCTCTGGGAGGTACAGTGGTTAATTAGGAGGCATGGTTCCGGAAACACAAGATGTCCCCTCACCCAGAGCTGTGGAGGCAGGGCTGCTGCTTCTGCTGCACTGACACTACTGCTGGTGCTGGCGCGGGTGAACAAATGAAGCTCTGTTCATTTTATGCTCTAGCAGAATGAGCGTGGGGGTGGGGGGTGACAGGAGAGAGATGAGCTTGAGGATGGAGGCTGCTCAATCACATGAGGAAAAATATAATGAGAGAAGACAATGCAGATTCAAGTTCATAAAGAAGGATTTTCAAAGATAACAAGTTAAACAAAATTTGCAAGGGTTTAGCAATGCCCTTTTATCACTGCTCACAGGGTAGCTTATCTGTTCATTTCTTCTATTTTGCATGCTAATGATAAATCAAAGCCGAGCTTCAGTGTTTGCTTTGTCATTGCCATTGAGCCTGATTTAGGATAATCTCAAAACATGAAATACCTTCCCATTTTCTCACAGCGTTCCAGATAGCAGGCGAGCTTTCTGGTTTAAAAATCCTTTTAAACATTGCTGCTATAGCATATTCGTAGTAGTACTCAGAAGTGCCTAAAGAACATTGAAGGGGAAAGCATGCAGTCTGCACTGAGAGAGAATTGCTTAACTCCCTTAGGCCACTTTGAAAATCACAGTCTGTGTATTTCCATCCATCTGAATTATGCTGTGTTAGTCCTTCTGAAAGCAAAGCAGCCACAATTACAGTAATGACACATTACAGGAAAAATATCTATCACAAGCTCTGTACGATGCAGTAGCTTTGGAAATGTGGCATTTTAGAAACAAGGATATTAAATATGCTGCTGTCTGCATAAATGCAATGACCAGGAAGCTCTAGTTATGTTGCTCTAGTTAATGAGAAACGAGCTCTTAAAATGATTTTATGATGCGAATAGGACAAGGTGTCCTTTAAGAAGAGCAAGTGATGAGACCCTAGAGGCTTACTTCTGTGTCTCAGATGTTTAGCATTCTCATCTGGCTGAATGAAGATTGAAGGAAAAGGGAATTGTGTTTGGTTAGAGTGTTTCTGTATTCTTTTTAGCTGTATCATGTATTTCTGAGTGTCAGAGTGCTGACTGAGCACTCTGCTGACTGTGAAGAGAAGCAAAGAGAGTATCAGGAGCGTAGTATGTGCTTCGGTCTGCTGTCCACTCTGCCTCTGCTCCATGTTCAACACTGCCAAGGAGGAACTGCCAGGGAGAGGGCAAGGCAACAGTTTTGTCTGAATCTGCTGTCTGTGGTACGAGTAGGGATGTGAATCCTCCTGCCACTCTTGTTCTCAAGAACTTTTTGTCAAATCCCATGCTTTTATGATTGTGAAGAAACATTTGTATCGCAGGACTGGCAGTAGGCCCTGGCCTATGTGCAAGGGGACTGGATGTGTGCAATGAAGAGAGGATTCCTGTCCGCAGAATACACTGGGATTAATTAGTGTTGGCACTTAACAGGTTTTTACAAAGTAGTAGTCTTTGTCTCCAACCATCCCCAGCTCTGGATGTCTCAGAATGAGGCTGGAATCCTCACAGTGCACTCAGTTGCGCAGATTCTGTCCCTTGGGGGACGGTACCTGATCCAGCTACATTCAGCTTGTGTCCACGTGAGACATGAAGGCTGTTGACCTTTATATTTTTGTTAATCAGAGCAGAGTTTATTCTACCACAAATAGAGTGGCATATCTGTTTACTGTACTGTTTACATTCTAGGCACAATAAAGTTTAAATCTTTCTACAGTGTAGCTGTGCCCTTTTCATCTCTAATGATCATTCATTGCTAGACTGCATGCATGGGAAAAAAGGTGAAGTTTGGGTATTTTCCTAAATACCTGCCCCTCAATGAGAGGAGTACTGCGCTCCAAAAAGCCACAGGTAGATAGAAAACTACTTAGAATTTGGAGAAAATTGTGTGTGTGTGTGTGGGGGGGGCGGTTCAGTCTTTGAAGACTGTGATCTTTTTAATTCATTGTTGATAGGGAATTAGAAATTTGCTGTATCATTGTTAACTAAGCAGAATAAAGGCTGTCTGCAAATAGAAACTGCTTCTGCCTGTGCAAAGAGGTTTCAGCCACTAGAACTATGACATCATCAGAAATAATCTGCTCTAGGAACGTGAATATCGTGCACAATGATGCACTTCCAGACTGCAGAGAAGCAGAGGTCTGGGAAAAAGGATGAAGTGTACTATCACATGACATTAAAAAAAAAAGCAGCTCCAGTTCCTACAGGCTCACTGGAAAATCGTGGCTGTCTGTAATGTCTGATACCCCCAGAAAAAATACCTCAAGATCCATGACAAATAAATGCAGTCCTAATCCAGAATGATCTGTAGAGTTTCCATACGCCTGGTGGGAACTTCTTGCACATTAACATTGAAGCCATGCAAAAACATGACCTTGAAAGTGAACAGGAGGAGGAGATTTTAGAAAGGATAACTTATCTTGTTAATGACACCGAAGAATAAGACACTCAGGAGAAACCCAATAGCATCAGCTGTAAAGGTCTCATTACCACTGTCAAAGATGAGAAAGAAGGCCTTTAAGAAAGAGAAGCAATAAATTTGCTTTCCAACTCCTTTATCACCCATTACATAGAAAGCCTGAGGGAGTGACATCTTACAATTGGAAAGAGCCTTAATGGCCCAAAACTCAGCCCAGATCTTGGAACAAAAGCTATAGTCATCACATTTCTTTGCTTTCAGGACAAAGAACTTATTATGTAAAAAGCAGAATAAAACTCAAGAGCTAGGGATATGCCAATAAGCAAATCTTTCTTTACTCAGAAAAGAAAAAAGATCAGGCGAGAGGAGCAAATGCGAGTCTTCAAATAGCAGTCTGTTAACCAGTCAGACCAATGTAGATTTAGGATGAAGGTCCACCATTTTTCACCATTTTCCCTTAAATTTTTACTTGTATAATTGAAGCCATTGGCTCTAACAGTTCTGCTTCTTATGGAAGTTTGTGCTGTAGTAAGAGCTAGGGAGTTATAGTTCTTCATATAATATGGTTCAGCTTCATTTACTTCCAATAGTATAGACTTGAAATCATTACCAAGTACTTATTGCATATTAATAGTTTTTCAGAAGTAAGGGAGATGAAAGAAGAAAGAAACTGGTAGTTGAAATACCTGCCTTTATATTACTACCTCAAAAATAACATTGTCTTGTACTGTTACCAAGACTTCTTTTGCCATAGACCAAGAACTCAGTAATGAAAAGGAAGGTAGCCAACATTCACCAGAAAAGGAGACAGCAGCAATGTGCAAAAAGACATCTTTACTAATTAACTGTTACCAGATTATCCTAAGGCTGCAAGATGTCAATCATAGAAAACAGTAGCAAAATCACAAAAAATTTAATGAAAGTAATGAGATAAGGCAAAGGAAGTATTTTCACTGCTCTAGTAGACTGATCTTCATAATAGAAGTTCACCTCTGAGGAGAAATCATTATCATTATAGTAAGAGGCAGAGCTCTCAGAAAACTGTCACTGGGTCTCTTCCCAAGAAGCCGGCTTTGCCTACCAGTGGAAGTAGGTGGTGGCAGCTAGGAAGAGGAGGCACACACCAGCTAAACAACAAAAAAGTTAATTCTCACTGTACAGAATTGTAAGATAAAGCCTCGTAATGCTAGTTCTGTGAAAATACAATTTAAGCCAGTGATTCAGGCAAGCATATAGTTTCTATTTGAAACTTTATTTTGAGAACTACTCTGTGAATAGTTCTGTTTTCCACAATTTTCTATAAAGATAAATGCTTGTTAGAGAAGAACAGGAAAGCATACAGCTGACTGTACTCATTCTTAACAATATTTAAGAAAGTAGGACTAATTAGGGGCGTGACATAAGTTGCTATGAAGCTATAGAAAAAGAATGTTTTGCTCTTCTTTTTTTCTTGATGATAGATAAAGAAACAATGCTTCAAATTCTATTGTCTCAGTTATATTTATAAAACTAATATTGGGAACAGAAAACAGGATTAGTCCAGCCAGATTTAGTAACAGGTTGTGAACAAACCTCAGACAGCTCAAAAGCAGAAAGGCTATACAAGACTGCAGTGAACAAGCAGGATCAGTTGCAGTACTGTGTTTCAGAATAAAAAAGATTAACAGAAAAAGTTGCTGCTGATGAGAAGATACAGCCCCTGAACAAATATATAGTCCTATTCAAAAAAAGAAAAATGCCTCTACTGTACAATTAAAGTAATTTACTCAGTTAACCACATTTAACAAGTCTGTAATTCAATCTTTTCTGTTTCTGTAAATTTCAGTATCTGTTAAGTAGTGAGCATACAGATTTATAGATACTAAAGCAAAGCTTAACATAAAAATTGTTGTGTTCTTATGCATAGGAGAGGATTATTTCGTTATGATATCTTGGTCAAATTACTGCATCTTGTATCCAGAGAATGTAGACTTTGAAAACAGTGCAGTTTTTGTATTTAAAGAAAAACTGCTGCAGTTCAGTAACAGTATTCTTTATGTCAGTGCCATGTTTCATTGTAGGTCATATAGGCTTTCATTCCTCTGTGAAAATCTAGTATCTTCTATTTAAAAAATACCACAGAATTTGTAAATGGTTTTCTTTCTTTTTTATTTATTTTTTAGATAGTTAGGCACTGGAACTTTAAAACTTTAATCCCTTATTTACTGTTACAGCCATAGTCAAAATGATTTTTTTCTACAGTAACCCAAAGAGCCACCTTTTCAACTCAGTTCATTGCTTCAATGACAGTTTGTGCTTTGCCTACTAGCAAACACCTGCTTCCAATTTCTATGCAAATACTCTTGATCACATGTATCTGAGCCATGCTTTTGGAAATGTATGTAATGATTTCTCTGAATATCAGGCTGGCTAGGTACTCCACTGAACTGTTACCTATTCACTGCTTCCTTTAGCTGGGTAGCACTCAGTGAGTTAGGGTGTTGCTGTAGTCTTAGTGTAGGTGTTAGCTCTCCAGTAATTTGTAGCTGTGTGGTCAGTATCATTTAAAACAAAATGTGAATAAAATGCATGTCTCAGACTACCTTACAGTCCTAAGGAAATTCCCTTTTCCATAAGAAACATCTCTGCCCTGCCAGATTTGAGGACTTCTTATTCGAATAACACCTGATATTTTTCTTCTTCTCTTCCACAGTTGGAAAGCACTGGATGTTCACTTTGTTGACTCGCTCTCACCTTGATTTCAGACCTGTTCATATCAATTTCATATGTGCTTAGCAAACTAAGTCAAAATGTAGTTCATCTGTGATTTGGGGAGCAAGAACAAACAGAGGAGGCACAGTCCCTTCCAGCTGCTTCCTGGTAGAAGCAAGTTTGTTAGCATTAAAACTAATTCTTGCTTAAATAATTGATTCGGTTGATAAATCATCAGCTAGGAATTAAAATTTGAAAGACCAGTGTACATTAAACAGATAGAATGATAATTATAATTAGCTGCTGAAAGTTTGCAACAATAAAGAATTCAATTTTCAGATTTATCTTATGTTAGTAACTTACAGTCACCACTTAGAATCATAGAATTGTAGTGTGGCTTGAGTAGGAAGGAATCTTAATGACCATTGAGCTCCAACCCTATGCCATGGGCAGCGCTGCCACCCACCAGTTCAGACTGCCCAGGGCCCCATCCAACCTGGCAGCCAGAGCTTCCCTGGACAGCCTGTGCCAGCTCCTCACAACTTTCTGAGCAAATTTCTTCCTAATAACCTGAATAAACCTCTTTTACTTTAAAGCTATTCCCCCTTGTTCTATTACTATCAGGTCATGTTAATAGTCAGTCCACCTCCTATTTATAAGCTCTCTTTAAGTACTGGATGGCTGCAATGAGATCTTCCTGGAGTATTATATTCCCCAAGCATAACAAGCCCAGCTCCCTCAGCATGTCTTCAAAGTAGAGGTGCTCCAGTCCTCTGATCATCCTCGTGTCAGTCCTATGGGCCCACTTCAACAGTTCCATGTCTGTCTGGTGCTGCAAGCCCCAGGCCTGGACTCAGTACTGCAGGTGGGGCTTCACAAGGGCAGAGCAGAGGGAGACAATCATAGAATCATGGAATTACTCAGATTGGAAAAGAGCTTCAAGATCATCAAGTCCAACCTCAACCTAACCATACTAACCTAACTCTAACAACCCACTGCTAAATCACATCCCTGAGCACCACATCCAAACAGATGTTAAACACATTCAGGGATGTTGAATCAACCACCTGCCTAGGGAGCCTCTTCCAGTGCTTAACAACCCTTTCTGTAAAGAAGTTTTTCTTTATATCCAATCTAAACCTCCCATGGTGCAACTTGAGGCCATTTTCCCTTGTTCTGTCATCTGTCACAAGTGAGAAGACTTGCTGCAATCACCTTTCAGGTATTTGAAGAGAGCAATAAGATCTCCCCTCATCCTCCTCTTCCCCAAACTAAGCAGCACCAACTCCTTCAGTCATTCCTCATAGGGTCCTTCACCAGTCTTGCCCTTCTTTGGACCTGCTCCAGCACCTCAATGTCCTTTCTGTGTTGAGGTGCCCCAAACTGAACACAGTACTCGAGACGGGGCCTCACCAGTTCCAAGTACAGGGGTAGGATTACTTCCCTAGTCCTGCTCACCACAGCAGGCCAGGATGCCATTAGCTTTTTTGGCCACCTGGGTACACTGCTGGCTCATATTCAAGCAGACTGTCCATCAGCACACCTGCTTTCCATCAGGCAGCTTTCCAGCCACGTCTCCCAAAGCCTGTAGGGTCGTCTGGGTACCAAAATGACTTGGCCCTATTGAAACTCATACAGTTAACCTTGCCCATCGATCCAGTCAATCCAGGTCCTCTGTAGTGCCCTTCTACCCTGCAGCAGGTCAACACTCCCTCCCAACTTGGTGTCATCTGCAAACTTACTGAGTGTACACCTGATCCCCTCATCAAGATCATTGATAAGGATGTGGAATAGGAGTGGCCCCAGTACTGGCCCTGGGGGACACCTCTTGTGGCTGGCTGCCAGCTGGATTTATCTCCATTGACTACAACTCTTTGGGCCTGGCCATGAAACCAGTGTTTCACCCGGCAAAGTGTACACCCATCCAAACCATGGGCAGCCAGCTTCTCTATGGGGATGTTGTGGGGGAGAGTGTCAGAGGCTTTACTGAAGTCCAGGAAGACCACATCAACAGCCTCACCTTCATTCACTAAGCAGGTCACCTTGTCATAGAATAAAATCAGATTTGTCAAACAGGATCTACCGTTCATGAACCCATGCTGACTGGACCTTTGATTGATCCATGATGGCTCCTGAGATTAACCACTCCATAACCTTCCTTGGCACTGAGGTGAGACTGATAGGTCTGTAGCTGCCAGGATCATCTTTCCAGTCCTTTTTGAAGATGGGTGTTGCGTTTGTCAGTCTCTAGTCCACTGGGATGTCCCCAGTTAGCCAGAACTGTCAGAAGATGATGGAAGTGTCTTGGCAACCACATCCACCAACTCCTTCAGCACTCTAGGGTGAAGTCCATCTGGCCCCATGGTCTTGTGAGTATCCAGCTTTTGGAGCAGGTCCAAAACCATCTCATCATGGATTATGCAGGGTCTATTTCATTTCCCATCCCTATCTTCTAGCACAAGAAGCTGTGTGCACAGGGAGCAACTAGTCTTTACTATTAAAGACTGAGGCAAAGAAGGCATTAAGTACTCAGCCTTGTCCTGATCCTTGGTCACCATGTTCCCCGCTGCGTGCAAAAAGGGATGGAGAATCTTCCTAGCCTTCCTATTATAGCTGAAGTATTTATAGAAATATTTATTGTTGTCTTTCACAAATCACTTCATCTGCTATGTCTAGTACCTGGAATTGTACTGATGCCAGTCACTTGACACTATGCTCAATTTCTTCCTCTCCAGTCTATGAGTATTTAAAAATGAATGAAAATTAGTATGTAAATACTTAAGTTGAATTGCACGCTATTATGTAGAAGTAAATCTAGCCAATTGTGTATATGTAGTATGTGTAATATGTGTATATGTGTATATTTTAATAGAGTGTAATATAATTTAAATTGTGTATATGAAATATGTGTAATGATTTTTCCCACTTCGAACTCTAGGCCATTTTATGTCTCTGGCTGCTGCTAGCAGAATGAGGATGTATCTGACAACAGAAGGGATCTTTACAAGTCATTCAAACATGCACTGTGAGATAAGAATGTCATTCCCTCTTTTTTCTCCTTATATTTCTCTTCATGATTTGTGACAACCAGACTCCTGCTTTTCACTGACACAGTGAGAACTGTTCTTAGTCAAGTCATTGCCATTGCAACAAAGAAGCAAAATGAGTTAAGAAAATGTGCCACTTTGAAAGAAGAAACCCTTCTATGGATACTCCAGTTGAAGAATAGGGGCTGTGTCCTGAGCTGCAGTGGGTAGAGGCAGCGATGTACTACCACCATGGCTCAGAGTCATGGGCAAGGTGTTGCTCTGGTGACCCTTAGAAGGTGTGCTTGTGTTGCAGTTAAAGGGTCTTCCAGACTAAAGAGAAAGCTCACCAAGTAATATGGGAGATAAAATGCCATCCTTCCCCCCTCACCCACCACACCAAAAAAGAAAGGTATGTTTGCAGTGCGTAGCCTGATTATGGAAGACTGATATGGTGAAAGACTATTTCTGCTTCTGTTCCTTCCTCTTTATGAGCATGAATGCTGACCATTGCAGACTGGAGAAAGGACTTCTCAATTCTGACTGTTCAGGGCAAATGCAAATTGTGAGCTCCATTTTGGCAGTTATGAACTCTGTGTAAACACCTTTATCATACAGTAAGCTGCATTTTATTTGTAGGACTCATCCCTCCTTCTGCTACTTTAACTACATCCACAGTCCACATTTAGATGAAGTTCCAAGCAGTGATGTTGCAAGGGTGTCTGTGGAAGGTCACTAAACTTTGATGGCCTGTGGTTATCAGGGAGAACTTATCTTGCTAGCTCTTTTCAAAGAAAAGATGCAGGAGGCAAAGCTATGTCAGTGAAGGTTCCTGAGTACTCCAAATACCCTAGTAAACAGTGATGAAAAGGAGAATTTCCAAATCTGGAAAATGCAAACAGCAATTTTTCTTTTACCTAATTCAGTCTCTTCTTGTGTAATCATAACTGAAACTTGCAAAATCTCTGTGCTGTATCTCAAGCATATCGGCTCTGTGTTTACAAATCAGGAACCGGCAAACACAAAGATGGAGAGCCAAGTACTTAAACAAAGGTGAATGGCTTTGCTCATGTGTGTCTGTAAAAGCAAGCACGTGGGGTTGGATGGGGTGAGGAATGCTCTGACTAGAAACTTGATCCATGAATTTCTACTTTGTTGTATGTTAACAGACTGAATTTGTGTGATAGAAACATGTCTCAGGGTAACCCTGGAGAGTGAGAAAGGTTCACTTCTTGAGGTATCCTAGACCAAGGGAAAATGTTCCTTGTCCCCATCCAAGCAGTTTTATGGCAAGCATAAAGCTATAAATGTTCTATGTCATCATGCAATTAAAAAAAACCAAACATTAAAGTTGATACACTGAACACATAGGACCTCTGTGGTGACAAGCAAATCCAGATGTGAAGACCTGTTTTTATATTTATTTTTTCTTTTACATACTGATGTTGTCAGTGATTGCTGGTACTTCAGAGGCAGATTTTATCTTAGTGTTTGTTAATATGTAAACCGATGTTCAAATAACAAATAATCCTCAACAATTAATGAACCAATGATTATCATGGCAAGACTTATGTGGTGTTAACTATTGCTTTAAGATGTCCTCCTTTCCTGCCTCTTGAGAAATTTTGTTTCAGGAGACAGAGATATTATCCATGCTATTTCTTCCATCTTACCTTGATTTCCATTCCACTGTCTTTGTTTCTTTGGACTGAATTGGAGTCTGAATGGGGAGGTTCTGCAATTTTCCTCATTATTTTAAAGCTCTGAAAACTCAATCATTCAGCATAAACTCAGAAGTTTTAGCTCCACGAATATGGAAGCATTCTGTAAAACGCTTTAATTCCTGCCTACAAGCCACCAATAGATTTGATACCTTTGGTCATATCCATTCAAGTGAGGAAAAACAATAGCAGCAGCATAACAGTATTCAGATAGAAGCTCAATTTTTAGAGGACACCAAATTATGATTTTTTATATTTTAGGAAACGTGTAGAGATGGTTTTGCAACTAGCACACTTGAAAGAGTGCACTCTGAGTCCTGTCTTTACAGTGATTTCAGTGGTGGATTAGGCAAGTACATTGAGTAAAAGAGCAAGGGAAAGGCAAAGAACTTTAGCTTGTGTGATTGCCAAACTGATTCTGAGTGACAGTGTAGTGATTTAGACATACAAACTTAGATTATTTCTAAGCATGGATATTTTAAAGCTAACCTTTTCACTTCTGTAACAGCTTAGAAGAACATGTGAATAGCTTCACTCTTGCTCCAATAGTATTCTTTATATTCTTTTTTTTTTTTTTTTTTGTGTGTGTGTGTAGAGGAAAACAAGGTTCATAATTTCACAATAAGAATGAGCATTCTCTGCACATGTGGTCCTCCACGTTTTAATGCATATGAGCCGTGCTCCACTGACTTCCAAGCAGCTTTTTGCATGCCTCAAGAAATTATTTCATGGTCAGGCTTGAAGACATCCAGCACCAGTCAAGTGTGGTTCAGTGTGGCTCAGAGGTAGAGTAGAAGAAGGCACCAGGTGTGGTTTATGGATTCATGTTTGAGTGTGAGCATTCCTGACTTACATCTTGGGCTGCCGAAATGCATGTTTTGTCCAACATGATCTGTAGTGAGTTTTACAAAGGTGATTTTATCTTTTTATACATGGCTTTTCCCTCAATATTTCCTACGCATCTGTGCTTCCATTTGCCTTCCTTCAGCACATTCATCTACTTCTCGCCTATTTTCCTAATGTCCTTGAGTAAAATACTGTTTTACAAGCTGCTGGCTTGCCAGTGCTCTGACCTGCTCATCTGCAAGAGCTGACCTACCTAATGTCTTTAGCTCATGAATCACCTCTTGAATTCACTACGGACATCCATTTCATTTTAGTGAAATTAATTTCATCATCTTCAGTGACTGGTCCCTAGAAAAGTCTAATGGCTTTTGCTTTCCTCTTTGCTTTTCTTACCTTTTATCTTTCCCTTAATCTTCATTAGAGTTCATCAGTATTTTCCTTTGTTAGGTTTCTTCTCCAGTTTTATTTGTTCATCTTCTGTTTAATTGTCTGTTATCTTTGTCTCCTCTTTCAACATTTTCCTGTGTAACTATACCTCAGAATGCACAGGCATTCTTATTGGTACTTTTTGATGACAGCATCTGATCTCAACCTGCTATGCAGTAAACCCAGCATCTGCTCATTCAGATGTTTACCAATTCTGTATTTATTACCTCCTCCAAGACATTAATTCTTTCCTTGAAATGATTATCAATGGAGAAAAGAGATGGAGTGGGACAATCAGTAGGAAAAGCACAAGCAAATTAACATATTGTTTTGTGTCATGTCCCATGTGTCATTCAAAACTGTTTTGGCTTATACAAAAACTGCCCAGAATACATTACTCTGCTACCTTGCATTCTATCCAGCTGATTTTCTTTACAGTACTCCTTGCTTTTCTCCTTTCCCTAGCTACAGTATTTGTGTTGACACTGCACTGTAAGAGCCTGGTAACAGAATCCTTTATTTACATATAGAGCAATACATGGCTCTTGCCCTTTCACTGCTCTAGACATAAGGTTTCTTGCTCTGTATGCTCAACCACTGCAATTATTTATACATGAATTGCTCCAAAATTAATGCCTCTTATTAATTTTTATGGAAACTGCAAAGATACAAAGAGCACAATGTAGTTTGCTAGAGCTTATTTTCAGCTTCAGAACATTATTTTTCAACATAGACACCACCATTGGCTATGCATTTTTTGCCAGCAGTGAACATTGATCTGCATGCCACACTTGTAAAAATCTGCACAGCCATCTGGAATGTGGATTGTCTTTCACATCGCTATTGCCACTGCTGAAACTCACCACCCACCACCTCACTGTGCTCACATCCACTGTTTGTTCTCCATAGGCATTCATCAAGTATTGATGAATGTCAGTGGATGCCATTATTTCCCCGTGGAGGAATTCAGTGACACATTTGCTTCATACACACTTTTGTGTCAGACGTCATTTTGTCAGACTGCCCCTCTGCTGCCATCTGTCACGTGGCAACAACATGTAACAGGATATAGGTGGGAAGGTTGAAGTTCTATTGCCATACCACCAACATCTGCCTCTGATGTCATGGGTCAACATAATATAATCAGAGACATTACTTTCAGAGCAGCTCTCATACAACTGCTAAAGAGATGGAAAATCCATTTGGAAAATGCAGGCCACTGTTCATTTGAATTTTATTAAGTTCCTTTTCTTCAGTGAGAGCCTTTCACCTCACTAGTCTGGGTAGAACTCATTGGGATAATCGGCAATTACAAGCAGATCACAATTACTAATTTACCATGACATTCCTGGTACATGCTGTGTCCATTCCTGGATTGTTACTTTGGCATTTAAATTATTAAAACTGCATAAAAACAAGTAGGACATTCCCCCTAGTGGACCTAAAATATTCTTACATGTCTGTTAAATGAAATACTTTAAAAAGATAAAGGATAAGTTTTAATGAAATGTTGTAGGAACATGCAACCATATTCATAGATTAACTGCACATCAATTTAGAAAAAGATTGGCAAATTTAGAGTAAAGAGTGTCTGTTAGGACACCTTTGAGAGTTATTTAACATTTCTTTGTTCAGATATGTATGTATTTCTGAGTCAAGCCAAATTTGGTCCTCTTGGGGCTACTATGTTTAAAGAGTGAATTAGGATTGATTTCATGAAAATTCTTCACAGCATAATTCTGTAACATGTTTTTCCGTTCTTGTTGTTTTACCTCTGTGTGCATGGCTCAGTTTGGACCAAAACCAAGTATGACACACACATGGTGATGCTCCCTCTCAGACCTCTTCCTTCTCTCCCCTATATTGGCTGCACTTGTGCTTAGCCTTTTCTTGGACCAGAGAGGTACTAAGAGCTGGAGTCCCGCTATTGTTGCTGTGTGCCCTGACAGAGTGGGAATGCTGAGTGGGCCTCAATTTATTTTCCACCTGAACTTAGGTTTATTGTAATCATGTTCTCAGGTATGAGCAACTACAGAAGCTGCTGCAAAAGAAAGCAAACAAGTTTACTTAGCAGCAGAGAACATGGTCTGGTACCATTTTAAGGAATATAAGTCTTTTTATTAATTAAATGGAGCTTGGGTTGTGAAGGGAGAAGTGTTAGTGGGAGCAATGTGATGGTGGCCTTCTGAGCAAGGCCTACTGTCCCAAGGCACAGCCAGAGGAATCACTGCACTGGTGGGAACCTCCCTGCACTTTCTCAATGAACACTGATCTTCTTGATCTGCATTTTATAGTGAAGAGCAATAATTGCTCATACATGGTATTGTAATTTGCCAAATAAAGTATTCATCATGATATACTGTGTTTATTTCAATATGAAATTTCCCAATTTAATTGATGGCTGATAAAACAGAGCTTGGGAAGGTAATGAATACCCAACCCAGCATCAGCTGAGGGATTTAGGCTGCTTCTGGCTGCTGAGACTCTGGAGCAGCTGGGTGCCTAATTGTCTGGAGAGGTTATGGAAAAAAATCCTCTCTCCTAATTGCACTGGGGAAAAACACTGCCTGGAATGTCAGCTCGAGTGTACATTAAAAAAAAGAAGATCAATTAGTGCGATTTGCTTAATGTCAGTTTGTTAATTCCTATATGAATGTCATAGAAATTATTTGGTTGGTCACCTCAAAAGCAAGCATCTGAAAACAGCTGAAGGTTTACAGACGGAGTGACATGTCAATGTCATTTTTACAAAAGTTTTTAACCCTGCAAATGCCAAATGGCCTGAGCTTGTCATAGTTTTAGTTGCTGCTGCTTATAAGTAAACCAGCATTCCATATGCATGTTGTCTTTTAAATACCTTAACTGGAGATAAGACAGATGGCACCCTATAAATGTAAATGTATGCTTGGAGCATACAACTGCTCTCTAAACACAAGCCAAACCATCATACTGATATAAGAGCACTGGCTTTAGTGATACTGCTAAGCACGGGTTTACTTTTATTCTGTCAAAAAGATTAAAACAACATTGTGTTGTTTTCTGTAGTATTTCTTTTTCTTTCTATATCATTTCTTTATACTTAAATTCCCAATGCGTGTTGCAAAGACACTATTATAATCAAGGTCGTGTAAGTCTCTAACTGGGCAAGACCAAATACTTGATTTCTTCACTTCAGATCACTTTAAATTTTCCAGGCTGTATTTCTCTCAGTTAAACAGCTCATCCTTTGGCAAGACGCTGTCACTTGCTCATCTTTCTTTTCAGCACCATCTCTGCTTCATCCCACTGCCGATTGAATGGGCTGGCATGCCCTACTCTGCCTTCTCTGCCTATATAAACTTTGGGCTTGTGTTTGGAACTTTGTTCCCCTCAGCAGTGAAAGAGTTACAAAGTCCTTTACCTTTTAAAATGTAGTATTTAATTTAGGTTTAAGAGAAGCAGATGTCACTTTCAGATGGAGAATAGCCCTTAGAGGCAGAGCTCTTCCTTTTGAACATGGTTCCTAATTCAGTTTATATGAACATGTAGTTGCAGTTCTTGGTGTTTGGATCAGGAACCCAGGGACACATTGTGTTAAAGCTTTTAGCTTGTGTCAACCACAGCTCAAGGGGGGCTGCTGCTGCAACAGCTCCTTCCTCTAGGACAGCTGTATCATGGTTGTTGGCATTTATTTCTCTCCTTTGTCATTCCAAGTAGAAAAAATGATTCTTTTCTCCTGTGTTGTCAAAGAATGTTCTTGTTAAACTGGATATAATATAATAAATTCCAGTAGTAGCTATCTGTAGACTGAGCTACCTTTAGATATAAACTCTACAGTCTGAGCAGCTTACATTGAAGGTGTTTTTTCTATTGTAATTTGTACTTCAGCTGCTGGCGCAGGTGGATCGATTTTTTCTCCTTTTAATTTTACTTTGCAATGTCACTGTACTCTGTTTTTCAGACATTGTGCCAAACGCATAATTAATCCAGTGCCAGAAGAAAGCAATAAGAATGACCAACAAGGGAGAAAAATGCAAGGTACACTTTCTGAGTACTGACAGCAAAGGAAGGAAGAGACTTTTTCTCCCACTTTGGTCTATCAGATCATCTAGTCTAATTATTCATGCAGTTTTCCGCCAGCTGTATTAGAAAAGGTGTAGAAACTGTAGCCTTGCTAGAGAGCTGCTGCCTTCCTGTACCATTTCACAGACACTTCAAGGTGTGACTTCTGAGAGACAGCCACTCTTTAATGTCTCCTTCTATGCAATGCAGTCCTTGTGATGGCAAACAGGCATAATTGCTACCATGGTAAATCTAGTTCCATCTCTGTTATCGTGTACAGCATTTCTTCTTTTTATTTTTTATTTTTTTTAACTTCTTAATGAAAGCAAATGGTAAAGACCATCTGGAAAGACTCATCAGAACTAATATGCAAGAACTAATCAGTTCATGCCATTTTTCTGTGTATCCTTTATGATTCTTTCAGGTGTCTATGTCCATGGAGCTGGGCATAGTTGAAGGCCAAAGATGATGCAGGGAAGTACTGCATTAATTCAGAAAGCATACTTTTCTCCTGACAACGCTGGTACTCCCTTCAAGTCCTCATAAGTATTATTTGTTTTTTAACATCCCTGTCTTCCTGGGTTGCTACTGCCAAGCACCAAAGGAATCAGATTACATAAGCATGGTTTCCTCACAAAGGGCAATACCAAGAAGAAAGATAGAGAAAAACAGGACTGAAAAACATACATACCCAGTAGTTCAAGGGTGAAACATCTGCTTGTCCAGCGTTAGAAGCAAACTCTGAAATGAAAGAACAACTCATCAACAGTTTCAATATGTTTATATTCAAACTATATCTTTTGAGGCTGTGCCTTTTAGTTGGGTCACTTTGTATTGCTTCAATGAGATATTTCTAAACAATCATTCATTGACAGGAGATAGCAATAAAGGGAGGAAAGTCTCCAACTGAACAAAATTTAGTAATGTTAGGGCTTAGGAATGGAATTAAATGGAAGTAAAGAATACCGCATAGATTTTTGTAATAATAGTATAAACTTTGTAGATATTCATAAGTTCATAAGTTCATAAGGTTGGAAAGGACCTATAAGATCATCTAGTCCAACCATCCTCCTATCACTATCTCTACCCAACTACTAAATCAAATCCTTTAGCACCTCAGCTAAACGCTTCTTGAACAGCGCTAGGGATGGTGCCTCAACCACCTCCCTAGGCAGGCCATTCCAGTGCCTGACCACTCTTTCAGAAAAGAAATGCTTCCTCAGGTCTAATCTAAATCTTCCCTGGCGCAACTTGTGGCCATTCCCTCTCGTCCTGTCGTTATTTATCAGGGAGAAGAGGCCCACCCCCTCCTCACCACAACCCCCCTTCAGGAAGTGGTAGAGTGCAATAAGGTCTCCTCTGAGCCTCCTCTTCTCCAGACTAAACAATCCCAGCTCCCTCAGCCGCTCCTCATAAGACTTGTGCTCCAGACCCCTCACCAGTTTTGTTGCCCTTCTCTGAACACGCTCCAGGGCCTCAATGTCCTTCTTGTAGTGAGGGGCCCAAAACTGAACACAGTACTCGAGGTGCGGCCATACCAGAGCTGAGTACAGGGGGATGATCACCTCCCTGCTCCTGCTGGCTACACTATTTCTAATACAGGTCAGTTTTTTTTTTTTACAGGCCATATTTCTGTGTAAGAAGCCAATACTCTTAATAACAGTCTATTTAGATGTTTGACAGAACACCTAGAAGAGAGACAGCTGCTGTGAAGTACTTCTCAATAAGTCATTTTTATGAATAAAATAATGAATGTACTTCTAAGCCCACTACTCTAACTTAGGCAGGCTTTTTAGTTGTGATACAGAGACTTATTGGCAACTTAAAAAAAAATTATTTAAGCAAAAAAAAGAATTACTAAAATGAAGCTCTACCTTTACAAAACCATGCCTGGTGGTATCTCATCAGACTTGATCAATTCTCTGGAGGTAATAAAATGAAATGTGACTGAGCTGTCAGTCAAAAAGCACAATGTATTTAAAAACAAACTGCTTAATAAACATGGGTTCAAGAAGCTACTTAGTTTTTTCAAGAACCTCATGAAGATGGTTCCTGTGCCAGATAAGTCACCATTTCAGAAAGGAATCTGTCTTTTCTTGATAATCAACAACGAACAAACAAACCAAACCAAAACAAAAACCACAAAACTTAATTCTTTTAACTAAAACAAACATACAAACAAAAATCCCTAAAACTAACTAAAAATCACTTATTTTTCTTTCAGTAGCAGAGGCCAGGTATCCATTCCATTATCTAAGCTATTCTCTGCAAGCAATTTCCTTCTTCGGTTTCCATCCCACTTTCTTTATTTGCACTTTGTGACTTGGCAGGAGCAAAAAACATTAAATAGCAGTCCCCTCTGACTTCCCACTTTCATAGTACTATCTGTCTTCTGGATTTAAAAGTACTAATGAGACCTTCTAAAGAAAGAAAGTGGCAGCATGCAGTACAGCTCTGTAGAAAATCTAGTTGGTTCTGCAACACAGGAAACGTACTTAGGTAATCTTTAGCTAGAGGCTGTTATCTTTTTATCCTTATGAAACAATTCTCTGGCATTACTACTTTGATAAATTAATTTTAATATCTTGCTTTCTCTGAAAGTCTGAAACCTATGACATTTTTCACAGTATGTCAAGGTTGTGACATTTGTCTTCCTCTTCTTAGGACAGTTACAGACTTAGAATAGAAGCCAAGTTTCTTTCAGCAATATTAACATTTAAGTTCAATTTCTCTTGTCAGTTTGGTGTGTCACAAATCTGCATGTTGGTAGTTAAATTCTTTCTCTCCTTCTTTCCCATCTCTACTTCCCATTTTTGTTAGTTATTAAGCTGCTCCTGTGTTTAGTTAGTGCCATCCCTATTTAGGTGACAGTTTCTACAAGGCACAGTTTTTATGCTGCTAGAAGACAGATTTTACTACAGCTACAATATTAAAGGTGAGAATTCCCAAAAGGAATTCCAGCTTCATTCTCTTAGAACTTTGCTGTGCTTTTTCACAAAGAATATACACCATATGGCCTCATTCTTTTTCTGGGTAAACATGAATCAGCAAAGCCACATGTGCTTTCACTGCAGTGGAAAGTTGTTGACAACATTTTTCTTTTTTATCAAAAAAAAAAGGCCTAAACCCAAGTTCTGGCAGGCACAATGAGAAGAGTTTTTTCAATTACTGTTTTGGGGCATCCTGCCATCTTTCTCAGCATATGCTGCTTTCCTGTTTATACCCTTCAGTCCTCCAGAGCCCATGGGGGAAAACAAAGCTACAATTTCCGGCTAGCTGATGGAGAAAGGTAGGAGATGGAAAGAAGTTTCACTGTAAATATACACGTCCTGTTTAAAAATAAAGAAATCATTGCCCTCAGCAGTGCCTTTTCAGCTTGTTGAGCTTCCAGAAGGCGTTGAGGACTATTACAAGTTGGCATTGCTGCTGAGGTATCATAGCAACTCCAGCAAATCACAACGGCGCCCTCCAACAATGAATCATTCATTTAGAAACCATATCTCCTCTTGCCTTTACTTGTGGAAGATTTATCCCTTTCAGGAGGAAAATTTATATCCACCAGGCAGACATCTGATACACAGTACCTAATAGAGTGTATACAATGGCTTGGGAGGGATTGCTCGGGCATTGCCTTTTACCAAGGCAGTAGTTTTAAAGAAATCTCTAAGCACTGGTAGCCATTTGGATGGCTGCCACTTCTCAAAGCCGCTTCCCTTCAACCTCTGTATTTTGCCTGTTTCAACAAAGGGAATTAATGTCAAGAAATTGTATCCATTGGTTTGTCTTCTTCTGCTAAGGCAAATTACCTAATGCACCACTGGCAGAAAGTAATGATACTGACAAATGATTTATTAATTAACTGACTGTAACGAGCATCTAAGCTATAATCAGGGAAAAAAAAAGATTAATTAATTTCTTCCTAGGAAATGCCAGCTGAGCACATTACTAAGAAGCACATGAGAAGAATCATCTTAAAACACACTATATCAGATTTCCTAGACATTATTAGATACCTTTGAAATCAATTAAATGGCTGTGATCTAATGTAAGAAGGCATTTGAAGCAGAAGGAAAGTGCCTTTCCAGACCCAATGTCCAGTTGATGAAGTTGCACTGTAACAGCATCAGAGCACACGCTTTGTTTTTCATTTGATGTGAAAGAGAGAACTTGGCTTAGGATAGAAAAAAAAATAAAAAATGGCAATTCACTCAAATGCAAATATAGAAGTGCTAAGTCTTTGCATAGTGGGGGGGAATAAAGTAATTCTAGCACTAGAATTCAGCCTTTCAGGGAAGTAATTTGGTGAAGTAGTTAGATTAAATTGATATAGAGATATGTTGTACATATGCTTTGTTGAAAACAGTGCCAGCAATATAAAAATTGTTGGGGCATTCACTGTAATAAAATTTTGTTGTATTTATTATTTTATTCTTGAATTCTTTGATTTTACCAACTGTTGTATTAGGCAATAACTCCGTTTTTCAAAGTTGACAGTAATACAGTTTCAAGGAGTGAAAAAAAATCACTTATTAGGGTTAAAACAATACCAGCTTTAATTTTTTAAGCTGACTGATAAGTATTTTCATTCCTTCAGTGCTTCTAAAGAAATAGGCCTGGAGGCCTGGTATGCTGTGTCTTTCCTTTGCCTCAGGTTTGAGTTGTTTTTAGAGAATACTGGTAGGAAGCTGTTACTAGATCTGAAAGAGAAAGTGAAAGAAAACTTGGAAAAAACATTTCCTGCATGCATAGCTGAGCTTATAAATAAATAAAATCAACTAATTTCCCCCTTCTCTGCCTACAGTTTTGCTCTTCCTAGAGCTGCACAGGTGATGGGTGAATTATAATGCTACTTTCATTGGCAAATACCTGCTCTTTTTAATTGGGTACAGAATGCTATGTAATTCAGTAAGTGCTTAAGAGCTACTTTGCATTGAAGGACTATATATCTACTTCATTGCAATGCGTTACACTTTAATCATAGGAACAATTTGTGCCTTATTTTAACCATGCAGTAGTGAGGAAATAAAATGAGCTCAATTGTGCATTGCTGCATTAAGAAAGTGCTAGGTTATCTATTACAATTCACTATAGAATAGGATAGCAAGTAAGTGACAGATAAGCATGTTTGAAAAAGCACATGGAGTTACCTTTGAAAGCTATAGTATCCCAGTTTTGTTTTGTTTTTTAATCTGAGGGCTTTTTGTTGCTGTTTCAAGGTGAGGGAAATAATGCATGCTGAAAAAGATAGGATAGACGTTGAACTACAAATACTTTAAGCAAAGCAATTGAGAAAGACTTCTGATGCATGTGAAATGATTCACCTACATTTCTGCTTATAGAATCATTACTATTTCAGTCAGTGCAAGTCAGCCCATCCTTTATTTTCTTCTCTTTCCTTCATCAAAAAAGGCAGCAAATATTATATTCAGTTATCATAATGTAGAGGAGGTACTCCATCATTGCAGATGTGGTCCTTAAGTGCACAAGCAGGTTAAAAGAAAGCACTGCAGTATTTTTAAATGAGTCTAAATTTTGTCATCCAGTGTCTTAGAGTTAAATGGTATGTGTGCATTATTTTCTTTTCATCATCCTCAAAAGACTTACTAGCTTTCTAGAGAACTGCTCCTGTCCTCACTGCTCTTTGGCAAAAACTTGAGAGGGTTGAGAGGTTAACCTCTAACAGAAAGGTCTGTAGAAGTATGAGTGTTTGCCAGGGATGGAGGCAAACAAGTTTGTTTTCCATTTCAGATCAACTTGAAGTTCAGCAGTGGCTCAAATTGTTCAAATAAATTTCAGCCTTAGATAAACAATACTTGGGAGCAGTGGTTTAATCTCCTCTGTTTGGTTTAACTCCCACATAAGGACTTTTAAACTTCTGTTAGTGTCTAGAAGATGATTGTCTGTGAATTTTTGCTTATATATGACATTTTTAAAATTAGTGTCATCCTTTTGTCTTTTTCACCCTTGGCTGTTAGCATGTTACATTGCCTCAGCATAGATGAAATATAATGCTGAACTTGTCTAACCAGAGAGAATAAATTTCTTTCTGTGGAACCCATGTGACTACTTAGATCTTTGTATCAGCTTCACTTAGAAGAAGGGAATACTCTCTTCTCTAAATCAGATATCTCTTACAGCTATTTAGGCTTTACATCTACAAAGTAAGTTTTCATTCATTCTCAGCCAAATTTCCTGTATCAGAGTTTCAAGTCTGGCATTCGAAGTCATGCCTGTCTGTCCTTGTGTTTGTGAAAAACTGAAGGTGCTTTCATAGGCTGAATGAAATCTTAGTCTTAGTGACCTTTTTACTTGTTACAGGAGATTTTTTTTTTTGGACTATGGCCTCTGGTCTTCAAGTGTATTATCAGATTTTTCCACTCATGTGCTGCGAATGCTTAGTCATTAGGAAGAACGCTGACAGACAAATCATAGTTCTGCCTTTCCTGTTGTCACTTTTTGGTACAATTCTTTGAACTGTTTGTGTGCTGATGAGTTTTTCAGCAACACATGCAGTGTAATAAAGTTCACTATTCCCAGTTAACTTCTCACCAATCATCATTTTTCTTCAAAAGATTGTCACAAAGAAGATAACAGTTTTTATTTACGTCAGAAGATGTCCAAGGTTGCTCCTCCTTCCTACACATATTTACAGAATTTTTATCCTCACCTTAGCAGCCATTCACTCTTTCAGACATACAGATAGATTAACACCACTCACAAAATGACAAAGTGAATAAATTTAGGTTCATTGACTAGCCTGTGGTAGGAAGAAGTGAAAGCTGTAAAAAACCTTTCCATGTGTGTCTATTTGCAAAAAAAAAAAAAAAAAGGAAAAGGAAAAAAATACAGGAGTTGCTATCTTCAGGAATTCAAGACTTCTTCCCAGGAGTAAATTAAATTTAGAAAACATATTAACTTACCACAAAACCCACAGGACAGATTTCAATTGACTCCACCTAGATTTTGGTGGCAAAACATCCTGGCCACATAAACCCATGGAGCATTTTGTGTGGAAAGGTTGGCTTCAGCAGTTATTACTCACAACTCAAAACATAATGATTTATTTCATTTTCCATTTCAGTTCTTTTCCATCTTATACCTCATGAGGTAAACTTCCTTTTTTCATTTTATGTAGGTGCAAATATCTGTAGAAAATAGAAGGCAGTGAAGAATTGTCCTTGAAATTTCATACTGCTGTGTTGTTCATGCAGAACTTCATTTGAAGGGATTTCTGAAGTCTCTGAGAACACTTGGGATTCACCACTGAAGCCTGAGCAGGTGCTTTAGGAAATAAACACAGCCATCTTTATAATCAGGCATTCTGGCTACGTTTGCCCCAGCATATATATTACATCCAGAAGGGCTGAAAAGGGCTGTTTTCAGGTGGTCAGGCTCTGTAGCTCTTGAATACCAAAAAGCATAATGGAAACAAAAGATGCTGGACAGATTCCTGACCAATAGGTCTTACAAAAGGCAGGCATGTCACAAACTAAATAAAGTATCTGGCCTTGTGCAGGTTTGGATAATAGGCACAGCTTAACGGTGGGTATCTTATGCCTTTCCCTATTTTGTACTCACAGTCTCTCTAAGATTTAAATGGGAAGGTCACAGATCCTGTGACATTCTCCTACTAAAATATGCTTCACAACCTGCATGCTTTCAAGCCTGAGCAACATAGTGAATGCAGAACCTTCATATAATAATATAATATTTAACTCCTAGAAAATACAACATTAGGTCTTTAATCAGGTTTCTCATTGTCTTGGCTTGCAATACACATATAGTAATCTCCTTTATATCTTTCAATATATATTCATATGTTTTGTTTGTACATGCACTCAACTAAAAACAGCAATGCTGATAAAATATTGGCTTTGCTGATACTAAAGGAGATAGCTTTGGGCAAGGCTAATAAAAAACTGATATCAGCATGATTAAAAAAATAAGGAAGTAATCCCTCTAAGTGTACAGTAGTGAATCCTACTAGTATTCTCCGGCAATGTTAGCAAAGTACATAGAAAAGGAAGAGCTCGGTGCTGTGGGAGGTAAGGGCACTGGAAAGAGGGGCAATGCAAGTGTCACTCATCCCTCCCTCACAGGCTTCTTTTGTAACATTATAGATTTGCCCTGTCACGTGATGAAGAGAAGGAAGAAAGAGGAAGCTATTGCCACACCGTTGTTAAAACAGAAAAAACAAGCCCCCAACATAAAAGAGCAGTTGCACACACGTGCCTGACTCTCAGCAGCACTGAAACATGCTGCCTTGGAGGCTGGCCTTGCTTTTCTGTGTTAGAAAACAGCTGGAGAATGAGAGGAAATGTGTCTGATACTGGTACTGGAACACCTAAGCCAGAGTCCGCTGTTGAGGATGCCTGGGAGCATCCTCTGCAAAGGGGGTAGGTCCCCTTGGTTGAAAGCTGGTTCCTGGGAGTGTTTTCTGATCCTAAACTTATGTATTGTACAGAGAAAGGATGAAAGGGATAAGAGATCCATAGGACACTTGTACCAGCGAAAGTAAGTGAAAAGTAAGATTGAGGCATCCTGCTGGGCTTCCAGTTCATGTTTCCCTACCTTCAGGCGATCAAATTATATATTGCTGAGAGAGATTGTGCCACATAATCTTTTTGCTCTTGTTACCTATGGAGGAAGAGCAGTTTTCTGTTTCAGTGGTGAGAGAGTCTTCTGCTAAACCACAGTCAAAATTTATCCAAGTCCTGTTTATACCCATTTGTTCTAATGCCAGCACCATCTTCTAAATTAAATGGCCCTTATTTCATGTTTTTTCCATCATGCTTGTACTGAAACAGAGCAGCCTCTCAGCCTTCTGTCTGCTATGGAAAACAAGCTCTTCGAGTTTCCTCTCACTTGATCAGGTTTCTCTGCACCCCTGAATCAGCTCAGTAACCTTCCACTGCATTGGAGATGCTCTGGCACTGTCCATGATGCGGTGCAGGGCTCCTCCTGCTGCAGTCTTAGCAAAGCCTTACAATGGCAACATTTCTCAGTTCGTACCAGAAATGCCTCACCAGATCCATCCTCCAATTACGTTTGCTTTTTTTTTCCATGGCTGCCTCACATTGCCAGTCAGTCATTTGGCAACGCATTAATACACCCACTCTAACTGATGAACTTCTGGCTTGTGGCAGAAATTCTTGTTATTAGTCCCCACTATTTGGTTTGGCATTTCATACTTTGTTTTCATCCCATTTTTATTACACAAGTTTCAAAGTCATCTGTAGTGATAGTGCTTAATGGATTTGCATCCTTAACATTTGTAAATGCATATTCATACTCTTTGTGATGTGGTGAATAAAAATTAATGAAATACTAAAGAATATCAGCTTGATCTTAAGGAGCCCCACCAGTAAACTCCTTTGAGACCAGTGCATCCCCATCCAACATTGCTGATTCCATTTCCCTTTGAGCCAGTCCCATAAGCAATTCAGAAGTCTGCTTCTAATCCGTGTAATTATTCAGTCTGATGAATCCTCTCGTATGTGATACCATATCAGATGCTGTTACCTAATCAGTTTGTACAAACACCAGCATGACAAATTAATTAAACCCCCTGCAATTTCATGCACTGGTTCTTTCAAAGGTCTGAAATGTAGACTGTGTAGCTGTTGTTGTTGTCTGGACTCTGCAGTAGGCTTGCTGAGTATAGCTTCTGCCCTCAGTTGCTTTGTTCTACATGGCTGTCTTTGCTGAAAATGTAGTGAAGGATTCTTTTAATTTTGTGGTGATGTTTGTTATTGTTTGGAACATTTGAAGTAATAATAAGAGGAGAATATTCTGCTTTGGAGACTATTTTCTGAAGCATTCGTCATGACTTTTCCTCTTGTGCTGTCACTGCTTGAAGATTCTCTCCCTTTTTTTCTTTGTTTTCACTGTTGTGAAGGCAAGCTTGGTTGTTTATTTCATGTGGGCAAAGTATGTAAGATGGTCAGAGTGCATGGGAGTATCAGTTCCAGGAATGCTCCCACGGAGCCATCCAAAGGCATCTGCAGTAAACTGGGGGTTTTTATGAGCTGAAACCCTCAGCCCTGCTTCCCACTGACTTAGTGGCATTCCACCATGAGATCCAGTTGCCTAGAAAATATAATGTGCCCATCCAACCAAATAGGATTCTGCAGAGGATATTTGCAGTATACATGTAGCTTTGTTTACCCAGTTGCCTTCATGATCCTGTCATTACTGCTCAACAGAAATACAGAGGCATCACTTCTGCAGAGGTAAGGGGAAAATGATGAATCATTGGCTCTGCCAAAGCCATGCCCTGTAACCAGTGTTCAGTGGGAAGTCCTAAAGTCTCTTCTAGTGTATGCCTTTTCTCACAGAATCTTCCAATCCTGTAAGCTCCCTCTGTTCCACATATATTCCCTAAGCAAGACCAGACATATATTTCTGTATGTTTTGCTACCTCCCAACTGGCAACAGATTGTGACTCTGCTTTCCTCTCGCAGGCATACTGGTGAGCTGGTAAGCTCAGTAAGCATGCTGAATACATAGTGCTAGGTAGTCATAAGAGCTCACTGACTTGCTAGCAAATCAATAAATGCTCTCAACAAAAAAATATATATATTTTTTTAATGTAATGAAGCATAGAGACTAAGACTCAAAATTGAATCTTAGATTCAAAATGGAATAACTAGTTTTGCATTAATTGTATTTCTCTTTTCTCTTGAAAATCTATTTATTTCAAACTAACTTAAATGTCCTTAAAAGAAATGATAATCTTCTGGAATGTGGCATAATACTGCCACAAAAATAAATAGCAGTGGTTTAATATAGTAATATTAGGTTCTCTTGGAGCAAGAAAAAGAAAAGGTTTCTGGTTAAAGGCAAATTATTATAACATTCTCTCGTATTTTGTACAGTTCTACTGTCTGTTTTTCACTTTATTCATTTGCTCTGGGCAAACAACGGGCCGGGGGAGTTCACAGTTTGGAATGAGAAAGTTTGAAAGCTGCTTGGCAAAGGCTCTCTGAATCAAAGTTCCCATGCATTCGCCTGTGAAGCTGCAGCACCTCAGCTGGTACCCAGCATGCAGTGATGCAGTACAAAGCCTGTTATGTTCATGGGTGCTCTAAGCCACTTTGGTTCTCTGGAGAAGATCTGTAATCCTAAGATGAACCAGTATTTCAGACGAAATAAATAAATAAATGTCACTTACACTATTCTTTCATCATAGAACTACCTAACTGAAATGCTCCAGATAGATAAACACTGCTTTGAAATATAAACTTGCCTGGAAGATTACATCACCTTTATGAATGTGAGAATTTGAGACAGAAAACAGAGACTGTTATTCAATTGAAACTTCAGGAATGTTTAGCTAGACAGCTGTAAGATAAATGTGTTCTTAATACACTGATATTCAACAAAGCCAAGCTTATCAGCACCACTTCATGCAGATCTGTGCTGTTTCCCGTTTTCCATTCCTTATACCGTTTTATGCGCTTGAGTTTGTGAGGCTGGACAAGATCAGAGGGGAGGTCACAAAGCTCAGTACATCCTTCCATGTCTTCTGGCAGGAAAGTGCCTGAGAAAGCAAAGGCACTCAAGAAAAATTCTTCCTCAAGGAAAATATGCTTTTTGAGCTGCTGTGAGTTCAGGAGCAAGAGGATGAGGTCTTACAACATGCATAAAATAGCAATTCATGTACATTTATGTTCCATTCATGAAATGTGAGCTGGAAAAAAAGAGTACTGCCAGTTTGAGCCTCATCTCAAGAAGTCTGTGGAGACCTTATTTCAGCCTTTCAGCATTAAAAGAAGCTTATAAGAAAGATTGTGAGATATTTTTTTACTAACGTTTGCAGTGATAGGACAATGGAGAATGGTTTTAGACTTTTAAAAGAGGGGAGAATTAGGATAGATAAAGGAAAATTCTTTACTGGGGGGTGGTGAGGCACTGGATCAGGCTGCCCAGATGAGCTGTAGATGCCCCATCCCTGGAGGTGTTCAAGTCCAGGTTGGACGTGGCCCTGGGCAGTCTGATCTAGTGGAAGATTCCCCTGCTCAGGTGGGTCTGAGTGATCTTTAAGGTCCCTTCCAACCTATGCTATTCGATGATTTCCTGATTCTATAAGTCCATGTTGCTGTCATAAAATTTCAATTAAAAACATATAATGGCCCTTTGAAAGGCCTTTAATCTTTATTCCATTTGCTTTACTTCATAGCACTTCTGATGCTTCTGCACTTCTGATATGCTTCTGACAACATGCCTTGATATTTAATATTGCTTTCTGTCTTGTCAGTTAGCACCTGCCTTTATGCTCACTGCAAGGGTGATTATTTTCCTCTTACAGGCAGCAAGGATGGTCCTTGCCAGGTTTGGAAACTGGCCTAAGCTGAAAGTTTGCATTGAGAGTCATGTTACAAAAGCATGAAGCGTGAAGACAGTGCTAGTTCATCCCAACACAGCTGTCTGAGGTTTAGAAGAAAACTTTGGCTTTTGCCATCACTGATAGTACATTGATAGATCTTCCAAAAGCGTGAGAGCAGAGAGGAAAGACAATTGTGCTAGTCCTAACTGAGGCTTAGAATTTGATTCACAAATAAATACCTTGTCTGAAAAATTTAAAACAATTGTTCTTTATCATATGCTGTTCAGGGTTACAAGATAAGCACACAGCTGAGCTACGGAGCAGAATTGCCTTTTAATTTTACAATGCCTATAATTCAAAGCTTTTCAGTTACAAAGCCCCCAACTTTCAGGGAGAAAAAGCTTAATCCACTAGATAGCACTGTGACAAGCATCTGCTTCTTCAAAGGCGTCTTTATTAAAGGAATCAAGAAAGCCTCCTGAGACAGAGACATCACAAAAGCTTGGTAATAAAAAGAAATACCTTATTTTCCTTAAACCCTTTTGACCATCACGAGCAGCTTTGTTTCTGGCTTCAGCATTCCTTTGTTTGGAATGAAATAAGTCATGCAGGTAAAAAAATTATTCATCCAGATTTTGTCTGGATTTGTTTAAGAGACTGTTTATTGACTCACAGAATTATTTCAGCTCAGTTCCTTTTATAAAATGAGATTTTGGCAGTCTGGTGTGAAGTTGACAAGTAAGTCATGTTGGCAGTTTAAATTTGAAGTGACAGCAGTTCTCTTCCAATTTTACATCACCTATGTATTTCCCACAAGATCATACACTAAAATTAGATGGAAACAAAAAGTGTCCTCCAAGAATAAAGTCTCTTCCAAAAAGAGAACACAAGTATTAAAAGAGTTGCCTTGTAGATGAGGAGGTATATATGAGTAGATAAAAGCACAAAGAAGTTCTATTGAAATAATTTCCTGTACCTCTGAGTTTATGAAAATATAGTCCTTTTGTTGTATTTGAAGCACTTTGATCTTATCCAATGGTAAGGCAAGGGGTAATTTGCAGTGCTTTTAAAGCTAATTAATTTGTCTGATGCAAGGTCCAAGACTTTAGGGTGGCTGGCTGCAGGGAAGGACAGTGTAGGATGGAAAGGACAAGAGGAGGAAAGCATGAAGGTCCAAAGCATCAGAGAAGAAACAGCGGTGAACCGATCTTCTCTGTGACACCATCAACTGCCTTGTGGTAGAGTGCATGATCACATAAAGAAAGCTGAATCTATTGCTTTTCGATCACTTCACAGGAGAGAAACCTGTTAGGATTTCTGTGCTGCCCACTATCAGGAACTTTGGAGCAGTATTTTCCTGTGTTTGGACTCTGGGGCTCAGCAGGGGTTAAGAACTCTACTGTACACTGTCAATGCAGAGTAACCCATTTCAGGAAATTCACTGCCTACAGTAAATTTAGAATGACCCAAGGGAAAAAACTCTTTTTGAGTCATCTAACCTGAAGCAAAAATCCAAATCCAGAGTCCCATCAAAGGAGCTGTCATTCCTCTAAAGTTCAAGAGAAGCCAGTAAGCTTTGTTGAGATTGTTTCAAATTAACCTTTCTGAAGAACACATTATTTTCTTCTATTTTTACTTGAGAACTTTTCTCTCAGTTTCAAAAGCCTATAATGAATGGCTTCAGAGTGCAGAGCCCCCTGTCCTTAGGCATCAGGTTGCAGGAGAGCCCGGACTGCACTTAGATGCTGGTGACTTTCAGTTGCACTGAAGAAACTCAGGAGCCCTCCTTTCCCTGGGCTCTGATTCAGTACAGTAGCAGTACTTACCTACTTTTGCAGGGTCAATGATGATCAATACCAGAGACTGCAAAAACCGTAAAACCATTTTGAAAACAGGAGATCTAAGATGAGATAACTTGCTTGGTGTACCAAGCTCATAAGCATTCTGTTTCTTCATATCCAGCCACTTTGCAGCCTCATTAATCTAAATTTTATGGGAGTCTAGATTCAGGCAATTGTAAAGACCATGTTTGTACAATGTTCACTGTAAGCAAGGGGGGTGTCATGACACTTCCTTTCATTCTACTCTTACTACAGCCATTTTTTTTGGCTTTCTGGGGCAAAGGGGTTCAAATAGATTTGAAAAGATATGCATCGCTGAAGGTTCTTAAGTCTTGGAATAGAAAAATATGATTTTAAACTTCTGATAATCTGGTTTTGAAATCTCTTTTTAGGATCACTACTTCCAAATGACAGTGCTTTTGGAGGCACTGTGGGACCATCCCACAAAACTCCTACAGCTCTTAAGGAGCTCTAGTTTTAAGAGTTGAGTACTTTCACTCCAGCAGAATATAAGCGGGTTTTAGCTCCAATTAAAAATTGTCCTTTGAGACCTGTGACTAGTGCAAATAGGTCTCTTGTTCTGGCTTTCTCAAAGAAAACAGTTTATCTGCAGGAATATGACCAGAGAGAATAGTGATTAAAAGCAACAAGAGACGTTATCTCAAATTTTAATTTTTTTTTGCAAGCATACTTTCTCACTTCCGTTATGTCAAGCAGCACTAACTACTTCAACATATTTCAGATGTTTTCTCCCTCTCTCACTCTACAGGGTTTGTTCCAGGACCTCATTTTCTTGAAGTCCAAAAGCATTTGTTAGTCAAAACCAGCCCAGACTAATTTGTTCCTAACCTTCACCTTGAGACTCAACAGTCTCTGTGCATTCCTGGCACTTACTTCCCAGAAGTGTTCCACATTCACTGTGGTTATCCTCATTTCAGTTTTTCTACCACATAAGTCAAAAAGGAGAGTCTTGCCAGGATCACCATGTTCTGTTGGCTTCATGCTTGCTTCTGCAGTGTTTATATTCTAATGTCTAACCCCTACAAGACCTTCATTATATTTACCCCAAGTTGGTAATGCCCACTGTAGTTCATGCTAGTTCTATTATCATTATGAAACTTCACAAGTTGTTTTGGGAGCATTCACACTTTTTCCCAACTGCCCTGTGAGGCTGAACAAAGCCCAGCAGCCTAGCAAAACATACTCGGATTTCACCAAGCTGGAGTCCATGGAAGCATTGCAAGGAGCAGAGGAACTACCTTCTTATCAGTCTGTCTCATCTTATTTTAAAAAGGTAGTATCCAGGGAGGATATTATTCTAGGTAGACACTCAACAATTTTAAGTCATCCATTTCCTTACTTCTGGATTTGAAAATTGGTACCAAATGTAATGAAGACAGACTACCTATCACTCTTTCATACATTATGCAGAGGCCTGATCAGGAGAGCAGTCATCTGCTGAAGCTCCCCAACTCCAAGGCCATTCTTGTTTTGCTTTCTGAGTCATGTAACACCCTGTTTACATAAAGTTGGAGGAGATGCAATCTCTTTTCTGTCTTTTTCCATATCTGCTTTTTTTTTTTTTTTTTTTTTGTTCTCTCACTTATGTGCAACAAAGTACACAGGATCTAAAACATTAAATCAGTGCAGCTAAAACTTATCTCTGAGCTGCTTTAATATGAAATATAAAATTGGCAATGGATGGGTGTACCACCATGACTCTGACTGAGGAGTAGTCAAGTTGAGCATCACACTACTGCAGTTGCAGGGATTGAATAATTAAGCTGGCTTGCTTTGATAGTGTAGTATGGACTATTAGCAAGTTTTAATCAGTAAATTCTTTAAAACACTGTTGTCTATGAGAGCAGTGGATTAAAACTTATCCTTCACTGAAATCTTAAAAGCCAGAGGATAAAACACAACGTAAGGTACAAGGCTGAAACAAAAACAAAAAGATGTGCAAAGCTTTGGAAGCACAGATAATTAAGGGGGCAGTATTACTCCATACAAGTTGATAACCTATAACTAGATGTATTTTGCCTAAACAAAACTTGAAAACTGAGGGAGGTGGGTGAAATGGTGTGCTCAGATCCAACTGTGGCTTGTATCTGTGAAAGTCTACCTGAATTGCCTGTGTTCTACCTCACTGTACTGACAACTCAGGGCAATAAAGCAGAAGACAAATAGCATGTTTCATCTTAGCTTTGCTTTCTGAAACTACATGTAAACAGCTTACATTGTGTTTGCAGGTCGTCAGAAAAGTGTATCAGAAGAAATTAATGGCTTCAGTCTTGGGGTTTGACAGTAGGGTTTTAATACCCTTCTGTCTGCATAACTTGCACACGTTCCACCTCATTCATTTGCTTATTTATGAGCAATGTTTATCTACCTAGAATAATAGAATAATATCCTCACTGAATACATCCATTTTAAAGCATGATGAGACAGACTGATAAGAAACAGTGACTCAGAGAAAACTTACTAGGAAAAATTATCTGTTGTACTACAATATTTCAGCATTACTTTCACTTAAACTTCTGGAAATGTCTGTTTTACTGAACTTAGCAAGTCAAGGTCTTGTTCTTGTGTGAGGTAAATGAAAATGAGCTGTAAAGTTTAACTATCCAGTTCAAATAGAGAAGTGTAAGGGAGAGGGTTTGTTAGAAAAACCTTCTTTGCTGTTGAATTAGTGGCTTTTAATAAGAAGGGATGATTGCACAAGTTCAAAAGAAATGCAAGGACAAGAAACGGGTTCAGTAAAGATAGGCAGTTTTATGCTTCGAGTTAAATTTGGGGTAAGCGCAGGGCTGAATGAGTATTGAGCTTATGCATAAAATACCTCATGACAACTAGTCCTGTCTGGAGGTGTCTGAAGAGATGCTATTAGATAAGAGAACCCATTTGAGAATTACTATGACAACACTGACAGTTCCTCAGCAGAGGAACCCATCCACTACATGTCTGATTGCCCCTTGGGCTGGAAGTGATTTAAAGACACATATTTCTAAATTTGGATTTTATGAACCCTGGGTAGACATCTCTGAGATTAGATTAAGCATCAAATTGCACGACATACTTAGCATAATCAAGAATGCTCTTGATTGCACTTACTGTTAAAATTCACCTCTTCCAGATACAGAAAAATAAAAGTTGCAAGGTTTGCTACATCTCCCAAGGCATTTCTAAGTTTATTCTTCCCTGAGGAAAAGACTGACTGGTTACTAGGTTAGGAATTCTTAGTCAAAGCATTAGCCAAGTCTTTGGTGAAGCTGTAACAGTGTTAAGTATTGCCAAGGATTTAGAGGTTACACCAGAAAACCCATCTCTAGTGTTGTTCCATCCCAGTATAGTAAGAAAGAAATGTTTTTTGTATCTTTGTGTAACATACATGTTCTCAGGAGGTACAGAGGAAAAGACTGACATGATGATATATTTTCAATTTCTTCCCTTTACTATTGAATCCAGTAAGGACAGAGCATATGTAGCCTGATTGCATTTCAGTTTAATTAGTATTTTACTTTTATTTCAATTATCATGGAAAGTCGCTTATAGTAACAGCAGCAATTGGGCTCACAGCTGCCATAAGATCCCATGAGCAACAGCAATCACATTCTCCCCTGGCCTCCTGCTGACCTTTGTCCAAGAGGGTATTTTCTGCCTTGCACACATACAAATACTGCTTGCTTCCCCTTATGAAAGATAATCATTTTCAAAAAGAGCTCACAGTTTCTAGAAAAACCTTACAGTTGTTTGTGCTCCACATAAGCGCAGCCTGGAAAAAACCATGTGCAATAATTTCATTGTGAGTCGACTTGTTGACTTGGTATCGTTGGATCCTGAGAGAAACAGTCAAGCTATTTTTAAAAGGAAATGTTAGCCAATCCTGTAAACATCACCTGTAAGAACCAGCAGAGAAGTTCAAGGTTCTCAGAACTTAGGCAATGGGCACAGATTATTAGATTTTCTTAGAGAAGAAATTTGCTTCTCAGAAACCCTGCCAGTTTACCTTTCTGTCTTCCTGCACTCCTACATCTTTTTCACTCCCCATTTATTTTAAACAGGTACTTTGGGTCAGAGTCTAGAGGCAGAATCACTGGCATGGTGAGACTTCTGCTTTCTGCAGGTATCAGAAAGTGCTGTAATAACTGGAAGTGCTTCAAAGAGTGTTTTGCAATACATTCACCAGTCCTAGAGAAAGGAAATCATTGTCACTAGTCAAAGTTTGTTTCCAATTCAACTGAATAGCTTTAATCTCATCCTAAGCAAATAACTGGTATAAAAAATATGAATGGTAGGGAAAGAAAAGCAGATACAAATGAAAGGGCTTTTTACTGGCATTACGGAGTTCATTTACAACATGTTTTTAACAGCAGAAACACCAATTTGCACTTAGGCTGGTAATATGGGTGCCCTCTATTTCTTTCTCCAGAACAATTAGGACATGAGCTAATCTGGCAGCTCTACTCCCACCATTGCTGACATTCACACCTAACAAACTGTGCTTTGTGCAGCTGGCAGCATGCTGGAGGGAACAGCTGCTTCATGATGGACCCTCACCAGCCCTGTACTGTGCTCCTGACAGCAGCTGATGAGAATCACAGACCTCAGATATGCTCTTCTCAGCTGAAGTTGGGAAGAGCCCTAGCACAACAGCTTGGTGCTGGGCCACGTGAGGAGATAAGTGCTTTAGGAGTGCATTTAGAGAGAGCAGATGATTGTGTAGTGCACTAAGTACAACTAATGGTAGTGTGTGCTTAGGGACAGCTGGACGAGGTCCCACCTCTCAAGTCAGGCACAGCAGTCTTATTTGATGGTTATATATATTTTTGTAATCATAGTAGCTTTGACGTGTACTTAATAGATTGTTCTTTCCTTCTTTTCTTTTTGTTTTTGTTGACATAATGCAGTGCTGAGGACAATGTAAGACCCAACGACCCAGCTGCAGTTATTTGCTTTTCATTGTAAATTCTGCCATATTGCCGAGCCAAGAATTTTGTGTGCTTGCTCAGCAGGCTCCTTACCTCTTCTGTCTCCAGCGAGGGAGAGAACATTTACCGAAGCTGAATGAACAAAGTCTGGAGACACTTGCTTCTATTTGCTTTAGCCTTTCAGTGTGTACAAGTAATGCTCATTAAATAGCAAAGGTTTAATCACACATACATGATGAAGCTTACAAGGAGCTCTGAATGACTCGGGAAACTTCATTGACAAAGGAAGGATTGGAGTTTGCAAGCTACATTTACTTCAGTCTGCATCTAGCTGCTGCTGAGTTTGAACTGCCTTGTGGGAGGGAGGGAGAGACAGGTAGACACCTGAAGGTGGCCTCTTCATAATTCCAATATTATCAACTTTTGAGTAACTAACCTGCACTTAGTACAGCTAAAAGTGGATTAAGGTAAAGAATTATTTTGGCACAATGAGTGTCTTCCTTTAAAACCCCATAATCCTAAACCTTTTTTTGTCCCATCCTGCACGTTGTCGCTGCACCTGAACTAAACCCTCTTCTGCAATCAGAACATCCTGGACATGTATCAGATGAGCTAGGTTTCTCAAAGGATTATTTCTGAAAGAGGCTGAATATTCATGTTAGAGAAGGTTCCCCTAGCAGGAGATCCTTTTTAGGAGGGTTCCACTTCTTTAGTTGCACCAAACACCAAAACATCTTTTTGCAGAGCCATACTCCAGCAAAATAACCCATCGAGTAACCCACCCTTTCCAGCTAATTGCCAGTTCTGGCAGTGGTAAAATCAGTAAATCTAAACGAAAACAGCAGTAGATTTATCTCTAGAGCTGCTATGAAGTGGTAGAATATTACTTGTGGTGATCCTATAATATCTTGCTTTGGTACTGACAGCCTAGAATTCAGTTGCTGGCTGTCTCAATTTGCTGTGCGTAATTATTTCATCCCTTTGAAAAAATGAGAGGAAATGTCAATTACTTGTCTTCCAAGTAGGAGGTTGTGGCATCTTGATCACGAATAAAGCATGGGGAGCGTACAGAAATAAGGGAGCTGAAGTGATGAAAGTAAATTTTATGGATCTGGTGTCCCACATACTTGCCACAAGAGCCAAGATAGGAGAATAAATCACCTCACAATTGCAGAGAGAAAGTAATCTCATAGACTGCTGCTTCGTCAATCCATGAGAAGAGAAATGCTTTCAGTTTTGCTCTGAGCTGATGATAAAAGTAGAGTTTCCTTGTTCTCCTGGCACCCTAAGGACATGAATCTACACAGTCTTTGCTATCTGGCGCTTGGCCTTCAGCGCTCCAAGCATAATGCCCAGGAGCACATCAACACAGCTGGAAAATTGACAAGATTTTTGTGCAGTTCAGATAGTCTAACAGGTTCTGCTAAACCAGTACTGCTGATACTTGGAAGATGGTTGGCCAAATTTTGGTCTATCTTATTTATCCCTTTGATTGATGGATTTTGCTGAACACCTGAAGTTTTCACTAAGTTCTTCATAAGTTTTTTTCTAGAATGAGAAGTTTGAGAAAAATAAAATCTACAAAGCTCATTACTCTTCCTTATTCATGCAACTGGCAAAAGTTATTTTTTGCAGATAGGTTTAAAATAGTTTGGATTTTTTTTTCCAGTTTGAGTCTTCTGTCTGATTGCATTTGTTAAGGGAAAAAGTAGACTTACACTAAATACAGGACCTTTCAGTTTTACTAAAGTATTGGGTAACCTTATGTGAAAAAGTGTTACTAGAGAAAGTTACATATAGTAAATGAAAAATGAAAGGGCAGTGGCCAAATTTTGTATGCAGAGTGTGAACTTAGAAACACAAAAGAAACAAATTATTGAAAAGTATTGTTCTTCTTTATTGTAAACTGTATCTTTGCTAAAGCCAAAAACAGCAGAAAGGGAGAAGTGAAAACTGGAAGGAAAGTGAAGCAAAATTATTTCTTGTAGCGTGGTCAGATATAGGTAAATTACAGACAAGATCTTTGGAGAAAGACAGCAGCAAAGTGGTAAAAAGCAGTGATACTGTAAAGCCTTCTGAAAAGAAGGGGAAAACGTGGGAGAACATAAATTGACTGAAACTAAGAGTATGGGCCCTAGGTGCAGGAGACATGGCCATGGATCTTCTGATTCACTTCCAATTTAGATTCAGGTGCAAATTAGATTCACATCCAAATTAGATTCAGGTGCGAGTGTCTTCCACAACATCTCTCATTGCAGCCTCGGGTAGCCTGCCCTAGGTTGGCCCCTAAAAGCCCTTTCCACCTGGGCCTGTCTATACGTTATGGAGCTGATAATAAGTTATGATCAGGGAAACAGTGGCAATATCCGCTTCTGAAGAACAGAGCTGTGAGGAATTCATCAGCAGAGGCAGAGTGAATACTAATAAAAAGGCAATATGCTAGAGTTGCCAGACTGGCAGGCACAGGACCTGTGTAAATTAAATTTGCTCTGTGCATGCAAACAAGTGTTATAACGGCCTTTGTAGAGATTTAATTTATAAACATGAGAAAATGTGATTTTATAAAATAAGCAGTTCATAGTAAATCAGCTTGTTTTTCACTTTGGGGATATAATGCAGGAAAAGAAAGAACCAGTAGACCCAACTCTGTGGGAAATGAAGAACAGAAGGAGCACTGCTATCACTTGTGATTAAGGCAAATATATTATACTGTATCACTTGTGATTAAGGCAAATATTCTTTGTGTCTACGCATGTGTGATATTATTTTGTGTCATCCCTGGTGTTTTCTACCACTTACAAGTAATCAAATTGGAATGTGGCGAAAAAAAATGATAGCTATTCCTCAGGGCATTTTGAAGCAAGAGGAAGCAGACCTCCCAGTTTTATATGTCTCAGTTTATGTCTCAGTTTTATTTATCTTCGCTCATAGATTTAGAAATAGAAATAGCTTTTGAGAGAAAGTGAGTCCCTGGACACCACATGAAGAGTATCTGGAGACAAACTCAAACTGGAGCTGGCCACAATTCTGTAACAATCACAGATGCCTTTATGGTAAAACAGCATTTTGCTCTCAGGAAAACCTGAATGGAAAGCTTGCATGCTGTTTTGAGAGTGAAGGATCTCCCTTGAGAGTTTTACTTCAAATAGATTTTGTTCAACTGATTAATTAATATCAGCCAGGGAGTACCAGGGAGGTCACAGTGCAGGGAAGCAGCTTGGACATGTTGATTCAGTTTCTGTCCTGTGCTTCTATGAGCAACTGCTTGCCTAAAAAAGGCCAGGAAAGTCAGTGCCTGTGGTCCCCATCAAGGAACTACATCCTTCACTGCTGTCAGTAGAAACAGCAGTTGTTTAGGTCTGCTTCCTGCAGATGCTAGTGATTTGACTGGGGAATGCATCTTGAAGGGCTTCCCACTGTCATGGTTCATGGCTCCCTTGGCTTCAGGATAAGTGTTCTCAACCTTCCTGAGATAATGACCATCAACAGCAACCCATTCATCCCTCCAGTGTTGTGAATGTTCTGGCACTTTGTCAGCTGTTTATAGAGAGGCACATTTTGGTTTCACCATTTTTGTTTATTTTCCATGATTATCTTCTGATCTGTTGTTTGTTTGATTGATTATTCTCTGCCACATTACGCTAATTATTGTATCTACATGCGTACAGTAAGTGCTCTTAGGTAGTGTGCCTTACCTAATTTCCTACCATTAGCTCTTGCATCAGGAAGAGTTCCCTTTTTCACCAAGTGCACTGTGCCACAGCTGCCCTAGTTATTTGCATGCTTCCTGAATGCCTGTTAGAAAGCACTTTTCCCTCAGGTATCTCTGGTCAAGTAAAAGCAGTCAGTGCTCGAAAATTACGTTATTTTGCATTTAGATTATTTATTTAAACTTCTCCCAAGACACACTTACAGCTTACAGCTTTGACACTGGGAAGTGAGTGGATAGTGTCAGAAAGTAAAATCATGAGCCTGCTGATGGTCACAGAGTAGCAGGCATTCAGATAGGAGTGGGAGTCTTGCAAAAATACTTGTTCTTGCTTTTCATTTCTAGGCCATGTCCTTCTTACCTAAGCAAGCAGCGTAAATTTGTTTGAAATTTGAGTACATTAACTTCTTTTTTAAGATAAAGCCGTGATGCGTGCCCTGCATTTTCAGGTTTGGCTTTTCGTTTTCTTTTTCTCGTTTATTTGTTTTCTGAGAAGAGGCGTTAGGAAGCAGCAAGGGTTAAAAATACCCTTCATCTTACATTTTCAGGGCAGCCCAAATGGAATCCCAAGAACAGGCATTACATCACTGGTTCTGGCTTGCTGCTGGCAGTTCTGTGAGCTGAGATGATCTGGGCGCATGTGGGCAGGGACAGCCAAGTGGATGGCATGGCTGGTCCCCAGGACAGGCCTCAGCACAGGAGCATGGAGGGGGTGTTCTGTAGGGGGCTGATAGCAGCTGACCTTGAATGGCCCTTCAGTCATCTGACATGATCAACAACAAAGGCACGTTAACGATGAACACTTATTAGTCTGGTTTTCTAACAACAAGGTCAGACACTTCTACCTCCTTGGGGCTATCTCTTCATACACTTCGGAAAACTTTCCTGAGTCGGAATAAATGTGAGAGACATTTTTACACCAGTTTCTCCTGTTTTTCTCCTCTTCACCTCTATTCCTACCTCTGTGGAGGTTGTAGACCCAGCACTCTGTTTTCTTCTAGTTACAATCACATTGACTCCTGCCTTACTGAGGCACAGGGTTACAGTATGTCGGTGATCAGACAGCACTGATACAGTGGTCTGATTATTCCATGCTGATGGACTGTTGGATCTGCCGCATGCTATTTTAGCAATGTAGTTCATGCAGTTGTGACTGGGCAGTGCTGGACTGCTGAAGACAACTGGTATATTTGATACCGAAGACTTCACCATCAGGATTTACTAAATGAAAATACTGCCAACAATTATAAAGAGGGAGATTACCGGACAGTGGAGAAGGACTCCACTGGCTTTGGTGCTTTTCTACTTTCTGAGGATAGGGCAGGTTGGAAGAAAGACAGGGAGAGGGAGAACATCCCATAGATGTTTTCTGAACCATTTTGTGGAAGGATCGTGTGAGAAGCAATTGAACTCCGTAGAACCAGCCTCAGAAACAGAATTTTTAGCAACAGGATGTGGAGCCATTGACTGGAACCAAACTTTTTCTGCCAACATCAGTGAATAGTGCTGAAAGCTCATGCAAAATAGGACAAGCCAGACCCTTGCCATTTTTCTGAACAATTATTCTTTTTTATATCATTGCCTTCTCATTCAATTGATTGTTTTGTTCATCCATTGTGCATTTCCTAGAAATACGATGTTTCTTCTAAGAAAAGAAAGCCAGCAACAGTACCCAGTTTTGAAGAAGCAGCCTAGTCCTCTCTGATTTTAGCGAGCATAAAAGGCAGCACACACTTTTTTCATTAAAAAGGGCTCAAGGTGTTTTTTCTGTGTCCTCTAGCAAAGATCTCATCTTTCTAGTAATAATAGTATGTGTTATACAAGCCATTGAATAGAAGTAGCTATAAATCTGGCTGCCTTATCTTTTGGAGGAGCAATATGATTTACTTTGGCCAGCTGGTTCGCATACCTACCAGATAGTGATCAGCCTGGAAATATTCTGTGTATTATATTTCTAAAAGAGGAGTGAGCAGTGGCAGTGGCAGTTTTCATTGTTTGGAGGAAAGCAATTTACTGTGGCATTTTCACCAGCTGACAGATTAGGTTAGCTGTTCATTAAAAACTCAGGAGATTGTGCCATCACCAACAGTCTTTCTTCCAGCATGTGGATTTCTTAGCTCTCCCTTCAAAACTGATGTGAATGAGCCAGCTGAAAGTAGAATGGCATCTGAAATAAGTGTAATTGCAGTAACTTCTTGTATAAGTGTTGTTATGATTGTTATCACCATCTAGTTCTACGATTCTTTTGGCAAACCACATAAATCTTTGCAGAGATGCGTTCTTTTATGTCTGAAACAAATATGGAATTCAGATGCTACTGATCAATTTTTATTACTGATTTTTGTGCATACAAAAAGTGTACAAAATGGAATTAGATGAAAAAAAATGGAAACTTTGCCTGGGTTTGTGTTTTTTTGTTGTTGTTTTTTTTTGCTTTTGTGAGAGACTTACTGAAAATCTAACAGGAAATTAGATTGGAAGTTTTATCAACTGCCTGTATCTTTCCTGTAACACCCCAAACTGGCTTTTTAAACTATCTGGGATTTCTTGTGGATTTAAGGATAACAAACATGATATCTAAGTTTCAGTAGCATTAAAATAATAATAAAAAAAGGCTAGTTCTTGTAGAGTGCTTGGAAGCAGAGGATAAAAAACATTTTGTACTGTTATCTCAAAGAAAAACTAGAAAAATAAACTTATGGAAGCTAAACTGCTTGTACACAGCTCCATTGACTGTTCATTTCTTAAGAATCTTTCCAAAGAAACATTTAGAAGCATTGCTTTTTCAGAGGCAGCCTCTGGAGTATTTCCTCATGTTAGCCAACTGATCCACAGGAGCGTAAATCAATGGTAGCAAACTTTTTACAAAGTCCCTTTTGGATTTTGCCAGCTTACGTTACCTGGTACATAGTCTGTGCCTGGGGAAAATTACTCAGAAGTATCTACTTGGATGTCATTTGCTGGTACAAAAGAGATCAGCCTGTAAAACCTGAGAGGAGGAGAAGGAGCAGCACTCAAGTCTTTCTGTTCATCCTACTTAGGTGGAACTCTGGGGTACTAGGGCCAAGGTCACACACAGTTATTTTCATTGTCTTGAACACTGTGCGCTGCAAAGATTTGCATCGATCTAGCAGTTTAAGATTCTAGAAAATCCTATATAGGGAATAACTTAAGGCTCTTAAGTACCTGTTACTGTCAACAGCAACAGGGAGGTGCAGCATCTTAAGGTTAAGTGTAAATGAACAGATTATAACTCTATATACCTTGATACCAAATGCAGTATCATTACAACCACCATCACAAATGGAAGCTAAACTTAGCTATTCATTTCACAGGCCATAGTGTTTTACACAAATTGTTTGACTGGAGTTTATTCACCCACTAACACATTTGACATCAGCAGTTTTCATATAATTTGAATTCTTATCAGTCCAATAGATGAAGTTATCTATACTTCAGAAAAGGTTCTGTATAGCAGCTACAGATATTCAGTGCCTAGCAGAGGATATTTTCAAGGGAGGATAAATTTGAGCAGAGCAGATGAGAACACTGGAATCATATGTGTTCAGAGCAGAGTACATTGCAAGAGAGATTTGGCAGATATAATGGATGGAGAAATCGGTGTTTTCTACAGATTTTGGTATGATAATGGTGTAACTTTTGTTTCAAAAATTAAGTATATATTTTTTTGAAAGAGTGGATAAGGGCTGTAGGGGAAATACTAATTTCTGCTGCATGAATTTATTTATAGGGTCTTTGCAAAAAACAAAAAAATATTGAAAGATTGCAACAGGAAAACCGTGCTTGCATTAGTGATGGAAGAACTTCATCCTGATTAGCTGATGATACTCTGCCTGTGGTTTGTTCATTTGGATAAAGCAGTATTAGAAGTGCTCTGGGAGTGGATAGACTGAGATTTGCAGTGTGGATTGGAGAGATGTTCCTGGCTAGACAAACTGTCACAACCCTGTCAGGACAAATCAGTTGTAACCCATAGGAGCAAAATACTTGTGAAAACAAGTCATATTTCATCCTTCATGCTTTTCAAACCTAATCCTACTTTCACAGTTTTCTGAATATATCAGATGATTGATGTTGTCACACTGCATATAAAATTTATCATTCTGTCATTTGTATTCAGTATTTTACAACCATGTTGCAAGCTGAAACGCTACACTTCTTTTTTTTTTTTTGGTGGTGGTTCACCTTATCTATAAGAATAATCCACCTAATTCTCGGTGACATTTCCTAAATATAGACCTAGAATGAATTGGTAGGTTAGTTGAACCTGAATATGCACATATACAAGTCTTGTATTTATTTTTAAATATGCTGCAAAGTGCTGTAAATTAGTATAGGATCAGAACCTTGTGAAATCATAGAATCATAGGAACATCTAGACTGGAAAAAACTTTTTAAATTTATTTTTAAATATGCTACAAAGTGCTGTAAATTAGTATAGGATCAGAACCTTGTGAAATCATAGAATCATAGGAACATCTAGACTGGTAAAAACCTGCAAGGCCATTGACTTCACCTTCCAAATCCATCACTAAGCCGTGCTCCTTAACACCACCTCCACACATCTCTTAAATAACTCCAGGAATGAGGAATGCCACCAGTGCCCTGAGCAGCCTATTCTACCCTCTCTGTAAAGAAATTCTTCTGAATATCCATCCTCAATCTAAATCTAAATGCATGAAAGGAGAACAGATATGTTTAGTTATGTGTGTATTTGGTCTAGTTTCATAATAAACACCATGGGATAGTACCAGTTACTCAGAATATTCTGTTAAAAGAGATATAGTAGAAAGCTCATTGCACTGAAAAAAACTCTTAAGTCCTAAATTTCATCATAAAGTAATGTCAGAGTTTTTTTTTACCAGATGCCTGCAGGGGTTGAGCATTGATCAATCCAGGCCTTAGGCCTCAAAATGGCATTTAAATGATATTGTATCACCTATGATTATTTGCATAATTGTAAAATTACTTAAAAAAAACAAACAAAAAAACCTGACTTCTGGTACAGCAGGAATTAAACACTTCAGAAGTAGATATCTACCTTAGTTCCTAAATGACAATTTATCTTCAAATCTGTATGATTTGAATTTACAGTCCATATGAAATTATGAAGCTACCCACGTTACACATCTCTTACTGCTGCTGAACCCAGAGAAAGAAGAGTCAGCTCGGGGGAAACAGCAAGAGCTGAACTTGTTCTTTCAGACAACAGCTGCAGAAGATTTATTGGTATGCTTCCACATGTGCTGCATTATTTTCTCTGTCTTTCTCTATTGCAACAGGCCTTGAACAGGGGCATCGCTGCTGTTAAGGAAGATGCTGTGGAAATGCTGGCCAGCTACGGGCTGGCGTACTCCCTGATGAAGTTCTTCACTGGTCCGATGAGTGACTTCAAAAATGTAGGTCTGGTGTTTGTGAACAGCAAGAGAGACAGGACCAAAGCAGTATTGTGCATGGTTGTGGCTGGCGCTGTAGCTGCTGTATTCCATACCTTAATAGGTAAGGTCATTTCACATCTAATTAACACATCTTTTAATTTACTTCCCTTGGCTAGTCTTCAAATTGATTAATCTGCTGTTTTACAATTTTATGGTAAGCGCAAGGGGAAGTGTAAGATAGATGAACGCTTGGACCAGTATCATGCCCAAGGCATGCAATTTTTCAGTAACATTTAAGCAGGTCGTTAAGTGTCGGATTTCACCTCCAGGGCTCACCTGCATGGATGCTCGATTTGCTGATCTTATTCAGTCAAATGTGTGAGCAGAGCTCTGGGAAGGTTGACAGGCTGCGTGAAGCAGATAGCTCAGTCTTAATGTAAGGTAGCAATGATCAACTTAGCAGTATCTGCCCGAGTGAGTTTGGCGCATCACTTTGAGGCAGGACTGCAAGATGTTTTAGGCAGAGCTATTTGTCTGAGCTTGGTGGCACTGTTGGTGCGTTCTCTCTGCACTGGTCCCTTTTCTACTTATGATACAGTGCAAAACTCTAAGCTAGTAGGTGCCAGCAACCTCATTAAAATATCAGGTATTACTAGTGCTAGTCATCATCCACTGCTGTTGGGCAATTAATTTGTGAGAGATGAAGTGACTGCTAAGAGTACTTCATGCCAAACTGAGGTCAACTCTTGAGTGCACTCTGAAGCAAGGAAAATACATAAGGAACCCTAACCTGAACATAAAAAGTCAGGCAACCACAGGATTTGCCAGTTCTCAAGAGCCCAGAGGAATATTGTTATCGACTCAAGCAACAACCAAGATGTCACAATTTGGCCAAAATGATGACATGGGACCATAAAAATAAGAAGCCACGTGATCTGGAAGACTTAAAATTCATCGTCTCCAAGAACTGCACTGGATTGTCTGCACCTTGTTCATTCCATGGAGTTGAAACCTCTGTAGCTCAACAACAAGGAAGGGAAGACACTGGAGGAAGAAGCAGACAGTGCACTGTGTTCAGCAGGTACAAACATCAAAGCTGGGAGCTCTGTGGAGTGGGAAGAGGAAGCTAATGCACTAGCCTGTAGAGGCACTCGTTTTCTGACCGTTAGTAACTTGGTTAGCCAACAATAGAAGATCATTCTGTCTCTTGTGAATGGGAGAAGCAAGTTTGATGACAGTTTTGATAATTGCTGTGAAATTATGAAGTGGTTTGGAAATAGGGCACCATTCACTGTCAGACACTAAAGTGTCTGAAGAGCAGCACTTGCTCAGCTATAGTTTCTGCGTAAATAGAGCCGGTAAACTTGAAGGCCCCATGCTCTTATCCTGTAATGGCTTGCCAGCTATTACTAATGGCTCTGTGTGCCTCCCAAGCATTCCATTTTTCTCTCTTACCTCACCACTGATAGGGCAGTCCTATACAGTTTAGTTTTACTCTATGTTACAGTCACAGTAAATGCTTGCAATAATGGCTTACTAGCCAAGCAAGTCCATGGCACAGTTAAGCTGTTGCTAATTTTCTAACTTGAGCACATGCATTCAAGTCAGTTTATTTCACCAGTATCTATTGGTCACTTCCTCAGTATGTTTACAGCTCAGGCTGTTTCAGTGAGTCACTGTTAAAAACTTGGGTCATTTGTAAGTTTGGCTTTCTGTTTCCAAAGAAAGCCATTTCTTTGGAATGTTTCTTCAGCCCCCAGGGCTTCTATTCTAGTTGCACACTTGTTTTCCCGCCATTCCTGCTCAAAGTTTTTGGCTTAGCCAGCTGGAATAATGAAATATTTTCGAGTCATTCAGAATTTCATTTTAAACTATTTTAGGTTTTAAGAATATTTGAAATGTAACTATCAAGTTTCCAGGTGAAAGACAGCTGGATTTTCCACGTGGGGCTCTTAATTGAAGGGAGCTGTTTGGGCAGCTACTTGAAAATATGCCAGCTAAGTCATTTGGTTTTGCCTGGAAAAAGAGCCCTGCTGAGTTCAGAACCTCTGAAATGCCCTCTGTGTAGAAACTAAAAAATAAATAAAACACAACGGCTGTACTTTCCATGCCTTAAAGCTGTTAGTTAAAGGGCTTTCCACCATTTTTCAGCTGCTTATGGTGGCAGACTGCAAAATATTTTTTAGTATTTTTACTTGTCTATGCCTGAAAATATGCAAAGGCCACAGCAGGGACTGGCAGAGCGCCTGAGAGAATGGAGTTAGTCAGATTCTAGCACCAATTGCCTGAGTGCAATGTTGCCAAGTTTTGTGTTTCAAGTTTCCTTTGAACACATTTCAAATCCTAATTATTCTTTTCTGAACCTCAGATGCACAGCTTTCCTAGCAGAAGGAAGAGAAGAAGTCCAGTGGCAAACAGACAACCTCCTAGGACTTTCAACTACTCCCCAACAGCTGCAAGCCTGTTACAGACTCTACAGGAGACAAAAATTCAGGTTGCTGATGTGCAGCAGATGAAAAACTGAAACAAACACCACTCAGGGGACTTAATTTCTTTTACATGCCATATGTATGGGAGTAAAGAAGTTGGCATGATTGCCTGCTGTGGACTGTGAAACCCAAGAGATGGAAAAGGAACGAAAAATCCCAGTGAAGCAAGAAGTACAGAAAGTTGTAGGGAAGAAAACAAGTAGAAACACAGTGACCACAATGAATCACCACATTTCTAACTGTGATAGAAACTATTTGCAGTTTGTACACGCAGCTACTCACAAACAGCAGCCTCTACTTACTAAAAATGTCAAAACAGACCATTTCACCTGACTAACTTCATTGCTTCAGCACCAGCTGTCCACTACTGCTCCCTCACAGAGGCTAACACAGTCCTCTGTGGGATTGACGGGCTGAGTCAAACCACCCAAACTCACAGTTTGAAGTGTTGGGTCCCTAAGTCATCTCTGCACCACATTCTAATCTGTAACAACCTTACTAGTAGTTCCTGTGCGGGTAGCAGGAAGAACCAAGAAAGTAATTGACTTGACCAAAAATAACTGAAATTATACTCTCTTCCCACTTGAAGTGCTGCTGTAAACCTTGGTCAGTACATTATTTTGCCTTTCCTGTTTCAGTTGTTATCTAGAAATAGAAGATAGTATGCTGCCTTCCTTCCCTTGTGCTATTTTAGGAGCAGCTACTGCCAGCAGTTAAATTTCCTTGTGGGAAGGAATGTAAAGCATCTTTTTATTTCAGAGATTGGCTTTTGAGTGGGAATATTGGGCTATAAGAGAAACAATTCAAGATGATAAGCCTGCATGTGCATATTTTTGGTGTCTTAATAAATTACCAATTTAGAGAGAGAGAATGGAGCTTTCATTTATAGAACATTATGTTCCATAATGCACATCATAAGGTGTTGTTCCTCCATACTAAATGAGGCCTTTTAGCTCTCGTGTCATATAGGATCTGCACATTTTCTTTGACAAGAAAACAGCATTGTTCAGTGCTTCACTAATTTACTGAGAAAAGGTGTACTGCAAAAGCATATCTCCTTTTGCTTGTTAATATTACTTTTTATAGCTCTCTGAGGCTCTATAAATGGCAAGAAATTACTTCAGGGAAAACATCCTTTTTGCTTAAGTAGATACTTTGACTGGTGCCTACTACAGCTGACCAAAATTCTATGATGGGTCATTTGGCATCACTGGAAAAAAAAAAGGTGGGAACTTCAGTAACAAGGCAGACACAGCAGAATGGCTGTCCAATAAGTGAGTGACCCTGTTGTTCTGTTCCAATTTATTACTGATGTGCTAACAGGCATTGGCCCCTCGTGCACAGATCATACAGGTGTAAACTTTAACAGTTGTTAGTAGTTTTTGTGAACCCACATGCATGGTCAATTTGTATACATGGAAGATCTTTCCACAGTTAGGTCTCATAGTAGGGCTTATTGCACAATGAGCTATTTTTTCCAGTCAGTCTTGTTCTGACATGGCCACTGTACTGGTTTGTACTAAACCTTTTGCCCGTGAGAAAGATGATAGCACAGGACCATAGACTGGAATATATACCAGGCTTGCTTTCTATTTTTGTCTACAAAAAGATTATAAAATGTTATTTATTAAAAAAGTTTCCTGCTTCAGTGTCTTCAGGTAACCGTTGCTAAAGCAATGACTTGCTTCCCCAGCTGACCCACACCTTTCTTCCAAACAGGGGCAATTTCTTATCAGAAAAGTATTCAAGGGCAAAGAAAGAATGAAGAAAACCTGTGATCACAGCATTTGTTGATTTTAGAAAAGTAGTTATTTTTTAGTTATTGCAGGCTAATTTTGAGATTTGTAAGATGTTGACCTACCCAAAGGTAATCAGGGACCTGTTGACATTGGCAGATTAGGAAAAAATAACTAATTCAATTTTGTAACCACAGCAGATCATAGAGGACAATTGCAATTATCAGTGTGTACTGACTTTTTCCCAAGCTGGTTTTCTTATTCATTCATTGCTATGAGCAAAAGAGAAATGTGAAGCTCAAGACACCCTGATCATCTGGCCTTCTGCATGGGGGACCCAAGCTTCTGTTTCTGCTATAAGTAAAGCTAATCAAAGACAAAGAAATCTATATAACCTGTGCCATCTGCAATTGAAGACTTTCCTCTAATATTTCTTATTTTTAGCAAATTGGTATTTGGCTATCTGCCCAAATCACTTAGCCACTTTTGGCCCTGTGAGACATCGTTCTGAATAGTGGCAGAGTCAGTTTTTATTTCTCAAGTGTCTAAATTCATTTTTTTTAACTGGCACCAAAGTGTGAATATGGAATATATCTATTAAAAAAAAAAAAAACAAACCCAACACTTTAACCCCAAAACATTCAGGATTTTTTTTTTCTCTGAGAAAAGCAAATACTGACACTTGAGGCTCAGTGTCTGGAAATAAGCAGTATCACTTCCTGTGAGGGTTTCTTTTTGTTTTCCTTATGATGTAAGTATAACATGCTGGATTGTAGACAGACCCAAAATGACTACAGTGCAGTTATTTGTTTGAGACTACTGGCATCATTAAGAGTGTGTTCACTCGTTTCAAGTGTCTAAAGTTTTTCTGGTAATAATTGACTCACTGCAGAAATCAGTGTAGAGAAGAGGTGATCCAGTTAGGTGCATAATATTTCCATATCATTTTGTAAGCTTCTGGATCTTAAGACTCAACTAGGAAAGACAAAAGCAGAAATTTCTGCTTAAAATGCTGTTGTATCAGAAGCAAAACCAACCCACAGACATCAAAAGTAAATGAGTTATTACAAGAGCAAACAGGCAGTTTGTCTTGGAGTTGGACTTATCTGTTTTGGCTGAAAAGATGCAAGGAATGGGAAGAGCCATGTCCTTTAGATTCATGTAATATTCTTCAGCCCTGTTCTCTGTTATTAGTTTTGTACCATGCTTCACAAAAAGTATGAAAGGTTGCCCAAGGTTAAATTCTGATTGCATCAGCAGTTGCTTTAGTCACAGCTCAGAGACACATGACTGTATATTTGTCAGTGCATCTCAGCTTTTTGAGTCCTTCTTTCTGAGATTGGGAACATTAACTGACATCAGCAAAAGTGATCGTGTGCTTTCAATGACAGGTAGAAGAAAACAGTTAAGTATTTTAGAAGTATATTTTAAGCTTAGCTTAGCCACTGTTATTTTAAAATCAAAGTCACAATAAAATTGATTTCTTATGGATGGAGGAGAGGAGGAGAAATCTTAAAGCTTACAAAGCACAGTTCTGATATTCTTAGAAATCCTAAAAAATTGGTGCTGTGGGCTTATGGTTATGTAAGTCCTTCAAGAGTGCCCTGACAATAAACTACAGCCATGTGGTGAACTGGGTGTTCCTAGATGTGAAAGTAATCCAGCCTTTGACCCTGCTAATTCTGTGAAATATTTTTACTTAAACTAAAAATAAGTAAGTAAATAAATAAACACACTAATGGCTTTTGAAGCCAAAAAAAGTTTTTTATTACTCATTTTCTAAACACTTAAAAAATCTCCTTTAAAGTAGGAAAGAAGACCAGAGGGTGAGTTTGTAGAGAACACGAAAGTTGATTCCTGTGTCATGATGTCTTCCCGTCACTGCACTGATGGAGACCCCTCTACAAAAGCAGGCTTCGCAGCACCTGGACTCAGATTTCAATTGTTTCTGCATGGGGAATAAGACTGGTGTTTTTAAGCTTTTGTGCAGGAGAAGTTTAAAGCGACTTCAGCAGGACTCAGTGAGCCACCTCATAGGTAGCTCACTTCACATGCTTTCTGAACTTGTTCTCATTCATTCAGAAAAGTCAATTTAGAAACATTGATGTAATGCCCTGCCACAAAAGCAGCTTTTTACAGAAGTTAGCATACAAAAATCCATACATAACTGACAGTTTTCTAAATACTGAGTGAAAATTAGAGTATATATATTTGTGCAAAACTAAGAGGGGGCTGTGGTTTTATTTGTGTCTAGACTGAGCAGCAAATAAATGAGTGCTTAAGGAACTAAACTGGACTCTCTGAACTCAGAAAAGGTCTGAAGTTCTCTCCCTGTAACTTCTGAAAGGAAACAAGTCCTACTGTTGGGATGAGGCTCAAAAGGAAAGCTCACGTACTTAAGGATTACTGGCTAAAGTGAGATACTGTGAGCCCAGCATTAGTACATAGGGACCAGCATAGATAAATTGGGAGGTTTTACTGTTTTAACATATTTGTGAGCCTCAGTCCTGTCTGGTTAAGTCTCACACTTGTTCCCAGTGCTATTGGACTACATCTAGGTTTTTTACTCCTTCGTCAGACCTGTAAAACATTTAGCTGCCGTATGCCTTCATAAAACAGTCATGAGTTAAACTCCATTTTAGTTGCTTCCAAACAGTATTTATGAGTTATGAGAGTTAGTTGTAGGCTAAAATGATTGAATTACACAAGTAGTGCAAGTATTTGTGGATCCAAAGATGTGTCTTGCTTTCATGAGAAGGATGACTTTCCTGAAATATTCTGTTTAAAGGCCTGTACAATTACAGTAGGATTTTTATAAACTGAAGAACAGGAAAGTATTCACATTGGATATCTTTCTCTTAGGAAGAGACATGGACAGAAGAGAACTCAGGTAGGACTACCCAGGTATATAGGTAATTTTGCAGTTACTTATGTTGGGAGTTTGACTATATGACTCAATCATTCTTTTAACAACCATTAGAAGGTTGTAGATGAAGCTCTGTGATAATAAGCAGATCTATAATATGATTTATAAAAAGTTGAAAGCTATTTGGATTACTGAACCGTGCATATTATGCAAGTCCTGAAGTTCAGGCATGCCAGCCATAGGTAGTTCTTCCTTATTCCACATCATAGTTCTGTCATCCATACAGCACCTTGGGAACTGAGATTTGGCAAGAAGTGTTTTACCTAGCACTAAAAACTCTCCTCAGATTGAAAATGGACAGCAAATATAGCGATTTCCAGCAGTGCAGACCATCCTTTTCTGACTTGAGGCTCCTGAGATGCCAACTGTAATTAAGGAAGGAGAGTAACAGCTGTTAGGGGCTGTGTAGCACCCTGATGTCCCAGTAGAAATGGTCATTAGGCAGTGAGGGAGAGACACTCACAGGGCATAATAGATATGATTTATTGTGTGCCTCCGCAATTCATAGTACTTCTTTTATAGCCCTGGGCAGGTTTACAGGTAATGTCATCAGAATGCAGTGGTGATGAGGGGTTTCAGGATTTATAAGGCACTATAACCCATGAAATACACAGTGCCTGGTGATAACGGCTTTTCTAACAAAGAGCTCTGAGTTAATGAAAGAGTGGTAGATTTTCTGGAATGCCAGTGTGTTCCTTTACCAAACAGATGTGGCATTCATTGAACCCATCTCCCTACCCTGCTATTTGTTATCACTCCTCTGCCAAAGGTTACTTGGAAAAGGATTGTGAAAGCACTCCTTAGTGATAAACAGCAGCTGCTGAGGCTGTAACATCCTGAAGCCCCTGCAGCTGTTTACTGAGAAGATGCTCTCTGAGCTCCTAGTCATCCTTCTCATTCAGGTACTTTGGGACATCTTACCCAGAATCCACATATAACCTTTATTATTCATTCTTATTCTTATATCTCTACAGCGTATAGCGATTTGGGGTATTACATAATTAATAAGCTACACCATGTGGATGAATCAGTGGGAAGTAAAACTCGGAGGGCCTTCCTTTATCTTGCTGCCTTCCCTTTTATGGATGCCATGGTGAGTGTGTGATTCATAGCTGAATTTTAATAAGAATGCTTTTTTTTTTCTTTGACGACCTTAGTTTGCAAAATTGATGGGAAACTGAAGGTCTGCAGGAGGAAGGCATGTCCTTTGCAAGCAGTAGCTCTGGATATACATGAATGTGTCATCTTCAGCTACCTGAAAAAAGCATCTGGGTAGAATTTGAAAATCCAGAGATCATGACAAATGTAAAAGTCCTTAGCTTCCTGTCAGAGTTAGTGTATATGCATGCTGAAAAGCACTAGCCAATCATCTTGTGATGGTCCACACAGACTGTTCATATGTGTTCTTTCAATGCAATTAGCAGTGTAAGAGTTGGATTTACTGAGCATGCTCAGATTACTTGCAGAGCTCACAAGGAGTAAGCTCAATACTTTCTCTAAGCAAATTTACTGAAAAATATATTTGTTACCATCAATTTTTTCAAGCACATTTAAGTCTAATATATCTCAAGTGCGTGGGCTTACTGCATGTGGCTGGCATGACATAAACAAAAATATGGCAGCAGTATTTCATTTCTGTACTTCTATAGAAGTAGAAAATTATAACCTTTTTGTGGCATGCCTCCACTCCTTTCTCCACTTAAAACAGTAGCAATAAATAAAAGGATGTTGATTAATTAAGTTTTCTTTTCCAGATGCAGCTCAGTTTAGCCAGTCAATTTTATATTTCTGAGCTGCATCCAATGTGAGAATGACAAGAACTACTTTTCTGTTCAATTATTTACTGTGATAATCTATCTTGTGCAGCATCTGTTTTATTAAGAGCGGGCAGTTTCTTCCTGGCACTCCTGCTCAGAAATTTCTATGCAATTAGAAAGTGTATTTCTGTTCTTCCTGCTAGCCCTGGCCAAGAAGAACCAAGTATTGCAGTGCTTTCTCCGCACTGCTGGCTTAACATTTACCCAGGTTCACACCAGATGCTACTGTCTTTTGTGTATAATATACTGAAAACAGCATTCTGGAACCTGAAATCTGTAACAAATATCATAATCAGTCCCCAAATTCTGTTCTGCCCCCCCTCCCTCCCCCTTTTTTCTTTTTCCAGGCATGGACCCATGCTGGAATTCTTCTGAAACACAAGTACAGTTTCCTGGTGGGATGTGCCTCCATCTCAGATGTCATAGCTCAGGTAATGGCTCCTCTTGGGATGTTTTCTTAAGCACTGATGCTTTTGTAAGGAGTTGGGCTTCTATCTTTACCATGGGCAGCACACCAAAGGAGGTCACCTTTTGTGTGCTGCTCTCCAGTGGTTTTCCCACTGTGTGGAAGCTCTTTGCAGACAGCTGTGGTTTATGCTGGTCTCACTTGGCTGGATTAAGTTAGTCCTGAAGCAGTGTCAGAAGAAGAAAACCAGGGCAGTTTGGGTTAGGGCGTACCTCCTGGAACCTCCGAACGCTGTGCTGGGGTTGATAATCAAGCTATTTATATACTTGTACACCTTGGAAATAGACAGGTATGACAGAGAGACTGATGACTGCTACCGGGTCTGCTACTGATGGGTCATTTTGACCTGTGTACCTTCTCCCCCACACTTTGCACAGTTGCACTGTGATCCTGAGTGGGGTGTGTAGGCAGGGAAGCAAAGGCTTGATTATCTAGTCCACAAATCAGTCGTGCACATGCTGGTTAATCTAGTGAAACGCAGTTGTGTAAACTGTCTTCTGAGTGCCTCTATAGCATGCTCTTGCTAATGTACCAAAAGATGAAAGCCTGGAACTGCAGCAGAAGCTTTCTGTGCTGATACCCCCTGGGTGGTGCAGGGAAGGCCAAACGTTTGAACTTCCATTTGTGAAGGAGGTATTAAATATAGTGTTGCTTTGTACGAGACATGCTTACAAAACAGATCTCATATTCACGGCTGATGTCCACTGTTGTACCATTTGAGAGCCAATACATAGCCCTCTTTTTAAAGTTTTAGAAACATATTATTAATTGGAGGATCCCAGAGGCTATGAACCAGTTACAGTACTGTCCCATTAACAGCTGAGGTAGTGACTGGGTAAAGAAGAGTATAATAATAGCACAGCATCAAAGGAAATATGAGGTCAGTAGCACTTAGTTCTATTTTCCGTAGCATTTTCTTCATACAAAATAGGAGAAAACTATAAATCAGGTTAAACCAGTCAGTCAGCTGTTATTCTGTGTTTGGCATGTCTGCTTCTCTACAATACTACATTAAATCCCCGAAGATAATGCCAATTATTCTTAATGACCTTAACGCCCAGCCTCTGCTTTTGTTCTGACATGACTGACCCTAGATACATGTCAGGTCATTTACTCCTAAATACAGAAACTGGAATTCCTATTTTGGCCGTGGCACGCATGGCCTTTTCACAAGTGAGTGGGGTGCCAGGCTTGTGAAGAACAAGACACCTGTCATCTTGTCTCCAGTATATAAAAAAAAAAAAATTCCACAGAGCAAGAGCAAATCTTGAAGGCAAAATGTGATTCTCCACACCCTATCTTTCTCTACACCTACATCTACTCTGTGCACAGGCAGGACATAATTCTCCTTAGGTACCTTTGTGTGCACATTTTGTGACAGACTTTGCTCCAGTTTGCTGAAGAAGAATTCTTTTGTGGGGTTCAAAAGAGCTGTTTTACAAATCCTTTAAACATTGTGGCCCACCTCATGAAATGTGCACAGCGTGATTTAAGCAATGAAAGACAGAATTTGTCCCTGAAGAATGTATTTTGTATTTTTTGTTATTCCTGATGCTGCTGTACACAAAACCAAATGTGATTGGTATCCCAATTGTGCCTACCATGCAGAGACACCTGGAATTTAACAGGCATGCCATCAGCTCATACTTAATGGAAGAGAATAACACTGTATTAATTTCTTTCATTTTCTGGATTAAGCATTAAATTTTGCATGTTTTAATTATGTGCTGTTCATTAGCCCAATAGTTTCCATTTTGGTTACATCAATGACACACACTGCTCAAGGGCAAATGTAGGAATACTGAAATTGCATTCAGAAAAGTACAAAATTGGAATAACACGAGACTTCCTGCTTCCAAATTCTGAACTGAATACTTTAAGCTATCCAAATTTTTAATTCTCACTTCCTTCCCTCAAAAATATAGAAGGCAAGGCTTAGAAGCTGACACTAGAAGCATGTCTTCAGCCTCAGTTGATATCGGGATACCTAATTCTCCTGGGAGAGGTGACACTCATATACATGTTTGATGCCAGTCAGATTCTACCAGACTTGCCTGCCAGCCTCCTTTTTATAGCCTCGAGTCTGACATCTGCCCATACCTTTAAGTACTTTTTATACAGCTTCTGTATGATATTAACTCTTGTTATTCTCATTTGTATGACCAAATGCAGGGAAGAATCCTGGGGAAGTTTCTGCATGCTTCAGTGTGTGATTATGCTATTTGACTTGTTGTTTGCTCAGATGGAGTCAGACAGGACTTATGTTATCCCTGAAGAAATAGGCAAACTACACATCTTTTATTTGTTTGCTTTGCAGGTCGTTTTTGTAGCCATTTTGCTTCACAGTCACTTGGAGTGCAGGGAGCCTCTCCTGATCCCAATCTTGTCCCTATACATGGGAGCACTTGTCCGATGTACCACATTATGCCTGGGATACTACAGAAACATACATGATGTCATTCCTGACAGAAGTGGGCCCGAAATGGGGGTATGTCTTAATACCTGGTGATGTTGTGGTTAAGTGACTTTAAACTTGCTTTTTTGTGTTACAAGGCTCTGATAAACCACTATGTGTGAAGGGCTTGCTTGCTCCATCCTGCAAAGAAAACCATATTTGTTTAAAAAGGGATGATGGAATCTATATTAACCCTCATAATGCAGTGCTTTAGGTGGTATTGATGTACAGTCTGCTTAACATCTCAGGTGATGAGCTCTCTCTAATGCTGTAAGACAGCAATGAATGAAGAATATGCTTTATTTCATGGGAAGAATGTCTCAAAATTCCTCTTTTTTTAATATTATATTGGAGTTCACATACCTTTTCCTAATTAACATCAGAACAATTATTCAGGTACCTTATGCATTATGTTTTGACATCCACAACACAACTTCTTTTGAATCGATATTATTAACATGAATGAATATAGTCTAGAGTCCTGCTATTTAAACTTAATGAAATGTGTGCACCAAACTGACAGTAGGTGAGAAAAGCAGAAAAGCTTTCTCTGTGCTTTTGATTCAGTTCAACGTGCTTCTTTCCAAAGCCATTTATTTTTTGTTTGTGTTCTCCAGGGAGAGGCTACAATCAGGAAGATGCTGAGCTTCTGGTGGCCTTTGGCATTAATTTTGGCAACTCAGCGAATAAGTAGGCCCATTGTCAACCTTTTTGTCTCCCGGGACCTAGGTGGCAGTTCTTCAGCCACAGAGGTGAGAAAGTCAGCGTTCCCTTTTACTTCAAATGATCATTTACATGTACTTGCCTCTGTGTTTCTCTTCTCAGCCATACTGTCAAGAAAAAGAGAAGTCCTAAGTACATGGGCATTCCTGCCAGGCCTACCAGCTTCTCACCCTCAACAAGACCACTAAATCTTTTTCACTGAACAGTTTCTGCATCCCAAGTTTTCAAGCTCAGCATATGGCTATGCTCTGGATCATTCTGATCCCAGAGGTTTTAGTGCAATTACCAGTAGCCCCATGTGCCACAGTTCTGAATCATATGCATAGGTTCTTCCAAAAGCAACACCTCCTATTCATTGCCATGGAAGCTACAAATACAAAGAGCACAATAACACTGTTTGATAAACAAGGGTTTGGGGCTATTTTTTTTATTTTTCAAAACAGCACAGAGAACAAATTGTTGCATAGTCAGTTTCCTGTGTTTGGATAGATCTTTCACCAGGCAAGGACAGCAATTATATTTATAACAGGAAAATCTGGTCAGAGATCCAAGAAAATGTACACTGAAAGTTTGGAAGTGAAACACAGTAGTAGTTAAAAGTCTTTCTGAACTCTACCATAAGATAAGAAATGAATCAGAATTTATGTGAATCGTAACAGTTCTCAACCTGCAAACAATGTGCAGTCTATTAGTTGGTTAGCGCCAAAGTTGGGAGAGCACATTTCTTTTGTCTTCTGAGTGCCCGGTGCCCCACAGCAGTTTGATACTCGACTTCAGTCAGCCATGGAGTCCTACTGCTTTGGAAGCAGTCTTACTTAAAACTGCTCTACATATGAACAGTAAATGAAAATCTATCTAAATTAAGATTATGAAATATGATACAGGGTCCTAATGCATTCTGCTACTCAAGTATCTCTAGATAAAATAACCTGGGAGAGATGTGGGAGGGTGGCTGAGCAGGGGGCACGCATCATCAGCTCAAGGTGTCTGTCATCCCCTAGTATCAGCATGACAGTGAAATGGCAAAGCTGAGAAATGTAACTACATTGTATGATAGATTTCCTAAGCTCCAAATTCCTGGCTGAGTGATGGCCATCCCCCTGAAGCAAAGACCTTCCAGTTGCACGCCTGATTTTCTCATTGCATCAAGGTCAATGTGTCAGTATTTGTGGAAGTTGGCATGCTATGTTAGTGTAACTATTGTACTCAAAGATTTGATGTCTATGTTTCCTTGTCTCATTTCATAGGCTGTAGCAATTCTGACAGCTACCTATCCTGTGGGACACATGCCGTATGGCTGGCTGACAGAAATTAGAGCAGTATACCCGGCTTTTGACAAGGTGAGTGTCCATTTAGGAATGCAGTAAATACATCTGGTGTGGTTTCACATCCATGATCCCCCTCTTTTCCTCCATTGCAACATTTTGATTTGAAGGTAGCTTTATTGACATCTGAGAAATTTATGCCAAACACATTCAAAGAAAGTTCATTCATTTTTCTGTAGAATCACAGAGTCCTTAGAGTAGGTAGTGACCTCCCTAAACAAGAGTAATAGGTTATTTAAAAAATGGAGCAATCAGAGGTTATGTAGGGTCATATTAATGGCCATCTCTTGTTTTATTTCTCTTTATTTTTTGCTTTTGGCTTCTATTGTTCTTTGTCTCACTGATAAGGATTTCTTATAATCCTAGTTAAAATCAATTGTTTTTCAGTGGCTTCAAGCTGTTGCCTAATTTATGATTTTTACTCTGTGTTACAAGGTATTAAGCTACCTTCTGAATAGATAGATGCTGTTTGTTTAAGGGTTAAAACAATCGTCACATACTATGAGATAGATGCATAACTAGTGAAATGAGGTCTCACAAAGTAAGCAACAGTGAAAGAACTCAGACAACTTTTTCTTTATATTATGAAGTATATCTGACATGGGCTTGGGTTCTTTTGTATATATTGGATTGTCTCTTAATTGGCAACAACACAGATAAACCATTATTGTAGTAGCATTGACTTCACTGACCAAGTCTACCAAGAATGTTCTGGCAAATCATGTGATTACATAAGAATGCAAGGATTGGTCCTGGAACAAAATGCAGAGTGAAAATATAACCAAAGTTGATTCTGTTCAGATTCTTTTTTGTTTTGTTTTAGAATTGGTATTCACTAACCTGTAATTGGTGTGAAAAACAGTCATACTGTGATACTTTATTTCAAATGGTAGCTCCTCTCCATCTCTTTATTTACTTTATTTATCAAGTGAACTTTCTGATTCCAAATACTAGTGATAAGCATGCTTGCTAGCTCAGGATGTACTTAAATGAAGCAAGTCCCATTTGATTTGATCCTCAGTATTTCCAAAAAGAATTTAAAAATAAAAAGAGAAAAGTCAAATAAATCCGAACTTCCTAACTTGCCTGTATGCAGCTAAATCAACATGTCAGATGAAATACTACGTACAGACTTTCTCAGAGGTCATGCTGCTGAAAAGAACCTGCAGAATGCAGAACCAATAGACTGCAAAATAAAAATGGTTTGGACCAGAAAACACAGGGGCTGCTAACGTCATGTCTTATGAGCTACAACCAAATCCACATATCTTTCAAACTATTGCCTTGCAAAATTAACAGTAATTAAGAGGCTTAAATCCAGGTCTCACTTGACTGCTAGAAGATGCACTCCTGGCTATAGATGGTGACAGGATTAGACTATAATTTGTCAGTTTATTTCAGTTAAAAGACTCCTCATAGACCTCTTGAGGAATAAATGTGAGGAAGAAAAAGTTAAGATAAAGCACAGGTAGGTACAAATGAGCTAGTTGCCAAAAAAGGTAGGGAATAAGGATTTTAGTTGCATGTTTTAAGAACTCTTAGGCATAAAAGATGCTTAGTGCAGTAGCAACAATATAAAGGATATCTCATCCTGTGAACCGTGTTTGCAAATGCCTTCACTGTGCCCTTCAGACAACAACAAACCAGAAACCCACAGTGTTGTTTTATTTTTAAATTGCTGTGAGAATTGTTTTAACCTTGGTCGCACATCGTTCACGTGTCACCAGGCATTTCAAAAGCTTGGTTTCCTTACTTTACGTCTTTCTTAGAATAGTCCAAATAGAACCTGCTTTTATTTCTTTATAAAACTCCAGTTGTAATACTTAGTTGTTGGAATAGTTTGCATCCATGTTGACAGCATTTTCTTTTGTCAGTTACTAAACAAGCTTGTGACACCAGAAGCACGCTGAATTATCTTAACTGACTGATGTGGTTTGGGATCCAGAAAGTATGCCTCTCTTCAGTGCCTATACTGGAGAAGTCAGACTTTTGTCTTCAAAAGAAATGGGTTACTTCTGTTCATATATGTAAGAGCTGCAGTCATGGTTCTGTTTGCAGAACATCCTCGTGGCCTAGCAGTTAACCTCAAGTTAAGGATTGCTACTGATGTGCTAAAACGAAACAGGAATATCCTGATTCTGTGTTCTTTGTTGATTTACAATTATAGAATTATAGAATTGTATGAGTTGGAAGGGACCCTTAAAGGTCATCTGGTCCTACTCCCTCACAATGAACAGGAACATTCACAGCTAGATTAGACTGCTCAGAGCTCCATCCAACCTGAAAATATATGGTGATAATGTCATTATTCATAAAGGACTGTGCCACCTGATCCAGAGCAATGACAGTGACTATGACATGATTTGTGAATGCTATTTAACTGATAAGTAGATGGGAATGGACACTTTTTACTCTATAATGTTTGTGCTTTGATTCAAGAGCTAAGCAGTGTGCAAGAGATGGGAATAAAGAGTGTGTGGGCAGGAGTTACGGTAAAGGGCACAATAAAATAAGGGCAGTGTTAGCAGCAGCGACGTAGGAAAAAATGAGAGCTCTTTCTCCTTCATCACAGCCCGTTATCATGGTTGGATTTGTCTGTCATTTTAGCCCTGTGAGAAAGTTGAGCCATGCAGCATTTTGTTTAAACTGTGATGAGTGATGTAAAGAAGGCCCATCCTCACATATGTGGAAACCAACAATAACAAAATATTCTTCAAAAACACAAGTAATTAAGATATACTCAAAAAAAGTTTTACAGAAGGGTTTCATGACCTGTACCCCAAAAGGACAGGCTTGAGGGTAGCTTCCTGCTTTGGAGATTGTGCTCAAGTTTCCAAGTAGGTATTTAGTTGATACAGTAAGGGTGTCAGCGTGTCATCACTGTACTGATTGCTACAAAAATTTGTTAATAGCAAAATTCCATCAACTACTCAAATGTGTGTATAACAGTGTACCCTTCACAGAGCTCATGTTCATTTTGTTCATTCCCAAGATGTGCCTGTACCAGTTCCTAATTCTCTTACAAGTAACTTCAGTAAGGCAAGATGACCATGTGGCAGGTACTGATGCTCTACTTGAGATACACAAGGATGAATAGGTGTGGTACTACATCTCACTACACCATTCTTACCAGTTTGGTAACAGGAGTGTATCTCAAACAGCCCAAGGGTAAATGCAGTACATGGTCCAACACCCTATTGCTATAGCGTTCCTACTGGTGCCCTGCTTTTGATATCTCTTCCTGTTCTTTCACAGATCATTTACTTTGCTTTAATGTGCTCCCTGAGGGCAGTTTCAAATCTTCAGCTCCATTTGGTGCATTAGGCATTTGGGGGAGGGTTTTTGTTGTTTTAAGCAAAACTTCTCTGCTGTGTGTACTTGAGTACGGAGCTCAACATGGGTTCAAGGTGGAACATCTAATAGTCCTAATTAGGGTCTGTTCGTTAAACTGCATTAGCAAAGCCAGCTGTTCCAGGAGCTTTGTTTATATTACCTCCTTGGTTAATTGGACCACTAAGGGTACTTGCAAGCATATATATGGATTTGGTATTGCTCTGGAGTGAAAGGGAATAGAATCCCATTTTTCCTGTGAAAACCTGCTACAAATTTTAAACTAAGTAAAAAATAAATAAATCACATGGAGTTTTCATAGAAAGATTTACCATTCTTTTTTAAAGCTGAATGTGTTAAAAACGACTTACTCTTTAGAAAACCAGGGGTATTACTCAGCCCTCAGTGACCATAGGAAGAGTTACTGTCAGTTTAAGCAGAAAATATTCTGTGGTGCTGCACAATAAAGCTCTAGACTGAAAGGCAAGCAAAAAAAAAAAAGACATACGTGCAGACAGACAGTTGCAATACAATGACCCTGGGTCCTGTCAGCTTCTCAGTAGTCTGGAGTCAAGCTAATGCTTATTATGTCTTTCTCTCACCCTAGAATAACCCCAGCAATAAACTAGTGAACACCAATAGCACCGTCACAGCGACACATATCAAGAAGTTCACTTTCGTTTGCATGGCTTTGTCCTTAACGGTAAGAAACCTTTGTTCAACTGTCTGGCTTTCATCTAAACGAGGAACTTTTCTCCTATACCTAGTGTTAAAAGCACTACTAGTTTAAAATAACAATGTGCCTTTTATTATTAAGTGTGATGCTTTTCTCTGGAAGTGATCGTAATACTGGGGTACTAAGAAAATCAGCATTGATTTACATGGGGTAGATATTTTAAGGCCTAGAGTTATTTTGTTTAATTCTTCTCACTACTTTCCATTTCAAGTCAGCTGCCACATTCACGATGTCAGAGATTTGCTTTTTTCCTCTTTTTTTTTTTAATGAACAAAATATCTGATAACTATCTCATCAGCAAAATGAAAAAATAAATTTGTCTCATACGGTATGGATTGACAGCTGTCCTCTGGCTTTCAAAATTGACTGTGAATAATGTGAAAAGCAGCATATGTTGAAACTGCCATAGCTATTCCCTGCTGCCTCACAGGGCACTAGTCATCCATGCTAGGGCTACTTGCATATAAGTTGACTAGCAAATGAGCTAACAAGGGTAACAAGGGTGCTGACACTAATGAAAGGATCAGAAGTCATGTCTATGCTGGGGCGAATTTCAAAGACTGACAGCTGAATTTTGTAGTTTGCTAGGTTTGTGTGAGTGATTGTACTCCATCTAGTGAGATTCATTCTGATATTACAGTTAGAAGTATCTACCTTCACATTAAAAAAGCATAAAGGGAGATGAAATCCACAGCAAGAAGTCAAGGCCTGGATACTTTAGGGAATATTTATCAGATTTTTCATTTAAGTCCTCTTCAAAACTCCCATTAGATTTTTATTGCTTTATAACAAAAATAATCAAACAATTGAAAGTTACTATCACAGCTATTTTTTTTAATCTACTCAATTTTGCTCATGCTCTTAAAAATATCAACTTATCAGGTAGGTTGAACTATGGTATTCTATTACTTAAATCTGCAATGTGCTTTACTGCTACATATTTGCAATATTAGACATGGGAAATCAGAGGCTGGTTGGGATTTTATATTAATTCATCTGTGCAGCCTGCAGTTGGGCACAGGTACAGCAAACTGCTAAATTACTGCAGATGCTGTGAGAGTGCCAGAGGAAGCCCTTGCCTGCTGCCAGTGTGTTGTAGATTGTTGTGGAATTTAAGAGATGGGAAAATCACCTGAGATGGCTATTGAGCTTTCCTCTGAACAATGACCAGTGGGGGGATGCTTTTTCATCTTAAATGAGAAGGAACACAAATACAAGTATCTGCAGATCGTAAGTCTGGGTTGTGTTTAGGCTTAAGGATGAAGTTTTGTTCAACCTGCAGCATTTTCAGATGACCAATGTGTACACATTCACACATTACATCCTTAGGATAAATATTTCTGCACAAGTCTTTTTAGCAACAAAATGATAATAATGGAACAAAAATCACACAGAATAAATGGGTGGGTATAATGAAAATAATAGAATAGATGGTAGCCATGGTACTAGGCCCCAGTCAAGCCACCACCTTTTCAGTTTGCCTTGACTTGTGAACTTTCCATGACAGTCATAAGCAGATTTGAGGTCCACTCATGGTGGTGTCCTCTATAGAAGATCCCTTGAGATCTGTTGGTGTTTCCAGAGATCACAAAGAAAAAGATCACAAAGGAAAAGCTTTCTTCTTTATACATTTTTTTGAGAATACTATTTCAATTTGAAAGCCTTCTCTGAACTGATTATTTTCTTGAGTCTTCTGGGCACTTAACCTACTTGTATTTTGGTAGCTTCTCGTATCACCAGTACCACTTGCTGCAAAGTAACCTTTAATCAGTGCTTTTATTGTATAACATTACAGGGTACTTTTTCAAAATTTCTCCTTAATAATCATAGAATCACATAATTGTTTGAGTTGGAAGGGACCTTTAAAGGTCATCTAGTCTAACTCCCCTGCAATGAACAGAGACACCTACAGCTCGATCACATTACTCAGAGCCCTGTCCAGCCTTGACCTTGAGTGTATCCAAGAACGAGGCATCCACTACCTCTCTGGGCAACCTCTTCCAGTCCCTTATATCCAATGTAAATATCCCATCTTGCAGTTTGAAGCCATTTCCCCTTGTCCTCTCACAGCAGATCGTGCTAAACAGTTTGTCCCTTTCTTTCCTTCAGCCCCTTTTTAGATACTGAAAGGCCTTTCTGAAGCCTTCTCCAGGCTGAAAAGCCCAGGCTTTCTCAGCCTGTCCTTTTAGGGTAGGTGTTCTATCCCTTGGATCATTATTGTAGCCCCACTCTGGAAGCACTCCAGTAGGTCTCAAGGGCAGTCTTTTCATAAGCTCATCCTGAGAGATTTGTCCTCATTGGCATTCCAGAAACACTTTTGAGGTCCACAGCTTTTTCTGTCCTGTCTCTATTTTTGCCTACTAGTGATAAATTCTTAGGATTGCTTGTCTGTAGACAGAGAGGAAAAATAGACACATGAGCTCTAAAGACTGTGTTTGATTCAAGGGCCAGAAGTCACAAATGCTTCAGCACGTCATGCTCAGTGGAGCTATGAGTTAAGTTACCATGTAACATAGGCTGTAAGGAACTGGACTTGAAATTTCCTTCTGTTGCAGCTAGATCAGATGACCACTGTAGCTGAGCTCCCATGACCGTCAGTAATTTTGTATTCCTGACAAGACTATTGTAATGGAGAGCAATAAACTACTGGCATGACTGTTGGTAACATCCTGTGCTTTGGAATTAAAGGGAAAATGGGAAACAAGCTTCTAGGTTGTTCAAGAAGTCAAAACAAGACAAACATTTAGGTGTTATATGAATCCATTCTTCACTTGATGATCTATAGAAGGTTTCCAGAAGATGGAGAGATAAAAGATCCATTAACCATTGCTGTAGACAAACTTTTAATGTGAGCAGCAATCATGTTCAAAGGTGTTTGCCCAGTGTAAAACCCTATGAAGCCTCCCAGTCATTGAAGACTTATTTCATAGACTTGGAAAAAAAATATACCATCTCCTTTTACAGACCAGTCATGCCTGCACAAGACATAGTACTAACAAAGCAAATGAATTATTTAATCCTTGTCAGTGACACTGTTGGTCCAAAGTATAATAGAATGCATAGTTCTATTAAGAAACAGAACTTTGGTTTTGTTTTAAAAATATTCATAGGATTTGAAAGGCTGCACTTGAGCCTGGACAGCATGCAGAAGTGTCACTTGTCTTGTGATTTTGAAGTTCTTGGCTGGTGTTAAAGCTGCCTTTTCAAAAAATGGAAAAAAAGTCTAGATATGCCATTTTATTTAAAGGCTGGAAATAGAAATCATTGGATTAACCATATGTAAAAGAGCTGATACAATTAATTATACTGATGTGGTTTTAGTTGTAAGTGAGCAACAGTCATAATTTGTGCAGCTGTGTAATTGAATGTACAATCTATATAGCAGAGGGGAGGGACTCAGCTGAAGCATCTTGCCCATAAAACTGAGTAGTCCTGATTTTAGAAAACAAGACATACTTGATAATTTACTCTTGGCTTGAGGAGTGTGGATAATGCTGCTTGTATTTATTATTTCATCATCATAAGACACTTCAGCAAAAATGCTTTTGTCTATAAATGAGATATTGTTCCAAATGCCAGTCTTGTTGCCATTGCTAGATAAGGCTGATGAAGAACTGAACATTCTGGTTCAACGCTAGACCTGTTTAGATGACCTTAGAAGTCAGCCACTGTACAGTTATAATCTATGTGAAGACATGGGCCCCTGAGGATGAAAACTTTCTCTACACATCCTACTACACATCCTGCAGTTTTGAGATGTATCAGTCTAAGAACAGTGCAGAGATCTCCAAATCATTTTTCCAAGTTCTGAATTACTGCACTTTTCCATTGCAGAAAAACTATGTTCTGTGGAGGAGAGCATTCCCTTGTGAGATGTGCCTAGAGGAGCAGGCTATGTGACGAGTGAGCTATTTAAGGCAACTCTGGCTTACACAGCAGTAGTAACAGCAAATGGACTCGTCTTCAGCAGGGGTTTTTCTCAGAATAGCATCTTTGAACTCAGACATGACAGTGCATAATTCAGGGGTTTTCCAGGGTCGCCTGAAGCCTGAGCTGATGCCACATAACTTTCTCTTTTTTTCTGTTTTTCCTTTAAATCTGTCCTTGTTTCACAGTTGAACTCTGTCAAAGTAGGTTGCTGTCAGTTTTCCTGAATGGTATAGGCTGCCAGTTGTGTTTGTTGTTTAGCTTTTTTAACACCAGAAAAGAGGTCATCATTTCTTAGAGTGTTTGCTAGTGGACTACACTGTTCAGTTCAGCTTCCTCTTCAAGCAGCCTCAGCTGGGACAGACCATGCGCTTTAAGGATACATTTTCAAACAACATATTTTATTAGCTGTGTGATTTCTATTAAATAAGATGTGTGCAAGAACATATTTCCAGTTGCATCTTCAGATTTTTGAGCACTCTATGTATCACCAGTTTTCTCTTACTAGTGCCAAGTGTGGCGGGCTGAATGCACCATACCATGTTCAGTGTCTTCACCAACTTAGTTCATTGGAGAATTGCTGAGCAGTTTTAATGTTTGTTCTATTAGAAACAGCTCAAAGCTCTTTACAGCTTAGGCATGATAGCACCAGTACTATTGTAAAAGTGATGTCAGTGCTGCTTTACATCTTTTTTAATGGACAAACAGTTACAGTCAAACAGGAAAAGTAGCAGTTTTCAGAAATAATTAGGTTGATTAAAGTTAGGAGACCCTTAGGAAGAAAAACAAACAGGCAGCTCTCTGGTGCTCACAACTGGTAGCACAGCAGCATAAACTGCTGTTCATCTTGTATCATAAAGGGCATGCAATTATGAATACATATCAAGGATATGTAATTGTATATAATGTAATTATATTCAAGTATGTGTATTTTTATATCACACCATAGCCATCAGAGGTCTTAAAGTGCAACATGTAACATTTTTGCACATGCACCTCCAATATCTCCTCTACCCATGGACAGAAAAGAGGGACAGACCTCCAGGGACCACAGGGTTTTTAACTGGTATTGAAGGGACTCTATCAGAGCCTTGAAACAGCTACAGGATTTCTTTTGCTAGGGCCCTGTGATGGGATAACTCAGTTTCAGTTGTGTCGAGGGAAAGAGGAAAGTCTTTGTCCCATTTGATGCCTGTTTACTATGGGTTGTCCCATCAACTTCCAGTCATCATCTTCTTGATTATCTCCTATAATTAAGCAACAAGCACTCAGGAGACAAGAAGAAAAGCCTAATAAAGAACAAGGAAGCCATAAGAAAAATAAAGTGTGAAATACAGGACTTAGCAGGTGCTGCCTTCTGTCTGTCTCTTAATTCAGTAAGATTTAGAGACAATTGCTGTGGAAATAGCAATGTTTCATTCAGGCTGAAAATTCTTGTCTGTTTAGAAGGTAACTCCAGATGCCTAACCCTTTGCACTCTGCTTTGGATTTATTATGCCAGTTCAGGAACTGTGAAGTGGCAAATGGATGCCATGTGCTGACTCCACAGTCTTTTTATCAGCAGGGCTCCACCAGCCAGTAAAATGCAGGCACTGGCAGATAAAGTTGGAACTCGTATGAGTGAAGACAGAACATTCATACCCGCCCGGTATATCACTGCATTAGTATTTCTTTACTGATATATTCCCACCCTGATGCCATGCAGCTACCTGATATTTTTTACTCATTAGCTGTTTAATTTCCAAATGAATTCCCATCCATTAGTCCCACAGCTAAACTTTTCCTTTCAGGTACACCAAGGACTACTCAAGGCCCTTTTTTTATGTCAAATCTTCAATCTATCATTAACAAATAAACCATTTCATATCACTTTATGCATTGACCTATTAGCTAATTTTCCACATTATGGAGTAGGACTCTCATAGATGTACAACACTGTTTTCCAGCTGCACTGTCCTGCTAAACTGAAACATAAAGCAATTGCTGATAAAGGATAGGAATTAAGGATATGTGCATCTCTGCAGCAAGACTGATTGCTCTTGTATGAGGTACCCTTAGTTTGTGTTAGTAATAGTGTGAATTATGTTTGCATATTGAGAAACACCAAGGAGCATGTTAATGTTTCACTCCTGAAACCTTCTGAAGGAAGAAGAGGGATATCCACAGTGCAATACAGCTGCACTGCAGTTCCCTGCAGTACGAATCTCTTGCAATTTGATGTCTGGAATCCAACACAGACTGACATTTAGCCACTGTGAATGCATTGAATGAGTCATGATACCTACAGAACCAATACATGCTTCCCTTTCTTGCCATCTTTGGAGATGAAACACCTGACAGATCTTATTTCAAGGCTGAGAGACAGTAAATTGCATTCAGAACCTGATGAGATTAGTTTAATTTTTAGCTGCCTCAAGCAGCTTCATTGAACCCAGAGGGTGTAAAAAGAAGTATTTGAAAGTAGAATTTTCCACAAGCAGTATAAATGTGAACGTACTTTCCACAAAGTAAATAAATAAATAAATAAATTCAATTTCCAGGGAAAATAGGGTCCATTACCACTATTTTTTTTTTTTTTTTTATATCACTGTTAGACTGTCAGGTACCGAGACGAAATGGAAATGCCAGAATTTCTGCCCTCAGCTTCACCCATTTTAGCAGACAGAATGACAAAGTTTCCATGTTCACAAGTGATGAGGTTTGGTAAAGATCAACTTCGAGTTAAGCAAAGTGATTTGTGAATTCTGATCAATTCAATAGGCTGTCAGGGCTCTTACTCCATTCTTTCTTCGTCTTTCTGACACAAAAGTCTTTTCAACAAATAACTGCCTCATCCCCATGGTTTCAGGTGCTGTAAAGGTGTACAAGGAAAAACAAGGGCTTCTGTTTCTATTTCCTTGTGACTTGTGCCATAGTTTCATTCTATAATTGACAGAGCATTGCTACCTGAGAAAATTGACCAGTTATTACAACATCTGCTGTTTTCATAGTAATATAGATTCCAGGCTACTAATGCTGGTTTTCCAGTTGACAAGCTGAAGAAAGCATTTTCAGAACAAAATGACCATTTCTGAGGTGCTTGTTTTAGGCATTCCTCTTTCTTAGTTCTTTACACCTATCCTGTACGCTGTGCTGAAACCATCCCTCTGGCCCATCTCCACTCTTGTATAGATGACTGATATTAGACACTCAGAAGATGGTTCACCAAGGCGAAGTGGGGAAATGGGAAATGTGTCAGGAAGGAAGATATGAGGGAAGATATTTAATATTAATGAGAGATCCAAACACATAGTCTTTCTGTAGTGAAGATGAAAGAGCATCTGAGAGCTGAACAAGTAATTCCAAATGGATCAAAATTGACAAAGCCTCATTTATATCATGAATTTATGAGTCATGTTAGAGGGAGCTGCATCACAGTCTGCTAAGAAAATGCAGTAATTAAACTCCCTTGGCCTCATCCTCTCTGCAAAAAGGGAATGGAATAAGACACCCAGTTGTAAACCTTATTAATCTCTTCTGTCTTGAGGGTTTGACTGCTGCAGTGTTTCTGCCTCACTAAAAGAAACAGGTTAGCCATATCAAGGAAGATGGGAAGACAGGAGTCACTGAGGTGATTTCTTTGTGTGATTGTCTGTGTCCATTGTACTCCACTCAAACTATAACATCGCACTGCTCAAAGCCACTGTAGAAATGAAAAATGTGAATTCTAGAAAAGGATGTTCTGAGGTGTTTGTGTTGTAATAAACATGGCCTGGGACATGAGCAAGAGTTTTTCAGTATTATAATTGTACTATAATTTATAAATGGAAAAATACTTAAAAGCCAACTTTCTTAAAGTGGGTTGCATCACTGTGTTAACAGGGACAAGTGTTCGGTGCTTTCTAAAGCTGAGCAAGAGTATGTGAGCAAGAGTTTTTTTCTGTTTTTTAAGGAATTTGAGTTTGACTACAGATAGTTTGAAGGATAATAGAAACTTCTAAATGCATCACACAACATCAAATCATGCTCTCATATTGCCTATCCTCATTCCCCTTGCACAAAATCTATAGCGACAGTACTTCGTAGCACATCATCCTGTTTGTCCAGATTAAAACAGTAGTTCATCCTCTCCTGTCTATTAAAACAGTAGTTCATCCTATCCTGTCATGCTTATAACTCTCCTCAGCAGGAGATTTTCCCTAAATATCTTTTTTTCTCCTTATGAGAGTTATTAATTTCCCCTTATAGTGCTGAATAGCCACTACAGTGTTTCCCTCCATTCCATATAGTTGTTTTCCTGTATTTTATTGCTTGCTTTCAAGAGTATCTTCTTGTATCAAAGCAAGGCTTAGCCATGGTTAGTGACTGGCTTTAAGGAAGATTTCAAACTTTATTTTCTTATGAACTGAAGCGCTGCACAGTATTATTTAACTTTCTATATAGTTTTTGTTTTACTACCACTAATATATACCTGCAACTTCCAGTGGGATAAAAAGCAGCCAAAAGTGTAAGCCGGTGAGGGGACCACTATGTTCAAGGTTCATTTGTTTTGTCCTGTCTTTTATTGGCTGTCTTCCTCTTATGTCTCTGCATTGCCTTATTACCAAAGGCTGCAACAGGGCCTTATTGAAGTCACAGGATAATAGAACCAGGGCAGTATAAACCACAGGAAGAAATGTGACAGTGAGAAGCAGTTCCCTCTCAGAGGACACAGGCCCAGCTGCTGACAGTGCCAGTGTCTGAATTTCACTGGGTGACTGAGTTCATTGTCATTATCTCTAATGAGTATACAACGAAGAGCAATAAAAAAAGAGGAATAGATTTCCTCCACACTCCCTTGACTTATTTTATCAATGGCTTCATTACAGCCTCATTATACTGAGGAGCTATCATGTAGCCGATCTAGGAATTTTACATTAAAAAAAAAACAAGCATTAAATTTGAAGACTAAATCTACATTCTTTACTATCAGCTATTAGATGGATGCCAAGGACAGCTTTTAAAATAATACATCTAGTGAATGACCTTGTTTTCACTGCTTTGATTTTTTTTTTGCCCATCTTGGAACTCCCAGATTTTTTTATCTTCAGACTGCTGGAACAAATATAACCATTTGGAAATGAAGTATTGGCAGAAATACTGGCTGAAGATTTTTACCTCTTCAAGGTCAGGCTTACTTCCTGCTTCAGTAAAGATTATTTCAGACATGGATGGAAGTATTCCTGCCTGTTCAGGAAGATTTGGACCACCAGAGGTTGACTTTATAAAATCCTCATGAGTGAGCCCAGGGCCTTCTCCCATCTGTGGAACTGCACTGAGCCTTTGTTCCAGAACAAAGGATTTCTGTTTGGTGCAGTGAGGTGGAGACTGATGTCTCCTTCATGATTGTTCAGGTTTCACACAAAGAGTCTATTCTCACAAATGACTGCAGCAAGCAGAAAAGGAAGGGTGAAAAATCTTCCCTGAAGCATGTTTCTGCTCAGGAACTGCAGTCATGATAGGAAACAGCAAGTGCTGCAGAAAACTTAAGACATAAGAAAATGACTAAATTGTGAAATTGAAAATACTACCCAAGTACTTTGAGCAGCAGATGGGGGAGAAGTATCTGTGGCATCATGCTAATGCTATCAGATAGTCGATCTGTCATGCAGCTGCTGAACTGAGGTTTTTTTCTGAAGAATGGTGTGCACCATCACTCTGAATTTTAAGGGAAGTTGGGGAAGGCAGGGAGAGACTTAAATCTGTACAAACCAATAATGTCAGAAGATGTGAAGTCACAGTTTTCCTGCAGGCAGGCTCTAGATTCTTTTACTCCCCCTACTGCTTGACAAATTTTATGGCAACTATTTTCATCTTTAAACCACCCTACACAGAAAAGAAGGTTCACAGATATCTGTACTGACTTGCTTGTGCCTGAGGGATAATTTCTGTAAGAGAATGTCCTGGTAATTCAAGTCAGTACTATTATGATAAAGAGCTTTCAAATGCAAGTGTGCCCTGACATTTTTACTGCACACAGATCTGGGGCTTTATGCTTCACAGGATCACAGGATTAGTCAGGTTGGAAGGTCCTCTAGAGTTCATCTGGTCCAGCGTCTGGCTCGGAGCAGAGTCAGATGTGAGGTGAGGGCAGGTTTTTCTTGGAGCTTTACCAGGTCTGGTCTTGAAAACTTTACACAAGAAAAGGACTGACTTTTAATCCATTTCAAAGTTACAGGACACAGGAGCTTTGTCCTTTGTCCTTAGTACACTGTGCTAAACTTCAACAGCACACAGTGGGAAACTTAAGTACTTTTCTTTGGGCTGATCAAGCTTTCTTCATCTTAAAAGATTTTTCAGAAATTCCTCAAAACTGCTAACACTGGGGTAGCTGGTTAGAAACTGCTTTCTGATGTGATATGCAAAAAAGATAGGATTCTGCAAGTCTCTTCTGGTAGGGGCCAGGATTTGGCATGCAGCAAGCTCCCAGAGCATGACAGCAATGCTGACCTTTGCTCTCACACCATACAACAGAGAATCCCACAAAGTTTCCAAATAACTTTGACAGTTAATAGTAGTGTGCTTTTAAATAAAAAAGAATAGAGAAAATATTAATCTCAAAAGGCAAAAAGTTATCTCCCTTGATTAATTTCATCTTATACTTGCATTTCAACAAGGAATAATACCACAGTGATAAGGCATTTTTTTGTTGTTTGGTCCACAGTAAAACCTGTGTTTGTGTAAACTGATGTATGGTTGGGTCTCCTTCTTCCACAAGAGCCCTGTTGAACATTTTTCATGTTGTTTGACTACCTGAGAGATTGCACAGTGCAATGAATGCTTCAGGAGGTACTAGGAAATTGTTTTTACACTGAATAAAGCTATACAACAGAATACACATTCCAATCATAGTCTGAAAAGAAGCGTGACTAATTAATAGTAACTATTTCCATAGTTTCAGTACCAGTAGTTAACAATACACAACTTTGTAATAGATAATAGATAGAAGTAAGCGGTATTTTTTTAACAGTAAGATGCTAGAGTAAGTTTAAGAAAAATCCCAGTGCACAGAAATTTAGAGGACTCAATTTTCGAGGTCCTTCAATAAAGGTATATATATAATGGTCATAGAAACTCAGGTGTGGTTTCTCTCCATCCCCAACATCTTGCAGAATACATCTTTTCAACATTGTCGTATCAATGCAAGCTGCAAGAAGACAAGTGTCTACAGGAATAGGTCATCCTGTGTTATAAGCCTTGAAAGGAGGCAGAACTATGGAAGATCTGCTTGTGTGGGAATGACAGAGTGATTTCTGGCAGTTCAGGAGATCAGACAGTGTAGAATTCAGGTTACATTTATTTTGTATAATTCTTTTTTACACATTTCATAAGGGAAAAATCATGCAGTATTCCTTCATATTACTAGAAATTATTAACTTAACTGGTACCGTCTCAAATATCCGAGGGGTAAATCAAAGCTGATATATGTAATAAAGCCCTAAAGAGGCTTAGAGAGGTCACGAACAAGGCATTGGTTAAGTTAGTTAAGATGCAGCCTTCAGTACACACACAGAACAGTAGTTTGAGGGTTAAAGACCCTTCTTGGACAGCCACACTTTTGAAAACATATCAAGTTCAAAAAGTGATAGGAAACATCTGCTCAGTTGTTTTGCAGTGGAAAATTATGAACTGCATTTCAACACAGAAGGCCCTTTTGCAGGTTCACTGTTCCACCCACTTGGTTAAATCCCCATGGTTAAATCTGTTACACCAATCTGGAGTGAGACTGGCTTATGTCTAACCCATTTTTAAAAACATTCATTTTAGATTTCATAGCCTCTGTCTCAGGAACAGTCATGTCTTTGTCATCAGTGTTTTTCTAACTGGAGGTTGCAGTGAAGTTGAAGAGTGCTGTACCATTGTTCATAGCTCACCAGCATACTCTTTAATCCTTATATTTAACCATGAATGTCCCAAGAGAAGCAGAGTTTTCCATAAGTGCTTAAAAGCAAATCAATGTGGCACCCTGCAGATTGCTCTACACGAGACAATAGACTTTGTTTGCATAATGTGTTATCATGCATGATGTAGCAGGTCTCTGAGGTCTAGCAATCCCTGTCAACAAGCAGAATAAATGGGAAGAGCTTCCAGGAGATTAAGAGCCTTTGAAGAGGCCAAATGCTGATAGTTCTGGAAAACCAGAGAACTCATGTGTGCAGCATCTGACGCAAAGTTTCATGAGAACAGTCTTTGACAAGCATTTGTGAAAGTCAAATGCATGCAGTATACTTAATATGAGATTAAGAAGAAGTTTGAGCACTACCATTTGGATACTTTCATGGCTGTGATAACAGTTTGGTGGGTTCTGTCAGGCTTGTTGACAACAACAGTTTTCAATGCATCTTCTTTCAGCATGCCTGGACATAGAATTTGCTAGCTGAGAAAAACATACAAGTAAGTGCAGGTACTTGCTGAGAGCATCTCAGTCACAAGTGAAGGGTTTGGGGTGGGGTATTTTTAATGCACAATTGGATTGCAAAAGGAAAGCACTAGTATTAGATATTTTTTATGCACAGAATAGTGCTGCATGGGGTAATGGTGCAACACCGTTCACAGTGCTTCTACAAGTGCCTTCTCTAAGTGAGGAATGCCCAAATCTGTAGCTGCCAGCATCCCAGACTGTGCACTGGGGAAAGGGCATCTCTTATTCTGCTCTTTTTGTTCTCTTTGTGCCCTTTCCTTAGGCATATCTGTGCAACATTGATCAGGGAGACAGCACTAATCTAGTTGGAGCTTTGATCTGATCCAGTACAGCCATTCTCACACAGCTGTAAGTTGCCATATTTAATAGCATCTTTCAAATTACACTACACCAGATCAGTTAAAGACACATTACCTAATTGCATAACCCTTCACCTAACTTCAGGTGATTAAAACATCTTCAGAAGTACTCAGGCCAGTGTTCATACAGAGATAACACTGTAATAAATACTACCTTATTTATTCAGACCTCCATATTCTCTGTAGTATTTCACTCTTCTGCCTCTTATCTCCTTTTCCTTATTTTTGAAGTGCTGATCGCTTAACAACTGAAGCACTATTTAAGCGACAAAAGGCTTCAGTATCATCCTGCACTCATACCATACAAGAGAAAAATCAAGTTAGCTGAGTTGCTAGAATTTCGGAAGAAAAATCCTTACTTTCAAAGCATTAAAATGCTCAACTGTGGAATTCTTAAGTATGATATTCTTTACTGTTTGCAGGCATTGTAATCAACTGCGATCTCAGCCCGAAGCTGCAGAGTGTACATGCACACATGCTGCTAGTCAGTGCTGAAGCTTTTACTGCACTATCTTCAGCTCTTGATTAGATTAAATGAAGCTATAACTGTAACCCTACCCAAGCCGATTTATTCTATTTTTAACATTGCAGGCATACACAGAGAAACATAGGGGAGAGGAGGGTCAGAGGAAAGTAAACAGAGTCTTTTACCTCCAAGAAAGACAGGAGACATACAGGGTGTAAATCTGTTCTCTGAAGTCTTTTCTGGCTTGAGCCCCAAGTTGTTACCACTTTTTCTTCCAGTAGGTCCCATCTCCAAGTGGGTGTGCCACACTTTTTCACTGAACTGTGTGCATCATCTGCTTTGCACCTATCTTCTCTGCTCTCCTTTCCCATTACTATTCACTCATTACCAATATAATCACAATTCTCAGCATTAGAAAAAGCTGAGACTCATGTATTTTCTGCATACCGTACACATAGCCAAGATGCCTTTCTGTTTCATGTGTTTAATGTTACTGTTTTCCTGAAGCAGGGATTTTTTGCACTATATTTTGAGTTTGTCTTTGATATAATCAAGAAACTTCTTAAACTGAGAGCATTCTAGAAATAAAACTACAGAGAGCTTATGTGATGAAAAGCATTCATTTATTTTTGTGCAGCTTTGTATCCCTCTGGCAAAGAGAAAGTCATCTGTACGTAAGATGACACAGAGGAATCTCTTAGCAAAACTAAACATCAGTGTTGAAACCAAAAGACAAAAGCATGCCAAGACAGAAATAGGAGGCCCTTCCACTACCTCATTGCCTGAAACTGCTTATCCTTAAAGCTTAGCAATCACTGTGATCTTTATCTATCAGCTACTGTATAAGGAGTGCTCTTTGAAGCCATTTATCATCACTGACTGCCAATTGGAGGTGGGTCTGTAGTTTCCACAGCTGAGGAGGATACCTGTATGTCATCTGGGTGGTAGTCCTTACCCCTGATTTGCAAGCTGGCCTTTCTCTTGTCTGAGTTGGCTGGAGATTGAGTCTGTTCCTATCAAGGCTAGAATTAAACTTCAGCTTCAAAGAGAACATGGCTGAAAATAATTCTTAATTGCTTTTTTATACAAAGTCTTTCAGTGCAAGTAAGTATACTGCTCAGTAGGATGTACTGAGCAGTATCGGCAGCATAAAGGTAGTTGTTTTCAGAAAGCAGTAAGCTATAATTGAAGAATGGATGTGTTTGCATCTTATTTTGTTTACTGGACTTTGAAGATAGATTTGACAAAGTATTCTCGATACAGTTGCTTTGCAGTTAGCTTGTATAAATCACTGCAGTCTGCCTTGTCTGTGACACTTAAAGAATTTGCTCTGCCACTTTGTAGTAAGGTCTTTTCCAATGTTCATGATTCTATGAATACGCTGCAAGATGGCTTCAGAGTAATTGAGTAGAAAGTTCAATTGTGGGGAAAGAAACCTGTTACCTGGACTCAGAAATAAGGAAGAAAACTAGTTACTATTCTTCTGGCAGAAACACAAAAGGTTTTGCCACTGCATATGCTTTCAGAATGCAAGACCTGCCACAGTTCGCTTGGTGACAGTCCTTTAGAAACTTCTATGTGCTGGATGCATGTAAGCTCAATAGAAAGGACAATCTCTGGCACACAAGCAAAGAGCAGGAGTGAAATCTCAGCTGTCCTTGAGGTGGTAGGAGTTCAAAGTATGTCTTTGAAGCTGTTTGAACATGTATGGATGTGACACCTGGATAATAAGAAGAGCGACAGATACTATGATATTAACTTGTAGGTTGAAAAAGATAAAAGAATGCTTTGAGAGTCATAGAGAGCCATCAAATTTAACAGTGAATGTGCATATTTTACATGGTACACTGGCATTTTATGCTTCCAAGTTCTGCCCTCTTCAGTCAGCTTGCTTCCTTAATGTCTGCTCTTCTGGGAGAATAGCAGGAAGACATCACCTCTTTAATTGCAAAAACAGTTATACTTGAAGGGAGCTCTGGAGCACCTTCTTACAGAACAAAGTGCTGCAGAAGCTGTTAGTACCACCCTCTGGGGAGTGCCTTGAACCAAAGCTGGAACCTACCAGCTGTGAAGAGGCCCCTCAGTCCAGACTAAAGCACTGAGCCATTACTGACTAGAAGGTTGAATAGCATGTACTGTTGCTTTACCATTTGTTGTGGGCTTTTTTTGGAAGTTTTCCTTTCATGTATAGTCTAAGCAGCACCGTTCCTTAAATAACAAGACCCAGTGGATTTGTGGCCTGAAGGCACCATGTTTACAGGGCTATGGCTGCTGAACACTTTTGCCTTGCTGTCACAAGTATTACATACTAACAGCTCTAATAACAGCAATGTGTTTAGTCCTCTAATCTCAGATCTAGATCAAGTCTCTCAGTCTTCGAGTAGTTAAAATCTTTATTTACTAAAACATTTGATAATCTGTTTCAGGGAAATGGATGTCTTAAACAGAGCAAGCACTGTAAATATCAAGCTTCTTACTGTTTTTGTAAGAATTCAACTATTCAAGTACATTCATTTGCAGGCACCATAAAAAGAAAGTCCTTATATGTGTGTCAGCCTTGCTACGTGGGGAACCAGAAGAGCATGAATTGCTTCTGAAGCAATGCTTCATGCTTGTCATGTACATAGTCTGAGTTTTTGAATTCAAGCTGTGTATAAATACGCTGTACTTTAGAATCTTTCTGCATTTGAATTATTGAAAACATCATTAAATTGTTGTGAAAATATTGCTTTGAATGCACTTCTTAAAGCAAAACATTATCTTTATGAGATTTGCTTGCAAAGCTTTTTTCCATTGTTCCTGACTGACTAAAGAGAATGAGAATCTGTCTTCCACTTTATTGAGAACAGTAAGGTTGCTCATAACTTTTGTAGGGTTTGGCATCTTGAGTTGTTGAAGACATGAATTGGTAATGATTCAAGTGGCTCTCTGAAGAGCCTTTTAAAAACCCTACCTCAATTTCTTCCTGGTTACAGTCAGATTGAACCATAACATTCAGATATTTGGAAGCCAAGCACAGGAAACATGTATTGTTAAGCTTGTACATGTGTTATTTTTTCTATGACTGCTTCATAACCTGTTGAATCAGGACTGTTGCTTAACATGTACATTTTGTTGTATTCTTTCATTGGTCTACATCCAAAGAGATGGAAACCTTGGAGAATGTTTGAAGGAGGTGAATAGAGTTATCATAAAATATGTTTGTCTTAGTGGTGATGAAACTTTCATCCTTGCGTGCTACAGATCTGTTAACACTATAGAAAGGCAAGCTTTTTTTTTTACTTTGAATGCATCTTCTTCCTTCATTTAATACCAAAAATGCCAGTCAGTAGAGTAAATGTTTTAGATCAGGAGGTCCTAACTTTCATTGTGCCTGCTTCAGAAATGTAAACATTAATTTTGTTCTTTTGGCTTTCCTTCCAGCTCTGTTTTGTGATGTTTTGGACACCAAATGTGTCAGAGAAGATTTTAGTTGACATAATTGGAGTAGACTTCGCTTTTGCAGAGCTGTGTGTTGTTCCTTTGCGCATCTTCTCCTTTTTCCCAGTTCCAGGTAAGAACAAGAAAATAAAAACTATGTAATCTCAAAGCTAATCCAGCTTTGAGCTGTGGCCACAGAGCCAGACTTGGCTGTACATGTAAGAATGGTTAAGTGCATACCTAGCACAATAACACTGTTTTATCAAAGTCAGTGTAGATCAAGACTGTTTACATCAGTAGTCAAGATACAAGGGTTGCAGTAAGTCTGTCATTAGGCAGAGTTCTGGCTGACCTAATCAAGACCCGAATTCTGTCTATTGTAGTTGAACAAGAACACACACAAATATCATTAGCGATAAATGTGTGCATGTATTGTTCTTCTAACAAGGCTGCAATTAACTTTTGGTATAGCTTCTAGGACTTAACTGCACAGTGACACTGCCTCCAGTAGTCTCCCTTTCAGCAGCCAGTCTGAACGGCACTTTCAGATATCATCACATCATAAAAAACAGGATATGAGTTAATATCCCTATTCAGGAAAGAAGCTTGACAGCACTGTTCAGAATGTTTCCCCTCGAAATTTTCTAATGTCTGTAAACAAATGCTATGTGATGTAGTGTAGCACACATCAGAATTGAGCATCTAATAAAATGATTGTAAGAAAACAGTTCCCATGAAGAATGCTGGCTATTCTAAATATATATCCCACCTTATCCCAAATATTTATATACATATGCATATATATATATATACTTAACTCACGTTGTTTAAGCAATTTAAATTCATTTCTAGTAGGGTTTCCCAGTGTGCGGAGCTACCAGAAACAAGTTTCACCACGTGTTTTTCTGAACAGTGCTCTCTGCATTGCAAGATCTTCATACGAGATGACTGATGTTCACTACTTTTCCTTCCTTTTCCCCTTCCCTTCCTCTGTTCGTAAACAGTGACAGTCAGAGCACACCTGACTGGTTGGCTGATGACTCTAAAGAAGACATTTGTGCTGGCTCCCAGCTCAGTGCTGCGGATTATTGTCCTCATCACAAGTCTCATTGTTCTGCCTTACTTGGGGTAAGTTCCTCTGCTCTCCACAGAGATGATGTAATTGATTTATTTTCAATCTTGTTCCCTGAATGTGCTTAACCCAGAACATTTTCCCCAAATTCTAACTGTAATATAGACCCTAAATGGTTCTGATATCTAGAAAAGAAACATTTACAAGTTTACAAGTGTAACTTTGCTGCAGGCAGTCAAGATAATGATGTGCATTTTGGGAAAAAAAAAAAAGAAAAAATGCCAGAGAGGCAAAAATGTGTCCAATATGGAATTTATTTCCACCATGTTAAATGCACTGTTAAGAAAGATATCGGAAGAATATCCTCTTTAAAAAGTCAAATAATCTATTTTACAGCACCTGCACATGAGTTTAAATTCTGTATTCAGCTTTTCTTAGTTGTGAACTTGGTTCAGGATGTGTTTTGTTGTTTTTTTTTTTACTGAATACTGAAGTAAGTTAAGAAACAGAAAAGTCCTTTAAAATACCAGTTATTCTCTTTGCTAGTGCCTTTCTTTGAAGGGAATCCTAAAAACAGACTAGTTCTACATGCCAGTGGAAATATAATTATGCATTATGCATTGTCACACAACCATGACTGATTTTTTTGTGTGCTACCCACAGAGTTCATGGAGCCACCCTGGGAGTAGGATCCCTTCTAGCAGGGTTTGTGGGAGAATCCACTATGGTTGCAATAGCAGCCTGTTATGTCTATCGAAAACAGGTAAGAAGTAAGCTCTGGAGGATCTGGTGAAAGCAGATTTTAAGTCAGACTTGGAATGTATTCTTGAAATGTAACTCCCCAGCAGACCAACCTGTACTGGGTGCATAAGAAAACTGAAGACTTTGATCTCCGTCATGATTAATCTGTTATTTTTTCCTGACCACCAGCCTATAGACTTTGAGATGCCTATTCCTGGCCTGAGGTTTCACAATGTATATCTGTCTGTTTTAGACTGACCTTCTGATTGTTGGTACAGTAGTGTTTCTAGCCAGGGACATAGCATTTCATTTTTTTGCAGGTAGTAATAGTAATTACTGTGCCAAGCTAATTTATTCCCTTACCAGAATTAGCACGTAACAGACACCATCATCTCCACAGCCACTGTGACAGTGGCAGAGCCACCTAGTAGCTGTATTGATCAACTTGTTTTCACCTAAAGAGGTAATAAGTGCTCAGTATTTGAGAGCTGCAAATCATGAATTGCATGGACACCTTTAAAATACTGAAATTCTGATATGCCTAAACTCAGCTGAATCAGTAATACCTATGGGGGTATTTTTGTCAGTATTACAAGTGTTTTCAGTAAGACTAGTCAGCCTGCTGAGAAATGGATAATAAGGAACAGATGCTTCAATTTGTTTTTAGTGGGGCTGAATATTTCTTAGCTTTACTAATCCAGGACATCCTGGATGAATCATAGGACTCTTGAATGCCCTCCCGCTCATGTTATCCAAAAATACTTGAATATTACTAGGCTTTGGTTGGGGTGGGGGTTCACACTAGATCAGCAATACCAAGAAAAGCCAGAATGCTTGCATCTTAAAAATTACTGAAGTTTGACATTTGAGAAATTCAGCTTTCTCCTTAGAGCAACCTATCTCCTCAAATATTTTGTTTGCTTTTGTTTTTTATTTTCACAGTAAAAAGTCCATGGTGTAAAAGATTCCAGATGCTTTCTTCCCTCCAGTCACAGTGACGCCCATCTTGGGTATCCGTTAGCATTAGAGATGCATCTATTATTGCATTTATGTTAGAAAGGAGGAAGCTGAGTCCCAAAAGTTTATGGAAACCTTCCAAATTATGGCAGCATGCTAGTGTCGAGTCCTGAATATTGTAGCTCTTTATAATGTACCCTGACAAACATATTATTTCTACCTTGCTTCTCCCAGTGCCCAAAGTTTGTAGGACTGTGTTCACAAACAACATATTTGTATGTTCATGAGTGGTTGTTTCAATCTAGAAAAAGAAGCGGAACGAGAATGAAACATCTGCAGAAGGTGAAGACTCTGCAATGACCGACATGCCTCACACGGAGGAAATGACAGACATCGTAGAAATGAGAGAAGATAATGAATAAGAAATGGGATGCAATTGTTCTCTACAGGGACGATTGGAGTGACACTTCAGCATCTTGTCGTCTCTCATACTTTTTTGTTTGTTTGTTTTTATTTTTGTAATAAAGAGGCCTTGATTTAAAAGGTTTCAAATAAATTCTCTAGCATACTGAGTATGCTCACACTGATGAGGGACCTAAAAAGAGGTCTTTGCTTTTTCTTTTTCAATTGAATTTGTTTTCTCACTCCATGCAAACATAAAAGATACAATTGCATCACTGTAGAGTCTTCCTTACTTATGCATCCATCTTCTCTGGACAATCTGCATTTGTCAACCAAAGCCCTGCTGTGTGCGTGTGCCTGTGGGCACACACACGAGTGCCACTGGCTCAGTGCTACTGCCATAATCCTACTCCCTCCCCTCTTTCCTTTTCCTTCCTTTTCTTTATGAGAAATGTTAAGGAAAAGAAGTTTGGAATACAGAGCTTTATTTTACTTGCTTGAAAATGACTTTGCTACATAAACTAATATACTATGGTGAACTATATCTTTTTGTTTGGCCTCATCACTAGAGCTTATACTGCACAGGGTACAAGACAGGGAGGAACATGTGAGTCTCCATGTTCCTCTCTCCTGTTAAAAGTGTGTGGATGTGTATAAGCACACACAGAGACATACATGTATATATATATATTTATATATATGTATGCATATGTTCAATAAAATACACACAGGACAAGAACTCTGATTAGTTTTCATTCCATCTGAAAGACAGAAATTTTTTGAAAAATGTTAAGTGTTTAATTCAGAATCTTCTTGAATAGTTAAGCACCACCTCACATAGTTTTCTTTAGGAAAAACAAAAAACAAAAAACAAAAAACATGCACTTTCCTCTTGTGAAGAGGGTGATAGCAACTGATATAATTTGACTGTATTTGAATAAAAAAAAATAAAAATTGACAAGCTTTACCAAAGTTCTTGTCCACTGATTTAACTTTGATTTTTAGAGGTTGATTTACTCTGCTTTTATTTCTGGTGTCTATATATTGAAAGAAAAAAATATAGGTAACTTGTGCAGGATACCATGCTATGTCACATTACTACACACGGTTCCATGTAATTGTTAATTTGGTGACATACACATGCTCTCACACATGTATATATATATATAAGTACATATATATATATATATATATATACACACATATGTATGTTTTGCTATGATATATTTACCTATGCAGTAGATCAGAATCAGTATGGTGAAGCTCAAGTACTGGTAATCCTCCAAGTCCTCAGTTAGGGACCATGATCACTTGTTAGCTCTCAACAGTGTCATGGAAGCGGAAAGCTGCTCGAACCAGCAAGTTGCACTTTGCAAACAAGGCAGGCACTGTGCAGTTTAATTGAGCCTTAAACAGTAAGCATGGGGTTGGATGGTCTGTCCGTGTCAAGTGGAAATGAAGCCTATGTAAGGGGTTACTGAACCAGAGGTGTTTTGGGTGCCACTGCTGATAGCTGCGGGAGCAGCTTCTATTGCTGTGCTGTTCTGTGTTTGGCTGCGGGGCAGCGTTCCTGTGTCCAGTTTGTAGTAGCTTGGGTTCTCTCAGTTGTAGTTGTGCCAGGTTCTGGATACAGTTATCTTACATGGTATATCTGCAAACCAGTTAATTTAAACTTTGTTTAGTAAAAATATATTTTTATAAGTTGTGGAAATGATTATTTAATTGTGGACAACTTCAGTTTCTAGATTATTTACCAGGTAGTCCCAACACTCAGAAAATTGATCAGAATTAGCCATTTAAATGTTATATCAATATATGTGTGTATATACATACACATGTGTATAAATATATATATTGTATATTATGTACATTTATTTTAAGCTACAGTACATTTCTTATTTTTCCAAGTTCAGCTGAAAATGTCTCCAAAACATTACCGAGTTGACTAGTAACCAGGTGTAGCTATAATGAAAGGCATTGTATCAATGAACTTTATTTTAGACATTTGTACCAATTTGTTATATGTGCAAATGCAGTAAGAAGAGACTTAGAAGTGACTTCGTTGAATGACAGACTTGAAAAATCAGTTTGTGGTTAATTAGTGGTGGCAGTAAGGGGCAAGACTAAACCTAATAGCCACCCATTTTCTGTGCCACCACACAAGGTTGTTTTCATCGTTTCTTATCGGAGATTTTATAAAAAAACAAAAAACAAAAAAAATGTCCTTAGAGAAATGAATTTTGTGCAACATGGAGTCTGTACACTGATATGCATTCATGAATACTCTCTAAACAGTCATATGTATATAAAGTGTATATAGACTGTTACGGATCACAGCAGCCAGTCAAAGACTTCTCTGTTCCTGTAGTTTTGATTCCTCCTGTGCATTTGTATTTAAGTCCACGATACGCAGTTTTTCAGGAACTGTGGGGATAAGATGCTAAATTATTTGTGTGTACTATTTCTTTGATACTTGACTGAAATACAGTATTTTTGGAGAATTTTGAGCGTTATGGATATAGGGTTCAACGTGATAACTGCACCAAAAAGTAGGAATTTGAAAACTAATTAGGTGAAGCACTGAGTCTTTTGTTTTAGATAGAAAACTGAAAAATCATAAAAAATTGAGTTATTGGTCATATAGAGCGAAAATAATGGCGTTGTAGAAGTCAACATACCAGTTCTGTGGGTAGCTACTATTCTTATATTTCACAAAATAATGAATGAGCACAGGAGTGGCAGGATTCAGGCAAGTAGTCACAAAGTTTTGTAAGGACACATGCATAACACTGATTCCCATTTCCTGTGCATTGTGTATTTTTTACACTGCCGGGCTGACCAGATCTGCTGATGTATTTGCAACATGTAACTCCATATGGGAGTTGGCACCCCAGCAAATGCTCTCTGTCTCTCATTGGCCTGCTCAACGTGATGGCAGGTCCACAAGGAGCTCCATATGTCACAGCAGCACCCAGAGCCACATCTGGTGATATCTTCAAGGGGTTCAGCAGCAGTCTGAGCCCCATTTGATGGTGTGTCTAACTGGGTTGCCTTTGGACCAAGGGCGTGTGCTGCCACATCCAGCTTGGCTGAACCCCACTGGATGGGTCAAGTTATTACCCACCTGAGGGTCTCTGGAGCAGGTCCTCGTGAACGTTTGCTCCTTCCCACCCTAAGGGACTCTTGAATTCGGATGAAATGCTGTCTCCTTTGTGGTGTTGCTCATGAAATCGCTATCTGTGTGATAACATTTTGAAGTAACAGAAATCTGTTAGTTGTCTGTTTTGAGAGACAGAGCATCATCATCTCACAGAGTTCATGTGAAGTTTCAGCCTTTCAATACTTTATTGAGAATTACTGCATTATAGAAATGAAATTACAGTGAAATGAGGAAAAAATTGATCAGCATCCTACATCTTAGGTTATAGACCATGGAAGAACATACCACACAGCAGGAAGTAAAAGGGACACTGGTAGACTGTAAATTGATGTTTCTAGTCTTTTAATACGTACCTAAGGCTGTGTTAACTGTCTGAGTTTTCCTTTCACAGACCTAACAGCAGATGGAAAACACCTGTTTTTTATCTGCCCCTCACACTTACCAGGCAATGCCCTGCTGAGGCAGGCTCTGTATGTCCCATCCCTCTTACACAGCCACGTGGGCCGAGAGTGAGAGCTGTGCTGGGCGAGAGGATGGGTGAGTAACAGAGAAGTCTTTTGTTTCCTACGCACTTTGCTGCTAAATATTTCCTTTGAACGGGAGAGATTTATATCTGGCTCTCTGTCAGGTTGTGCCGAAATGCTGCAGACAGTGGCTGGAGACGGAGGGCGAGCTGCTGAATGCAGTGTATTCAGGGCAGGCCACAGCATGCAGACAGGAGCCTTTTGAGGGACAGAGTTCCTTTCTTGTGGGCTGGCGCCTTGTGTGTTAAAGGGAAGGGTGAAAGGACACCTTGGGGTGCTTGGAGTGGCCACGAGGCGTGGGCAGAGTGGGATGGTGTGGGAGCAGGGCAGCGGTGCACTTCAGCCCCTCACTGAGGGGTGGGCATGGTGTGACCAGTTGGACAGAGTGTGGCTGGGGATACCTGAACATTGATCTAGTAGCCATTAGTGCATCAGAAAGCCATGCATAGACAGATGGATATATATATAATAAGGGTATGTACATAAGGGTATGTACATATGAGTGTTTTTACTACTGGCTGTATATAGTTTGTTGGAACAAAGATTCTAGTATAAATAAGATCTTAAAGAGGGAATAGGCTGTGTAAAAAAACCTGCAGTTTAAAGCTGCATAAATGAATAAATAAAACAACCTTTCATCAGACAGGATACTGTTAAGATAAAGCAGGATTTCAATCAGTAAGCTGAAACAGGAGAGAAGTGGGGAACATGGGAAAGTGTATGGATGTGGCATCCCCAGCCTAAAGATGGCATCACGGGGTGGAAGCCAATTAACGGAGAGCAGAAATGGCTCCACCATTCTCCTGCTAACTGTACTGGAGAGGAACCGAAGGGTGAGATGTGTAAATGAGGCACAGCTTTGAGTATTTTGGTTTCTGAGAGTGGAGGAGTCATCAGAGAAAGGAGCATGAAAACATCTCAGAAAATTATTCAAGCAGAAATGAACCAACATGTGGGTTTTATGGCATGCAAAGAGGAGATTTTGTATCGCCTGCTGATCCCAAGTAACTGGCAGTAACTGAGCAAATGTAATGAGCTAAATGTAATGAGTTAAACCAAGTTAAACAGAGGGTGACAGTGAATTACACAACTTTGATATCAAATTGGTATTTCCCAAGTACCGAGTTAGCCATATGCATGGGTAGACCATGGCAAGGGCTGATGGAAGGACCACATGTCCCCCAGGCAGCACCAGCACCATGGGCACTTCTTGGCTTCTCTGCAGCATGCAGCATGCCTTGTTATACTGCATGCTGGTGCTCAGCATGAAGTGAGGCATCTACATTAGATCAGCCATGAGCTCAGGTGCAGTGTGGACCAGACCTGCAAGAGGGCAGCATAGCAGGGGGATGGAGTGCTTAGGGAGCCATGGCTCACGAGTGATTTTGGAGCAGCTTGTGTAGTTTTGCTTTGGAGATCAGCACACAGGTCCACCCATCAACAGAGTCATTGCCAGACTTCTCCTTGGCATTCTATGATTACTAGACATTGTCACTCCTCACGTCAATGCGTGAGTTTCACCTCTTTTTTTTTCTCTCATTCCCAGTTCTGCATCGTCAGACATTTCCTTATTTTCTTGTGAAGGCTCCCGCTAAGGTTTATTTTGTCTGTTGGCATTTTGAGAAGGAAAATGTAGTCTTCGTGCTGAATGTCAAGTAATGTAGCCGTTAAAAAGTAGCTTAAAACAAAACTTTTTTTTTTATGAACTGTTTTTTGCTTTTCATTTGCTAAACTGGAAAGGAATCAAGAAACAGAAGGAACTGTGGAATGTTCTTTATTTAAAAATCAAGAATTCAAAGGATTAATTCAAGTTCACTACTTAATTTGAGCCATTTTTTTTACTTTCTGGTGATTTCTTAGCACCGAGCCCCAGCTCGTCCAGCAGAGCTAGCACTGCAGCCCTGCAGCAGCACACTGTCTGAAGCACTGGGAAGCACCAGGCTCTATGTAGCTGAAAACTAAAATACAGCCTGAAGAGTTGGAGAGGCTGATACATAGGAAGAATCTGTTAAAGTTTAAAATTTGGTTGGACTTGTGCAACCTTGTGGCCCTGCTTTGAGGATGCATAGATAACTACCTGCCATCCCTGTCTGACCTAAATTGTTCTCTGCTTCACTTAGGAAACTAGGATGCTCCTGTCATCTTAAGGCACTCGAAACTGTGGTATTTATTTTTTTCAAGGTTTCAGTTCAGGACTGAGAGATGGTGCCCACTAGGGCTCAACAATGCAGATATCTAAGCCAAAATCTGAGCTTCACTGATTCTTTCATAGATGACAAAACTTCCATATTCCAGGGCCAGCTGTAAGCACCCTCCCACCCTGTGGGAGCCCCACAATGAGGGCAAAGCAAAAATCAGCTTTTGTATATGCAGACAAAATATTTGAGAACTGCGCTGCACTTTTACAGTTAACTCTCTCAGAACAAAAGCCTGAAACCAGCAAGCAGCTGTGTGCATCACCCTCTTTTCATGTGCATCATTCAGCTCTATAAAACAAAAAACTACCCTTTTTGATAACTGTAATCAAGGTAATGAAATGTAATACTTCAACTTACGTCGTAAAACAGCTTGGCCTGTTGACAAATGATTTTAAAATTGAAGTGACATCTATATATATAATTCCACCAAAACACAAACAAAAAAAAAAAAAGTATTAGCTTTGAATGAGTATCCTGCCCGGGTTGAATGCAGAGTGTGAGTACACACAAAGAAAGCAGCAGAGCTGCTTTCAGAGCCTGAACTAGCACATTCAGCCTTGTAGCTTTGCTAAGATAGCACCAATGCTACTCTGGTTTTGCTTCCTATCACAGGAAACACAATGTCCTTCCTAAGCTGTAATGAAACAATTAGGAGGCTACAGGCCATAGCATTACTTACATCAACTGATTTTATCTACAAACCTTGCAGATGCTGCAACATTGCAAAAGTAAAACCTGCAAAAAAAAAAAACCCAAACAAAAATGAAGATGTATATGCATTTTTATAGAGGACACCAAGAAACTTTTTAAAATTGATCACTTTTTAAATAATGTAGATCAAAGTGCACTTCACTTTATTTTTAATCTGCCCACAAACACTATATATATTATTGCAAAGCAAACTCACAAGATGTGGAATTCAGCCTGTGTTTTTCAGTGGGATGCTGCTTTTGCTTTTTGTGCTGTGATGTTGGCAGAGCATCTCAGTATCACAGGCTGCAGAAATCCCAACTGGAGACCAAGGAGTCCGTTCTGCTTGGTGGGATAGATGAAATGCGTTTAACGGTGTGACTCCCTCATTTATCATCTCTAACGAGAGGTTCACTCACCTATGAAGGTTACCAAGCAGCACTGCTGACATCAGATAAAGCTGAACTTTACAGTGCTAGGAATACAAAAGACGCCAAACTTTGACACACTTTTTGCGGTGGAGAAAGAAGGAAGCTTCATGTGTCCCGCCCTCTCCATCTTCACATAGTTGAGCACAGCCAGCCGCAAGGTTGCTCTAGAAGGAACTCTAAAGCTGAGCAAAACCCAAAGGGCAAAGCAGTAGATGAGAGCTGTTTTGTCTCCTCAGCGGGGGATCACTACAGAGGAGGGCCACATTGCATAGAAATGCCCCCCAGAAAGTATCAGTTTCAGAACAGAGGTTCAGGGTGGCTTTGACCACATTGTGCATCATTTGTAAAGCAGTAACAACAAGGATAGCAGGTTCTCCAATCTCCAAAAGGTGTTCTAAGGATAGAATTTACTGATGCTGGTGAAAAATGCTCAGATACTGCAGGGAACAGCGCCACAGAAATGCCTATAAATACTGAACTCATATTTGCATGTCCTATTTGTGCCTTTGGGTTCTCTAAAATTGACTTGTTTTTAGTTTAATGGAAATACTTAAAAAAAATGAGAGTGGGGAATGGTGTCTTGAAGCAGCATCCTAAGAAAGGGCAGCACAGCATCTGAAGGCTTGCTTGGGAAGGAGTGGGAAGATGTTTGGAGGCCTCTGACCACAGAGCATTCTTCCAGATGAGGTCTTGTTCTGTTCTCAGCAGGCTTGCAACACTGGGACAGGCAAGAGCAGGAGCTGGGCACCCTTCAAGGATTGCTGTGTTTGCACTGGGGTTAAGGTCACCTTTCCGTATAAAGAAAAAGCTCATTTTTTCATTCAGTTCATTTCTGTTACTTTAAGGTAAATCTGAGAACTAGGCAAATGGATATTTCACCTCAGAGGTATCGCTCGCTTTTCATTGTTTTCGAAGTGTCTTTCACAATCAGATTCAGATTATTCCAGTGTCTTTCAGGATAAAGCTATCTTTATGCAAAGCAGTATGCCTAATAGCAATTCTTGAATATTTAAACAAGTCAATTTTCCAAGGACTGTAGGTGTCAAGTCAGAGCCCTATTTGGAACTACAGTACAGGGATCCTAGATTTTAAAAGAAATGTTACCTCACGCATCATTTTCTGCCATACTTTTGTAGAATTCCAATTGATTTCTCTCAAAAGAAGTGTTGTTTCCTTGAAGTTGTGCACCTAAAGCTATCAGCTTGTTTTTTAATGAACGTTTTGCTTTGCTTTAAACATGTGGGTTTTCTGTAACCTCTAAAGAAACCAATGAAAGTAAAAACTTCGTACATTTTTCAATGACTGCTGAGGTCAAAAGTATAAAAGTATGTGTTGCATTAAAATCGAGTGTTGTTTATGTATTTAACAGAGATGTATGTTTTTGCATTGTTAAAAAGAATGATCTATGCTTTCTTTTTGGAAGGGGGGGGGAGATCTGTGCTCCAATATTGTCCAACAGCTTTCATATTCTAATTACTTTAAGTAAAGTTCTAACAGTTTGCATATGATCCTGAATGCTTCCGTGTTATTAATTCTTGCAATCTGACATGGTCTAAAGCACTCTCCTCATGTGGAATAATCAAAATATGCCTCCTGGTGAGAAATCAATCCAACACTCAGATCGCTTTTGAATTATGAACACAATGCTGCCAACTGTAAGGTCTTAACTTGTGTTGTGGCTTTGGTAGCAGCTCAGCACCACACAGCCATTTGCTCACTGCTCCTCCCAGTGGGATGGGGAAGAGAACTGGGGAAAAAAAACAACCAAGTAGAATTCATGGGTTGAGATAAAAACTATTCACTAAGACTAAGACTGAAAACGAAGAAAAAAGATAATAGTAACGATAATTATATGTATATATATATATATATATATATACACACACACACACAAAACAATGTTTGCACTTGCCAATCACTGCCCTGACAGACCCCACGCAGCAGCTGTTCCCCTGACCAACTCCCCACTATTTTTCAAGGTTTTTCACATCATGTCATACTGTGTGGGACATCTCTTTGGCCAGTTTTGGTCAGCTGTCCTGGTTTTGTCCCCTTACAGTTCCTTGTTTCCCCCCAAGTCCCTCTCACTGGCAGGACGGCATGAGGAGCTGAAAAACTGAAATGTCCTTGGCTCTGTACAGCACTGCTCAGCAACAGCTTAAGTCATCAGTGTGTTATCAACATTGTTTTTCTCCTAAAGCCAAAACACAATATCATACCAGACACAGTAAGGAAAATAAAGTCTCTCCCAGCTGAAACCAATACAGCTTGAAGCTAATGAATTCCAAAGGTATCCATAAAATGGCACAGGACAGGCACTTTATTTCTATGAAACTTTCATAAAGTTGCTAGTATGGAATTATTATGTTCAGAGTACTATTTCCACATCAACCCTAAAATTTTCATTATTCTTTTTAAGAGGATACTTATTAAAGTGTTCTTCTCATTGTGCCAGAATAAACTCGGAAGTCATGAGAAGATCATTCACCCATCTGTCAAGCCCCCAAAGGCACTCTCACAAAGCTATGAAAGCATTCTTTCACCAAAAGTGTTTAGAGTTTGAACAATATTTCTGTCCCTTGGGCACTCCAAAGCAACCAAATCTGTACCAACCAGTGCAGCGAGGAGGCTGAGAGTGGGATCACAGTCCCAAGTAGCTTTCCTGATGTGACACTCAGGCAGCTGCTGTACTTAAGGCTTTACGAAGGTCCATAGGTTGTTGCTCACACCTGTGGCCAGCTTCAAGGACTGCTGCTGAAGTTGTCTTCTAGCTGAGGCACAAAATGGCCAGGTCAGATGCTGTTTTCTATATTCAGCTTTAGGCTGGGCAGCAGCTCTCAGTACGGTGTGTGCTGTCTAATCTACAGTGTTGTTGGGCCCTCAGAGATCCCTGTACTGTTTGAAGGCACTATAGCTGCTCCTTCCTGCTCTTCAGCCACTGACTGCTGTCCCCATCACTGAAGCAGGATCTGCTCATACCTGGTCACCTCATAGCTGGTTCCTGCTCAAGGCCAAGAATGCTGAGCATGGCCAGAAATATAATTAGGGCCTTTAAAGCAGCAAGAGATAACTCCCTGAGGCATTCATTAGCTGTTGGCACCCAGAACGGCCTTCCCATGACCACTTGTAGAGGGTACGGCCTGACCTTGTCCAACTATCCCTGTGGAGATCACTGGCTGGGCAGGAGGCCATGCTAGAAAAAGTCTACACCATTAAACATGTGGGCTGGGACAGGGCACAGAATAAGAGGTTGCTTATGCACTCTGTGCACCAGCAGAACCTCATCTCTCCAGGTTTGGGGTTTCTGGTTTAACTTGTGTTGATGTTCCTTCCCTCAGCAGGGAGGAGAAGGAAGGTTGGAGCACCCTCAGTTTCCTCAGGCAGGGACTCAGCAGCCCCAGGCACACAGGCACAGCCCCAGGCCCTTCAGAGGCCTTTGCAGGGAGCCTAGCAACACAGTGTGGTGGGTAGCACCCACTGCTGGAGGACCAGAGCCCAGCTACAAAACATGTCCTGGGATCACTGCTGTGCTGGGGTTTCGTCAGAAAGTGAAGCAACAGGCAGTCATATGCAACAAGCCTGACTTCTGTTTTTGCGACAATACAGGCTTTATTTCTCTCTCCCTAAGCAAGAAGAAGTCAGGCTGTTAGCGTGTGAGAAGTGAAAAATAGAATAGAGGGCAAATAGCACTACTGACTCACCTTCTTTGCTTGCAGTCTTGGAAATCTCCTATCCTACCAGCAGATCCTCCCCACTTCCTGCAGAGAGGTTCTCCCTTCATTGCTCCCTGACTGCTAACTGGGACAACTTGCCATTCCCTCAGTGAACTGAATCCAGGTTTAATCCAAGTTATTTTCCCCAGAGGGCGCAAAGAGACCACCGACAAGGGTCCTCAGCCACAGGTCCACAATTGCAGGCAGGCGCAATACCAACACAGAATATTCTTCATTTGTTTGTTGCATCCTTTTACAACCAAAATAGACGACACTATGCCAAGCCTATTTACCACCATCATTCCCACATCATCCATGCGGTGTTTCTTTGGGGAGCTTGGCGTTTCTGTGGCAAGGCACTGATGGAAGGGTAGTCTGTTCCATACAAGACAGCTGCCTTCACAACAGTACTCTTAGCTCTCATATCCTGCTTCCTCTCAAGAAACCTCACACCATTCTTCCCTTTGAACTTCCCACAAGCATAGACCTCTGTTGTCATCTTCCATCTTCTCCCTGCAAGGGCAGACAGGTTGGTTGGGACGAAGCATGTATGGGATGGTGGTAGCAGAGGGATTTAGGAATACCCAGACATTTCATTTGGCTGTCTGACCATCTGATGATTTCAGAAGCTGTCACAGCTTTGCTTTAAACAGCCCTAAGCACTGCTCCAAGTTCACCAGCCCTTTCTTTATAAAATAATGTTTGCCATTACCTACTACTTTTGGATAAGCATTCAGTTGTTTTGGTTAATTTAATAAGGTGTTTACTTATGTATTTACTTATTTATTTCTACATGATTTGATGAGACAGAAGCCTTAGTGAGGGGAGTAAATCAGGCAAACATCATGGAAGCACTAAAGCATAGACTAAAAGCAGCAAGTCAGCACATCCTGTGGCCGTACCTGAGGATATGCAGGAGGCCAAATGTTGCTGCTCCACCTGGGTGTTCTCTGGGCAGGCGAGAAGACCAGAATCTGAGACTCACAGCAAGAGGCAGTGTGAGTACAGCCTGCCACTGTGCAAGTGCTACCCAATACAAGGGAAATTAACTGTCAGGCACTTAAAGTGTTTTGGTTTTTTTTCCTTGTTTTAATGATTCCCTTTCCCCTTTCTTTCAAGCACTATTACCTAAGCAAATCAGCAATCATCCCTGAGGAGCAACCTTATTGTTGGTTCTGCCCCCCTCTCCTCTCTAACAGTGTAAATTCAGAAGACAGGCTCAGGTGGGAAAACAGAAGCTACTATTAACTCCTGCCTACCAACATGTTGAAAGGACCACTCCAAAACACAATCTTCCCTTGATGTGGTTCATTACAGTCCAGAGCAGAAAACTGACTTAGTCAACAGCAGGCAGAAAAGGTTGCAATGCTGCTGAAGTGTTGAGGAGCGGGCTCTCACCAAAGTAGATACCTCTCAGCTCTGCACAGCCACCCTACGAACCAAATACCCAGATCTGCTGCAGAAAAGCAAAACCTAGACTGTTATGCTATACTTAAAAAAAAATTTAAAAATACTTGCAAAGAAAGGGGCTCTAGGCCCCTAGGTGAAAGGTCTGTTTTTTTTTGCGTGGCTCTGTGTGGAGCCAGGAGTTGGACTCGATGTTCTTTAAGAGTCCCTTCCAACCTGGGATATTCTAAAATTCTATGAAACAAACACCAGTCTCCAAATGCTGCTAAGCCCCCTGCAGCTATAATTCATAATTTCTTGTAACCTTTCATACGAGGAAAGAAATATATATATATCTTAGGAAGTAAAAAGCAAATATTCAGAACCATAAAGAGAGAGAGCAATAGTCCAAAGTACTTCACAATCAAGGTATAGCCTGGTAGACTTACATCTTTAAGACTCAAGAAGTATTTTATATTTAACACTTCCTTTTAGCTAGAAATGCTTCTTTTATTTTTTTTAAATCTCTGTAAGTTAGGAACTGCAGTGTAGGCAGTAACAGATCATTTTCATTTTACTTTTCTTTTTCTAAGCATACCTCAATCTTTATAAAGTATCTATGGCTAGAACCATATTTATACTCTGCAATAATGTGAGCAAAAATAAAAGATGATCTGCACAGCTGCAAATATGGGTAGAAACTATTAGATTTATACATTCTAGAAGTGATTTGATCTGCTTTTGGACAATCTGAGAGTCCAACTTCATTATTTCTCCACCAATGTTATTCTTGAACCTTTTCTAGCCTCATCTTTGTGTTAGGAGAGTAAATGACCCCAGAAACAATCACAGAATGGCTTGGGTTGGAAGGGACCATAAAGCCTACTGTAGTAGACATGCTAATTCATGGACTGAAGCAGTGTTTTAGCACCTGGTAGGAAGGCAGGGACAACCCAGGAGAACTCAGGTGCATGCAATGTACCTGAGTGACTGGAAGGGGTGGAGTCAGGATCCACCCCTTCACAGACCTCATTTAAGGGTTGGCACTGGAGATAAGGGCATCTTTCTGGTGATCCCTGCCTACCTGGAGCTTTCCAAAGGTAAGCAGCTTGTTTTGGTTTGGGGTTTTTTTTTTTTTTCCTTCCCCCCAGCTGCTTTGTTTGAACTTTTCCTTGTTTACTGCAGCTAAAGACTTTGCTGCCCTACTACTATTACTGCACTTTCCATCACATTCTTTCCATCACATTATAGCACTACTCTTGGTGAGCCAGCCAGATACCTAGTTAGGATGGATTATCTGATGAAAATGGACCTGGACTGCTATGCTGAAGCCACCTAAGGATGAAGACTTGGCAGTTGCTCAGTTACTTGTGTGACAGGGATGCTAGCCCCCTGCACCTGGGGCCCCCAGATGGCACCAGAGGAAATATTCCAAACCATTTTTTTTTGTTCCCAAAAGAGTATACAGGGACTTATGGTGTTAGTTGATATGGGTTCAGAAATGTCAATTATTTACGGCGATCCAGCCAAATTCCAGGGAGATAGGGTGTCAGATGGAGAGTCAGGCTATGGGGTCTGACTCTTCAGGTGACTATAGGAGAGCTCAGATGGGGAGAGAGAGGTATTTCTATGCAGGTGGTGCAGGTGAGGCCATGCAAAATCATAAGCCTATTTGCTTGCTGAATTTGTGGTGGATTACTGATACTAAACAGTATAGAATTCTGGGGGAGGCAAGAGGAAATCTGTAGAACAGTGCAGGAGCTAGAAAAAGTAGGAATCATAAGAACTGCACATAGCTCATATAATTCCCCTGTAGTGGCCCTATCACTACTGAAGTCAGATAGCATATGGAGAATGACAGTGGATTACAGAGAAATAAAGTCATGTTCCCTACACCTGTCCAGCTATTGCCTCCCGAAGGGATGCATTGAGCAGAAAGGCAGAAACCTACCACTGCTACCACTGTGCCCTAGAATTGGCAAATGCATTCTTCAGTATCCCCACTCATGATGAATGACGACCAGTTTGCATTTACATGGGGAGGCAGGCAGTGGACCTCTCAGATTCTGCTGTAGGGGTACGTGCATTCACCAGTGTTTTGTCATAACTTAGTGGCATGTGACCGACCAGATTAGAATAATCCTAATAACATAACTACCACTATACTGATGATCTCATGTTGGTGTTTTTCTTCACTGAAGGCACTAGGAAGGATAGTAGGTTCATTAACTACTCCTTTACAAGAGAAAGGGTGGGCTACAAACCCACAGAAGGTGCATAGACCTTGCTTGTCAGTGAAGTTCCTGGGTGTGGTTCGATCAGGGAAGACCAGAGTGTTACCCAGTCAAGATCTGACCCACCTTCCTGAGACAGGGGTGGCCCAAGCACTGACAGTGGCACAATGGATTGCTTATCTTAGCCAGAGGAGTGGTCTGTCTTTGTCATCATTAAAAGAACTCCAGGAGATCCTAGTCTGGGTGACCTATCACAATGATGCACCAGAAGAGACAACGGCTGCTCTTCCAGAGGAGAGTCCCATTCAGGAAGGGAAACATCCCATTCCTGAAGATGCCTGATATATGGATGGGTCCAGCAAGGGTAGCGTGATCAAGTGGGGAGCAGTGGAATACCATCCCTCCATTGAAACAACCTGGTTTGATGAGGAGGGATAGTCAGAGTATCCAATGGGCAACTGTGAACTGCATGGATGGTTATAACCAAGGAACCTGGTGATAGTATACTGAATGTCTGCATAGATAGTTGGGCTGTATACAGGGAAGCTCACTCTTTGGATTGCACACTGGGTGACCCATGAATGGATTATTCACACCTAACCAGTCTGGGGCAGAGATATGTGGTTAGACATATGGAATGTGGTTAAACACAGGACCATACATGGCTACCATATTTCTGGCCACCAACCACCACAATCACCAGGAAATGGTGAAGCCAACGCACTGACTTGAGTTTGAATTGAGGATTCACCATCTAAGGACATCACCTTCTGGTTACATCTGAAGATGCGGCATGCCAGACAAAAGACAATGTGGGCAGCTGTTAGAGCATGGGAGCTGCCCGTATAACTTGTCTGATGTTGTCCAGGCGTGCTGAGACTGTGATGCCTGCTCCAAAATGAGACTGAGACCGTTGCCTGAAACAATAGCTAATCTTGCTAGAGGACACAATCATCTCCAGTGATGTCAGGTTAAATACACTGGACCCTTGGGCTGAGGGGGAAAGATATGTCCTGACCTGTGTCAACACAGCAATGTGCTAATGCAGGCCTATTCAGTGCCAAGAACAAACCAGGCATATACCATCAAGGTGCTCACCAAGTTTATGGCTGCCTACAGGACACCTCAAGTCATCAAGAGGGACTTAGGGACTCACTTCACTGGTACAATGCTGGGCAGAAAAAGGCAACACTGAGCAGCACTTCCATCTGCCATATAATCTGACAGGGGTGGGCTTTATTGAATGCTTATATAATGGGAATGCTTATATAATGGTATTCTTTAGGCTGCTGTGAAGACAACCTCTCGGTCCCTGCAAGGGTGGACAAGGAGACTCTCAGAAGCCCTGTGGGACCTAAATGAAAGGCCTAGAGACAGCAGACTCCGTGCACTCAAGCTGCTACAAGCATGGGCCTCCCCACTTAGGATCCAGATTATGGGTACTGATAACTAGGTAAGATTCAAGTTGGCAACGGAAAATAACATTCTCATCCCTGCCTTTGAAAACCTAGAACCTGGTACCCATAAAAATAGAATAACCTTGGAAGGTGCAAGTAGGACTTGAAGTGATGTGGCCTACTGGCACCTGGGAGGAGATTATTGGAGGCAGGGGGATTACCAACCCACCTAGTAATAGGTACAAGGCCTGCAGATATCATCGTCAACACTCTTGTTTTTCATTGCTTGGGGGACTTTAATCATATCCCTAAGGCAAATCAGGACCCCCTTCCCCATTTTGGTATCTGATAATAGTTATGCAGCCTCAGATATTGGATTAAAGGGTATGGTATAGACAGCCAGAACATGCCCCAGTGCAAGTCAAAGTGTTGATTCAGGACAGGAACATGGCCTGTATCTTGCTGTGGAGGACAGACCTACCCCTTCTGGTATCTCTGAAACATCTATGCTACTCTCCAAGAATCTCTTTGAGTCCACAGGATCACTGGGAGGAGCAACATGACATCAAGATGCTCCAGTGTCACTGTAAGATCAGTGTGACACCCAGTAGTGGACTATATGGGACTGATGGAATGTGAGCCAAGACCTTCCTGGTAGAAGCAACTATGTGACTCCAGGACAACCATTGAGTACTGGCCCACAAAGGAACATGAACCTCAACCACAAACCAGTCTTCAATTGTCTTATATTTTGTCAATATATGCCTTGATGGGCAAATAAGTGTTGTGGTATACTGGATCACTGTAATGAAAAGAGCTTACCTTGAACCTGCTCAGTCATTGGTTCATGCTGTGAAGGGATGGAGCATAGAAGAAATGCAAGTCATGGCCTGATGCAGTGATTGAGCACCTGGTTGGAAGGCAGGGACAACCCAGGGAAGTTCAGGTGCATACAATGCACCTGAGCCCTCAGAAGAGGGTGGAGCCAGGACCCACCCATTCCTGGACCTCATTTAAGGGTTGGCAGTGGAGGCAGGGGTGTTTTGCTGGTGATCCCTGTGTACCTGAGGCCTTCTAAAGGTAAGCAGCTTTTTTCCTTTATTTCTCTATCCTTGGCTGCTGTGTTTGGGCTTGTCCTCATTTGCTACAGCCAAGGACTTTGCCACCCTGCTACTGTCACTGTACTTTCCACTTCGTTATTGTATTGCACTAACCCAGCCCCAACCCCCTACCATGTGCAGGGCTGCCACCCTCTGAACAGGCTGCTCAGGGCTCCAGCCAACCTGGCCTTCAGCTGACTCAAATCTGTGATAAATAATTGTCTTCACTGTGAGACATTGGCTAAATGTAGTCCTGTAAATGGAGAAAAATTATGTAGCTGTGTTTTCCATCTTCATACAGGAATTTGAGAATAGGCCTCAAGATTGCTGAAGTTGGAGTTGTGACTCCATTTTCATGGTTAGGCTTCTGCTTTAATTGTTGGTTTCTATTTTATTTGGCATCCCATCAGCTTGAAGGAAAGTCAGGATAAGGGCAACTCATCAGCTCTGATTCAGAAATAAGCATGTTCCTCTAAGAAGCCATGCTAAACATCCCCTGCTCCATTTTTAATTCAGTGGAATTAATAAAAATAATTCTGATTCTCCTCAACAAATGTGTAAATGAAAACAGCCTTTGAGTCTGTCTGGTTTTAAAGCATGTTGTTGTGGTGGCAGAATGATTCATCTAGTGTTCTCCATGGGCTTCCATAATTACAAAAAAAAGGGAGTATTCTTAAAGAACATTTGGCTGTCTTAAAACAGTTTCAGTGCCTTCTTGCCAACTAGAATACTGAGGAGTTCAATTCCAGTCAAAGTCAGATGACAATGAGATGCACAACTGACCCAAATACTAGGGATGTGAGAGCTATGCACCTGATCATGCAATGCAAGAACTCCCTCTCCCATGTTGCCATCTCAATTTAAAAGGAGTTACCCTTCCCTTATGCTAGGGCTGTTGCTATCCCACAAAAATAAACTCAGCCATGATTTGTTGGTGTGGACTCAGTGATCTGGGCCACTGTTTCCCTTGATATGAAGAAGTTTTGCTATATGCTTTTGCCAAGACAGATGGAAGATGGGTATTCATTAACACCTTAAACCCAGCCTTTAAAAAGCCTGCAGTATCACACAGCTCTAGATGTATAGAAATTTTCACCAACTTCACTCCTGTTCAGAGAATCATCTGCAGGGCATACTTCCAAAAGGTGAAGGCTTTTTTTCAGTTGTGCTTAGGTGTGCCAGCACTGCCCCCTTTAGTTTTTCTTTTAAAGAACTTTGAATGCTCCTAAGCAGAAACACAGTGCTGCCTACATGCTCCATGGAAGAGCAGAGAAGTAAGTCCCACTGTAAAATGTACTGCCATCTACTTGTTCTGTGTTATCCACAGCAGTTACAGGCAAAGCTTAACATCACAGAAACAGTAATGTTAACAGATTCAGTTAGTATGTATGAGGTTATCTCACATCAGCTACAACAACCAAAGTCAGTTCTGTGTAGGTTTTGAATTTGTGACCTGCTAACAAACAAGACTTACACTCCTCTTTGTCATAATCTTTTTCAGGGGCTGAAAGGGGAAGAGCTCTTAATTTTCAGCATTAACAGATTCTTGACTCTAAGTTAGATACTCATGTCTAGAAAACAAACAGCAGAGTATTAGAGAACTTTTAAATATGTACCTCGCTTCCAGCATAAAACCACAGTAGACACTTCAGTCCTAGATTTATACAAAGATGTGTTAGGATACTGTCAGCTTGCTGTTATAGAAATTTACATTCATCGGTAACTCCCTAGAGCCCATTGCCCATCATCTTAAAAGAGGGATATCTATCATTTGTGCACTTCTACTGAGAGCAAGCTCTTAAAAAAAGACTGGAAGTATTCACTTTTTTAAATCAGTAAAGGAAGCTACAGTTGTAGAGCTTCTATTGAGTTATGCTTAAGACAGAACCTTCTAAAACAAGGATTTCAAGTTGTTGCAGGTTTAATAACACACATTTCATCATCATCCTGTTTCAAAATAGCACTGGAAACCTCCACAAGCACAGGTGTTTCAGAAGTCCCCTTTATAGCATTGTTTCTTGGTACATTCTGACTGGAATGTTATAATGTCTGTCATCTTCAGTTATGAGAGTCACCACAGGCCAGTCTTCCTCAGGATCATTGGGATAAAGTGTGATGAATTCATCAGTACTATACTTATACAGTCGATACACCTGGATAGTGTACTGCAGAGCATAGGCAAGGAGAAACATTTCCACCTACATTGGAACAAAGCAGAAAGAGAATATGTAGAATTAAAAGTGTCCTTTATGAGCTATTTCTTACAGAAGCACCAACATCAATTGGATGTTACTTGTACTAAAAAAATGTAATCATATACACGTGCTCAGTACCTTGATGCTTAAAGCCATCCATAACTAACTTGCCACATAAATAGCTTGAAGATGCCATACCCTTACCATGCTCTTTGGTTGCAGAAATGGGACAGTAAGATACTGCTCCTTAGGAAATGGCCATCTGTTCAGAGAACCTCACTTCCCCACTGCTACAGGCAGGTAGGAAAGATGTTCTTTGATATAAAGTGTTCATCCCATAAAGTCAACAAACCAGACAAGGACCAGTTTCAGGCAATGATCCTTTCTCTTTCTGTGGGTACTCTGATTTCCTAACCAATCAACAGTAGACAGAAAACCTGTTGATATCAAATAGAGTTGAGAAGATTTTCCAGCTTCTTCATCTTGTCTACTACAATGACAAGCATACCCTGTTCTGAATAGCAAGTTACCTGCTAATACAAGCAACTGCCACCAAAATAAATAAGTTTAGTCAGCATGAGAATATATAACATCACTTACTTACTGACCGAACTGGACAGAAAAAAAGTCACTGCTAAGAGAAAACATAGCAGCTTTCTTTGCAACAGGTGAGCTAATTTAACAGTAGCCTGTCTCGTCTATGCTAGTTACCAGATATTTCAGCCAATAAACATGAAACAAACATAACACTTCTCTGCCTTTAGTGTTTTTAAAGTACTGCATTCAAACCAGTAGGTTTTTATTAAATGGATGTTACCTACAGTCTTTAGAGCTGTTCATCTCATTACCTGCTAGGTTTTGTTTGGGAGCTTTTATGCAATATGTAACTTTCTACAATATACAAGGCAATTGTCAGAATTCAGCAAGTACATGTACTACACACAATCTCTTCATTATTTGAGTGGTAGATTTCATCTCATTATTACAGTGTCTTAATTGTTAATTTAATATTAGGACAATTGCTACTATCCAAAGAATATCATGCTTCCAAAGAATGGTACCCAGATCTTACAAGACACACAAAATTAGTGTTTGTAAGGAAGATCTTTTAGTAAAAGGAAGCAGTTCTATTACAATTTTCCCCAAACAAAGACCAGGTTGCATTAAGTTCTGACAGGCTAACAAAGGATGGATGATTTCTTAAGCCACTTGAAACTGAGAACTCGAAACAAAAAACCCACACACTTTAAGAACAATCTCTCCTTACCTGCTCAAGGCCTCCACTGTGACCTATTGGATTCAGGTGATTATGCATTAACTGACAAGGGTTGCTACAAGTATCACGAGCAAACAGTAGCCTCGAGAAGACGGGAACTCTCCTTCCATTTTTCTCATTGTTGTATAACTCAATGGCTGTGTTAAGCATCAGGAATTTCAGAGCTTCATACAGACTGTACTCCTCGTCTTCATTTTTAAACAATTTGTCACAAGCTTCTTGTTTCTCAGCAGGACCTTTGATGTCACTTATACACTTCCACTGTTGAACAAAAACAACATACAACACATATCAATAGCTGTCGCTGTGCAGGAGCTGTAAGAAGCCACTTGTGAACTGACAGATGTTCAGTGCAAGCCCTCAGAATTTAACCTGTGAAAAGCTCTGCACATTCTTAGAAATGCTAACTACAGTATACTTCCAGCTGTTGCTCTGCCAAGGTCAAACTGGGTTAGCCTGATTTTGCTTTAGTTGGTCCACAATAAAAGCAAAATAGGGGAATGCTGGAAATCATTACAAGACAAGAAAACATACTGTCAAGGAGAAAAGCAATAGGCTCTTTGTTTCCCCATGTCCTTCACATTCTTTACATTTCACTTATTCAAATGTATATTTGCTTTGTGCTTGTCTGGCCACATTTTGGTAGCAGGAGGTAGGCTGCGCAGGTAGACTCTGACTCCAGTTTCTGGGGAGCAAGTGAAGAGGAAAATACAGCCAAGTAGATGAGTATTACTTAGGAAAACTGACACCCTGTTTTCAATTCCAGGTTAACACACAAATAAAAACAAGTATTTCAAATACTCCTTTGAAATTACTTCAACATTATCCTGTGGTTTCTCTTTCCATGAGTTATTCAAAGCAGCAACAAGACTTACTGGTAATATACACCCCTTCTTCATATGAATACAGAAAATAACAGAAGGAAAAACATTACTACATAGACTTCTTCATTGAAACTTTAACAATTTTCTGCACAGGCGCATGCATACTAGTTCCAGCAGTGGGCCAAAGCAAGCAGGAGAAGACCAGTCTTTCTTTGTTTTTTTGCAGTATGCAGTGTTTTGCCTCACTAGTGACAGCATCCTTAAGCAAAACTATTGGTCATTTTTCTCATTCAACAAGGACCAAGAACAAACAAACACTTTTCCAACCTTCTTCCTTAGTAGCATTAAATATTCTTTTATTTCATCACTTATTTCTCCCATCCTCCTGCTCGGTTTCTGTTTTAGCTGCCACTGCTTGATCCAGTCATATCTGCTTACCAAGTTCTCAGGAAGCTGGAAGTTAGCAGAAGAAGAAAAGGCAGATGAAGTAACAAATCTTGAAAGGAAGAACTGTGCACTATAACATTTCAATTTGTATGGTTCATTTGAACATGATTCCTTGTGTTGTTCTGAATATGACATACTATGAACATAACTGTACACAACTGGTTGGGTAATATTTGCTGGCTCACAGAGTACTGCTCTATTATTATCCCCTGATATAACCTGAGAGAAAAGGAAGCTTAAGTTGCTCAAGATTTGTTTTTAAAGTCCAGCAGTAGACAGCAGTGACTGTGACTGAAAGTTTCTCTGAACCAACAGAAGTGCAATGAAAGATGCCATATCCACCAGACAAACCATGACTCTTGGTGAAGCACTAACTATTTAGCTCAGAATGGAAAAACTGTTTTCTTTTCAGGAAACACAGCTCCCTGAACTATGGGACAAGGTTCCTCATAGGGAAGAATACAACTTGAAGATTAGTTGATGCAATGGATGACACTTTAGCATAAGACCTGTCTTTTCTACTGTTCATGTGCTACTGCTATGTCTGCTCACTGAAGCAAGCCATGTTACAGTCAGTATAATAACATTTATACATTACAAACTAGGAACTAAAGAGATGTGGACTCAACTCCAATTTTGAGCCATCGCTATGGATCTACAGTGCAACAGAACACCACCGCTTCTCAATTTAAGGAATACTGTGAGATCACAAAGTCACCCAATAGGTTAGAAACAACATCTACAGTCAGAAGACCTACTTGACACATACCATAGTAAAATTCTCAGTCTGCATCCAGCATGGTAACTGAGTAGCTTGACTTAGTGCCTGGAACAGAGTTGCTCTGAGAGCACAGTAGTTATCACCTCGTACTTGCCTTACTGATGCAAACTTCTGTGCAACTGCTTCATATCCCTAGGAAAATAAAAAATCCAAACACAAAAGCATTGACAAAGTGTTTCAAGGAAATCACAGAACTGTAGGGACTGGAAGGGACCTCCAGAGATCACTGAGTCCAACCAATTGAGTTTGTGGTCATTTCCCTTCTATCCATCACCACACATTGCTGAGAGAGTTCAACCTCCCGCTCCTTAAATATTTATAGATGTGGATCACATCCCCTCTGAGTCTTCTTTGTTCAAGGCTGAACAGACCAGGTCTCTCAGCCTTTCCTCATAAGAGAGGTGGTCTGGGTCCTTTATCACCTTTGTGTCCCTCTGCTGGAATCTTTCCAGGAGATTCCTGTCTTTTTTTTTTTGTACTGGAATAAGATATTTCAAGGCACTGTTATCATAAAGGAATCAAAACATTAGCAAATGGTAATGCTATTAAAAAAAAAAAAAGCAATCAACTAAATGTTTTGGAATTACGTATGACTTACTTATGTCTCTAACTTTGCTTTAAAAAACAAACTTACCCAGTTCTGCACAATAACAAACAAGAAACCAATGAAACTGAAGTAGATAACTGGCTGAGCCATTTATTTGACTATACAGCAGAAATATCTTTGAAACACGGCTAGCTAGTCCACTTAGGTTTCAAACAAAACCCAAACACACGGGAATACAAACCTAAAAATCCAGCATGATTACAACAAGAAGTTTCAGCAATAGTTTATGCCATTTACCCAATGCTCGTCACATGCAGCCTGTTTTTGCCTCAGGGGAAAACCTGCATTTACACAAAAAATTTCTGACATGTTTCATCACATTTGTCCCCTCCCTGCTGTTCCATACACACTCTTGTAACAGAAGAAGCAATGTTGAAATGCAGCTTCTGAAGCTTAGTATGTATTTTCAGCTCATCTAACAAGATCCAAATCTCCACATCTGCATTCTCACCAATCTCTTGATTTACACAAAGCATTATAGGTTTGTTGATGCATACCACTATTTTTTGCACAACACAATTCAAATAAAGAACACCCAAACCAATCTCCTACTTTACTTTCTACTGCTGCAGCTCAAGATTAATATAAGAAAACTCATCAACAACTTACAAAAAATACAAATTAAAAACAAAATAGAACTGATTCTACCCAATAAAGTTCTCCGCCTTAATAATCAAGTGATTCACCAACTTCAGTTAACTTCCTTCTCTCATTTCAATAGCCTTTAAGATTACTATTTGATGGAAATAAACCAAATTTAAACTGAAAACAGTAATGAAGAAAGAGCATCAGATTAAAATCTCAGACTCTCAGGAGTAGCCTTACTGAATGAATATGAGCAAGACCATCATCCAGTTACCAGCCACTCTGAAGACTCAACACTGAAAAATATTGCTATTATCTTTCCTGTTTTTAAGATCTTTTGTGTAGAAAGCCATCTATGAAATACAGGAATGAAAACAAAAAGCCCAGTGAAGTCAGAAAATAAAATGTTCACCTTTCTCATCCTTTTTGCTGCTGGTGTATTTCCTCTCCATTCTCTTTTGCAGTACTCCAAAATGTCCACTTCAGGTGCAACACTTAATTTACATTCTGTCAATACAGAATTTGCAACATTATACTAAGATGAACTGCAAAGCAGAACATAGAACAGAACAGAAAAACATTATAACTCGCACTTCTAAATACACATTATCACATCAAAATCACTTAAGAGTCTGGCACCACAACATATAGCTACTATTGAGCAATTAACACTGGTGGGGGAGGAACTATATGCTCTGAAAATGACAAATGAACAAAAACAACTATTTAGTTCAATAAAATAGAGAACACTCTTCTGTCTTCTAAAAAATATTATCTGGCAAAGAGCAGAAATTAGTAAGGTACTCTAATTTTTCTGCTAAGAAAAATTGTCAGTGAAAATTACTCTGCATTCTGCAGTCAAACTGAATAAAAAGAAGACAGTAGATCCTAATAAACAAGCCAGAAAGAAAAAATAAAATACACCTCTCTCAGAATTCCAACAGCCTTCATTCCAAAACAAATAGGACTTCAGATCATCAAAGGAACTCAACAACAGATGGCATAGGGATTTATAGCATTTTTATTATGCATACCATGTTTATAGCATAAGGACTATAAATCAGTAATTCTCAAGCGCAAGAGCCAGAATGTAGGCTATACCTCATATTATCTCATAAAATATCTACAACAGCACAAGAAAAAATACGCTAAGAGCAACTAGCTTCACATAAAAGTGACTTATTTGTGAGTCAAAAGTACACAGTGTTACCATCGTGATATTGTACAGGTATCTGCACATTCCTAGAAATGAAGCTGTGAAATCACTGCAAGTTAGCTCCACAATTAACCGTGGCACTATATTTGAAGTAAAACAGAGGTCAAACATACCTGAAGAGCTTGTATTGCAAGTGGGTAGCAATTTGTCTCTCTCTTCTGCATCATGACAAATGTCCTCCTCACTGCATCACACAGCACGGAACAGTACAAACAACTGTCATTAATCTTTTAAGCTGTTTGATTTGATTTCCGTCTTACACATATTCATTAAACACTTCCTTACAACACCAGTGTTAGTAGTGAAACTGCCTGGAATTCTCTTCTGTCAGCTGCATGGGGATTACAGAGCACTTTGACAAGCCACAATGCCTTGTCATATACACATAAATACTACATCCGTGCACACAACTACAAATGCATTGCTGATCAGGGCTTTATGTCTATATTCCACTGAGGTTGAGCAACAACCAGTGATCCTGCCTCCTCTCATATGACTGAAAGAGTACAAGCAGTTAGGGAAACTGCAAGGAAGAATCCTTCCTAGTGTCACCAGGTGGAAACTGAATTACTCTCATCTACATCTAAATCTGCTTTCTTAGGAAGAAATAACAAGTAACATTTCTAACCCATTTGCATATATTTCCCTTGAGAACAAGAATAATGCCTAACACAGTCAAATACAGGCTAATACTGGAAAACTGTCATATACAGTGCAGTCATACCAAACCACAGTTCAGTCATTACTAAAGTTTTGAGCAGGTGCTTGACATTTGATTTCTAACAATACCAAAGAATGAATTAAAAAGAGAAACAAATAATGAAGTAGACATTAAGCACAATTCTCCGTAAGAGAGTATCACCTGCTGAGATGTCTCAGTGATGCATATCCCAGGTCCTTAACCTGCTGCAGTGCACTGGACAAATCTCAATTTCCATAGCTAATCTTATTTCACACCAGAAATTAAGGTCCATTGGGATTTGTGAACGATTTTAAGAATATCTACCTTGAAGAATATATACCTTGAAAACGCTATGATGAAATAAGAAGTTGGTAGCCAACAACAAAGACTGATCTGGAGTTTATATATAGTGAAAGCAGCAGAAAAAGTTTCTCTATGAAAAAAGTAAATCCTTACCTGTCCACGGCTGCCTCCATTGCTGAAGTATTATCAGACACGAGCAGAGGTATTTCCCAATCTCTAGGATCATCACCACATGTCACAAGCGATTTACTCCTACTTCTCCCTTCAGGTCTCCCAGCACTTCTGCATTACGTATGCCTCTCATTTCCTCTGTAGGCTGCTCTTTCTGCTCACTAACCGGGCTCGCTGAACCAAGTTCATTACGAGGAACACCGGCGCATCCGTGCTGCAGCCGCTCACCTGCCCTGCACTCCCGGTCCCGCCCCACCACGGTCCCGCAGCTTCCCCGGAAGGGTTCCGCGCTCCCTCCCCCGCTCCTTCCCCCCCGTCCGCACGGGCGGCGCCAATGGCCGCGCCGGGCGCCCGGCGTCGCGCGGAATCAAAATGGCAATGCCCCAGCGCACCAGCAGGGAGCACGCGCGCTAGCGTGGATGTGTAGAGCCTGCAACCAAGGGTCGAGAGAAGCGCTAGTCAGAGAGTCAACAGAACGGCTTAGGGTTTTCATTCAACAACTGCTTGTCTCAAAATGCGGGATTTCAGATGGGCCATTTTAGAATTACTCCTCTTCCAAGCACGTGGCTTCCTCCAGTGTTTTCCATTCTGCACTGACATTTGAAAAGAATGTTAGTCATAATTACCTTAATTTAGAGCTTGAGTCACACACAATGACTTAGGTGCATCGATTAAAACTATGTTCTCCAGCAGTAGAGTTATCATCTGTCAAGTCTCATGGACAGGGATAACATCTTGCTTTTTGTCACCGACAACTGAAACATACGTGTGTACAAATTACAAAAATACTGAAATTGCAGATGCTAAGAAGAATCTCCACAGGATTCTGGCAAGAATATGTCTCCCATAACTATGATATAATTTTGAAATACAGGGCGGAACTACTATGCTTTGTCATTACTAATGACATCTAACCCAACATATATTTAAAAAAACTCTCACACAAACAGCAAAAAAAAAAAAGTAGATACCAAGTTGAAGAAAATAAACTAATTTAACACACTTCCGAAAGTGTTTATAATTCATTTTTTCCCCAGGCTCAGGTTGTAAAGGGGTTACTAAGCACACAGTGAAACGGCAGCAGAAAATCACATTTTGAGAATCTGGCTTCCTCAACTATGACAGAGCTTTACATTAAATAAATAAATAAATAATGGAAAATAGAGGCGTAAAGAAACCAAACAATTATACTAAATGTAAAACTCTAGAAGTTCCATGAGAGATCAGTTTAAGAAACATAAACATGTGGCTTACTCCATCTTCTCCACCCCTCGTATCAGATACATTTTTCCTTTACGGTTTGCTTGAATTTTCTTTGTGCTTTTGTAGAGGAAATGCTAAGTCATGGCTTGAACCGGTGACTGAGCACCTGGTGGGAAGGCAGGGCCAACCCAAGGGAGCTCAGGTGCATGCAGTGCAACTGAATGACTGGAAGGGGTGGAGCCAGGATCCATGGCTTCCCAGAACCCATTTAAGGGTTGGCAGTGGAGATGAGGGTATCTTGTTAGAGCTCCCTGCCTATCTGGAGTCTTCTAAAGCAGGGCCACCAAATTCTCTTTTGAGCTGATGCGACCTTCTTTTCAGAAAAGTAGGCCATGGATCTGCCTGAGCACCTGGGTGTGATGAGGTAGATGGAAATCCAATAGTAAGAAGCAAAGCCACCAACTGGAATTGTGACTGGGATGAAGTCAAGGGGTGAGTTGTAACACCCTGCCTAGAGTTTGATGTGTCTGTATCTGTCATATTTATTTGGTAATGTGAGAAAGGCTCATCTGTGCACACACAAAGGGACAGAGAAGGACTCTCATCAGCTGTACTGATGGGAAACCTGACTTTAGATGTAACTGGATGCCTTTTTGTAGTTAAATCTGCGTGGTGATACAGTGTGCCTTTAAGCAGCCTCAAGTTGGGTTACTCAAGTAAAACATCACAAAGGACTCAAGTATGTAACCTTAACCAGAAAACTTTGTTAGTACCAAAAATCAATAGATGCTGTAGTTCTTAGTATAGTAGTCAAATTCATGGGCCCCCTTTATTCTTTCTAAAAACAAACAAAAGTGGTGTTTTACTCAAATGGATTTTCTTTCAGTTCACAAATCAAATGAACTAGATGCATTCATTTGAAACAAATCTGTTTCAGCTGATGTTCTTAAGTCTACCTAATGAATAAGCATTTGGAGTTGCATAGATGTGGCTACCCTTGCAAGTACCCAATGGAAACAGTGGATATATTTATGCCTGCTCTGCATAAATCTGATCCAGCTGATCATCTCCCCAGGCTCACATTTGATGATGCTAGTTCCCATCCTGAGCGTTTGAGTCTTGCTTCCTGACAAGACATAGCTGCCCCTTTCTTACTAGAGCTTACACCATCCTTCCTCAACAAAGAGAACCAGAACAATTGAAACCCACGTTCCTTCCACCTGTGTTAGAACAGGCTCCATGGATGGCACAAGGCTATTTCTTATCAGGATGCAGCTGGCAGCAAATATGTGGCTTCCACAAAGAAACAAGCTCTAAGTCTCAGCTACAGAATAAAATCATTACTGTAGTAGTTCTTAAACCTTCTCATGGAAAATTTTCAATTAATCTATTATAATAGGGATGAACTGATCAATGAGATATGCTGAACTAAAATGAGGATGCCTAAAATCAAGAACATTTTGGAGTCTTCATAGGATTAAGCAGCCCCTCATCTGTCCTTTATGTACAAGGAAGGGAATAGTGTGGAAAGAGGTGCGGTCGGAACGCAGGGAAGGACATTTTACATCAAGCAATAGTGCCAGTGACAACCAGCCTCATAAAACAGAACAGGCACTGCAGTAGCAAAAGAAAAATCAGTTAGAATAGGAACTCTTGTTGCTGAATTCTTTCCAAACCATCTCCACAGCATTGGCAAGAAAGGAAAATAAGACATGTTCTATGTTTAGCATTACTGAAAGAGACAAGAGACCTAACGGGGGAATTGATGGAAAAAAGAAGTTGTATGTTTTGCCTCATGTGCCTTTATCTACCTCTTCATAGCTAATCAATTCTCCAAAGTTCTGACAGATTATTTATTCTTTAACAATTTTTGAGCTTATTGATCTCTTTACCAGAGATGCTGTTTGGAGAGCCATGTGCATTTAGATTATGAGTAACTTGGCATCATAGTAAAAAGGCATTTACCTGCGTTTAATCTCTCAGACTTTCCTTTATTAGGACATGTTATTAAGCAGCTGTTACTATTACAAGAAAACTCAAATATATACAGTAAATTTCTTATTAGTAGAACAGTTTGCTTTTAAAAATTAAATAAACTATTTGCACTTCTCTTCCACCTGAATTAATATCTACTTTCACACTTCCTAATCGAGCCAGTTAAATAGTTTCACATTGCATTCAAATAGGAAGTATCTAATTCTCAGAGTAAGAAAAGAAGGCTTCTTTTACTTGTTTCTCCTCTGCTTTTGCTTCTGAATAGTCTTTCAACTGCTTCCATTGTTTTGACCCAGAATCAATGTAATGTGAAGTTGTGTATTCTGCTCCCCATCACCCTGATATAGGTCGAGGTAATTGCCTGTGGTAGCATGGTTCACCCCACTAATTCTTGAGTGTGAAATAGCAGGGAAAGAAGTGAAATCAACCTGAGCTACCCCACAGCAGGTGATAGACATACATACTTGAATCTGGTCATGTATTTGATGTGGTTATTACATTGTATTTCAAATCTCCAGTAACAGGCAGGCAGTCCACACACAGAAGGTACCTATGGATTTGTTGAACCTTTCCCAGCCACATCTCTTCCATGCTTTCCTCCTCACACTGCTGCCAACCTGTTTCTTCATCACCATTAAGATGTCAACTGAATTACCATGTATCTCCTGCAGTAGGTCCAGAATCACTCCCCCTTTTTCCACAATCATGATCTCACAACTCACTAGAAATCACTCTTCTTCTCTATGCTACCAATGTTCTAAGAACAGCATTAGGGAAAAAATTGTTAGGGAAATATTTTAAAACTTTTTTATTTAACACAAAGCTTGTTTTGGTTGACCCTGCTAATCACACTGATGATCGAATTGTTTCATAAACTTTACATAAACAATGAGCTCAGGTCTAAGTATCTGGTAAATGTTTCACAACTCCAGGGTTTGGACCTGTAATACAAATCCATTTATTCCTATTGTAACTAGATAAGACAAAAGCTACATACAACGCGTTATATAAAAAAGAGCTGGAACACCTGTATGCTGTGTTGTGGTTTTCATGAAACAATTCTCATTTATATTATTTACAAAATTATTAGATGATAGTGATCTTAAAAAGACAGCCTTCCACAGTTCAAGAGTGGACAGGCACTAGTCATAAGTTCACAGGTTAAAGAGATAAGAGCATTGACCTGATATCAGCAGAGCTCTGTTCTCCGGTGCATGTCCAGGCAAACTTTTGTCTGTAACCACCATTCTGAAAAGATGCTGCAGCACCTGTCCTTTCCCCAGTTTCAGATAGTTCCATGTTGCAGCTTATTCAGGCTGTTTAACTTATTTTTTTTCTCCTATATAGGGATGGGTATTTTACACATATGCATATACATTTTCCTTTACACAAGTATATTTGTTTTGTACATAGCTATTAAAATCAGTACAGATCCAAACCTGTCTCAGTGTTGCTGAGAATTCATCTGTTCTTGCAATTATCCTCACCTGAAGTGTCTCCTTTACAGCAAGGAGAACCACACCCTTGTAGAAACTCCTCTTATTAACTACCATTAACTCCTATGCCACTGCCCTTCACTGACCAGGCAGGGAGACAAGTGACCTAAATCTGATATAAATATCTGATTTTAGGGAGAAATGCCACTGTGTTATACCTTTATTCATTAATCTTTAATAATTCCCTTTTATTAGTATGTTCAAGATCACAAAAACCATACATTTTAGCAATGCAACACTTTCAGGTGTAATGCTTTCGCACTGTAATTCATAAATAATACACAAAAAGCTCTCTATAAAAATATGCTTTTTTTTGGTATGTCTGCTTATACCAAAACAAGAATATAGACAACTTTATTGACAAGTGCAAGTGTTACATATACCATTGATGTAAAGTAGACAATACTCAACACTGAGGCATTATAACATTTCCCTAACCTGGAACTGATTCGAACGTGAAGAGAGCAAATTACTTCACTTAGTGAATGAAGTTTGTGATTTGTTTGTTTGTTTTTTTTAATAAATATTTAACATGAAGGCTTTGATCAGATTAAACTATTATAGGTATCAAGCCTTTTGAAATAAAAAAGACTACATATTATTGAACAAAACTGAACTCGGAGGAACTGCCAAGAAACAAACTTGCTATAATACAGCATTCAGATGCTTGTATTTATAAATTATATATACATATACATAAAAATAAAAGGACTGAAGGGATAAAGTCATTTTCCTTTACACAAAAGCAAGAGAGCAGTCTTCATGCTCTCCAGCATTATCACTTAGTTACTACATGCAACTGCTTTAGCTCCTGCAGGCCCAGCTCATACTTCTGTTCCTCCTCCTGCAGGAGTTAGAGCTAAACCTGCCGACTTCTGTACCTCTAGGATAAAACAAGGAAAGGCTTTGTTTCTTAATAAACCCCACTTTTTAAAACATACCCTATGCTTATGGGATTGTATGGTTTTCATACCCACCTTGCAAGATCTGCTGTATTATTTTAGCATTTGTTTAAGCTACGGTCCTTCATTTTAGAAATAATCTAAACACAATCGAGTCTTTTAAGAAATAGAACCAGGCAAAGCATTCCCTATGATAAAGCAAATCTCATTTAGTTTCCCAGACTTCTGGGTCTAAATTTCCCTCAGTTATGAAGCAGATCTGGATTGATCAGCTTCATTTCAAGTGTCTGAAGTAGTTTCCTCTGCAGCTATTTCCTCTGTTTCTGGAGGGACACACTGGAATGACACGGGACACTGGATGGGATTTGAAGGAGTTGTGTAGTGGTCTCAGTTTATACCCTTGCATGCCAGATAGCCTCAAATCCTCGCAACTTTAGTGTCCCAGAGTGTAAACTGTGGGATCCCAGGAGTTGCTTCCTGCATGGTCATCCACCCTAACTAAGGACAGAGAAGAGATAGGCTTAGGAACTTAAGTTTATCCCATCCATCTATGTCAAAGTAAACCATTATCCTAGCAATGGGAAACCTAGCATTACTTTTCCCTTCTCTGTCACGCAGTCTTTTTACCTTTTATTTTCAGCAACCCTCAAATATAACATTTTCCCCCCAAACAGTATAGCAATATATTTTGCTATTTATGGCTGACTGGCAACAAATTAAGGTGTAATAGGAAAGCAAAGCATTTACACAATAAACCTGTAAATCATTTTGTAATCAACATGCATTTCTGCTGCCAATTAGAAACCTAATTTACTGGAACTGGTTGCTCACTATATTATACAAAGGTTAAAAAAAAGTCACTTGTGCTTCACGTTCTGATAACTGGGATGTGATAGTAGTGATCATCCTCAGTCAGGAGAGAAACCTCATTCCATTCCCTCCGGTATTCATCTGGACAATTTACTTGAAATTCTTCAGTATTAAATCTATGCAGTCTGTAAACTCTGATCTTTACTTCAAGCAAGTATCCAAGAAGTGACAGTTCAACCTAAAAATGAAAGAGGTCATAAGGTGTTTATTTATAGCCTTAAAAAACTAAAATGAACATAACCTGGGTTAAGACAAGTCACCTATCTTACTTCAAAACAGTAGACAAGGAATTACAAGAGCCCTTTTGTAAGCAAACTAAGAAAATTAGAAGTTTCAGGATATTCTCTGTCTCAACCATCTTTTACTGTCTTTCTCATATTGAGGATATTCTAGGTAATACTTGAATCCCTCTTCCTCTTGACACCATACGTAATCTGCTCCCTAACTCAGCTCACACAGCTTACTGGAGAGCAAGAAGGAACTAACGTTTAATAGACTGATACCTTGGAAAATGGGAAGCCTGCCACCTTGTGATCACTTGCTGCATGAAGGATACAGCGGTAAAAGGAAATACTTTGTACTTCGTGCATTTTAAGCTTGAGAACAGGTTCTTCATTAACATGTCTTGAAAAGGATTGTTTAAACTGGAAAAAATGCTTTGGAAAAGTAACTCATATTCTTGGGCATAGCCAGACACAGGAAAATGCACCTTGTTAGATGAAAACAAAGGTGAATGCAACATCTAATGGTTGACTTCTTAACTCAAATAGATTATGAAAAATGACTTCACCCATTGGAAAGCTCGACACTATGTCTGCTGATACCTCACAGCATTTATTTCTGTCCCAGCAAGAGAACTGTCCACACTATTTTATTCTACTTTTTTCCCCTGGAGGTCCTCAGTTTACTTCCCTACATCTGAAAGAAAAAAAAGGGTCAATTATCACAGATGATGTACCATACATTCCTCCCGTCACATCACGGATGGAATTCCTACTTTGATTTTTTAATTTCTGTCATTACCTGGTCTAGGCAACCGGAGTCACCTATGGCATTCAGACGGTTCATCATGAAACTCAAAGGGTCAGACGAAGTATCCCGAGCGAAGAGGAGGCTGAAAAGGTGGGGTATAGGTTCATCCCTGTTCTTCATTTGCTCGTAGGCTTCAACAACTTCATAGAGCATGATGAATTTTATGGCCTCATACAGCTTGCATTCTTTGCTCTCATCAGAAAAGAGTGCATTACACATGTTTCCTCTTTCTTCATGATCTTTAGTGCCACTTATTTCAGCCCACTAGGAAAGCACATAGAACACTACTGATCAACTTATTAAGAATTTAGACAACCAACACAAGAATTCTGCATAATATGAAAGACATCAAAACAGAAGCAATTGCCACTCCACACTGCACTGTTACTGTAGTCAAATATAACTGCAAATAAGCCTGTGGTTTTGAGTGATCTGCAGTAAAATGTGAAGTTTTACATCATTTTCCATTTATCTATCTGAATTTATTTGCTACAGACTGCTCAATGTGTCTGGATGCTTATGACAGGCTATGAGAAAACTTATGACAGGCTATGAGAAAGCAAATGAAATTCCTCCACACAAAAGCCACCTACCATCACAAAAGGAAATCCAGCTATGACTGACAGTAAAAAAAGCAACTACCAAAAGCACCTCGAGGTTGTAGGACATCTATGTAGGTGCAGCAATATACACTAAGCTATAAGCAAAGGTTAGATTAAATGACTACTTCTGACTTGCTTTTCACTTACAACATCCAAAATTCAGTAATTTTCCTCTATAGAACCCTTTATGTTAAAAGTCAGGCTTGCTTAAATTCTTTAGATGCTAAGCCTAATTCAGAAGTAGATCAGTTAAAGGCAACCTATGCAAATTGGACATGATATTATGAACTGTATCCATTTATATGTCTTCAGTTTGTTCTGGTTTATGAGGTCAAGCTAAGTTTGCTAACCAAAAATGGACAAGACAAAAACACACACAGGACAACAATGAATAGAAATTTCTTGTTCAGCTCAGTTTACAGTTAGAGCTCCTCAGCTCTGTGTTGCTCCAGAGGGGTTGAAAGCTGGTGCTCATACTAAGCAAATGAGTCAGCCAGGAGATGAACAACATTGGACTAGATAACAAATGAGAAATATTAAGACACCCAGTCCTGAACATGGCAGATATAAACAGTCATCTGAAAGCAAGAGGTTTTTTGGGACCACAAGAGATGATGCTCAACGACCGGGATTCAAATCAGTTGCCACTAATTCCGTAACTGTATTTATAAACTGTACCTCAAAAAGTCTAATTGACTTGTGAACACTAGACTGAGAAACAGACCCCACAATCTCCTCGTGCATCCTGAAGACTATTCTTACAGATGAAAAACAAAACCAAGTGCATGAAACACTCAGGCAAGTCACATGGTGAGGAGGCTCAGTCTTGAGAGTCTGAGGTGTGTAGAAAACTTGCAACAGCGTGCTGGTGGATAGCTAACATTCATCAAAAGGCTCAAAATACTAGTGCCCACTTTCCCTTCATCTTCAAGTCACAGTTACAGTACAATTGCATCTATAAACTTTAGACACAAAAAACATTTTCTGAATTTGGCTATTAAAGTTTCAAGAAAGTACTTAAGGTTCCTCAGGGTACCTACAGAGCAATGAGGCAAGAAGGCAGTAAAATACAACAGAAACCTAATTCCCAGGGTTGACTCTTTTCACACTACTAAATACATCTTCAAAAAAGTGTTCATGAAAATAGGCACAAATCCATCACCTCACTGGCTTAACAGCATCTTTTTTAACAAGAATAAAGCTAGGAATTAGATCTCACAGAAACACGGAATTGCTCAGGTTGGAAAAAACCTTCTAGATCAAGTCCATACTCTAACTCACGTTCAGTAACAGCATAATGCATATAGAAGCTGCTCTGCAACAATTAGTCAACTGTACAGATTTGCTTACCATGCTCACTTGAAACTTTTTCTGTACAAACATCAAGTTTGAAAGCTCCATGCTAAGTGACTAGAATCAACTTACAAAGAACCACAAGATAAAAACCAAAAGCCAAACAACCCAACATTGACAAATACAAAGCAAGTAGGATAAAATGATAATTGCACAACAGAAGCAGCTGGGATGCCAAGGACAGCTTGGGGCAAACTGAATAGAAGCAGTTCCCAGCTCATACAACAGCAGACCAGCAAAAATCCCAGAAGAGCTCAAGCAACATGAAAGTTCCTGTGAGACTCAATTTTCATCTCTTTTTCATAAGACTTTAAGGTTACTAAACTACCAGAGTTTTAAACACATTAATAAGAATTAAACTCCTGGCTAGGAACACAAGCAAGCTGGTTATGCTGAACAGACAGGGCAGTGAGGCTGTCAGATCTTCATAGTCAAGCACTTCAGGTTATAGAGAGAAATTATTAAGAAAACAAAACATTTAATGGAGAAGGGAACACTGGGTAGATGACAGAGAAGAAAACGCACCATTTGTTTGTTCCCTCCAATACTCCGAGGGCATACAAGAGAATCTCATAAAGCATGTAGTTATTTTCATTGAAATGACGAGGTACTGTGTGGGAGATCCCTTGATGGCAGATAACCATGTGCTTACAGCTGTGGGGAGGGTGGCCTCCCTAACTTCCGGGAGTTTGAGTACTTAACCTTGCAGAACCCCAAAACCTGAACTACTCTGCAGAAGTGTCGGCCCACCCAGCAGCTGAGGTCTCTGAATTCAGGAGGCAGTCAGGCTGCCATACAAATATGTAACAGATATGTCCCTAATTCAGTCTCAACCCACTCAGAAGCGTTCTTATGTCCCCCAGCCACATTCTCAATACTCACATTTGTCTTTAACATTTCCATACATTTGCGTAATTTTCCAAAGGCATTAGGACCCGTGTAACTTTCTGGGCCAAAACTGTATTGCTGAATCCAGTTGCAACCTTGAGAATACAGAAGCTTTTCAGGAAGCTGGAAGGAAAGAAAGTTAATTAAGTAGAAATCATAACCATAACAAGAAGTTGACTATAAAGTTATATAAACCTGCCTAGCAAGACTGTAACACATTTTAATTTATGATGTGATTCTATCTTCTGCTTGTACAGTTCAAACAAGAAATAAAAATAGGCTTCAGAACAAATCAAATGTTAAAAGAAAACTCCATTTGGCTGCCAAGTCCTAAAGAAACTTTTTAAACAGTGCCAGCCAAAGAAGAAGAAAATATGTTCTCAGCAAAATACACAACCCATAATCTGTAAAAGCTGGATGCATTCAAACTCAGTAAGGCTTCCAGACACCTTCCAGTTGGCACCCCACAGGCAGCAGCTACAGATCTCCACCTCCTTGCTGGTGTCTCCTGACAGAGCTCCAGGGACTAAGGGCAGAACTCTGCTCCAGCAACATGCTGAGGACATCTGCTTGATGCTCTCTTCAGCTGTGCACCCGAACAAGCCACTAGATTTTGCATGGATGTGAATGAGTGGGAGTCAGACATCCTTTTGGGCTAAGGGACCAACATACAGCAGAGTGGCAGCAATGTTTATCATACTGCCTTTTGTTTTTGTTTTTTTTTTTTAAGCCTCATGTTCATTTCATTATGTTTGGATCAGGGACACTTTTTCAGTGAAGCACAGTTTCAATAGTTGTTGTTTTTTTTTTTTAAGTTCTCTTTAAATTCTGATAATAATTTTCCTCTACTCCCACACGCACATATCACTTTTCTTGTTTAACAAAGACAGCTGTCTGTTCTGTGAACTCCTTCTTGCAGTGCAAGGGCACCTGGGATCACATCCACTTAGGAACTGAATTTTACCTTTAATATATCTCTCTCCCTCATCCACGATGGAAAAGGAATGCCTTGGCTGAATATCTGAAAAAGCACTGCTCTTAGGACGCAGTAGTTGTCCTTCCTGACCTGCCTCAGATATTTGATATGATAGCTCCGAAACAATTCACTGTATGCCTAAAAAAGAGCAAATAGGAAATTAGCAGTAAGAATTTAGAAACTTGGATCAGGACTGCATTAAACTGGAGTCTAATTCCAACTACTCATAAGTAGGAACTAGGGAAATGGGGGAGTATATTTATAAGCTTTATATACACAGAAATGATCTAACACCATAGTTCTTGTAAACATCTTAAACTGGTACTGCTCCTTAAGAAGGATTCTGCTCTCTTGGCTACTTGCTCCAGCCTTTGCACTGTTGCTATCATAAACATTTACGTGGTCAAACGAATCAGGAAAGATCAGTAAAATCTGCCACAACAACTTTAACCCTGATCCCTCCAAAAGTTACACCGATGTGTGGGATGGAGCAGCAAGAGGGCAGGAAAAATGCATCCAGAGAAAATCCCTTTTAGCAGAAACATCATCTTACAACTTAAGCTGCCATGCAACAATGACAAGACTGAAGAAGAGTGGCATCAATTGCAGCCAATACCACTTCTTGGGTGCGTGGTCTCTCTGACTCTTCTTTTGCATCTGGTGCAATAATTGTAAGCCTACTGAATTCTTTCTGCTGTTTTGAGAAGTTCAGGAGGCTCGAAGAAGGATCAGATGAATGCCAGAGCCAACATAAGATGTGTACTGGGGACGTGTGCCAGGAGCAGGTGAGAGCAGGGAGTCAGGCCTCTTCTTCAGGATGACCAGATGCATCAGCAAACCACATCCAACAGAGCATGTAAGAGCCAACAAAGGGAGGAAAATGGAGCAATGAAACAAGGAAAGGACTTCCCTTCTGGTGACAGCAAGCAGATGAGGCTGGTGTAGGTTCTCATGAGACCTCATTCTAAAATGTCCTCCTTACTGTAATGACCTCAACCCATTATAACCATCTAACCATCATTTTAGGTTCCTTTTAACACAGCCTTCCTCATTTCTTATATGGTTTCCCTTTCTGAAGGTGGATGCAATTGTAATGATTATTTTGATTTGTTGATCTTCTAAGGATGTTGAATAGAAGTACACACAGTCTCCTGTTCCAAGAGATATTATATTAGAAAACCGTATTTTTAGGCAGATCCTGCACACTTCTGGGGACCAAGGCAAGGGCTGCTTCCTTCCTTAAAGGTTTCCTGAAAAACTTCCACAGAACAGATGATGGCAGCATCCTGAATTTCATCTCCATAGTTGTTGCCCAGTGCAGATAGCTAGCCAGTTTCCCTCATTACTACCACGTTCCCTGCCCTCTCTCTCTCACACAGTATTACACATTCAGTGTTCCCACCATTCTTAGATAATCAGAAATACAGACTCGTGTGGTATTTGTCCCATGCTAGTCTTAAATTTCACAGCAAGATACCAGGATGTAAAGTCACAGTTGATTAACTGGATGTGACACTAAACTTCCTTTGACAGACACTACTACTGTAACACCACTATAGCTACTTTAGCTAGAAACTGTATGGGAAAAGTACAGATCTAGCCTAGGTTTCCAAGCCTCCCTTGATGACTAACACTTCACATAGTCAAAACAGAGAGCTATAGAAGAGATATTAGCTCTTCTTTGGCCCTGAAGGCCCAACCCTATCACAAGTTAGAAAAACAGCCAGCACCTGTCAGGACCTTCAGAGCACTACACCATACCCACCAAGCCCCCCTCAGCAGCCACCGAGGCACGACTGCAATAACTTAGGTATTTGTGAGAACTGCAGCTGCCCTTTCTGCCTGTTCGGGGTATAAGTACATGCATACACATCTGAAGAACATGTGAGCGGACAGAAGACGGCTATCTAACATTAATGAACCATCAACTAAACAGATCCCCTGCTCAGGAGTTCAGCCACGCAGGACTGAAAGCCTGAAAGACATATGATTATTAAGATGATTGCTGCAGCTGGCAGATTAAAGATGCAAGAGATGCTGCCTAAGACCAAGCTATTTGGGCTGCAGCACTAAGGGTGGTATCTTCCCACTGTTGTAATGAAAGTCATCCAGAGCATGTAGAAGTACTGCCTGGGTGGCTTGTGCTCTGGGGAAGAATTTAGAGAAGATGCAAGACTAAAACCTGATCTAGACTGCAACCTACTCTACTGCTGTCTTTATGCATGGTCTGCTTATCATTTAAGCAGCTGGCGCAGCAAGCTGCTTGCACTGGAACTGCTCTTCTCAGGTAGCTCTCCCCCATCCTCACGCAGAGATTAGAAGTTAACTCTTACCTCCCTCATGTGTTTGGCCTGCTTTGTTGCTTCTCTCCACTCTCTTGCACTATAACCCAGAAGATCAACTTCTTCCGACACGTTGTGATTCTCTAAATCAAGATCAATTTGCAGATTAGTTACTTTCTGCTGTTCCTCATCTAAAGGGCAGGGTGGGGATTAATGAACACAGAATGACAACAGAAGATTACTTATGAGTTTTCTTTGAAGGTAGCTTCTCCACCTGAAATCCAAATGATAAAACAGGTGTCAAAGAGGAGTTACCAAAGAAAAATATTTACCAAAATATGCAACAGCACTGAAAACTGAAAGTCTGCAAACTAGCATTTGAATTGAAACCTACCGGTGCAACAGCTGTGCTAAAAGGCTGTACAGCCTTCTGCAATACCAAAAGACAGCAACGAGGAAGGACATGCTTAGCGTTAGCTGTAGTTTCACTTTTTGCCACATGAGACACAAGGACTGCTTGGTAGCTCTTGTCCAGGACTGCACCTCATGACTTCCTGAAACAGCAATAAAAAGAAACATCCTTTTGCTCTTCTGCAATACTTATTTGTACTTTTTTAATTTCATAAAGAAGGATCATCCAAGTACAATACCAATGCAAATAAAACACACAACGTGAAATGCAAAAAGAGCTCCATACTTAAGGACTCGCTTGATTTTTCAAGTGTCTGAGCTTTTGGGTGTACGTCATTCATGTTTCCAAGCTTTTGTCCACACAACGAAGGCTAAATAGAGTCAGAACACAGTGGAGCTCTTCCCAGTAAGAGTAATACCAAAGCAACTGTTCAGTGACAAGAAGAATTACTCCAGGATATGCTGGTCCAGAGATGTAGGCAGTCATTACTTTGCCATTAAATCAAGGTTTTAAAGACCAGAAGCGGTTTGGAGCTGTAGTCTGCAAACGCACCATATAAGGCAAGAGATCATAGCTGACTATGCACTGTGTGAATGCTATAGGAAATAAAAGAATGCTCCTGGCTCCATTTGGACAAGTTTAGGGTCAATCTGAAACTCAGGAGAAATCGAATCCTCAGAGATTTGGTAGAAGGCTCTGGAGATGATCAACAAAGGGACTGTGCTCTCACAGATCTTCACAGACATAAGCCAGGACAAGCTTCTGCTGTTCTCTTGATATTACTGGGAAAGTTAGAGAAGGGTTTGGTAGTCTAATACTAACCAGAAAATCTAGAATTGAGAAGGGCACAGAGGCTGAAGAGCTGATGACGGCAGTGACTTCTTCCCTAAGCAAGAAAACTATCCTGTGATGAAATTTGAGGATATGAAATTCCTGGAGTTTACAACCAACAGCTGCCCTATTAACTTAATTGACTTACTACAGCATTTTTAAAACTACATTTCTTTTTACAGGCATCTCCAGAGAAGGACAAAAAGATCCCTCTCTAGAGAGTCCCTGAAGGGAATAATTCATTCAGCATAGCTCTATGCCAGTTGAACTTTTGCCCCTCCTGGCTCTAACAGTTTTCCATGCCCTGTCAGCAGTTATGCAGGCAGAGTTGTACGTGGATTCAAACCTTGGTAACAAGATAAACAACTACGCATGCATTTTTATGAGCATTGTTGCATATATACAGAGCACTGCTGATATTTAGCCTTCCCTGATATTCTCTTGTTTGAAGAAGTTTTATTACAGGATGTCCTACGTCAGCTGTCTGGAAGCAAGACCCATAACTGGTCTCTCCCACAAGCGAGAGGCAGGTTAACAGCTGCAAATCTAAGAGAGTTAATAAGTTTAAAGAGGTAATAGGAGAAGTCTGGGAGTACTAGTTCCTATTACACAAAATCTGTACTGCTGTGAACACCTTTCATGCACGACAAACCACTCATCTTCTGCTCATATGCTGCATTAACAAGTACTTAGCTGGCACGGCCCAGGGTTATTCCTGCACATGCTGAGTAGGAAAAGACACAACAAAGAGACCGAAATCTGAAGTTGAAGTAAGAGTTTATTACTGGTCCCACATAACACGCAGTAGAACATCATCTGTACAGTTCAAAAATGTCAAAGATCACAGAAACACTGGGACAATCCCACCTACAGCACACCTGCAGATCAACAGAAATCTTCACAATTGTAAAGACCTGAACCACTTGCTATCTAAGAATAGAACTCAGAGGCTTACAAACATCACTCAGTCCATTCCATCAGTGGGTGTTTTGGACTTGCACTGTCAAACTGTTGTACAAAAAAACCAGTGACTGATTTAGCTGGCAACCCTGCCTGTGGTAGGGGAGTTAGAACTTGATGATCCTCAAGGTTCCCTCCAATCAAAGCCATTCTGTAATTCAAACAGAATCTATTAACAGCAGTTTAAACATAAGGTAGCTAAAGGAAGACACAATAACCCAGAATTCCATTACTTAAATGATTGCACAGCTCTTTTTTTTTGAACAAACCGGTACTATGAAAAGTGAGAGCTGGTCTGCCTGTTCAACTGACATACTCTGTTTTATTAGGTACCAGAGATGAATGTGAAAAGCCGGTCAGTACTCAACATTTCTTCCTTAACCTCTTTTACAGGCAGAAAGCTGAGAGAATTGTATTAGCATGAGCCCTTCTTCTAAGTCAAACCATCTTGTAAAAGCTTTTGATGGCACTAATCCTGCAAAGAGAACCTACTAGAGTCCAACAAAATCAATTCTATTGCTGAGGAACATGAGCAACTATTCTCCAAGCACTGCTGGGTCACACCGGCTTACCCATTTCAACAACGAAAAAAAACAAACAAACCATGAATTCATGCCAGAGAACGTGCATTAACTAAATACAGTTCATGCATTTTTATGTTATTTGGGGATTTATAAGTAGAAATTTCCCTAACAAAAAGCCTAATAAGAGGTAGGAAACCTCTTAGACATGATTTTGAGTATCTTCACTACACTCCTATTACAGCATACTCCAGACTTATGAAGTCCCTCCTGTCATGGGAAAGCTGCTGTACAAACAGCACTTTGTGATTCAGATGCTACTTTCAGTGCTTATGTCACACTTAAAAATGTAATTACAATTTTTATTCATGTAAGTGACATTTAGAAGTCGCAGCTGGATCACAAAGTGCTGCTGATAAAAATACATCATGAACAAAATATGAATCAAAGAAGAGAGCAGTTTAAAATAGATCTTTCCTCCCCCTACCTGCCCCCTCCAAGATTCTTCAGAAAACGAACAGCAATTAAATAATAACACAGTGGTGGGGGAAAAGTAAAACGATCCCACAGATTTTTCAACTCAATTAATTCCCTAAGATACAGACAATTCTTCACCTTCCCTCCAGAAACAGATACAGAGCTGCTGCCCCGCAATCTGACGTCTCTCTGATGAGTGACTGCCACATCAACAACCTCCTGCTAATGCCAAACCTTGAGGTTCTACCCTGCCAAAGCCAGCAGGAGGGAGACTCTGAAGAAAAAGAATGCCAGAAAATATGATGAATAACAGGCACCTGCAACATCTGCTTTCACAAGTAACAATCCTAGCTTGAGAAAAGTCACTAAAAAGACCCCTCTCAAATTCTTTTTTGAAGGCTGCCATCTTCCAAACATGTGACTGATGAAACATGAGGTGCGTGGGATCAGCTTGGGAACCATATGCAGTGCTGGAGCATGTTCCAGTGTGCCTATGCACCTGTCAGCTTTTTACTTCTCCTCCGGTAACAAGGCCATCAGAAAGATAATGGAGCATCTCCAAGAATTAAAAGCTGACTGTGACTTCTCTAAAGGATGTTCCTCTTCACAGTCTTGCATTAATTTTGATGTTGAAAGGACACAGTTCTTGGTATCAAACAGCCAAGTTTTGTACTATCACACAACACCCTGTGCCCAGTTCCTAAAAAGCACTAACACTCTGAAGAGGAAAACAGAATTTGGGTTCCCTTCTCCTAGCCCTTCTGCTGCTTACCCATCTACCTAGATAGATCTATCTAGATCTATTTTTACCACATGTAACATTTTTCCAAACGATGCAGAATAAGTTCAGTACCAAATCATGATCTTTGCCTGCAGGGATAATGGTCTGGAAGAACTTGAAGGCCTCAGACACAGAGAGAGGTGGTTTCTACGTCCAGATAGAGATCAGTGAGTACTGGGACTGATGATCTTTCACATCTTCATAATGGGAAATCAAGTGTACCCTCAGCAAGTATCCAGATGACAACAAGCTGTGTGGTGCGGTCAACGTCCTGTCAGGATGGGATGCCATTCAGAGAGGCCTAGTTAGGCTCCTGCAGTGGGCCCAGGTGAACGTCGTGAGGTTCAGCAAATCCAAGCGCAAGGTCTTGCACCCAGGCCATGACAACCCCCACTCTCATTACAGGCTGAGGGATGTAAGGATGCAGCACAACCCTGGCAAAAAGGATCTGAGGTACTGGTGGATGGCAAGCTGTATGTGAGCCAGCAGCATTCCCTCACAGCCCAGAAAGCCAACTGTATCCAGGGCTGCAGCAGGGCTGGCCCTGAGTGGCCAGCAGGGCAAGGGAGGTGATCCTGCCCCTCTGCTCTTTGCTGGTGAAACCTCACCTGGAGTACTGCATCCAGATGTGGAGTTCTCTGTGCAGGAGAGACAAAGACCTGACAGAGCGTGTCAGAGAAGGGCTACAAACACAACCCATGGAGTGGAACACCTCTCCTAGGAGGACAGACTGAGAGAGCTGGGGCTGTTCAGGCTAGAGAGAGAAAGAAAGAAAAAAAAAGAAAAAAAAAAAAGGCTCCAGGAAGACCTGAGAGCAGCCTTCCAGTATCTAAAGGGAGGCTGTAAGATAGAAGGGGACAGGCTCTTTAACAGGGCCTGCTGTAAAAGGACTAGGGGAAATGGTTTCATACTAAAAGAGGGGAGAATTAGATTGGATACAAGGAAGAATTTCTTTACTATAAGGGTGGTAAGGCACTGGAACACTGAAAGGTGGTAGAAGCCCCACCGCTGGAGGCATTCAAAGTCAGGCCGGACAGGGCTTTGAGCAACCTGATCTAGCTGTAGGTGTCCCTGGTCACTATAGGGGAGTTGGACCAGATGACCTTTAAGGGTCCTGATTTCTATGACTGCATGAAAAGTGAGCCATTTACAGGCAAGGATGGTAACTGCCAGTGCCAATTTACCAAAAGAGCAACCACGTCCACTGATGAGATCTCAACTTCTACTTAATAAACAACAAAAAAATTCCAATCCCAAGCTGTTACTAGAATCATGGAGTTACCTAGAAAATGGAATTTTTCAAGTAGCACAGAGGTCCATCACTAGCAAAAGAGCCTTTATGTATACATCTAGTCTGTACAGGAGTCTCAAGTGTTATCTCAGCCCATCTCTGTTCCGCAAAGAGCTTTAAAGAAAAACACAGTTAAAATACAGGCAGCCACACCTGGAATTCTGGTCTTCAAATTGATTTACATGATTTTATCAAAGATACACCCCAATAGGATTGCCTTTACAAAACCAATTTCATCTATACAGTCAATATATTAATGCACATCTTAGCTTGCATATACCCCTTTCCTTTCTACAAATTCACACAAGAACAAACTGAAATGTCAGTTCCATCCAGGACATTCAGACTAATCAAGCTTAGCTACATTTCCACTCATGTAAAACAGAATATGAGATACTTTGGAGTTTGTGAAAAGGCTTTCATATCCTAAAAAAATTATGTTTCTTTGAAGCTCTTATTTCTAACAATGATTTTAAAGTAATTAAGTTCAATTTCCTTTCAAAGGCAACTCTGAATTTTCTGCTGTGATGATTTCTCTTATCCCCCTCCATGCAGAAAAACATCCATAATTGTTCAGAAATGCTATTTAACACCGGTACACTTCAAAGACATCTTACACAAATTCTCTAAGTCTATTATTTGGAGGAAGCCCACTTCAACTGTTCTTTTTCTGCATTTTGCCACGCTGCATGTGAGTCATTCCTAAAGCCATTTGGGTTTGTTGCTTTTATTTGCAGACACAACTCCTCAAAATGCCTCATAATTTTTTTTTTTTGGTGCTCAATCCAAACTGACAAAGTAAATACTTTCCTCCTGAACAACTTTTGCTTATGTTTCACTAAGAGGCCAGAGTGATATTAATACTTTGGGTTTTTCTCTTGGCTTGTTTAGATAACTGAAGCTTTGGGCAAGGAAATACGTCCAAGTTTCTTGTTATCAGTTAGATCTTTTGTTCTTTTCCTTGTTAAAATCTTGTTCAAGAGGCAGAACATCGAATCACAGAACGGCCTACCCAGTTCCAAATCTGTGTCATGGGAAGGGCTGCCACTCACCAGGTCAGGCTGCCCAGGGCCTCATCCAACGTGGTCTTGAGCACCTCCAGGGACGGGGCACCCACAGCTTCTCCGCGCAGCCTTGTGCCAGGGCCTCACCACCCTCTTGAGTAAACATCTAAATCTAACCTATATTTCCCCTATTTAAGTTTAAAGCCATTCCTCCTTGTCCTATGAAGACAGGACCTTTCCTGCTTGTAAGCTCCCTTTGAGTAATGGAAGGCCACACTAAGGTGGCCCCCAGAGCCTCCTCTTTTCCAAGCTGAACAAGCTCAAATCTCTCGGCCTTTCTTCACAGAAAAGGTGCTCCAGGGAGCTGTACTTAAAGCCCCTCCCTTACAGTCACCAGGGCCCAGCCAGGCCAGCCATCTGCACTTCCCTACAGACTGCTACCATCTCTCCTGGTGTCTCCAGACAGGGGTATGGCAGGCTGTAGAGGTGGTTGTGGACAAAACAGTGCTTGGATGTCTCCACTGGCCTTCTGCAGCTCATTCCAGGACAGCAATGGAAGGCCCTGTGGGGTCCTTTGCTGACAGGCTGCAGCTCAGGGGAGAAAGCAGACAAATGTTTGTCCACCTGCAGAATAGCATTTAAACTTCCACTTGCCAATAAGCAACTATCCCAGTGATAGCCAGGGAAAACAGTAGCATCAAGTAACTCATGACAGACAAACAAACAAAAAAATCAATCAGAGCACACTTACTGTCTGAGCATTATCAGTGACAGCTGTTCAGCCTTACAGGCACTGCATACATCTTGCATCAGGGTCTCACTAAGCTCCTGCTCCCAAAGCCTGCCCCTTCAATCAGGCTGCATCCACACAGCTCATCATTCCCACCTCCATCTGCCAGCATGCAGCAGATCTTGCTGCTGTGCCCCCACGACTCCAATTTTACATCTGCCTGCAGATCACAGCCCTCTGAAAGTTTACCAGAGTCTGCACATCACAAAGCACCATGCAGAACTATGTAATTTTTATAAAAGCAGCATCTCCTGGCAGTGTGTCAGATCACAGCACCTGTGTTTTCCCCCCTAGGAATGCACAGAGGTTATTCCCACTTTGTAATTTGTCTACTTGGAAGTCCTTCTTGTCTCCTTTCCTGTTTCTCATCCTTGGAAAGAGAGGGCAAAATATCAGTCGTCACCTCTAATACAAATGACAGGAATTGGTCTTTCCCCCCTCCTCTCCATGTCAAACTTGATGGAAGTCACACCTCCAGCTTCATTCTGCACAGCTAATGCCACTAGCATGGAGACAGATAATATTTTAAACTTTGCTCCCTCCATCTTTTAATTGTACCAGTTTCAAGCTGACATATCTGAATTAGTTCACATGTGCAGGCATCCTCTGCCAACATTCTGAGTGTATTAACATGCATTTCTATTCTAAAATCCTAAGCAAGATTTCAAGGTAAAACTATCTGCATCAAGATCACTTACATGTTAGTTACCTGAGAGAGGTTTGGGCATTCAATAACCTCGGATCCTGGCAGCATTGTTTTTAGAAGATCCATGATGGCATGAAATTTGCTATTTTTAAAATCATCTGCCTGTGGCAAGCGTGGCACAGCTAAAATTCATGCACAGGAAGTGACACAAAGCGAAACCAGAACTGAAGAGCACACAGAAGCACAACAGGCGCACACATTGCTCAGTGCTATGCTCAGAACAAAGCTGGGAGAAACAGGCAGGACAGCTGTGTCACACAGACCTGAAGCAGGTGCCGAAGTCATTGGGGTGACAGACTGTGACAGAATCTGCTGAGGCTGCATAGTCTCACATCAGTGACAAAAACCACACTGCTATCTCCCCTGCAACAGGTGACACAGCACCTTGCCTCAGTACAGTACCATGGCACTTGGTGATGGTCAAAGCCCCACATACATGGCAATGGCAAGACAATACTTGGGTGATAAGATAAATGTTTCCTGCTTTCTCAGAATCAGTCTGATCAACCTGCCCTGGAAACACAAGCACTGAACACTTACACTCTGGGCAGCCTTGGCAACATGTTACAGACAAGGGATCTGAGACAGGGTCTCATCCAAGATCACACAGAGCTAGTGAATAGGCACATCATCCTGGATTTTTAGTCCTCCACATTAATGCAGCACAGTCGAAATGAAGATGACACAACTGTCCTGGTCAGCCCATAGCCTTCTCTCCTGACAAATACCCACTGAGAGCAATCTCTGGGCATCACAAATCGCCTTGTCAATCACATCCATTTGCAGGGACACATGGTGCAAGCAGCACCTGTCCTTGTTGGTGAGACAGACAGGAGCTAGGGATGCACCACCTGTCTTTGTCAGGAGCTTCCAGCACAAGCAATAGAGAAATACCAAGTGCTGTGTTTTGGTTCCTGAGGCTGCCAAAAGTGGATGGTATTAATTCTCAGCAATTAAAATGGGGAAGAAACTACAAAGTCTGAGTAAGGCTACAAAGAATCTAGAATTTACCTACAAAAATTTTTCAGGAAATTCATTAAGTGAACTGCTGCAGTTCTGAGTAACTGACAGCATGTCTGCTTTCAATGAAGCCTTCTCAAGAAGCAGACAAGAACACCTCTATCTTCCACTTCTTGGCACTCTGAAGTAAAACTTCGATTTCATGTAGGTTCAGATGACAGATAACCCAACCACATGTTACACTGTTCACTGGAAAAGAAAAGAACAAACCCCAACCTCTTCATCATACCGAATCGTGTAATAACTGACTAAACAGCCTTGTACCTTGGGACTGGCGCTACACCCAGGAGCTGAACACACTCTCAGAAATGCCCTCAAACCAGAAAACAGATCCATAAGCAACTCAGGATCAGATTTTGGACAGCAACTCAGATGAGGAATATGACTCATATACAATGTTCGAATAAAAACAAGATTATAATAGGACCAGTAGGGTCCTAATATATATCTGTCCCAGTAGCAAAAAGAAACTTGTAACTACAAAAATTTAACATTTTTTTCAGCAGCTCAAATCTGAAATCACCAGCATTTTACTGCTGCTTTTGCCCTTGAAAATCAGATCTACCATCTTTCACCTTTTACATGATCCTTAAAAAACACTGTATAAATAAGCACAACTGCAGCTTTTCCTCACGGTGTCTCTTTCAATTCCTAATTAATTTCTTTGCCCAGCAGTAACAACATACAATTCTTCAAGGAACAGGCTTCAGTGATTATAAAACAGTTTTCAGAGACTAAAAACCCAAATGGAACATTTATTCTTTCCCCATGTCCTCCAAATTTTGACAGGTCAAACAAGTGGGAGTAACTGCGATTTCACACAGTAGCAATAGAGCACCACACAAGCTTAAAAATCACTTCCTAAATAGCACAGAAATCAGATTCTTTCTCCACTTGAGCCAGGGGCAGCATAAGCTGAATTGGTGCAGCTCCTCCAAAGAGCACACAAAGTGGGTCCAGTGCAAATGTGGGCATTCCAAAACAAGAGAGCAGGACCCAGTAGGCCCCCAAGCAGAAACGGAGCCTAAAATGCTCGGCCGGAAGGCGAACCGGCAGGGCACGGCATCCTCACACAACAAGAACCACCTGGTGGTGACTTAACAGATGCCCGGTACTAAGTACATCAGGCAATTGGGAAGGATGCGTGCTCACCCTCCTGCCTCTTCCCAATCCACACCCTCGTTTCTCATCTCCTTTTCCCAAGACCCTCACCTTTCCGACGGAACACAATCCAGCCTGCAACATTTAAATTCAGATTCAACACGGTGAAAACCAAGTCAACAGCAAAAGCCCAAAAACACGCCCAACATGAAATAGCACATGGTGCTTTGAAACCAAGACAAAACACATAAGCTAAGGCAATCACCACACAGCATTCAAAATGCACAAGTTCTCAAAGAAAAACAAACAAACAAAAACAAGAATCCGAACTCCAACATACAATATCCTATCAGGAAGAGCTGTCGCACAGCCTCTCCTCCAACAAAGCCCGACGGCGGTACGCAGCCCTCCAGCCCAGCCCCAGGCAGGTGCTCTCCGCCTTACACCAAACCACCGTTAGCGTTCCTCGGTTCACGGGGTCGCTTCCTTGGGGTACTTGCAGAGCAGCTTTTCGTACGCTCCTAGTTTTGAAAATCAGCTCAGCGAATTCAAGCGAAAAATAAATAAAACAAAAGGAAAATCAACGGATAAAAACTAGACGCCCGTCACTCCCCCCTTAACTCCCTCCACCCCCGCCTCACCGCACCCGCCGGAGGTCGGCTGGAAGCGCCCAAGCGCTCCGGCACCGCCCCGTGCGGCCGAGAGGCGGGCAGCGCCGCGGGGCCACCTCCGCCGAGAGGCGCGGTGCAGGTGGGCGGCGGCTTTTACCCGGCAGCCACACCGGCGCTGCGCCGTCTAGTCGCGTCCGTGGTGGCCGGCGTTAGCTGTATCTGCATGAAGCTGAGCCGTGGGACGTAAACGCGGCTTAGTGACTTCAGAGTCGGTTTTTGTGCTTTTTTTCTTTTTTTCATTTCATTTCCTCGCTGATTTATTCATTAACAAGTGTGTATGTCCAGAAGGAAATTCTCCCTTGCCTGATACTGTCCCTTATAGCGATCCTTCAGCTGTCATCTGTCCCTTTTTGAATAGAACGATAGAATTTATATTCTGGTTATGCATTGAGAAACAGTTTTAACTGCGTGTCCCCATTGACTGCGGGAAAAACAGAAGGGAATTGTAATGGCCTCTGCAAGTGATGCAGGCTTAAATCTTTTGCAGAGTTATAAGCAGTTTGCAGCAGCACAGGGCTAGGACAAACTTGCAGGGTTCTGTTTTTATTAGAAGAGTGGAAGATCTTAAAATGGTTGGAGAGAAACCTGCTGAATAATGGCGTGCCCAGCACTAAGTTGGGAGGCCACAGAAAGCTATGAGCAGATTTACCTAAGTAAAAGGAAGTACAGGTTAAAAAAACAGCTAGGGTCAGCAAGGTTAAAAGCTTGGCTTGAGCTAGCTCTGTGTGTCTCTGTTAATTGCAGGGGAGCTGGACCAGAGGGTCTTTAAGAGTTCCTTACAATTCAAGTGATTCTATGATTCTATAAAGGCCTGAAGCTGTCACTTGTGCAGCACTCTGTGCTGCTCCTCAGAAAAATTCATCTTGAGAAAACAAAACAAACAAAACAAACCAGGATGCCACCACTGGGTACCTTTGCACTGAGCTCAATGAGTCCGTGCTTCAGTTTGCCTGCAGGTTGAGGTGTAATGTGCTGCTGAAAGGGGACATGCAGTGGGAAGCAGTGTTGCCTGGACTGTGCTGGGCTCAGAGCACTGTGGCTCTGCTCCTGCGCCTGTCCCATCTGCAGCAGCCACACGCTTCCCTTCTCTGGCAGCTCCAGACACTTCCTCCTCAGCTCGTACAGAACACTGTCACTGCTGCTTCACGCTCCAGCCAAGCCCACATTTGCCTCTTTCTGTGCATCTAAATTGTGTTAGTATCTTGGGATTTAATAGATGGTTTCCGTGTGCAGCCCGACGTGAAAGTTAATGTTTATCTAGGTGCTGACTCACTGGGGAAGAGAGGTGAAACACATTGTACAAAAGCTGCATATCAAGCCCTGTGCAATGAGTCCTTCTCAGCTCCTGGCTCCTTGCTCTCCTCTCAAGGCATTCACTCACCATGTCAGTGCATCCCAGAGAACATGCCCCTCTCTGCTGCTGCAAAGGTTCAGAAAGCTTGTCTGTTTGAGAACTCCCCCAAAATGCCTTGGAAAACTATGCTAGGAGCTAGAGAGAAGGTCCAAGTTTGAGTGGATGCTGAAAGCGTTCCTTGCAGAAGCAATGCCACCCCTCAGAGCAGGCTCAGCTCAGTGGGGACAAGAGAAAGCTCCAGGAGCTTAGGCTCAGAGCAGCCTAAGTCTGGTTCTCTTCCTCCAGACTTTCTGCTTATGGCACTTTTCAGACAAGGTTGCATGTCAATGGCAAACCTCCACTACCTCAGGATATTTCAGCTATTTCCTGCTTTTATGGAGCACTCTGAACTTGCACATAGCACGAACCTCACCTTCCTCTGTTTTCCAGGTGATGGCCTCTCCAAGCTGCAGGAATGACATGGGACAACTTCCCTCTGCCTTGTACCCACATGAGACTGCAGAGCAGCCACAACAAAAGCTTACATTGATAGCTACACTAAGCAAACATGAAGATATTTTGACTGTCCCTGCTTAAACTAGCAAATCATCAGCAAAATAAACTGCACATTCTTTCACTCATCTGCAGCTGAACGACAGGAGCGCAAGAAACCTAAAAAATTCAAAGGAGTGCTAAAAATAATTGCTGAGAAAAAAGGCAACCGTATTCAGCTCACTAAAAGTGGGAAACTCAAGGAGGGAGCTGATGAGAGTTCCAGCCTTCAGGTTTTCAAGTCCGCTATTAACAATCAGGACCAATTTCCTCATTTATTATAACTTAACTTGCTACTGCTGTGCAGATCAGGTATAGTCTGGCACAAAGGTCAAAGCAGTGCCCATGCAGCTGTAATTTCCAGCACAAGAACGTGGAGGATGCTGTAATTTGGAGCACAGCTCCGGGAACTTACCAGCGCTTCCCTTTGAGTGGTTAATTCTGCTTCTCTTTTCTTGCTCAGTGAACTGGTCTCCACTTTTACTTGAAATCCTGTCATGTCGCCTCTGCATCTCCTCTCCAGTATCCTCCCAGCTGGATCTCTCTCCCCTGGCTTCTTGTTCTGGGGACAGAAAACGAGTCCTCTCGCACTGAGTTTGTCTTTGCAGATCAACAAACTGTGAAAGTATCTTACTTCCCGTTTCATTTCCGTTCAAGTTTTCAAAGTCCCACAGGCTGTGTCTGCTTCTCTATATCCAAGCCACAAGAAGAATCATCGTGCATAAGTCAGCTATCTATAAATGTCATGTTGTTACCTCCCTGCATGCCTTCCAGGTTCTTCCAGTGCTGGAGATAGCAGTGTCATTTTCAGGCTGTAAAGTACCTGAGTGATCTGTATCTCAGTAGTCCTCAGAGTCTGTCTTGGAGCTGCCTCTTCTTTACAACTCCTGTATCATGTTTGATTACGAAGGATTTAACATGTAGTCAGTGTACTTCTGTAGAAGCACAGTGGCTGTGAAGGTGTGGTTCACATGAGCCTCCTTTCTGCGTTAAAATACGGACAATGGATAAAAGAAGAATTTACACATACAATTAATCACTTCATAGATAAATTTTATTTAATTTTATTTATTTATTTTTTACAACAATCCCTTAGAGAGAATCTTTCCTATTCCCTCTGCACTTGCTTGAGGTTAATTGAGGCCAGTGGTTTCTCAACAGTCTGACTACTAATTCCGTCTTAATTACACCACAGGAAGATATATCATGGTGCCATAGTTTACAAGTTCACTAAGTCCAGTCTCCTGCTCTGTTAATAGCAACAAGTTCCTATTTCAGAGATGCAGGCAACCATTTTCTCTGCCTGTTGATTGTTTCTTCATACTACAGATATATTAAAAATATTCCTGAAACGCGTATGGTTACTGACTCACATTTTCCCTTTCACGGGAATGGTGATTTCCCTGTCTACATTGTTTTGTTACATTACTTTTGTTAAATTAAGTTTTAAAATTGTACTTCTCTATAATCATAATTGAACCTAGAGTGTTTGCTTAAAATAATAGTGGAAATCTGGAACAGCAGGGTAGGAAAATAACCTCTACTTATACTACATTAATCTGTTTATTGGCACCTGAGGAGCTGAAGGTGAAAGTTGCTCTTGTCTCCAGCCAAAGGTTGGGCGTCTGGACAGTGAGCCTGCAAAGTCTTCTTTTTCGCTGTTTGCTGTGGAGGAAGATGAGGAACAATGAAGATTTTCTCTCTTTAGGTTTTGTTCACTTGCTGCCTTTGGATGTCCTTGTGCTACTCATGATCACGTGCATGAAGGCATCCAGAGGCAGCAGGGGAACACCTAAAGGCAGAGTATTTATAGATGTATGCAGATGTTTGTGTGTACATATGCAAGTTTGTTTCTTTGTGGCTGTGTTCAGCTTTCCTTAGCAGGATAAGATAATTCTGAGAAGGGAAACACTGTGGGCTGGCTGCAGGAACAGTGCATCTCTAAGGGGTGGTTTGGAAAGAAAGCTGGTGGGAGAGAAGGAAGAAGCACAGATGCCCTTTTCTTGATTTCCTTCATTGGCATTGTTGTGTTTGTTGTTCGTTTGTTGTTTTTGCTGTGTATGTGTTTTGTGTTTCGTAAATAAAGCAAAAAAAAGAAAAGTTGTTTATTTTAAATAATGTATCAAAAACATTTGCTTAATTGAATCCACTTTTATCTCCTTAAATTCCTCTGTTGCACCTCCTCATTCTTTTTGCGTGGTTGGCTTGGCCCTGCCAGAAACAAGTATGGATGGGTAGCATGGCTTACTCATCCTCTTTTCTTTATTTTCCACATTCTTTATTCCATATACTATATTTCCCAACCTATAATGTAACTATTTATCAACTCTCTATGCTTTATGCTTTTGTGCTACGAGATTTACGCAGGGTCATAGGGAGAAGGGGAAGACAAGGCTAAAGGCGAGCACCAGAGTGATTCAGGCCACAAACTGAGAGTAGCTGTGCTTTGCTCAGCAGCCAGTGTTTGCATGCCTGCGTGTTTACACTCTTTATCACGCTCACAAGCTGACGAGGAAATTTCCTTTGTCCACCCCCGCACTTGTGTGGCTGGTGTTATCAGCGTGCCCCTCCTACCCGTGACATTCCCTTGTGGTTCTGTGAGATGCACAAAATGAGGCCTGTGTCTCACTTCGCCACAGCTCAACATGCTTCTTCCCCTGCTTGCAAATGATTGGAGGGCTCTCCATCTCCCCAGGTCAGAGAGGATGGGAGCAGGAGAGGGGCTGTCCTATGTGGGTACACAAGAGCTGACTTGGTGGGCAACAGGTTTTCCTTTTCCTTCTGAAGACTGGCAGTGAGACTAGCATCAACTCAACCTGCATTTTTGTCACGTGAGGATTCTGTGAGTATCAGGCATGCTGTTGGAGCAGAGGTGCTTCCTGCAGCCTGGGCCTGGGCGCAGGAAATCCATGTCTTTAGGAAAAGGAATCCCCATTTCGAGCTCTTGGACAGGCCTTGCTTTGGGACAGCTATTTGTAAACAAGGTGCTTCCCACTTGTAATGTGAGCACGTAGTATGGCTTCTTATTCTTTGGAAGTCAACCCGCAAAGGCCCAGAATACTGTTTCTCCATTGGGCTGCAACACACACCCATCTGCCAGAAGAAACAAGGCACAGGTATTTTTTTCCTAGAGTCAGTGCCTGCTTTTGCAACAATGATTAAAGATTTGTGTTTCACTGTGCTAAGTGCCTGATAGCAAATCAAAGTAAGTATTTTGAGACCTGGTTGCTGTAAGTGATTCACTAGAACTACAGAACCAAAGCTCAGAGCACCTGGATTTCCTCTCTGAATAGAAAGAGTAAGCCACTTTCTGTCACCTCTGCTAGAAACTGCCATCAATAATGGTTTGTTTTGTACTAAAGCAACAAAAAAAGGATCATTAAGGGAAAGAAAAGAGTCCATTTTTTTTTCAGTGAAAGGAGTCCCTCCAACTGAAAACATAAAATGCCATCAGTGAAAAAGAATAAAGTTCTTTCAGAGGGAGAGCTAGCAACCAACAGAAAATGAAACAGTTGTAAAAACCTTGGCTGAAGAGAGAAGGCAGCAGCCTGTACACAAAGGAGCAACAGTGCTGATGGAAAAGTCATGGAGAGAGAGAGGCCTGAGCATGTCCAGGCCTGAGCATGTCCATGCCTCCTTTCAGGAAGGGGCTTCTTGACCCAAGTGACTTCTAATAGAAACAGTAACCGAAGATGTTCCTTTCTGAAAGGCTCTTTGTGTAGCTGAGAGTTTGCTTATTCTGAATGGTAAAGATAAACATCCTGGCTCTATTTGCCATTTTCTTTCCCCCATCTCTTAAGAGTCACCATCCATGGTGGGACATGGGGCAAGGGTTCGGTGGATGACATTCTGTTTTTGCACTTGCCAACATTGTATGCATCTTCAGCAAATCCTTTTACTGCCTGTTAAAAACAGGGGAAAGGAAATAAAAAGCTCTTTCCATCTGTAAAGTGGGGCTTGAAGGTTAACACTGAGAAATACTGAAAATGTCATGGTGACAGAGGCCCTTTATCTGAGCATACAGTACCTGCTGTGATGACGAACAGATCTCTCATCTCCCTTTGCAAATGGGAAATAAAAACAGAATCCTCCTACTTGTAAGGGATGTGCAGCATCTTCCTTACAAACTGCTGAAAGGATTAAATGGTTTATTTTCCATAATTTTTCATGGATCTCTCCCTTTTCGACCAGTACGTCTGGGATTTGGACTGCAAGTACCAGGATTTCTACTTTTCTGGTGACTAAGCACCATCCATTTTATATAAAAAGATAGTCAACATTGAGAATACAAAATATGAGTTTATTGTTATTTTTTTTGCAATGTGAAATTTTCTGGCTATGTCTGTGTGGCTTCTTCTCAGTACACACGAACGCATTTCCCTGGGCCCATCTTCCCCACAGAAATTTTGTCTGCCGTCAATTGTGTACTACAGGTGGAAAAAATAAGTGCAAAGCATTCTTTGCACTCTGCTACATTTTTTTTTCCAAATGATCAAAGCAGCAGTCCCTACTCCACTGACTTTCATGTGTTATTCTGACGCAATGTACTGATATGAGTAAAACAGCATGACTAAAACAACATCACAGTAAAGTAAATATAATATCCTTTCATTAGGCATATTTCTACGAGATTGTTTTCAGAAAGAGCTCCACCCAGTAGTAAAATAGTTAATGCTCCACAAGCAAATACTGAGAACAGTTACAAGGCGCAGTATGCAGCTCAGTCGGAAATGAGCCACTGCTTCTAAGTGGCAGCATGTCAGCTGAAAATGAGAACTCATCAGAAACTGAAACATCTATATAGTCGAACTAGAAGGAGGCCTAGAATGCAAGTGTTACGGCTGCAGGGGAGTGTAGATTTGGCAAACTGAAGAGCCTCTACATAGAGCTGTAGATTTTGAAAGCTGTTTTTTCCTTCCCTATAAACCTATCATCTTATTGGTCTTCTTTTTGAATTAACTGAAACTTTTCAGGAAGGAAGGGATTGTCCCTCTCCGCTCTGCTCATTTCGGATGACCAGATGAAGCAGAGCCTCCCAGAGCAATACAAAGGGAGCTCTGAGATCGTGTCCTCTTGCAGAAAGTCTAGGACAGCAAGACCAAGACAGTGCCTTCCAGTGCCAAGTTTCTCCACGATCAAATGTTTTTCAATTCCAGTGGCTGGAGAAATGCTTAGATCAAGGGTGTCCAACCTTCTGGCTTGCCTGCGTCACACTGAGTGAAGAGGACTTATCTTGGGCTGAACATAAACAAAACAATGCTAATAATACACATGACATAATTTTATACCGATTTATTTATTAAAACAAAGCAAAGAAGAGAGCAAGAACAGAAACAAACAAGTAGTGGAATATTTATCTCATTGTTGCGTATGCAGTACATACTTGAGCGACGGGTAATCACTAGATCTAGAGAAACGATTTCTAGAAAAAAAAAACATCAGTTATCTGGGAAAAGATTGGCAGAGTGGGCAGACAGTTTTGGTACAGAAACAGTTCACATCCAAACTTATTAATTGGTAGAGAGCATTACAGTTTCCTCGTTTATTTTTTTTCCTGACTGTCAGGTGGTGTCTAAGCCATACGAAAGGTTACCCCTCTCAGCTCTTGCAGCTGATTAACAAACAGTATGTTTCTTGTTTGTTTGTCCAAGCAAGCATTGCAAACTCAAGAAGAAGATTCAGCTTTAATCAAGTCCTTGTGCTACTCATCTGACCACGCCACAGCTAGAAAAGTCACATTGTGAACATAGAAACTGAAGTTCTCTTTCACAGACAAAGGCTATCTCTACCCACCCATAAATCCCTTGGAAAGCAAAGAAGACTCATGGACAGCCATGTACCACCTATCCCAGAGTGTTCTTACTTAAATATACTTACCATATCTTTGATGAATACTAAATATATTTTCCCCTCTCCAGACTTTGTCTCTGCAGTCTCATTGAGATAGGAGCTTGCAAGACAAATGACAAAGATTTCTGGGGGAATGCTTTTAACTCGGACAGTGAATTACTTTGAAGGGATGTTACCTATCCTAAGTTCCCAGTATCTTGCCCCCACTTGTTCCATGTGAATAAGCAGAATTATTCAGTCCAACCACTGACCTACCACCACAGCAACCATGCCCACTAACCTGTGTCTCAGTGCCACAACTCCACATTTCTTGAACATCTCCAGGGATAGTGACTCCACCACCTCCCTGGGCAGCCTATTACAGGGCCTCACCACTCTTCCTGAGAAGAAATTTTTCCTAATATCCAAACTGATCTTCCTCTGATGAATCTTGAGGCGTTTCCTTCTCATCCTATTCCTGTTATATGACAGAAGAGGCCAACCCCCACCTCACCACAGCCTCCTTTCAGACAGTTGTAGAGAGCGATAATGTCACCCCTGAGCCTCCTCTTCTCCAGACCCAACAATCCCTGCTCCCTCAGCTGCTCCCCATAAGATAAGTGCTCCAGCCCCTTCAGCAGTTTTATTGTCCTTCTCTGGACATCCTCCAGGGCTTCCACATCTTGCAGTAAGGGGCCCAGCACTGCATTCAGCACTCCGGGTGAAGCCTCACCAGAGCTGAGTACAGGGCCACAACCACCTCCCTGCTCCTGATGACTGCACTATTTCTGATACAAGTCAGGATGCCATTGGCATTCTCGGCCACCTGGCAGTGAACAGCTGGTTCACGTTCAGCCAGCTGTTGACTAACACCCAAGATCCTTTTCCTCCTCACTGCTTTACAGCCATTCTACCCCAAACCTGTAGTGTTGCATGGGACTGCTGTGGCCAGAATGCAGGACTTGGCACTTGGTCTCGCTGAACTTCATCCCATTGGCTTCAGGACAGCTATCAGCCTAAAGAACAAAGCAATGCAGTTAGGTGACTGAAGGAGGGGCAGAGGCCGTACCAGTTTTTTTTCTGCGTAAGAAGCTGCAGGTAAGCCCAGCCTCTTTTGGAAACAAGTGAACCACTTGGTATATTTACAAGCACTGCAAATTTAGGAGTAACTTGGATGTTTTTCCTCAAATAGAGAATATGACCCTTCCAGTAACAGGTCATTAATCAGATGGAGACATTGAAAAGAAAATGAATGGCTAAACATTAAGTGAAAAATGAGATCTACCTAAAAATATAGAATTTAATCCAAAAACTTTCTACCGTAAGGGAAGACTAGACTTACTTCAGTCTTGATAACCAGTCAACACCCAGGATTTAAAATGGTGAAATCTAAAGTTTCATCCACCACGATTGGTGAAGTCACAAATACCCCATGCACTACACATTTCCTCAGACAATGAGAAAGGAAAATATCTCCAGTGGTCAAGAGGAGATTGCTTGTGCTAAGATGACAACTCATTAAAAAAACGGCTTTCAGATTACTGATGTTGTCAGGGAGTGCAAACACAATGGTGCCTGTCTTTCCCTTTTCTGAAGATAGCCGATAGGTGTTCTTCTCTGTTTCTTTTAACCTCAGATACATCTCTAACATGTTTCATCATTTTGAACCATATCCTGTGGAGAATGATGGAAACCCTGTGCTCCTAATATTAAAATTCATAATGTCTTCTTTTATTGGATGACACAGACAAGTTGATGGGGGTTTATTATTAGAAAGTTTGTTGCTGGCTCTCCTGATGTTAGAACAGAAGGAAATTGGATCGTTCTCCTCACTAAGTCCTAATTTCCCCCTACCACCCATTCGGAAGCTTTTTGGGAAAGGGCAAGGGAAATGAACCAGGGAAAAGTTCTCTTATTTTTAAGATATAGACAAAATACGGAACACATTCTCCTGTTCCTACATATCAGGCTCTTAATTCCTCTGACTGGTCACGGCCCATAGAAGAAGTATGAGATCTCATCCTTGCAACTGATACTCAGTTTCACAGCATGGCACACAGCGAACAGTGGGTGTATTACTCTGACAAATGCTGATGGGTGCCAGGCTTGTGAATCCTGGATGCTGGGCAGGTGACTTTGCTTGCCAGGGAGAGAGAACAGAGGGTACTGGCCCCATTGCAGCAACGAGAGATCATGCTGTTGCACTATGACGAACACAGAAAAAATCCTTTGTCTCAACTTCTTGGGTAGGTGTGAGTGTACAAATAGTACTGAAAGTACAGCTGCTGCCTCTACACACGTGACCCATCTGTCACACTCTGATGTAACCTCTGTCATGATTCAGTTTCAGCAAACATTTCTGAAGTTGTTTGCCTTAGGGATAGCGCTGTAGTTCTAGCAAAAACATCAATGTTCCTGGAAACAAATACAGAAACATACATTTAATTGGTTCTAACTACCTCACATATGCAAAGGTAACCCTGTAACAAGGAAATAACACACTCAAATTGAGCCTTGCACAGCGTAGGAACAACATCCTCTGTACTGGATGAGAGATGACACCACTCCTTGCACTAATGCCTAACACACAAATATGCTGCTGCTTGTAGCAGATTGGCTATCCAAACATTGTGCAAAATAACAGCTCCTCATAGATTTCACCACCCACATCCACTTGTTAAATATATTCCTTTGTTTCTCTCAGGATTTTGGGAACTCTTAACACTGAAATTTGGGTCCGCCATTGCTTTTCCCCTTGGTTACATTCATTTCTCACTCATCAGTCCCTTTCAGATGAGGACTGATCCACTGACCGCCTCAGCAGCAAGATTCTAATGCTCCCTGACAATATCATACAGTACATTACATGCAAAGAACATCCCGTCATATTTTTAGGCATCTACCTATCAGGTTTGCACAGGTACAGAAATCTTAGCAGGAAGCCAAATGCCTTTGCATTTGTTTCACTCTGGAAGACGCTGTGTCCTGTCCTAACCTGAACATGCCTTCAGATCTGGAAAAAGAAACAGCCAGTTAACCTCCCTCCTGTTCATTAACTCATCAATTTCCCTACTGGAGAAAGGGGACAGCTTTTAGTAAGTGACATCTGTAGTCAAAGAAAGAAAACCAGGCTCTCTAGCCCTCCTGCTCATGAGCACAGGCAGATACGTGATAGGCCTCTGTCCATTAGTAAGGCAAGGCTGGCTGCTTCCCTGACTGGAAAGAACGTCTAGATGGCTTTTCTGCTTACCATTTGCAGAATGGCTTTCAAGACAAGCTGTGTTCCTCACACGTACGCTGGAGAACCTGCATTCCCATTTTCCATTAGAAAAGTATTGACAGATGGACTGTCTTCAGTCTGGCAACTCATTTTCTTCCTCAACTATTGATGAGAAGTGATTGGCAAGTTATTAGAAAAGAAAATGAAACAAACCATTTAGACTTACCCTTCTCTTGAACCTTCCTACTTTTCGCCATCCAGGTATCACACTGACTGGTGTTCCCTTTGCTCTGCAATGTTCCTTCACCAGAAAACTCACAGCAGCTGATCTCACCAAAGCTTCTGAATTCCAGTCTTCTCTGCCACCCTTCATCACTTTTTGTTTCACACAGGACAGTCAATGAGAACTGTGCCCAAGTGGCATTTTCAGCCCCAACTAAACAATTCAGTAATAGGAACAACAGACATAATCTCTTCAGAGCATCTGGAAAAATCCAGCTTGAAGCAAGCTTTAGTGCAAAACCCCACTTTGTTAAAAAATGGTAGCTTTCCTAAGTAACGGATCATAAATCAACGCCAGAAACAGTGCAGTCTCATTAACAGATGAGTAGAAGTTCCAAAATCCTGAAGAGAACCTCTCTCTGCTACCAGAAACACCTGTAAGTGCATCATTTCTCTTTATATCAACTGGGCAACCTCTCCAGATTAGTGTATTTTCAGACAAGAAAAAAGTCTATTAGAGAACTGAGGGATACAAGTTATTAAACAGAATGTGTTGTCATCTCTTTTCCCATGGTGGAAAATGCTTCCAGGGGCTCACCTGCTCCAGTACATCTTTCCTCGATGCTCTCCATCTCTATGTAAACCATCTCACTTAATTTTCCATCTCAGAAGTAAACTGTGAGGCATAAAGGAAATGTTTCATCACTGACAGATAGGAGCAGAAAAAATAGTGCAACAAAGTCACATACACAATGCAGTGACAAGAAAAAAAAATCTGCACTGTTACTTCACCTTCAGTGTAACTTCAAATTGCAAATGTGCTCAGTAACAGAAACGGAGAGTACTAAATACAGAAAATGAGAAGCATCTCTGCTTCATCCTGTATAGGACACAGAGAATCCAAATCTTTATGGCTGAAAGCAGTGTTTCCTCTGAGGCATTCTAGACTCATTATGAAGACGTGGGAAATCTATTCCCCAGTTTAACATTAAATCAAAATATAATCCTTTGGTCTTTAACTGAGAACATCTGGAAGAAAACTCTGGTGCTCAAAATTTACTACCTAATAAAGACTGTAATGAATTTCCACAGTTAGAGAATGGCATGTTTTATATAAAAGCAATCAGGATGCTACAGAGCACTCTACGCTTGGAGCAGAGACAAATACTATTATGTAAGGCATGAAATAGAGACAGATCACTGCAAATTAAAATGATTTTATGACAATAAAACAATGGTTCTTTCTTTCTTTTTTTTAAATACAGAGCCAAATTAAAATATGACCAAACCTAAACTTTCAAACTCCTTAAAGCAAGAGATCAGACAAATATGTCAAATATGTTTAATTTTTTTTTTCCAAAATAACTGATGGCAAAATAAAATATTTACATCACGTTGTACTGTGTAAACATGTAACGTCACTGTACAAAGAAATATACATGCAAAATAAAGCAAAAAATTTAACTAAAACAATAAAGGAAAATAATACACAAACATTATGATATGAGGTTGGTACGAATACACATCCAGTTTTGAAGTCAGTCTATTTCTTTTAAAAAGTTTCTGTACAACTTTACAAAAAACAACAAACAAAAAAGGAATAAATAGTATACAGTGGAAGCCGCAGAGCTCAAAACTAACCCAAGCTAGGTTATGGCTTAAGACCCATATATCTAACTATGGTGGGATGTCAGCTTGGTTTCTTTACACGTGGCATCTCACGCAAACACAGATGACAACACACCCATATGAACTCAGTGATGCACAGAAAACCGTCTCTGCCTTTTTAAATAGTTCACGTCAATATTACTTCAACCTTAAAAACAGTTCATAAGACAATTACACGATGTGTCAGATCCTCATCATCTGACTGTTACTTTCTGAATGTATTCTTCACCAAAGAGCACAAAATTCATTTGTTCATTTCACAGAAAGAAGTTAAGCACAGTTCTGAAAACTCTAAAAAGCAGTTAAGTATTGAGATTGCTTTTGGGAAAGTCAGACTTTGGCATTTTGTATAGAATAATAAATTTTAAAAAGTGTCACCTTGTTTCTTAACCAGTTTGAGATTTAGGATACGAATCTCTCTCTCTCTCTGTCTCTCTCTCTCTTTTAAAATTTTAAAATTGACTAGCTTTGACTAAATTCTACGCTAACGCTCATCTTAAACTAATAATGCCGGTGTGGTACAACACACCCTCCCCTGCCCGCCCAGAAACCACAAACACACAAACAAAACCATAAAGCTCGCCGTACTAAGTATGTGCTTTTTCTATATATTTATTACAGTTACAACAGAGGTCCTCATAAATAGTTGCATAAAATGTTAAAGCCACAACATTGCACATGATATGAAATAAAACAAAATCCCAAATGAGTGCATTTACAGTATTTCATCCTGCTGTATACTGCTTGACAATCGGGTCGGCAAGCTGGGCACCAACTGGACGTCCGTTTCTACCGGGCCAGCGAGTACTGACCCAAACTGAAGACCCGCACAGTGGTATACCACCATTTAGGAGGGAAGGGAAAAAGGATAAGAAGGGAAAAAAATTACAGACCGAAGGCAGGTAACAGTCTATATACAAGTAAGGCCTACATTTTATCAGAGCAAAACGATTCATTCTACTTGTATGCAAAAACTTTGAGGTTGGATGCACTTAAAAGCAGAGTCTGATCTCAGTGCACTGCTACGTGAGATACATACAGGCGAGGCAACTGGAAAGCTCTAGGACCAGTGAAAACCAGATGTTAGAAATGGAAGCCTTATCAACGGGCAGCCATTTTGGCGAGTCTTCTCCAGGCATGATTTCTTTTTTTTTTTTTAACACCAGTGCTTTGAACATAGGCATTTCTTCCTTGAATAAATCTTGAAAACGGTAGTTAAGTTCACTTGCAAAATTCAACTTGTTTGTTAAAAAAAACTATTTTTTTTTTTGCAGAAACCTGAATAAAATACTGTTACTGTATCACTTGTGACTGCTTGTTGCAGAGTACAGTGCTATCATCCTCCACCCCAGTGAAGTCTGCATTGCCAGGCCCACGCGTGACCTCGCGTGGTTCCCATGGAATGCACTTGCACACGAACATTCGCTAGCAGCTGGTTGGCTCGGGGTTTGCTTTCCTCAAAATTCAAGTCAACAGCTGATCGGCAGGAGGAGTCTTATCTCCAGTCTGATTGATTGGCAGGAGGAGTCTTATCTCCAGTCTGATTGATTGGCAGGTGAAAGAGAATGAGAAAGAACTTCAAGCAAGATCAAACTCTTGGCAAGAGCCTGCTCTGTAAGAAGTTTTTAATGCTACGGATAGGTCGAACATCATTCTGGTGTTTTCGCCGCTCAATGAACGAAGTCAGTCTGGATATGTCAATGCTGTCAGCGCCTTTGCTATTCCCCAGCTGCAGCCATTGCTCCTGGAGGGTCAGTGCAGCTGAAGGACGCTTAGCTGGGTCATCCTGAAGCAGGAAACATACAAAATCTTTGGCCTTCTGGCTAACTCCTTTGAAGTAGTCATCTGGGAAACTAAAGTCTAAGCGGCAAATATTCAGGCAAGTTTCCTCTACGCTTTCATCCAGGAAAGGAGAGACGCCACTAAGAAGGACATATGTGAGCACTCCAATGCTCCAAACATCTGAAGTGAGGGAAACAGGATTTCCAAGAATAATTTCAGGAGCTGCAAACTCTGGGTTTCCAAGTAACTGGTGGATGTAATATGTTGTATTGAGCTGGACTGCATCTCCGAAGTCAGCCAGTTTTATTGTTGGCTTAGAGGAACTCTGGTCCACCAAAATATTTTCAGGCTAGAAAACATAAAAGCAAAAGAAAAGATATGTATTTTTTCAAGTCATTCTAGCACACATTTGATGCTCCAAAAATCAAAGCACAGTTTCCCAACCAACCACGTCAGGGACGTAATAAACAGCTTCAGATGATGATTACTGCTGAAGGCCAGCTCTGCAAAGCTCCTGGGCAATCCAACTGGCAGGCGCTCCCGTGCCAACTACCGTGTGTAATTAATGTGTTTTAGCTGCTGGCAGTAGAATTTTTGCAGGAAGTATAACTCAGACAGATAAGACTGCATATGCTGACAATAACAGCTCTGCAAGATTTCACAGAAACCTGTGTTTGGGAATCTAATCTTAAAGAAAAGCAATTATAAACAGAGAGTGAATAAAGCAACTACTTTGTTTGCTTTATGACAGAGAAAACAAAAGCTTTGGATTTGCACTTCTGCTGTGAGTTTCTCAGGGAAAATGACAACCCCAAACCCAAACAGAACTGTGCCTGACAGGAAATATTTCCAGTACAAAGGACTGCACATGACCAGCGAGCTTCAAGGGGAAGGCAGAGGGAATTCAAACCTTCCACTTTGATGGCTATGAGTGAAGTGAAGCACTAACGGATGGATCCCCCACCACATACCCCTTTCATGTAGTCTCAAAGGGATTCACTGTTCTGTGTTCTCAGCTGCCAGTTTTCTAGAAGGAGATTTTTATGTGTGGAATGGCACAAACTGTTGCGAATTCCACTAACTCCTCACCTTTAGGTCCAAATGTGCTATTCTGCAGTTGTGAAGATACTGCACAGCTTCCAGAATCTCTCCCAGGTAGAGTCTGATCTTCCCTTCAGTGAGGTTTCCCCATCGCACAACATAGTCTAGAAGGCGACCCTGGTCAGCCCTATTGGAATTAGAAGGGTTACATTTTAATACTGAATACAATAATAGATCAAACCCCACCATGCAATCAGTTTTGAAAGCTACATAAAAAAATTTTCAAGGAAGTGTTTCTTAACAACCACAATTGCACGATATAATCATCAGCGTTTCCATTGTTTGGCTAGTGTTGCTCAATCATCTATTTTTCTGCCTGTAAGTGGTTCTGTGTCATTTACAGCTGACTTGCACCTAAAATAAGTGGGAATAATTTTGGAATGGGAGGAGAAGATGAAAGCAAAGAAGAAAAGAAAGGAAGACGTTATGTTAGACAGAAAGATCAGGTATGTCCTACCACAGACTACAGGAATTACTACAACCTTCAGTATTTAGAAGACACGGGAGGATATGAAGAGGAGAGTTGTTACCAAGCAACCAGATCACAGCATTCCTAATTCAGTTCTGATATAAAATCATGCATGGAACTCCAGACTAAGACAATCACCTATACACCAGTTTAATAGGCCAACTGTTTCCTCCCAAGTTTAATAATAAACTTGACATTTTAGTAACAGCGTTAGAGAATTAGATTATTTTGCTGAGGTGCTGTCAAACTTCCCAGAAATCTTCAAGTTTCTTATTCATAAGTCACAGTAAATGCCCTGGAAAGTCAGCTGTATACAGTGCATTTTACACACATTTCTAATACTAGTATGTAGTTGGTGGCGGTCTCAAAGGTATCAATAAGGCCAATGAGCTGGGGATGCTGGAGATTCTGCATGACTCCAAGTTCATGGGTAACCTGGTCTCGCTTCATCAACTTCTTATTCACAAACTTAGTGGCTACTGCTCGCTTGGTTCCCTTCTGGTCACATTTCTTAACAACAGAAAATCTGCCCCTGGAATACAATGTCAAAAGGAAAGAATTAACCACAAGTTGCCCCAAGGAAATAAGTACTTATACCTTAAGAGAGATTATGAGATAACAGTTTCACATCTACTAAGATTTCCCTGCAGCACAGTTTCTGACCATAAATAAGAGTTGAAAGTGGATGCATCTTCTACAAAACATGCCTGTAGAAATGATTAGATGTAGATACAGATCTGTTTTATTGCATTTGCTGAGAACTCAAACCAGAGTGGTATCAAACTTTCAAAGATCCATCCATTAAGACAGAAAAATGTACATTCTGCATGAGCTGTTCCATATTTTGCTTGTTTTCAGACCTTACCTGGCTTTAAATTTAATTACCTGAGTAAAAAAAATTTTGGAGTCATTCACTGTAGAAGACTCTATAGCCTTCCAAAACACCTGAACACTCATCCTTTTAATCCATGATACCACATCAGCCTAAGTATATTCTATCTATGCAGTGCCATCTAGTGGTTGGTGGTATTTTGGTCTCCCCATCTCTAATCCAACATGATTCTTGTCTTTTAGGCTCATATGATAGGTATTTTTCCAAGAAAATTCCACGTCTTAAATGAAGTTCATATTTTGACATCTTTGAACATCAGCATACAGAACACACCTGCCAAGCTCAGCCACTTCGCTGTAAAGGGAATCAAAGTTGTCTTTCCAGATTACCATGATTCCATCACTTCCAGGACCTGCAGAGAAGTTAGAGAAGGGGTTAATACAGACAACATTTACTACAGTCAGATTTTCCTCAGAACTAAATTTCTGTCATTTCTGAAATTGAGTAACAGGTGTTTGAATATAATCAGATTTGAAAAAAAAGCAGAGATGGGCCTACCTAAAACTCGTAGACTGGCGGAAGAGGAAACCGAACCCATATCGTTTGCAGCTATACATGTATAGATACCATCGTCTTCTGCAGTGACGCCAACGATTTTCAGTGAAGCCTCTCCTAAGTCACTGGGAAATACAATGGCATCCATAAACTTTGCATTCAGTTTACAGACCTTGAACTATGGAAATTAGGCAGTTAAAGTGATGATGTTAATACTTCTTATTGTGCTACACCACCCTGAATCACAGTAAGTTAATCCTAGTGAATTTAGCTCTACTCATCTCTCACAATGGTTCTGGATGCAGTAGAACAGCTATCATAATGCCCTTGTCTCACCATAGCAAATATAACACATTTCTTCACACTGAAGTTACTCAGTAAAGAACGTTTTCTGTAAATAATGAATGCTTTATCAGAAAACAAAAAAAAACCAACCTTTTTTAACAGGCAGTTTAGGATTCCAAAATATAGCAATATCTGCTATTATTCAGTTGTTTGAATTACCAGTTAGTCTGTTCAGCTACATCATAGCAAAGCTAATAACAGACAAAAATGTTTGTTTCCTTTCTTCGCTTATGAAGGCTGTAGCATTGTCATCTTGATAAGAAACAGAAGTTTTTCTTTGCTAAAGATTATAGGGTGATCATTCTGAAAGCATTCATTTGGCCCCAAAATGATGCAAGTTACTAACAGAAATAAAGGACTGGCAATGTGGCATGTCACAGTATTGGAATGTCACAGCACACTGTTCTAGTTCAAGTGCTAGGTCAGTGTGACAAGACCACGGTGGCTTCTGCTATGGTTAAACAGAATTACCAACTGAATTATCTTGCTTTTAAAAATCAAATGAATATGACATTAGGGTATTCCTAGCCATATTTAGATGAAGTTACACATTCTGCATGAATTGGACAGGCAGAGAGAAAAGTTAAGAGGTTCAACAAAGACAAGTGTAGAGCCTTGAGGGGGTATAACCGTATGCATCAGTATAGGCTATGGGATGACACCTTGAGGGGGAATAACCATATGCATCAGTATAGGCTATGGGATGACCTGCTGGAGGGAGTTCATCTGTCCTGGAGGACTACAGGTTGGCCATGAGCCAGCAGTGTGCCCTTGCGACTAAGAAGGAGAATGGTATCCTAGGGTACATTAAAAATTGCACAGCCAGGAAACTGAAGGAAGTTATCTTCCCCCCTCTACTCTGTCCTGATGAGGCCACATCAGGAGTACTGTCCAACAGCAGCAAGTTGAGTAGCGAACAGTCATCAATGAAATCTTTCTATATGGAATCAGAGTATCATCATGAATTTTTAACTTTCCTTTATTTTTGAGATGCTCAATGTTGAGAGAAAAAAGTGGAGGATATAATTAAGAACCCCACCCCAAACCTGTCAAAACAAATAAGCCACTGAGGTCACTGAAAATGATTTTGCCTTTTAAGACAAGGAAATGTACTACACAAATTACTGTACCTGTACGAAATGCTGTGATGACCGTCATTGCTCAGTGTGTTATGATCAGGACCTTTCCAAGTAACTGAAGCCTTGGGACGACCACAGACTTTACACCTAAGCACGATGGTCTCTCCTGTCTCACATGTTACCTCACTCAATGGTATTATAAACTCTGGGGGAACTGGAAAAAAAAGAATATTAATAGCATTAGGTCAGCTTAAATTAATCAATTTGCATTTCTACTCCTTTCACCTTCTCTTTTATATTGGAAAAACTAACACTATAATTAAAATTAATTTAATTACTATAATTTAATTTAGTAGTTGGGTAGAGATAGTGATAGGAGGATGGTTGGACTAGATGATCTTATAGGTCCTTTCCAACCTTATGAACTTATGAACTTATAAATTTTCAGAGCTTATCTATCTCTCTATCTTTGGACCATGTCTATGGCTACACCACTTGTTGGAGCTCTGCAGAATTAATAATTTTTCCTCTCCATTAACTTTAACATGATGCTACCACAAGGCCAGAAAACCTTGAAATCTACAATGGTGACAACACTCTGAGCCAAGTACGCTATGTAAAACCAGCAGTGAAAGGTATTTAAGGATGTGCTCAGCTAGGTAATCTTTATATCCAGCTGTGTTTGCAGAAGGGAACACAAAACATTTTACCCACTGAGGTACTATACTGTTTTTCCGTTTTTGCTTACAGGTGAAACTCAAGAAGCTGACTCTTATCCCAGCGTTACTGTCTTTCTCCTGATCAGCCCCTTTCCTGGAGAGACTGAGTGTTTGCTAGGGAACATAGTGCAAAGTGAAGTAATAGGTCTCCATCTCTTGATCTCCTTATTTTGCAAATTCAGCAATCCTTAACTTCCATACAGTCTCAGTGCAGACGCATTAGAAAGCATAAATCTTTCAGAACAATATGATACGATTCTTGTATTTTGTGTTGTTTTGGATATATAAACAAAAATGTCTTCTTTCATCTTAAAATAATAAGATATGAATATTTCATTAACCACCTCCAAAATGAGCTTGCATACATTTTCACAGAAAACACTCAGTTTCTGATGTAATTCATGTCAAGTAAATTTAAACAAAGTCAATCATGTTTTAATCACATTACATTTACTGTGACTTTTAAAGATTAAAACAACTTACCATCATAAATGTAATTGGGGTTGAGAAGCTGGAAAGGAGAAATTAAACAATTAATTTCCTTGCAAATGTGTAATAAAAAATTGCAGAAAATAAAGCACAGTGATGGGCAGAAGTTATCTGTACCCTCAAAAAAGCAGAATACCAGAGTTCCTGTACCACTACACTCTTTCTGTAGCATCCATATGTCTGTAGATTCATGTTATCTTACAGTCTTGTTGTAAGGCTGATAACATCCATTAAGACCACTGTTGCTTCTAACTCCTTCTCGTGAAATTCTAACAGAAGCTAGAACTAAAAGCAAGTTTTAAAGAAATTCCAACACAACTCTTCTTGAAACCTACTACATCTTCGTAACATTTACCTTTACAGAAACCTTGTTGGCAAGTCCTTCTCGGGATTTGCGGTAACCATTTTCTAGCTTGCCTTCCCTTTTGCCGTCTTTATCTTTTTTCTCAGATTTCTTCCTTAAACGGAGTGCTGTGTGCCAAGACGTTGACTTCCTGAACGTAGAACAGTGTGATTTGAAAATTACTATCCTTTTTAAACTCTCAACAATGTGTTATAATCTCTAGTTTGAAATGGCATTGGAAAGTAGGTCAAAGCATTATTTCATTGTATTAAAATATACTACAGTGAAATACGTTTTCCATAAGAAATATCTACTTGGTTTAAAACTATAAGCTTGTAAGATTGGTCTCTAGTTCAGCATTTTGTGAAATATTTGCTGCAATGGTAAGCATTCAATATGAAAATACAAACCATCAATCAAACTGAACTAACAGCAAAAAATCTACCTCACATACAGCCTGTAACGACTTTTATATAAACCCTTTAAGGATGTGGATATTAGTTCTCCCATTGAAGAGCTGAGGGAGGTCTTAGCACAATCAATGATGGTAGAAAGATTTGCAGATCAAAGTTGAGACCTGTGATTTCTGAAATCGTACCTCACTTGGCACAAACATAATGACAGTTTCCCAAATGAAGACACCTAACCCAGCAACTCATCCTACTGAATAAGTCAGTAACTATTGTTCCTCTGAAATAAGATATTTTGTCTTCTTTCCCTGGAAAGAAGATAAAGAGAGACCTACTCAAACTACTTGACGTTCATTGGTTTCTCAAAGATCACATCAACTTTTGGTTTGAAAGGTTTAAAGCTTTGGCTTAATTGAAGTTTTTATTTCTTCCCCTCGTCTAAACAAACACAGGCACTCACTTGATGGTTCCATCAGGGTTGTCCATGATGACTGCACTGGTATGCCCCAAGACATAGCCGGGAATCCAGCCCTCAGCTGCGGGGCACTGATCAGTGGCGGCTCTGAACACCAAAAACATGTTCTGTTGGTTGCTGGCTAGAATCTGCACAACCTCTCCTTGGTAGACATTTATCTCATCCTCCTTCACTGCCGTGTAATCGTGTGTCACCAGCATGGTGGAGATATTGCTACTGCTGCTACTTTCACTCTGCAAGTGTCAACCAGAAGCACAAAGAGGAGGCAAAAAAAAAAAAAAAGAAAGAAAATCAAGTTTAAAGTTCATGAGGAAGGTTGTCTATTCTTGGCCTGTTACATTTCAACCATGACCTATGTAATTCACAGTTTAAGATGCAGTCAAACAGAAGAGCTAAGATTTCTCTTTTAGAGATGCTTGCATATATGCATTTTGTGCAAAATAGTTTGATCTTTGAATACCCTTATTTATAACTGCTGCAGAAATCTACTCCTTTTCCTTTTATTCAAGATTACTTCATTTTAAAAAAAGATTTCAACTAGCCTTTCTTTCAACCTCTGACACTGAAGCTTATCAGATACCAAAGCTACAGTACAACACACATAACAATTTCCCACCGTCTTATAGATGCACTTTTAAAATCAGAGCAGATCAAATCTTCATCTCACTAACAGTGGAAACTCCAACAATAAGGAATATATACAATCTTTCCCAGTGCTATTTGTCAGATGTCAGATAACAGCTGTCTGCACACAAAACATAACAAAGTACAAAAGAACAAAACAGGCTTCTCAACATCGTTTGTCTTAAAAATTCAAGGCTACTCCCTAGTTTGAATCTGAATGATCACAGTTGTTCCTTTTGAATGCACTAAAGGAGGTGAATTACTGAAATATTAAGTTATTTATTTATTGGGGAAAAATAGGCCCATCCATCTCTAAGAATAAAGCTGGAAATCTCACTTGTAAATGAGTACTATGATAGCTATGTGTTATTAGCTGCTTCTCATGCACTTTCCACTGGTGTTCATTAACGCTGTTTGTTTCCACACTGAGCTCCTGCAGAAAGCTACTTATTGCTGACAAGGTGCACGTTAAAGACACACTACTTTTCAAACCAAAAGGCCTTCTCCACGAATCCACTAGAAATTATGATGTTTCAAAGCAAATCTCTTTACGCCCATATATATGCATTTCTTATATGAGGCTTAATAAACAGAAGTGTGAAATCTGTTACCAGACTATGCAAACTATTCCCTGAAGGAAAACTATTTTATTCCTGAAGCACACTTGGAAACAAAGTGGATGGCTCATTAATGACATGGCATGAGGTGTATAAGTGTGTGCACCTGCCCTTTGTGTTCTCACTTCAAACTGTCTCAGTTTCTGTCAGTGAGGGCTCAATATTGCCTACCGCTAGCTGAGCTGAAGAAAGAAAGTAGTGAGTGGAAAGCTTGGCACTCAGGATTAAAACAGTGCCACCTTTTTTCTTTGAACTGTCAAGTATTTGTCTCCTTTGTGCTGAGGAGAAGCAGCAAGAGTCAGTTGACAGCACAGTGCACTGAGAGCCCCCTAAGCCACATTCCCATCCTGTTAATGGCCTTGAACAAGTAACTCCATCTCTTGGCACCTGTGCTTCCTCACAAGTTGGCTGACTAGTGTACCGAGAGACCAAGAAGTCTGGAAAGGAACTCGGATTACTCATTCCTAGCATGTTCAGCACATTCACGCTTGGGTTTGTAGTTTCTGTCTTGTTTCCCCTGTTAGGATTATGAAGCAAATGCTATCTGAGAGCAAAGTCTCATCCTGGATTGTACCTCTACTAGAGGGTATTTCTATTTAATTCCAGATGCTATACTTCCAGTGTGAGGAACCCAGTTTGCCTGTTTTAGATATCTGTCTACACCGTCTTTTGTATTACCAACACTCTTCCATACTTCTGGCAAGCAGGAACAGCAGAATGTTAAAAACCCAGAAGTCTTATTTTCAGCTACTGTTTAATTTAGTTTTCATAAATTCTTCTAGCTAAATGAAAAACAACTCCATTGAGATAAAGCTGTTTTTATTAATTGCTTCTGTTAGACCTAGAAGGGAGAGGAAGGGAAGGCTGAAGTAGCAAAATCAGCCCAAGTCCAAATCTTGTCCTATACATGACTCCTGAAAATATCATTTCTCAGCATGCAGTGCTTTTTTAAGTGCAGGACTGACCTTCATGCAACATAACATCTCTTTTTAATAATTAAGTCTTGAAGGGCTATTTTAAAGTCTGAATATTTCTTGTTGTTCTAAGGACAGGTAAATCTGTTAAGTAAATACCTGGTGACTACAAAGTGACAAAGTTCCTAACTGGAGAATTTGTTAATATCAGAATTTATTCTCACCACAGAAAGGTAGCTTTTCCTTTGCCTTGCAATTATTCTTGCACATAAGATGTTTTTTCTATTGCAAGTTCTGGCTATCACTGACCTCAATTACTGGACTACAGAGGTTAGACAGTCAAACTCTAAAAAATTGCTCCCATATTCCTGAAATAACTAGCAATAGCAAGAACTGTTTTCCCGTCTTAGGGGTAACCTTTGCGTATCTAAGTAACTCTATGAAGTAACCTTAACCATAGGTGCATGTAAGTAGACACACACAAATAAGTACATCGAAATAAACCTTCACGACCCATCTTCTCTAGCCTGTTGAATTCAGTGTGAAATCCTGCTGAAATAACTGTCTACAAATGGAGTTATCAATAAATAATTATGACCCAGCTAAAAGAAATGCAGCTGTGAAGCAGAAGGCATGCATTCAGACATTGTTTTGCAGTGAGAAAAAAACAAAGGCACCTTTGCCAGTAGTGAAAAGAATTCAAATGTTTTGAATAAATCAGTGCCATCCTTTCTCTCTTTTTTTAAATGTAATGACATCAATGCTACGCGAGTTGCAATAACTGAAAGATTTTGATAACTGCAGCTAATAGATTACCATCATACTTTGCTGGACTGAAGATTAAAACAAGACAGAGCTATACCAAATGAAAAAAATGAAATATTTGGATCAAAATATGATACATGCAAAGCATAATTTTTTTTTTCTTCTGAAGCTATTATAAAGGTAAGTGTAAGAACTAAGAAGAAAGCTCTCTGTGTTAAAACAGTTCTATAAAGAAATGCATGCATTGAAAAAAAAAGAATGCCGAGTTAGGTGATTTGCAAAGTTGCTGCTGCATACAATTTGTGAGAGAGAAGAAAAACAAACACTGAACACAATTCTTAGTGAGAAAAGAATCAAATGTGACATTGAACAAAAGGCACCATAGCCTGGCCTACCATATCCATGGCAAGTGCCTTGACATTTCTGCTTATATTTGCACATGCCCTGCGATTGCTGTGTCACATTTCCTGGTAGATGTTATTACAAAGTCTGCAGATTCTGTCGATACCCCAGCTTTCTGCACAAACACGCCACGTACATACTAAAAGGTTGAATCTCCAGATGCACTAAAACAGTTCTTCTTACAAAGCAGAAGAGAAAAGTGGAGCCGCTACTCGTTTCGACTGTAGTAGAAGAACAGGTGATTATTTTAGCTAGGCTTTGTTTGCCTGTTTTGAGCAGACCGTAGGAAGCTTCCTTGACCAGGCATAAGATTTAAAATGAGAATACTGCATATTGACTAATGCTGAAAGGAAGAGTGTGGGGGGAAATAAATACAAAATGAAATCAAGCAGCCCAAGGACTGTTTGGTGGACGTCTCAATGAAGCTAAAACTCAATGGACAGCTGGTGGTAGATTTGTGCGTGACAGGGAAAAAAGCCCCAAGACATTCTGCCAAAATTTCAAAAGTCAGATTTAAATGCTGGCTGCAGTGCATACCCCAAGGTGCTCTGGTTGCCACGCTTCAGCGAGTTAATCATGTGCCTTCAAATTAGAGAAAAAAAGCAAGGACAGCAAGTTAGTAAGGATCAGCCTAGTGATCTATGCTTTCAGCAGAGGCAGAACCCGTATCTAATGTTAGCAGTTGCTTGTGTGTCTGTATACATATCGCCATGTGTGTTTTTATGTATACATACACAAAGAGGTAAATAATCTCATTTTTAATGTGCAGAAGACACCGGAGCAGTCGATTATTTCAGAGCAGTAGAGCGCTGGAGAGCCAGAAGTTAGTACGGAGAGTGATGGCAACGCACAGAAAAGGAGCATGGGAAGGTTTTAGAAGAGCTCGCAGGACAGAGGTGCTCCGCTCTTACCCCATTACTCTGGGTGGAGTGAACTGACTGCTCGCTGGTCGAGGAGCATGTGCTCATGCGGTCTGTGTCCTTGCTGTGTGAAGAGTGGCGGTGGACCTGCCGCTGGAGGGAGTCACTGTCCCCAGGGAAAGTGAAGGAGCCAGGGCGGCTGGCAGGGGATGCTGGGATGGAGCTCCAAAAGGAGCCCTTCTGCAGGGGGCTGCTGGGTGGAAAGGTTTCTTTGCCAAAAGGAGAAGGGAAAGTCGTGGAGAGAGGAGAGTTCATTGGTGAGATTGCTCCTGGCCTCGGCTTCCCCAGCGTCAATGATCCTATGCTGTTTCTTGAGCGACTTTCCTCTGAGCTTCCACGTGAGTCTTTCTGGGCTCCGTCAGTTGAGCCAGAAATGTTTCCCGCTGTCTTCCTGGGACTCTCAATAACTTTCATCTTGGGAATCTGCTCAGCTTCTCTCTGAGGACCGTCCGATTCTGCACTGGAAGGGTGCCTGTCTGGCTGGCTCAGGCCAGTTTCTAAGGAGGTGTTGTAGTGTGGCAGGGAGAGATTGTGAATGGACATACCTGACATCTTGTCTGCCTCTGCTTGGGCCGAGGCTGCAGAGGAGACCAGGACTGGGGAATGGTGTCTGACAGGCTGGGGGATCCGGGATGGCCGGCTCCGGCTGGAGCTGGGGAGTCCACTGCAGCTGCTGGGGCCGCTGCTGTTACCACTGCTGCTGCCGCTGCCACCTCCACCGCTGCTGTGGTTCCTCTGGTACTCGATTGGGGATGTCAAGGCTGCAACGGGGTAGGGGGAGGGATGGGAGGTGACCAAGGAAAAAGAGCAGGAAAGGGAATGGAAACAGTTTAAACAGACAAAAGGGGAATGTGTCACAAATAAGAAATTTCCTTAGCAATGACAGTCATGCTATAGACCTCAAGTCATTTTTGTATATTACACCTCCATGACTTGCCATGTGTCACCTGCTTTCTGTTAAAGACAAAAGCTAAATCCTCCAGATCGCACTGTTGGTCTGTAGCGAAGATGGGCAAAAAAAGCTACAGATACAGAAATCCAGTAAGAACCTTCTAGTATCACAGCGGACAGCACCATGGTCTACTTTTCTCCTGCAGAATCTGAATGTTGTTGCCACAGTAAGACAGGACAACAGTGGGCAGCAAAATAACAAATGGAAAACAGATTCTGAACAGATGCTTAAAACTCCACTGGTATTTAGCCTTTAAAGGCTTGCATTTGGTTAAAAGGGTACACAAATTCTTCACATCAGTGGATTGTGTCTCTCTTAATTCAATTCTACAAAACATTTGGAAAATTTCACCAAGAAAACAACATAAAAATTCAGACTGTCACTCTTATAGGAAATGCTAGCATCTGTTCTAAACCAAAAAGTGGCACAACCCGCAGCTGATTTTTCTGTATTAGTGCAGGTAAAAGGAAACCTGCAAAGCATTTCAAAGCCAAAAATCAAGAGATGAGAGAGAATTCACTCAATTATGAGCTTTTGACGAGAGCTGATCATTTACCATTTAAAAAGTTGCGCTGGTTTTCCAAAATTTGGTTAATTTCATGGATCCATAGCTGGCGGACTCCTGGACTGGCAGAATGCAAAACAAACGTCTCCGTGACATCACCCGTTCTTGATGTTAGTGCAAATTTACATGGATCGCTGTCCACATTTTCCTCCAGGGAAAGGCAACTCACCTTCACACAAAAGAGAATTGCCTTTATGTATTTTCTGAGAAACACACTGCACAAATCTCTTCTGTGGTAGCTCAGTCAAGTCTCCAAACGTGATTAAGATAACATTTGCTCAGTAAACTAATACTGTGTCTAATTAAAATAAACTAAGGATTAACATAGGCCATTTTTGGTACAACCAACATGGCAGCAATGTATAGACTCATCCTATAGCAGCCTTTGCTCCACAGAGTGCAATATCTGTTCACTGCCTAATGTACTGCACTGATTTGCAATAAGTATAGCTTAATGCTCTCCATCAACCCTTGCTCTCGCTCTCACATTGTTATTTAAAATGTTGCACCCACTGCAAAGCTCCATCACTGGCCCATACCAAAGTCTTCTTCCACAGAAACAGTAATGTTGTAAAACAGACTGCCTGGCCAGCGCAGAACATAATAATGCAGTTGATATGCAGATCAGCAAGGCAAGTAAGATGAAACAAAATCCACCCAGAATGTTTCATGAGGAGGGCTGGTGAGCGCTGCTAGCAACAGCTTTTGTCTCTGAGAAGAGTTGAAGCTAGGGTAATATTTTTTTTTGTTTTTTTTTTTTCTGCCGTGTGGGGGTGTAAGATTCTCTTGTAGGAGGGCCAACACAACCCAGAAGACTGAACTAGTACCTGCAGAAGTTACCTACCCATTTGTACTGACTGCAGTTAAAATTCATCAGAAGAGATACTTACCAAGTTTTCCTTATTTGCAATGACTTTGCTTTGTGGTGTACACAGCACAGAAATTGAAGACTGAACTGTGAATGTCTGTCCAGCTTTGAACAACTGCTTTGAGATGCTTCACATGGGAAGCATCAAGGAGCTGGAATCCAAAGATTTCCATTTATCATCAGAGTTATCACAAATCCAGCAGGAAGCAATTTCAGTTACAGACTGACATCTTGCTGTGCTTTAAGATTGCACATCTAGATGCCACTGGGGATTCCGCACTAAATGAGAAACTATTACCTTGTTGTCCCCCTGGACAAACTCTGCTAAGACTCACACACAACAGTTACCTTGATACTGTTTTTAAACAAGAATCCGGGCATGGAGAAACCTTTCTTTTTATCTAGTGGCTCACTGAAAATGACAATCTGCTCAAACAGGAAGACTCGTCTCTCCTTGCAGCGTGGCAGAAGACCCGTGTCCTGGTCTGTAACCAAGAACGTGTCCTGGAGTAGCAGCTTACCCTGGGCTACAATTTTACCCTAAAAACAGAAGCAAGTGGAAACACATTTAGTGCAATGCTTCATTTTTTCCCAAATCAATCTTTCTGAGCAGATGCCCACGCCAAAATTGCTTTGAGTATTTCCCAATCTCTCAGAGCATCCACTAATAAACAAGACATTCCTGTGTCCTTTCTCAGAAAACAATGAAAATACACATCCATCCTGGCTTTTATTTTCATATTGCAGTTGGAGGCTTATTAATAATAATGGTAAAATTAGAAAACTTTAATCTCTCTTTTCTCAGAAACTCCTTCCCTCCCATCTCTCATTTATTCTTCCAATATTTTCTAGAGTGCTGAAAAGGGAAAGAATTCAAGTTCACACCTACATCGCAATGCATAATGGGCTTCACAAGTAGAATATGTGGAGATGATCTAGCTAATGCATATTGCATCAACGGCCAATTTTCATCTTTTCTAGCCTAGCTTAGAGACTGTGCACCTTATCCTCCTTCTCCCTATCAATGCTCCCCACAATTTCTAAATAATTTCTAGTACAACTGATAAAAATTGTAAGCAAAACTCACTGAAAAATCTCAGCCAACTTACATCAAATCCTTGCAGGCGGCCAACATTCATCATGTCATTACACCGTTTTGGTACTATACACATGACCTCTACAGCTCTCTGTTCAAGGCAGATAAAAAGGAAGAGCTTAATTTTCCAAATATATGGTATCAGAATCAAATTTTGTTTCATTTGCTATGTGTACTTTAGAACAGAAAGTAATGTGAAAAGTAAACACTTATTATTAAGCACTTCTTGAAGAAGATCAGAAAAGGAAAATAACACATTGTCAAAACAAGTTCAGAATCAAGAGCATTGAAATCACTAAGAGAAAATGTTTCAAGTACCTCTAGTTCTGTTGTATCAAGGTTAGCTTTTTTAGAATATTTGAGGAAATCCTGAGAAAGGAAAAAACAGAACTATAAGTTTTGTGCTCGTTAAAACCACACAGAGAAATCTCAGAAAATCTGTTAACTATCCCCTGTTAGAGGAGAGGCTGCAGAACATACATGCAATTTTGTTTCTTTTTAAAGCTTCTTGCTGTGGTGCTTTCCTCTACACATATTTTTAAAGATGTATTCACTCTTCTGATTTAGATTATACAAGAACAAATATTAAGTTAACAGCTCCTGTGATGCACAGGTTTGCTTTCCAGTAAACACTTAATTGTCGTTAGAATGGTTGCACATATAGATGAAGTTGGGATGAGTCACGTTCAGAGATGAAAACAGTTGGGATATCCCCCCCCTCCCCCCTTCATAAAACATTGGTACTAATTCTGAACATTTTCCATGTCACTGACTTTAGTTCAGTTGAACCTTAACTGTTTAAAAACAAACAAACAAAAAAACAACACGACATTCAATTGTCCAATCTATTTAATTAAACTTTTATAGCTACCCAAATGAGTTCAGAAAAACATCACATGACATTGCTTACAGATCTGGGTTCTGTTATGTAGGAGAGAGGAAGAGCATAAGCAATGTTTAAAAAAACCCATAATTTAACATGTATTACATTATTCAACTCAGCGCTGCTTTACCTTTAGTAATAGCTGGTATTTCATAATTCTCTGCACAGGTTTTATTAACAAGTCCGTGAGCTGAAGTCTGTGGCCCAGGCGTTGCTTTAGATCCTGAGGGTTGTAAAACAAAGATTTTTTTGGCTTCAGATATTGCTTAGGTCAGTTAGAAACATAGTACATTATTATTAATGGCTATCAGAGTAGAAACTGGCAAAGACGGAGCAGAATTTGATCTTCAATTAGGAATATATGGAGTCCTTTCCCTGTATCAGTTTTGCTTCAGGACTATTCTCTCCTTTTTGCATCTCCTATGTCTTTTTGGAAAAGAATGTATACTAAATGGAATTTTTAAGTCACAGGTCTTATATGGAACATTGTCTACAATGATCTTGGTCATCTAACATTAGAATTTCATTTATATACGTTGTTAATCATCCAGGTTAGGGCAAGTAAGGATGACATTATTGATTAATTAATAACTAAAGTTCAGGTATAAGTTTTTAAAAAACCTGTCTCAAATTTGAGAAATCAGAATAGAAGAAATTATAATTCAAAACAACAACAGCAATAGACACATGTGCTGCCCTTTTTTAACTAACAGATCTGATAATACTTATGATTTGTGCATACCTTCCACTTTGCATACATCCTCTTTTGAGAACTTACCTCAAAAAATGTGTCAATGTATTCCGAGACAATGTGCTCAGACTTTGGTTTGTTCTGGCAGTAAACTATGTACATGTGCAACCTTCTCTCCTAGAAGAACAAGGACACAGAAGGATACATTATCATCAGGAAAAAAAGCATGCTGGGTTGAAATGGAATATAATTTTAATAAGTACAGCTGTTCAAAAGTATAAGGATAAAAAGGTCTTCAAGTGAGAACAGCAGCTATGCTTGCTAGAATAACACACCTGTAAACTATTTATCTGGGGATACCATGATGATTTCAGAAATAAAACACAAGTAAAAAAATTGTCACAGGTATATATACATCCCTGAACATCAGATGCATAGAGATAATAGCTTAGAAGGTCCCCTAATAAAATAGAACTACAAAAAATAGTTGATCTTTTCTTTCAGCAAGAAAAATGAAGAAAGCCTCTGAAATATCACAATTTTATTTGAATATTTTTCTATTTGAATTATCTAGTGATTACTATAATATAATAATGTCCTCCTCCTATTTAGCTGTACAGAGAGTAGGTAGAGGAAACCTGTCTATCTTCTGTGTAGCATTAGCTGTCCTACTCAAGTTTGAGTAGGTGATGTAGACTGGGAACAGTGCTGCAATTATTTCTAAACTCTGATTCTGCATGTTGTGTGCATGTATTTTTAAAACTGAGGCAATAAAGTAAAAAAGGGAGCACAGCTTCAATTCTAAGATTCATTCTTGACTACCATCTTAATGGTTAAGGAACACAGATGTACCACATGTGTCTGACTGGTTTCAAATCCTTCCTAAACATTGTGCCAGGACTGCCTTGCTAGTCAGAGAATTTAAGAGCACTGACCAGTGAAGATGAAAAAAGACAAAAAAAAAAAAGACAAAAAACAAATCTGAAATTGACACTGGCCACAGATAAAAATGAGGAACAGAATTTTCACATTCCAGCTGGTAGTCAGGGTTTTGCTACAGGATGCTATAACAGCATCACAACTTGCCTTTCCATCTGCAGTGATAAGGGTGCCTTTCGAAGACGATTTAGTAAATACACCAGGAGAAAGTAAAACAGCAATGAGAGGTGTTACTCCCTTTGACTTTTAATCACATTATACCAGTGTCAAGATTCTCACCTCTCCCTTCTCTTTTCATTTTCTAATAATCCCTCGGAAATGAAACAGCTCACTCCTCATTGTTAGTCCAGGAATTAGTCCTGATTTCCAGGTGTTACTGTTCAGTTAATGCTTGGCTCTCAAATTTTTGCTATCCCGCTACTGACTTCAATCACAAGACCACAGGCAACATCTGAAACCTACTAAATATGCTTAAATCTAATCTTTCCTCTGTCTTTGTACATTTGTGCAAACAATCATGTTTTGCAGGCATGTTTCCCTTCTGCTATCTTATGTGATTTGGAGTACCCCGAGACCTCATTTCAAATAGATACTCAACTGTTCTTTGACTCTCCAAAAAAGATGACAGGAGAATGACTGATTGTTGGTACATAATTTTTGATATCTAGTTTCTAGATAACTTCTGGAGTGTTACCATACTCAGATGCATCACACAGGCATTCCTTTTAGTAAATAGATAAAAAGGGAGGAAACTGTAAAAAAATATAAAAGGTACAGTGTTGGACTAAAATTAAACATCGTGAATGTTTGGCACTCACAATTTCTTCCCCAGGTGAAGAGGGAAGAATCCCAACCACTGCTGTGATACTCAAAAAGGGAAAGAAAATCCAACTAGAATGCATGGACACCTCTAAGGAAAATGAGCTGCTTTGCAATTTCTGGTTGCTGTATTCCAAGGTACTGCACTGATATCTAGGATTTGATATTTAGGATTTGATATCTAGGATTAGAATATAGGTGCGTATCGTAATATGAAAAGACAAGTCCCTCAACAGAGCTGGAACTGAACTGACAAATGGAGCCCATATTCATATTTTTTCATGGAAGGATACTGCCAACAAAAACTACAAGGTTATTTACTTAGTTAAGAAAGTGCTATAAAATATTTCTCAGTGTAAGAGGAGGAGAGATTGCATGAGCTTCTAAGTAGACTATGTTATATCACAGATAAATTCTTAATAAATGTCTTAGTTGATAGCAATACTAGAGCTTGGCCAAAGAAGACAATATGCACTTACATGCTTAACAAACAGGGATCCCAGCTTTTCTGGATCTTCAAGGCACTTCTCCAACTCTCCTAAAAAGAAGCTGAACATAAACAGAGTTAAGTACTTTCTTCTGATAGCATATATTATGGTAACAGGTGATTACAAGGCAATCTTATTACAAGAGACATTTTACATCCTGTCAGCAGCGTTAGATAGTAATGTATTTCCAAAATGACAATACTAACAGTGTAATTTTTAATACCTATTCCAAATGGACACATATGTTGACATGGAAAAATACTCACATTCATTAATAAATTTTCATTCATATACTGATTGGAACTTTTCTCTTACCTAATTTGAGTGCTTGAGGTGTTCATACTGCCATGCTTATCTCTAACAAATTCATTAAAGATATTATTTTTAAAAACAGAAATCTAAATCTCAAACAAACATATGAGTTCTGCACAATACTATCCATATTAGAGATTCTTATCTGAAGCAGCTGTGATATAAAGCAAATCTTCATACCAACATTTTTGAGGTGAATCTACCACATAAAAATCTATAACTTGAAGTACAAAACTAAGTATATTTACTTTGTTTCTAAATATTTGAGGGAATAGAAATATTTTCTTTAAGTCTAACTAGTGTTTTTAAGAACTGCTCGCTAGCTGGCTTTCAAGTTAGATATACATACTCTCTGTGCCAGTCGTAAATCTGGTGGATATTTCCAAATACAATCTTGTCTTTGCCTTTCATGTCATCAGGAACACCATCTTCCTTCATAAGTGCCATGTATCCCTGCAACAATCCAAAGAAATTCACTGTGAATATCCCAGTGTGAAAGAACTGAGGGTAACCTGGTATAATCTCTCTTTCCTCGGAAGCCTTTCAAGCTGCCCAGGGTAACATCTTGCTTGGGACAGAAAGCCAAACAAAACATAAAACTGCTTGATACAAAACTTCACCTTAAGTATGGTTATGGAATATTGTCAACCGGTTTGAGGCTGTCAGCACAACAGTGCTCAGAGTGCTAGAAATTTAAATTAACTCCACATAACTCAGACTGTGTGAACATGATCAAAGCATACTGGACACTCCGACAGCCCTATCCTTATTGTCTGAATCAATTGGAATGCTCTGCCAGGTAGGAATGCTACCAAGTACAAGTCAGAACTACTTGCTGGCTCAGTTTCTCACTATTTCTTATTTAAGTCATCCAAACTAACCCTACACTAAGATTTGCTGCAGAAAATAGCTACACTGCACAAGATTGCATTGCATGGACAAAAATTTATGGTATGAATAACTGGAACACCAAATAGTTGAACATCAATTCTATTAGCAAGCATTCTGGCTGCAGGAGAGTTCCATTTACCTTTTCTAATACCCCTGTCTTCTTTTTTTTTTTTTTTTAATCCATATAGATGTGTCTCATTCTTCAATCCCATTGGCTTTTTAAAAATTCTTAATACTCATGCAACTGTAGTCCTATTTTTTTTTTAAGTACTTCTATTCCTAATTAGCCAGACATGTTTTTCATTTGCAAAGTTTATGCTTCGATGTCTCATGTTTTCATTAGGAATTATTTTATTAGTTATGGAAACACAATCTTTTTGCAGTATCCTAATGCTCCTTTTAAATACTATATAATGACTACCACAATATTGGGAAAGACATCCATATTTTACACCTGCTTGTTAAAAAAAATAATCATCAATCAGCTTAATTGCTTGTGTGAGTAAAGCGAATATACATGAACTGATCTTCATCTACACACTGATAAAATTTTAGTTTTCACTTGATAGAGAATCAACCATCAAAATAACGTACAGCTGGTATCTGAAATCCCTTCATTCCCTTTCTCAACAAAATATATGAAAAATAAAACAATTTTTGAGGAGAGAAAATGAATTTCAGATTGAGACATTCCTTAACAGCAACCTTCCTATAGAAAACAGAGGTATTTCATATGCATGAGAACTTTATCCCATGTATAAAATGAAGATCTGTCCAGCATAAAAGTTCTTGAAGACAAAGCCTGTTAAGCTAGCTTCCTTTTGGAAATGTGTAGATTCAGGGACAAAAACTGCAAGAAACCAATACAGTTAAATAACAGTTTTATTTTATTTTTTTTCTGCAAAATAATTTATGCTGATCATATGTGGCACCTAAATAAAACCATGCTGTTAAACTATTTTCAAACTGGCAGCAGTATCATATAGTGTTCTGCAATTAAGTTTGCTTTATCTTTCATTTGCTGAGAACATTTTTCTCTTCTTCAGGCATAAGCATCCTTAACTAAGGTGCCATTTAACTGCATTAAAAGAATGTTTTCCCTGAAATCACTCTCAGTTTAATGCCTACTGCCAGGAGTACAACAACACACACAGCATTACTCACTTGAGATGTGTCACTAAGGCTACCTGAGTGAGAGAAGTGACATACCTACTGAACCGTAAAGGGAAACAGGGCTCTCATTAATTCCTAATGCAACAAATGGATGCAGCAGACGGCGACAGAGGGAAAGTGGAAGACGCTTGTGGATTCGTGGCTTTTTAAGTCCTCTGACACACACAAATAAGCACTTAAGGTTAAATATGCAGGCCATAGTAAAGCTTCTCCTATATCAAAATAATCACTTGATAGAGAAGGTTCTATGAGTATTTTTGCAAGTTCCATAGCTCATGAGAACTGTACTGGATAACACAATGGGTGGATGATGTTTAAATATCAGTCTTACAAAACTTGTTAATCAGATAACAATATCTTGAGGCCCTTGGACAACAACGTGATAAGCTAGTGATGACATTCTATTCATGAATGATATTTCATAGGAATATTATCAAAAGGTTGCCCTTTGCCTCAGAGGTTAATATTTGTAGGTTCCCTCTTAGTGTGGAAAAGATGGATGCTTCTTTGGTGGAAGATTTAGAGCTAAGACCAAATTTTGGTCACAAAAGAAAATTCAGTGCCTTTCTTCTCTTCCTTCTGTTAATAATTGAACATCGACAGGCTGAAATTCACTGTTATGTGCATTCTCTCTGGTTTTCCATATGAATTTTATTGGAAGCTCAACATTATAAATCTCCCTTAAGTCTCATCTCTTTTACAGAAGAGGGAATTAGGAAGCCTAATAGAAGCTTTGCTGTAGAAAAGGAACAAACCTTCCAAAGTCAGGATAGCTCCTCTACCTACTTAGCCTACAATGCTCTTTTGAATTTAGCTATGCTAAATTCCATACTATACTATTATGTGAGAGGTAGTGATCTTCAGAAATGACAATCACAGTCCTCAGAAGGACACTAAGATGCAAAATAACAGGAAGAAAGGAGGAATGAGATCTGATGCTGTATTTTTAATATATTAAAGGACTGCAGGAGGGAAATTTCATAACACAAACATTTACCCATTCTGTTTTTTCACGTGTTTTTGTTTGAAAAGAAATAAATAAGTTGAGTTACACAATTGGTTGGTACATTAAAAAAAAAAAAAAAGAGAGAGAAACAAGATACCTCAACTACGTAGCCCAGATCTCGTACGTAATCTCGCTCTGTCTCCACTAATTCCTGCAAGACATAGCTACAGGGGAAAGAATATGGTGAACACACATTTCATTAAATATGCTTCTAAAAAAGGATTAATGACATACAACCTTTTAGATATTTGGAGTCGCATATACTTGATAAGCATAGTCGAAAAGGGATAATTAATGCATATTCTTACTAAGCTAAATGCTTTTTTGATTTTGGAACTGGGACAGGCTAGCTTCTGTTTATCAAAGACAGATGTTTTCCTACATGTGTCATTAAAATTAAATGTTTAACTACTGTTTAAAATAAAATGCTAGCATGACTCTGGCCTGGACACATTTCAGCATACTAACAGGAGTGTTTTTGTGCTACCATGGTAACACTTTACTACTACAGAAGAACTTAAAAATCCCTGGAGGAATGTTGTGGGGGTACAGAAGAAAGGGAGTGATTATTTTTTGAAGCTTAATAGACCTCTGAATATTTAATTGGCTTATTTTTGCTTAACTGAGACTGACATGTTACAAAAGTCAAAGTGTGAGTGAAATTAAGTCATATGAAATTTATTTAGCAACTAGTGTTTGAGGAAAGTTTTTTGCCTTTACATAATGTGACAGCATGCTTGACACCTAACACAAGTCTGGGCTTTTCCAGATTAACAGCTTCTGTTGTCAGTTCAAAGTGAACATTCTTTAAACAAACCATTTCTCTCTTCAAAACATTGCTAAGAACAGAGGAAAAACAAGGTCTTACTGTCGTCTTTTTAAGGAACTGGACTTCCTTTCTTCCATCTCATCTATGGGTGATGAGGAGGAGAGAAGAGAGTTATCTGAAGGGTTGAAGGATGGACTGCTGCTGTCACCTTGATCTACTAACAGGGAACTTGGACGGTCTTCCAAGGCCTACGAAGGTGTTCAAGAAAGACAATAACCATTATTTATTTCCACTTTATTCACAAGGTGTGTTTACATACAGTCGTATATGGAACCTAAGGAAGATCAATTACTGCAGCATATCTTACCAAAAGGGGTCTCAAGCTTTGAGGAAACCTATCATAAACTTTGTTTTCCAGGACAGAATAATCTAATTTCATAAAGCACATTTTAAATATCAGTCTGTCCTTCACAGGAGAAGCACGCAGTTCAATTGGTTTGAGCAGGACAAGCTAAAAGTCAGAATATCCTGCTGAGGATGTTAGTACTTCTGTAGTAGAAACTACATGCATGCGTACTTACTGCCAGACATTAAATCATATTTATCATAATTTTTCTCATATGTAAGCTGTTTTCAAAAATAAACAGAACAGCTTTAAAGAGAATTCTTTGGAAGTTGTATTTTTAATTATAATGGTATTTTTTGACAAACATTCTATCTCATTATCTGGCCAACATACTTACTTGCTTTTGAGCTTGACAGCTCAAATCCTAGGAAAGGACCTCTCTTCTGCCAGATACTCTGTGTCCAAAGCAACAACTGCTTAGTCTTATTGTTTGTTTTGAAGACAGAGAAGATGTAGGAGAAATACTATAAACAAATTTCTATGAAATATTTATTGGTCTTCTTTTATTGAAACCCATAATCTCGAATCAAGCTATCGTTATACACCACGTTTCCTTGCATACTATACAGTCTTTAATATTAGACATATTTACTTCACCAGAGTAGGATTCAGCTGTAATCTTTTTTTTTTCTTCCTACAAAAATTAAAAACCCAATAATGATATGATTGGTCCAAAAAGTTGGAAAAACTGACCCCTGGCTACATGTGAAATGAGAACATCTCCAACAGAGACATGCAAGGATCATTAATCTATATGCACTGCTAGGCTGTATGGAAGAGATGTGAACTATTAAATTTTCCATTTACAAAAGCCTGCTTTGAATTTTCCCTTAGATGACTTCTTATTCACCCTTTCAGTGCAACAGAAGAAAAAATAGTTAATACTCTAAATAGTTAATACTCTAAGAGTGCTGAAATTATTTATGCAATAAAGTAAGCGAAGTTTAAGTCTTTTTGAATGAGGAAATGGAAAACGGAAACTGCAATTTTTCATTCTGAAATTCAAAGGTGCTTAAATTTAGGAAGAATCTGGGAAATATCAACTGGAAACATGGTTTTGCCAAGATGCAGTTCTCTGCAGTTTTCACAGTGGCACTTCTACAAAGTCCAAAGAAATCTTCTGTGTGTTGCAAAAGCCAGACTGAAAATCATTAAGGGAACCACAGAACAGGTGAGGTTGAAAAAGACCATTTAGTCCAATGCCCCAGCTAGAACTGGGTCAGCTAGAACATGTTTTCCAGGGCTATATAGAAACAGTAGGTTGGAAAGGACCTACAAGATCATCTAAGCCCAACCATACCCAGTTAGGCTCTGAATACAAAGACTTGTGGAATTACCTATACAATCTACTCTTTGCCAGTAAGCATCTTCAGCAACACAGGAATTTGGGAAAAAAAACTTCAAAAATCTGACAAAACTGTGCCTACAAAATTTGTTAGCGTGGAGCCAGTTAACATTCAAACCAATCCTCTCTTGCACTTTATAGGTATTTCACATATAGGTATTATCATGTTGCCTAAAGAACGGCTAGATAACATAAACATCGATTTGACAGGGGTCTGTTTTACTTAGCAAGATTTACTTTTAGATTCAGAGATTCTTCTAATGCAGCTAATGGGGCAAATCAGTGTAATTCTGGGTCTTAGCATTCATTTTTCTACTAGGACATTTTCTTTTTTGCTAGTAGGATATGTGTTTTCTTTGTTCACTTCTCCCTCACATTTATTGCATTTTGCCTCTCTATGTTTTAAGTGATTTCACAGAAGAGGGTGTACAAAGCGACCCACACACCAACCCCAAAAGTGACTTTTGAAACAGACATCACATTTCACACATCAAGGTTGTATACTGAGGATGAACATGGAGCTTTTCTCTGAAAAGCAAGTTAGGACTTGCTGTCTGCCAGTCAGTCTCACCATTTTGCTTTTGACGAGCTCTTCAATTGCACTGACTAGCTCTGCAGCACTGGGTGTTTCGGAGCTGGTAGGCCGCACCAATAATCGAGAAGAGGTCTGTGCAATGACATAAAGCAAGGAGAATCCTAATGTCAGCTCAGCACTTGCTCAAGAACAAAGGTACTCAATAATTGTCAGTGTAACAATAAAATCATCCCAAGTTAGGCAACTGGAACTGGAAATTCTAAGTAAACCCCACAAAAGCTAAATGTTGAAAGATCGTTGTGCCTTCCATTATAATTACTGAAATAAAAATTCCTGTTCCTACATGCAATAGAAGTTAAGGAATTATCCTTCACTTTGCTGAGTATAATAATGCTTCACAAACAGCTGTAAAAATCAGCTGAGCTGACCCAATGAACAACCAACAGTTTGTTAACATATTTTATTGCTGTTCAAACTGCAGAAAATTAACAAGAACCGAGAGGGCTTGAAATACAAGCTGAAACACCAATTAAACTAAGAAAAAATACGCCAGCAACTCAGGGACATCTACTTTTCTAAAGGAGCTGGAGTACATTGCTCAGATTCAGAGGGGAAATTGAGCTCACCATTCCTTGTGCCATCCATTTTCCCCAATCGTATGTGTAGAGTACAGAAGATCTCTGGCCTCACAAGCTATAAAATGCCAGTTTATAGATACAACTGAAGGCAAAAGGTGTTCACAGTAAAGGATTTTGGGGAGGGTCATAAAATTCAATCTCAGTAATTTGCAAACAGTTGTTTGCACATTACATTTATCATTAGCTAACTGAAAAGTGGAAACAGTGTAATATGAACCTTACTTCATATTACGAACAGCACAGTGAACATCGTGTAGCACAGGGTAAGCTGTTCTGCAAATGTTTCCAACAATTAGACAAAGAACTGGCACGAATAACAGCTTAACACAGGAGGTTCTGCTCAAATCAACCATGGGTGTGACAAGGCTTCCATAGGTCAGTATAAAAAGCAATATACATATATTAGGTAGTTTGCCTTGTATTTGCCTTATTTGGAAGGAAAACAGGGGCTGGGTAAGCAAAGGAAATACAGACAACTTTAAATGGAAAGATATGGGAACTGAGCCAAAGCAGAGACAGAACACAAGTCAACATAATGCTGCGTCAATTTACAAAAAGAGAAAACAAAAAGCGAAAATAATTAGTTTCATATTAGCATAACTGATCTTGAAACTTAATACTGCTTATCCAAAAATTAAATGCAAACAACTTGTAAACTGCCATCGAATGCAAATCCATGAAGTGTGCAATGATTCCATCAAACAGAATACATACTGTGCAGATGGGCTCTTAGGGGAAGAAAATGGGTTTGTTATTTATTGATATTAGACATATCATCTTGGCCTAGCACACAGTATTTGCATGCATATACAAAACTGAGCAAGCCCATAGCTAGCATGTCATTCAGGCAATTGTATGTTCCTGACATCTAACTATCAATCAATCATTTTTTTCCAAAGCTGTGCTGGTATGCAGCTTTTGGATATGGAGCTCAGCTCAGCCTCACAAAATGCTGTCAGCATAGTCATCAAGCTCTGGTCAAGATCCCGTCTATCTGTTGCTCTGTGGGAATATATGATGCGACTGTCAGTAAAAATTCAGAACTGGTTGTTTCCCAGTTCAATTGTCTAAAAAAATGGAACTCTGCTGGGCTGCACAGATGAAGTCTGCCTGCTGACCTTCTTCTTGATGATGTACTCTGGAGCAGAAAGAAAGGTAGAGGAAGCAAAGGAGCACATGCAGGTGTGAGATATTGCTGGAGGCCACAGTAGGCTGAGTAGAGAAGGAGAAGCCCATCAGAGCAGGGAGTTTCCAGCATGAGGGAAGACCACGAGCCACAGAGAGGAAGAAACGCTTGAACTGAGGCACAGACCAAAGCCAAGCCTCTGAGGTCATGAAAAGGAGAAGACATTCCTTGGGATCCAAAGGAAACCACCTAATGTGAGAGGAATGTGAAAGACTCTACCCAGAAGGCAAGACAACAGGGGACTTGTTGCAAGCCTTTAATCAATCAAAAGCTCTGTCAGTAGAGTCCTCTGAGTTCTGCTGGATAAAACTTTGCTCTGGCTTCTCAATTTTACATACTAGAAAGCATTCACTTTAGGTACAGGAAATTGGTGGTGTGTTTTGAAGTGTGGAATTCAGGGTGGCACACAAGCTCCAAGACTACCACACAATAGGACTTCTTTGCCTCCCGCCATGCAGCAGGACAGGTACCGCACTGAAACAATGCCCCTCAAAAGAAACAGATTTATTCTGAAGAGTTATGGTATAGCATTAACTGTACCAAATTTTAACTAACTTGTCAGAAGGTTTCTTTAGAACACAGTTTAAGATATTTCAACAACTGTCCCAACATGTCTTTATGGCAGTGGGTGCATGTAACTTCTAAAACTCAAAGCTACTTGAGAAATGGAAGTGAAAAGAAGAAGAGAAATGGAAAAGTGAAATGACACTATCTTCCACGAATATCCCCTCACAAAACTGTTCTTGCACTGTAAAAAAGAACGAATAATAAGCAAAAGCCACTTTTATCAGGACAACATTCTATAAGGCTTTCTTATCAGCTTTTTTTTTTTTTTTTGTATCATTGAAGGGACATAAAATAAGGCAGCTTATTAGCAGGAACTTTAACATATTTTCACCAACACTGTTGTTATTCTATTTGTAAACTGCAAAGTGAGATTATTTTCTAGCCCTAAAATATTACCTCAGGATTGAAGATCAGCAAGATTTTAAAACATTTGGTTTTGGCTATTTTGTTCCAGGACTACATCCCAAAATATTAACATCCCCCTGTCCCAACTCATGTATTACACTTTACAATTTCAGAAGGTAGAAAATAAATACAGATAGAACACAGAAGCCATGCAGTTTTATCCTACAAATGACAGCTTCAGGGATCGTTGAGATCCCCATTGAAAGACAGTGGGATAAAAGGAAATAAAAGATTAACAAGATCAGCCAAAGTTGCACCACTCCAAACAGCGATAATTCACCCACAATATTCACCAAGAGTCAATAAAACAGCTAAAAATTTTAAGCATCAAATTGGTGAGGCAACTGTAATGTGAATATCTGCTGCACAAGTCCAGATAGTTTGCGTTCTAAAACCTTGTGCCCTGGTTTGACAGTTGTCCTCTAAACATTTGATCAATGTTGAAAACTAAAATAAACCCTCCCAACATTTGAATATCACAACATTTAAGAAAAGGAGAATATATGTACATAAGATCTCCTGAATGCAACTACTAACAATACCCAAAAATTTCAACTATTGTTGGGAAATTATAACATCCTTTTTGGCATTTTTTTTAAACAAACAAAAGCAAAATAACCCTGAACTGTACTATTACCCTTACTTGCCTACTTACTTTTTCACACACCTGTAAAGGCGTTAAAAAAAAAACATTAGTAATAAAAAAACTATACAGCTATAAAAAAAATTAAAGTCAACATCAACAGCTCTTTCTGCTAAGGTATGTATGTTGACTTTTCCTTCTTCCCCCCTGATATGAGGCTATTCAAAGTAATAGGGCTTGGTAAACAGTCTATGATCTAAAATATTTTCAATGTACAACTATTACTTTCTCCAGATAAACACTATATGCATATAGTTATTGAATCTGAGTATGCAAAAGGTATGATTATAAAGCAATTGTTTTTTAATCAAAAACGAGGCATCCATTAAATGGATCTAAGTATGCCTGCAAAAACACAGTTTCCCATTTCTGTATACAAAGGTCTAGTAGAAAAAATGCTGCTCTTATGTGTTTAAAACAAATACATTTTATTTACACACTTTCCCCAGGAAAACTTTTTAATGATGGCACAGTGATTATTTCTGTATATCATAAAGGCATATTACATACAGAGACTTCAGGAAACTGAAGAAAAATATGGGCGAGCAGAGGTTGTGTCAACATGCAAAGCCTTCCCTGTTTCCTCTTCCTACCTTGTCATCCTGTGAATCAGGCTGGAGAAGACTGTGTTGCTGAATTGCCATGGGAGGAGGAAGTGGTACGGCATCCGCTCCCTCTTCACCTTCTTCCTCTCCACAGCTCTGCATGCCTGAAGAGGATGACTTTGAGAGAGTGCCACTGCTCAGCCCCTCATTCCGACCCCTCTGTAAATAAAATTAAGACATTCAAGCTCTGTTACCTCCTCAGCAGCATGAAGCTTGTTAAACATAAGCTAGTCTTAAGATTGCTCTATTGAGTCTTAAGTCTATTGCTTGTGTCTTAAGCTCTACTGCTCTTAAGTCTTAAGTCTCCCAACAAATCAAGATGATGCTACACACACAGTTAAAAAGAAAATGATGATCCTATACACACGGGAAAAAAATCAGATGCCGTAGATTTATGTTTTCAGTGTCTGGAGAAAGCAGACAGAATAAGATACTGAGAAGCAGATAGCTTGAAATTTACATCAGGAAGGTGTTGCCAAAGTAATGCTTTCCAAGTTCAGTTCTCCAAAGTACAAGTCCCATTCTTCTAACTTATTAATTCAAGGACTTTGTACTGGAAGTACTTACCTTCGTATCAAGATGTCTGAAGGCTATAAAAATCCCTTACAACATCAGATTAGAGTCAGGTATAAAGAAATAATTGTATAGTGTGCAAGTGAATGCAACTGTGGCAGAAATAAGATGTCATTCATTTCTATCTGAACTATAGGTTTGTTACAGAAAAGAATTTGGCTGTCTGTGCCCAACCAGATACACGTTTTGCTATTAAGTGAGTTCCTGGCTTAGATGGATGTGCACATATACGTGAGAGGAAGGCAAATATTCAGTAGATGTCCATGGTGGCAAAATATGCAATGGTTCACTATTTCCTTTCTTTTAATGAAAATTGCCATGTTCATTATTTGGGTGACAGTAACTACACTGATTTGAAGGGCCATTCACTACTCTAAGGCACATGTATAGCTTTAAGCAGGTCTCACTACGCAGATCTAGCAGAGACACAGAAACAAGGTGCTGACAGCTGCCTGGAACACATACCTCTTCAATAGTTTCATCTTGTGGGGTTGCTGCACTGTCATCAGAGTCCTTCTGAGAACCTGCATCAGCGCTTTTGCGAACCTCTCTACTCTTCTTGTGCTTGTGGGCCAGTTTTTTGACGTGCCCATCTGCCTTCCCACTGCTGAGACGCCTCACAGGACTGGTAAGCCATTTCCTCAAAGTGTTGCCAGGGCGCTTGGGACCCGGAGAGCTCTGTGCCCCAATCATATGGGGTTGAAGTGATGTTACTGAAGCAGGAGGACTGGCATCATTGCTGGAGACTGAAAGTGAGTCTGAAAAAGAATGAGGAGAACATGTTTAAATATTAGACACTGGTAAGCGAGAAACAAGGCAAGCAATCATTAGTAACAGCCTATTTGTGGAAGCCCTCCACCAGTCTGAGTTGGGAAAAATCTAAATGCTGTTAGTACCTTCTGCCAGTCAAAGACTGATTGTAACATAGTATTAATCATAAAATTATATGTATGAAAACTAGTAGGACAGCTGCTAATGTCACTTGAAACTCCACTGGAAACATAAACTCTATTGGAAACCCACATCGACCTCACAAAGCTTACCTGCAACTTACTATGCTCAACGTAAGACACTCTACTGGGGCAGTTTTACAGAAACTGAGGACTATCTGAAATACTCAGATTGCATGTATACAAGAACTGAACAAATTACTTGGCCTTTAAAGACACCACAGCTATCTGTTTTCATGTGTAAAAGACCACCCAAACATAAATAGTTTCTCTACAATAGTCAAACTTTCATTAAGTAGCTGTGACTGGCTCAGTTGTTATACCATTGCTGACGCATGTTTGGACAGTAGCACACTGCTTTGAGTATGGACATGAAAGGCAAAAAATTTTACCTTCATTAAAAAAGCAAAACTTTTCAAATCCTAAATATCATGTTGTGTTTTTTTTTTTTTTTAATATCATATGTTTACTTTGTGTAAGTAATCTTATAGTTTTTTTGGTTGGTTTTTTTTTTTTTCAAAGGTAGAGAATACCTATGTTGAAAAGCCTACTTACTCAAATCTCAGGATCACCAGTTTTGTTTAGCATGACAATGCCTGAAGTTCTATAGTCAAAGGATATACATTTCTTATCCACAGCTAGATGCATGTGAGATTGGTATTACTTTCCTACCAAGGCACCCATCACTTGAACTGTAGAGTACGCTTATGGTAAGCACCCATTGGGTTAACCATTGCAAGGCTACACTTATTTTTCCCATGCAGCATACTTTCTTCCCCCAACAGTTCCCTTTTTCCTAATAACATACTTTCTTTTTTAAAGATGCCATCTTGTAACATCAGCCCTGTGACTACTATCTACCACCAACACATTAACAAGACTCAGCTAGGCTGTCAAGTATGTTTTTTTTCCTGTGTGTGCACTTTTGTAGATAGATAGTTTATATAAGGATGACATAAATAACGTTTTGTTGAATGCTTCTACTGCTAGGAATTAAATGCAGTGTTTGCATTCCTTCTTGAAGTTTGACACAGATGTTCAGGTCACCTCTTCTGGCAGTTTTTCCTTAAGTAGCATACTGTAAGTCTTACCAGAAGAAATTTGAATTTTGTAGGATAATATGGTCACTGTGTCAGCAATACACTTTACTGGAAATACAAACGCCTTGGACCTACACATTACTATGTGAGCCTGCTCTGTTTCCACAGAATTTTAAGAGAAAATTCTTGCTTACAAAGCCACAACTGACACACTGAAAGAGACACAGAATGTGAATATAATAAGATCTTTTTCCATTATTGTTCATGGTGTCTCAGAGATTATCTCAACTACTGCAAAATGATGAGGAAAAAAAATAAGAGAGAAACATTATAATCCTTTCCCTGGAATCCAAAATTTTTATCAGGCTGATTTAAACATTTTCTTTGTTCCAGTAAAACCAAATCTGCCTCCATTAGTAAGCATGTGACTGCTAAAATACATCAACTCTTATGCCAAGTTCTGCTCCAAGCTATTCTGTATAACACATCCAGAACAATGACTGATATTAGCCACCACTTTTGTTTTCCCATAAAGTAGAAAATAAAAGCATAACTTCAGTCCATCAAACTAGCTTCCAACCCAGAATCAGCATGCATCTGCAGAATTACCTTCTAGCCATGGCTGTAAGTATGCTGCACAAGAGTAACAAAACAATCAGTTTGGTTTCAAGGTCTCAAGTACTACCAAAAAGCAGATGCAGAATTCTGCTAGTCAGTTTTGTCTCTAAATCTTGAGATATCAGTGCTACAGAATTACCACACGCTTGTTTTTTGTTTCTTCTTCTTCTTCTTTTTTTTTTTTTTTTAGTGAAGCAGGAAACATAAGGAAGAAATTAATTACCTATAACAGTTTTTGACTTGCAGTCTGAAGATCCCCGAAGGCCTGTGAATTACTGCTGAAGGGTCCTCAGCACATATGTTTGAAAAGCAGGCCTACTGGCCATCAGCATCCACAGCATGACAGATTTTTCCTTTTTTAAATAAAGTGGCCTGCTTATTAAAAAAATTCCAAACAAAACTCCCAACCATCTGCAAGCTCTCCACAGGAATCCAAACAATCCCCTAGTGAACCTCTGTAAGAAGTTAGTTTGACTGCTCTTCCACCAAATGTAACTTTACCATCACTGTATCATGTATCTTTTAACTTTTTTCAGATTCCTCATTTCAGGAATCATAGCAAATTTCAACTGATCAGTATTTCAGTAACCTTCTGCCATTCTGCTAATGGAAAACAGAATGGCAGAGAACAGCAGTGTTCTTGTAAACAAGTTTCTGAAAGCATAAACTAAATGTTTCTCTTTTAAGACTCTCAAACTTGAAGATGTTATAACCAGTTTTTTTTCTTTCACTTGTAGAGAGTTTTCAAGGCTGTCAAATGGTCCATACAAGTTCTATCCTCAAAAAGAGCTCATTCATGTACTGAAACAAAAAAAGGTCAATTAGGCCTTAACATGGAAGTTAATCATGTACCAACTGTTCTGTGTTTTTTGAATCAGTTTGCATTTCCTTCCTTTACAATTAGTTCCTGCTAGGAAAAAGGCAACATGAAGTGCAGTAACTGATGGTGGAAGATTTATTCTTTATACATAAACATGTCTATCTCTAAGCATCTAACATACCTGCAGTTAATAAAACCTTCTTCTAAAAAGCTGTGTTTCCTTCTCAAATTTTTGCACATCCTTTTGACAGTCTTACAGAACACTTACCAAGTGCTCAGTTTCTTGCAAAACCAAACAGTACAATGCAGAGCCCCTAAAACTGAGGGAAAGTGGTATATTCGTCTGATTGCACTTTTGCTGTACCACTCCTGCTCTTAAGTAAGCCAACAGTTAGTGGGCAGGAGGAGCAGGAAGAAATGCATACACCCCACTCAAGTGGAGAGGATCTAAGAGACAAAACAATGCTTGCCAGACATGTTTCACAGCACATACTTTAGCCATATCCTCCCACACAGCATTAGTTTTCTTTTGGCGTGCAGCATGTAACTGCTTCTCATCTTCTCTTCTGCAAGGTTTTATATGAAGTACTTACTAAAGCATTATTAGGGCTTCAAGGAATCATAAAAGTGGACAAAGTATAAGTAGTACACCAAAATGATAGCATTTTCCAGTTTACTCCTTAAAGCAGGAAAGCACTGAGGGAAAACAAGAGGCTTAATATGAATGGCTAATATGGCTTTGCCATAAAAGCATCAGCTTAAATTATATCTAAAAAGTGTTGGGGGAAAAATAAAAAAAAAGAAAAAAAAAGAAAAACAAAAACAAAAAACCCCTTAGCATCACCTGTGTTAACCCAAATGGAATGTCAACTCATCAGTCTCTTCAGAGACCAGATCCGTTTTTCCCCACACCTTAAATCTGCAAAAATCATCCCTGCAGTCCCACAGATAAATGTTAATACTCATTAAAAATAAAACACTGCAGAATTTTTCCTGGGAGACCTTTTGTCAACCATCTTCCCATCTCAACCCAGCTCACAGGAGTCCAGACTCTGTAAATCTTACTCCTATGTGTTTCCTCAGCTGAATGGTATTTCTAGCTGAGGGCTACAAGGACACAGTCATTAATTAAAAAAAAAAAAAAACAACCACAAAAACAACACCAAAAAATACTTGTTCAAGTTCATCCATTTAGGAAGATATGTTTTTAGATCCAAATGTTAGGAAATATCAGTATGCTCTACAGGAGGTTTTCAAGATCACTGAAAGAAAATCTTCAGCCTTCAGTATGAGAAAAGCTACTCGGGTGTGTCTTATTTCTCCCTGGGCCATCACTATCAATCTGTATAATCAGGGATATGCTCTTTGATTGATAACTATGCTTGAGAATGTTTACACTAAAATTGGCTTTGCTTCCTTTACGACTACATAACGAATTGTTTTTCTAGGGTTGCTCAAGAATATTTTATCACTAAAACATGCTAAGAGGAAAAAAGTATTCAAAATTAAACCAAGAACAACGTGGACTTCTAAAAACAAAACAGATGGAATAAATTTGGGGTATGCTAACCCCAACTGTGTTTCAAGTACAGTAAACTTTCTAGTTAGTGTCAAATTCCCTTCTAGAAACAGATAAATGAAACAGATGGCCATCTTGGGAGAGAAAAAAAACTACCACAAGACCCAGAAAACAATCACACATAGCAACACCAATCCAGCAATAGGCTATCAAACTTAATAAGGCCATTTGCTCAAGTAAAGACAGCTTTATAATTATTTAAAAACAAAAACAAACTACAACCTAAAAAAACCTAAGGGATGGGCTTTTCTTTATAAAGCATAGCCAAACTTTGAAAAGAGGGCATTTAACTTCCATTTCTCTCAAAGTAAAATCACATATGTTGCCCTGTTGGTAAGGTCAGAGAGTTCACTGAGAGTCCATAAATTTATTTTTAAGTAAAAGGGCAGGCAGTGTGAGTTCTTACCCCCTTCAAATCAGATGATAAAGTTACCTCCAAAGAACAGACAAATTATTGAAACTTTAAGGGAAATGGGAATTCTCATTCTAGTCCCAGCTTTCTTAACACAAGAAACATGCACATCTGCGATTAATAAAGTGTTTTTTTTTTTAAACAAATCAGCTATATTGAGCTAGTTGATGACTTGAAAGACTCTGCTTCATATTAACTATTTCCATATTGCCATTTTTAGAGCTTAAGTTTTTACTATGAGAGTAAGGGGCTACAAAATCCTGACTTCCTTATCTAGGGAATCAAACTGAGTCTCCCTGATGGCTTGGTCTGCACCATTAAAAACCAAAATGCTGCAACATTCTAAGTACAAATAATTCACCTTTTCTGAACTATTGGAATGGGCGAAGGAGTAAAAAATAAAATAAAATAATGAAGCAAAGCAATCTTGGTGGCCCTGAGTGGAGTGTGACATCGCCACTGCAAACCTGCCTGCCCCCATGGCCTTATGGACCAGGGAGCCCACAAAGGAAGGCTATCACACACGGTAACTAGCCAGCTCCTCTGTAAGGTTTGATGCGTGTACATTACAAATACTTGGGAACAGGAGCTGCTCATCATTTCAAAAGGACAGTTTGAGATACCAATTGAAAGCGGCTACGGTTCAGTGATATCCCAAGCCCATATCTACTGATAAGCAATAATGTCCCATCTCAGTCAGTTTTTGCTTCTAATGACAAAAGCCCATAAAACTGCAGCCCGGTAAACAATTATCTTTTGTTATTAGATGAGATGAGCTTAGGAAAACAAAAAAAGACTTATTTTACTCATGGACACACAAACACACACAGAGTTTCTGTCTGGAAACCACTTTTTAACTAGCAGGCAGTCAGATCAGCCATGTACAAGACCATTCCTCTACTTGTCAGGAATTTTCATTCTTTCCTAATGCATATTCTCTTCAGACTGCCCCTTAAAGCTTTTTTTTTGTGTGTGTGTTTTCATTTTTGAAAACAAACATTGTCATATACATCAAAAGACATTAGAGACATTTCAGCTTTAACTAGTCACCATAAAAGGAGTTACCATTTGAAGACGACACAGCTTTAGCTTCATTAGGCTTGCAAACATGGAATTTCCCCCATGCACTTTGGGAAGCACTGACTTGACTTAGAGAACAGAGATAATTTTCAGTAATTTTCAATGTTTTTAAAAATAAAACTAGTTTATTTAAAAATTGTGAATAAAAAGCAGAAAACCACTATTCGAATACATAAAAGGAAATGCTTCAGTACCATTTGAATTTGGAATGGTACAAACATGCCCATTATTCAACCCTGGTCTGCATTTACTTTAACCCCATTTACCATTTCTGCCATTATTTCATGTCTCAACATGTCTCAGCATAGTGCATAACTTACTTTGTAAAATTTTTACCATGTGTGACTAGATGAAGATAGCTCAATACCTTGGTATATCTGCCCTGACCATTTGAATTTAAATGCATTCAGTAAATAAATCTTCCAAGTTATCAAAGGCTGGCTGTGCTAATATCAGATAGATTGCAATCATAAGCCAGAGAGTAGTCAACTTTTTAAATAAGATCCTCAGCTATCCACAAAGTATATCTGCAATTAAAAACACACACACACATACAAAACAAACAAACAAACAAAAAACCTCCCCTGAGATAGTCTTTGTTACATCTTAATAATTTCCAAAGGTCTTCCTGAAATCAAGAAAAGTCTTTCAAGAGACATCCAAGTGCAATATCACTTGAGGAAAGAATGAAGAAAATCTCTGAGTAAGTGCAAAAGGAATATACTGTGCATTTGAGCTAGAAAATCAGTAGCATATACCTGAAAGGTTTAATATGATTTTATGTTATTACTGTTCTGTCATCTGATATATATATATTTTTTTCCAAAATATCCTCTCCTACCTTCCTACTCTGTTCAGAAAATGAAGGTTTTCAATTTTTAAACATTTAAACTTTTTAACAATATCACATTCATTAGAGAGTGCACACAGAGAGAACTGAAAATGCATCACTGCTGGCTGCGAGCTAAACACCAACAAAATTTATGCGGTACAAAATCCTCCTCCTTCTCTTACAACTGCTGGATTGTTTTGCATTCACACTTTTTTTTTTTTTTTTTTTAAGCAGGAAGAAGGCACTATATTGTGCCAGAAAAAAAACTTTCTTGAGTGAACAGTAGTAGTTCTGTTTGTGCTCCCTGGAATTCAGACCTCAGGGATAAAAAAAAAACAAAACCAAAAAACAACCAACGACCACCTCTGAACCTATATCTTGCGTATTTCTGCAAGGCAGTACTACAGAAGGGGAGAGTAGACTTTGTGAGGCATTTAACACTTTGCAACAAGCTGGTATCCTCTTGTATTTTAGGAAATAACTACCTTTTTTGTCACAAGTAGCAAGCATTAGAAATTACACTACTGGATCTCATTTTCACAGTTTGCGAAACCCATAAGCATTTAACAGATTAATCAAAGCTGCCCTGTTAAAAAAAGCTACATACAATGTCTTGATCTAAACTCTATTCTTTTGGCCACCTGTTTGCTCAAATTTAAAGACAGCTACATCCATGTGGCTGGTAGTACATGTTTGTCAGTACATGTGTGTTTGTTGGTCAAGTTCTCAATTCTATGCCAGTCCAATAAAGTCCATTATATGCAAAAAGCAAGTCACCCTCTATTGTATCTCTACAGGTCAAAGTAACCTGATCATTTCAGTATAATTAACTCCCTGGGGTATATTGCTACTCAGTAAAATTGCACAGTGCTTGCACACTTTATGTTAGAGCTGATGAACAGAAGCCCATGCTTTAATTTCCAAAGCTCAGTTTTTTTTTCAAGCATAATCTTCAGTGAGTTTCTCTGGGCCATTTTGGGCCATCATCAGTTGTTGTCTGGTTCTTGCACCTCATTTGTGCTTCCTGAAGATGACATCATTTTACATCACCATGGAAGAACACTTAGTACACTTCCTCTGCAGAGCCAGAATGGACAAGATTTTCATTGGTACATTTTATAGTTACACACAGACACTTAACTCCCTCATAGGGGTTGACATTAACCAAGTAATCAAAAATACTAAGGTAGCCACCTTTCTTTCATTAAATAGCTGTGAAAGGTCTCAGGAGCATTCTCCAGCTAACTGTAAGATGATTGAATTGGAAGATGAGATGAAGGCACAGCCCACTCATTCCCTCATACAGCAGAACAGATGCCACAGGAGTGGTGACTGCCAGAAGATGCTCCGGTGCAGGCCCAGGGCCACAGCAAAAACTTGGCCTTGTCCCGGAAAAGCTGCACAAAGCCTCCAGCCTGCCCCCCACTCCTGTCATTGCTTATTAGTTTCAGACACCAGCACGAGAAGCTGGCCAAGGGCACAGCACAGCTCCCGAAGCAGAGGGAGCTGGCATCATTGGCTTCCTTCCTACTGCTCCCAGACTTTGACGAAACCAAACAGCTAACTGGTGGGGAGAAGCAATCTCTGAGCCAACGAAAGGAAAATAGTGATGTCAGATGCTCTGGTCCTGGGCCTTGTAGGCAGCACTGGCGCCCAAGACACTAGGCAGAAAGTTTTTCTGGCTGTTGACAAGCCATTCGTCTCATGTGAGCTGCGTGCAACCTACTTGTGAAGAGACATGCTGTCTGACATTAGTGGCTAAGATGTGGCTCTGTTTTACTGGAGAGTTTTATGTCACTACAAATGGAAGCCACTGTTTACACAAGATCTGTGATGAGCAGTTTCCATTTTTTAATCAGGGCAACTCTGCTATCCCTTTTTACTTATTTGTTACTGAGTTGCAGTACGATCTGCTTCTTAGTTTTTGCTGCGAAGCAGTGTTACCCAAAATGGATAAAGATAATTGCTAGTCCAAGACATACAGTTAAGTTTCTTTGCTACTTCCTATCTAATATGCTGTGTGCAAGAGTTTAGAAGAGGAAGATATGAACAGATATGGAAAAGGTCATAGCAATATAAATAACAGAACAGCCAACTACAAGGAAAAAAATCATTATGAAGTCCTTAGCTCTACTGAAAAGTAGAGAAAGATATGGGGGAGGAGTGGGAAAGAAGCAAGCCTGCAGAAATTGCATTAAGAAGAACCAGTCTCAGACATTACTTAAAGCAACACATGCCACATTTCCCTGTAGAGAGCTCAACAATGGAAAGCATCCAAATGGAAGGAATTTATTCTATGCAGATTTTAAATCATCCTCTGCTACTCCAGCAAAACAACGTCACTACAAGCAAGCTCAAGCAGGAAAGTAAGGGATGAACAGTTCTATGAATGTCATTTTGAAACTGAATATGTATGTATACACAGGGAGGAAATTAGGTTCCACCAGCCTAGCATACACAATAAAAAACAAGCTTCACAATTCTGAAGACAAAAAGCTACACATAAAAGCAGCATAAAAAGCTGCAGAGCAAACATCTTTATTTTTTTCTTTTGCTCAGAAGATTGAAAAAAAATTTAGCAAGAATAACCTCTGCCAGATACTCGCAAATGAATGGCCTGTAGGAAAAGATAAAGCAGGTGTATGTAATTCCCCTCCTCTTCAAAATGTCTTTTAAAAAGAATGTGAGAAAACTTCTAACTATTTTCTATTAAAACTGAGAAAATAGGTAGTAAGAGTCAATGGACAGATACTATGAAAAAAAATGTAGATATTGATCATAACTGCCAATGATATTTTCAAGGTCATCAATGAAGCTCATAAATATTAAGAGGGAATACACAGCGACAGTATTAAAGTAGAAGAGCAATACAGAAGAAATGATTTTTTAAAATCAAATTTTGTTAAAAAAAAAAAAGTGATGAGACAATTGTACTAAAAAAAAAAATCAACTTGTTTCCTTTGCCCTTCACCTATTGCAGTCCCATGTTAATCCAAATACACATACTAATCCAACACCAACTTAACTTTAATAGTCATCTTTATTTATTTTTTTATTTTTTCCCCTCCGTCCTCTTGATTCAAAACAGAAGAGTTCATTAGAACAACTACTGATTGTTTGGAGCCACAGCTTTAGCAACAGCTGTGCAAACACATCAATCTCAAGTTAGGAACTCTGCCATAAGCTTAATAGTAATATACTCATATCATTTAGCTTTGGGGCCATTACAATAACTGTGGTCATTTTTTTTCTAAATGCTTTGCTGCTGTGGCCTTCAAAAAATAAATTAAGAAGGTAATGAGATAAATTGGGAGGGAAAATGTAATAGCTGAGAATGTGACAAAACTTGTCCTCAGAACTACCATACATAAAAGATGTCTCCTTCTTATCCAATTCATTCAGAACAGCGACATAAACTAATTTTATTAACACTGCTAGTATTGTAAAACCTTGACCTTTTTAATGCACAGACTACTCGGAATATTCATGAGCCATTTCAGGCCCCTCTAGCCACACTGCTGCTATCACCCTGCACAACGAGATGGCTGTAGGTGCTGACAGACAGTTTCCTATGGGCTCGGTCCCTGCTCAATAACACCATTATCAAGAACAGACTTAGATGACAGTGATTGGAAACTGAACTGTTTTCAGTCGTTTTATCTACAGATGGAAATGTAACCTGAGTAAAGCAGCAAGAGAACACATGATTTTAATAAAGGTTTGTCACACTGGAAATGTATTATTATTTTTTTTTTTTAATGGACTCTCAGTTGAGGTTGAGTAGCTTATAGCTATTAAAGTCATATCTGGAAACTGCTACACAGATGCCTTTTCACAGTGAAGCATCTTAAGAGATTAGGAAAGGGGAAGATTTTGATCCATGACTTTATTAAACTTGATTTAAAAAGAAGCTAAATGAGTTAAAAGGGGAAAGATAATTCCTTGGTATATATATATATATTTTAAGCAAGTGAATTATAAATTATCGGAAGATGTGACATTTTATCTTAAAGTGCAATTAAAATGTATGGAACCATGCAGTACACTTGAATACTAAAAACAGAATCCATCATTGCCACTTTCATTAATTTGATTACAGCCTCTTCAGGAATAACATATGCACTGCTGAGTTTTCTTTGGCACGATCAAGCCCACGCTGTGCACAAAAAAATAAAGTTACATTTTGTCATGCAAGTTTTCTGTTGTGTTTATTTCCTTCACAATTACTTCCAATAACAGCTCAGAAGAAAGCTGATGTTTTGAACTCTGAGCTATCTGAATCTCAGTTCCTAGAATCAATCCTCAGCTCCCACCCATCCAGTATTACCTAACTGGCCACAGAGGAGAATGATGCAATATAGTCATGGTAGAACTATCCAGAACTGGTTTGTGTGTAGAAATCAAAAAGAGAGAAAAATAAAAGAAACAAACCCACATCTTTGGAAACCCAATTAAGCAGAATTTTTACTCTTTTCTTTAATCAACCACAAAGTCTTTTTTTTTTTTTTGGGGGGGAGGTGACAATGACGCACGAGGAGAGCAGTGTCAATAGTAGCTTCTACACAACAATACTTACTGTTAAAAGAAAATCATCTTTTGCAGTTATAGATTCAGCTTCAAGTGTAATTTTAAAGATAAAGGTAGTGTTTGAGGGAAACAAGATAAAGAATTTAGTTTTCCTTATTTGCTCCACTGAAAAAAAAATGTTTTCTTTTCATGAGATTCCCCAGCATTTAATACAATGCATCTCAACAACTAACCTCTATGGTCTCATCTAACTACCACATCAAATACTGAAAAATTGTACTTTTTAAAAACCATTTATTCAAGAAAATGGACTGGAGGTGCACAATCTCATCCTCAAAAGCAACAGAGAGAAGAAAAAAAAAAAAAACATGTTGTCTAAAAACATCCTTTCCTGTCCTCTGGGAAGAAAACAAATCCTCACAGGGAAAGGACTGTTACATTATTGATATGGTCTTTTCAAAGTAGGATGGAGTATACGTACACCACCTAAACTCTGTTCTCGTCTTCATTTCCACTAAAGGACAGAGTCGGATCAAGCCTTGATGGGCAAATTCAGTGGACTGTTACAACTTCTTATGATCATACTCAAAAGGATATTATGAACACATTGTTCATTACTAGTCCAGCAATGAGCACCAAGAGGAAACTTTGACTATGCAAGGTGATAGCTCATTCTCATACTGCTGCCACACTGAAGTAATTTGTTTAAAACAGAGACAAATTAAGTTGGAATGTGACCTGAGGCGCTTCTACTTTGCTCAGAGTAAGCCTACATACTCAGTACAAACTTCTGACTATGATACAGAAACTATACATACCAAATGTTTCTTTACAGATGCTCTCAGAGAGAACAGATTTGACAAGGATGTGAAGAGAGAGCTGCAATTTTTCTAGTATGGCATTAACTTCCACCTTTCTTCTCAAAACGTATTAATATTCTTTCTGGGGTTTGTCTTTTTCTGTATTTGAATGTCTTCTTGGCATTGACTTCTCCGCTTTCCCATCACCTTTTTGTAGTTAAAACTTTAAGTTCTTTACTACTTAAAATTTTGAATATTCTTCATTACTGATATGCTAGAATATAGTCATCTCAGTAAAATCCCAAAATGTTTAGATATAAACAACATATTTTTCATACTACAGAAATGGAGTTACAGTTTGTTTTACAGCAAATTTGCATGGCAAGCCTAACAGCATCTCCTTCAGAATAGCAAACTTTTTCCTTTCACATCTTTAAAACTAAAAGCTGAGTATCTGGTTTGAAAATGAGATGGGGATAACAAACCCATTTTAAATTACTACAACTTAATGCAATAGTTACAAGATACCAGAGCAAAAAGAAAATATATATTAAGTAGAGGGAACAGATTTCAGAGGCAGATCAGAGGCAGAAGGCTGCCTGAGGCTAACTCAATATACACATCTGATCCACAATGCTGGTCAGTCTTAGCTCCTTTCACAAAGCAAGTAGCCCACCTGACAGTTATATGAGTCATAAAAATACAGCAAATTTGACTAAAGATATGCATCTAAGCCATAGGGGACAAAAATCTGTAGTAGTTCAGATCAGAATGTGATGTTCAGATGAAAATACGGAAGTCATTTCAGGCCAACAAACCTCAGTTCTCGTGGAAGGACATCAGTCCTCTTGCATAAGCTCCTACACCTGAATTTACTTTTTAGGAGGTGCTGCTTTTAGGAGCAGTGGGTGTTGAGGGTTGTGAGGGAGTGGTACAGCGCTTTCTGCTATATCAACTCTCTGTCCTGGCTGCCTGGATTCTTGCTAGTATTGACAAGAAAGCAACTGGGTCACAGGTACAAACACAAGGTATATACACTGGCAGTATCTGACAAGTACTTCAGTTTTTACTAACCAAGAAACAGCATCTTCAGATAACCCTCCTGCAAGCCCTGAGTTCAAAAAAAAAAAGCACTATTTTCAAGAACACCGAGGAAAGGCATACAGGTCAGGAAAGTAGCACCTCTGCACACTGAACCATACAGCTGATACATGAGCTCAGCTTCAGGAGGATTTCTGTTGCATGCTCTCTTGTTGGAGATGGAAAAGCACACACAGCACATACTTAACAGCTTTCATCTGTATTTTAAAAGAATAGATTTTCAAAGTGCAGAGGTGGATCTATGCCAAGAATTACACCAACCTATTAGTAATGCTGGACTCTCCCACTGCATCCTCTGAGTTCAGTCCTCAGAGACCTCTTATCCTCTCTTGGACACTGTTTGCTAACAATTACTCTACAGTAAAAGCATCCTGTTTTATGGATGAATGATTTCTGAAGTTTGATATACCATAAAATGTTATGAAAGAGGAAAAGGAAAACTAGTTTGATTCATACAGATTCTTTCAAGACATCTATTGTGAACTTAACAAATAAGCTTCTTCAAAGCCCAGTGAGAACTCTCTCTATTCCTGTAACCACTTTCCACCCTCTAAACCAGCCCCCACATGGTTAATAACTTTAGAATAAATTTTGGTTCTGTAGATTTATTCCCTGGATTTCATCCATGAGATTGGCTTCTCAAATTTCCCAAGTGAAATATAGACTCGCATGACCCACTTAGGGGCTGAAACACATACATCCTATTGTTTCCCCGAGTTCATAAGGTAAGTGAAAAAAGATGTCATGATTGCTAATAGCCAGTTCCAGACAAACACTCTGTTTTCAGCCAAATAACCATAAACAACTTTGATATTTATCCACACTTGTCTCAAATGCAGAGCATTTTTGAGTTACAGGAATGGGTGGAATTACCATGAGAATTGTGCTTTCTCCAACTGATGTCAGACAAAGCAAAGATACAATATTTATTTATTTAATGTCACTTGTTTCTTGCCAGTTCATTACTTAAGGCCCTATTTTCTTCCTCATTCAATCTAATTGCATTATTTCCTCCCTGGACTTCAGGAAAAAGCAGGGGGAAAAATAACAACACCTTCAATCGTTCAATTACACAGGAGTACACAGTTATCAGTTGGATGACAAATATTCTAAAATGTCGACAAAAAATAAACCAAATTATTGCATTCCTTAAAGATTCTTTAAGCAAAATTGAAATTTTCTATTAATAAAATAATGCAAGAGTATATTGTGAATATTCAGTCTAAAACCAAATGGCCAGTTTTAAGTTTGCAGTGGTCAAAAATAATTAAAGATTTAATTTTACCTTTCCAGTTCAAGCAGTAACATAACCACAGTTATATTGCAGCATGCAATTAAGTTTGTTCCCCTAATATGAAAGGCTACTGAGACTGCTTACAACATGGCTTGTATACATGGACATCTGTTTTTAGGAAACAGGACAATGAAAAATGTTTGTGAAATCATGTGTGCTTGTCCAAGAAGACTGTACATATCTATGACCTTAATGGAAAGCACAACAGTGATTGACAACACTCAATACTTTACAACACGTTTTATAAAAATTCTTTGGAATTAAAAGATAGATAGATCTGAGCCTGAGTGCTTACTGCAGCGAGAGTTCAAAAATGAAGCAAACAAATAAAGATAGGAACATGAAAAACAACAGTAAAGGGGAAAAGACTCTTGCCGTGCCATGAAAACATGCTTCCAGCTGAGGCACACACAGCTCTGTGTACGCTACTGCTGTAAAGTATTTTGCTGCAAAGCACTCTGTGTATCAGTTATTATTTGTAATCAACTCCTTTCATCCTCCACTTCCAAGACACTTTGTACGTGTTTACATTTGAAAACCAGAATAATCTCTGTTTCAGAAAGTGATTATTCAGCTCTGGAGACTGCAGAGCAGTTACCTCTATTGCCTGCTAACCTTAAGTCCCTTCAGCTTGTACCCCGAAGCCCGGTTGTCTTTTGAGGAACTACTGAGATTTATATGCAGCCCTGTCCTTTCAGATAAATGAGATCACTTTCCACTACTTTCCATTAAACCCTTAATTTCATGTTTCCAACCTTACCACCATTTTCCCTCTTCTTTAGGTCCATCTGTAAAAGGAGTTTCACTACTAATAAATGACATATATTGTAGCTGGCCTTTTGCTGCTTACATGCTCACAGCACACAACAAGATACGTAAAAGACTTGAACGTAGCTGCAAACAACCTGCACGTGAAAGAATGCATTCCAACAAGTGCACAGTTTCAGACACTGATGCCTTCCTGCAGACATTTCAGTTGTTATGCATGAGAATCAGACTTGTTCCGCAGTGATAGTCAAAGTGACAAGGACAAATATCATTTCTTGCTAACAACACAATGAAGGAGGAGAAGCAGACCTAGCAACAAATGAGTTTAACACGTGCATCCCTAATCTCACCTCAGCTTCTGCAGACAAGACAGAAACAACATTGCTTTTCTCTACAATATTCATTTTAGTAGCAATGATGCCGCTAAACAAGTTGCATACAGACCCACTTTATTTCCCAACCACCCTTTCCTTTCAAGCTCTATTCCCCAAAACATTAATTCTCAGAAATAACTGGCAGATATTAAACATTATGAATTTTCAATTTAGTAGTGAAATTCTAAGGAAATTTTTAAGCTTTTAAAACAAATTACTACTAGTAGTAATACCTCTCAGAGCAAGAGTTACCATTTCTCATTTCTGCAGTTCAACTATAAATAATAAAGTAGTACATGCATTCTTTTTCTGAAAGAGCTTACTGTACAGCATTGCGGCAGTTTACACAGCAGACCCATTCCATAGCTGCTGCCTTTCCCATCCAGGTTCTTTCTGTTAGGCTCAGCACTTACTGTATGGGGTCAAGAGGGAGGGGAGAACAGAAGCAGAGAGAGAAAGAGAAAACATCCCCCGGAGAAGCAGCAAACCCTCACCCCCCAGCCCTTCATCCCTGTTGTACATGTTTATACCTAAATCCAGGATCCAGTATTTACAGCCACTCGGCTGCCCGTTGCTGCAGCAGGTAGGATTTAGTGAATGAAGTGATCCCAAAGTGTCAGTCTGTTGAATCCTGTTTGGCATGGCGAGAAGTCAGCTGTTCCGATAGCCCAGCTTACAAACACCTACTTGCTCGCACCCCAGGATATGCTGCAGCTTCTGAAGGAGATGATCACATAGATAACGTTGCAGGCAATGCCAGCAGGCTGAGGCTGCTATTGTCTTTGCAGCCTGCTATAGCCCACTGCCCTGCCTTCAGAGCAGCTCCTCTCTTCTAGGATGCTCTCCTCTGACTCACTGAGCTCAGTTCCAGTCTTTAAATTCACATGTGGGAATAGCCAGATGCAGCAGATTACACTCTACCGTAACTACCCTAACTGAGGCTCAAGATAATCTTACAAACACAGCAAAGCAGATATTTTCCCCCCAGCCTTCAGAAAAGATATAGTCTGGCACCTTGGTAAAGCTTTACAGCAACAGGAACAAACAAAAATCACCTTTAACACCTCTTTTTATTTTACAGGGCATTGTTACAATTTTAATGCTTTAGCTAAAGCAACGAGAAACCCCAAAAAGACAGACATTTTCTGGTCAGCTAAAGCATGGAGCACTTGCTATGTAATTTCCATTTTCCTTGACAAAGCCTGTACCAAACAGCAAATTACCACTACCTTCATCTTCTTTTCAGCCTAGTTTGTGTGGAAAGAAAACCCTCCACATAAATTCAAATACTAGAAAATGACACACTTTTGGGTCAGTTTATTTAAAATCTTGTCATGGATTAAAGCACATTTCAGATCTATTCAGTACTAAGCTCTTCTTTTGCAAGACATTTCTAGTTCATCATCTTGTCACTTTATTTGGTATACTGAAACTGCAGGTTTTTGGTTTTGTTGTTGTTTTTTTTTTCCCCTAACCTAATTCCTCACTTAGCATATCACACAAGCAGTTGTCCATTCATATTCTTTTTTTATTCTTTTAATGAAGCACTTTAACAAATGTAATAAAGATGTTTGGTATCTTCTCCTGAGCAGCTCATCATCTAATTTTAGGGGGCACACAAAAAGCTGAAAACTGCTAGATAGATAAACAGCTACGAGGCCAAAGCGAGGATTAAATTTCTGTAAAAACAGTAATGAAATGCTTTCATCGTACTGACAGGAAAAATAAGAGCCTTAAAAAGAGACTCAATAAACAGTGCTGCAAAATGCAGAAGCATGTTTAGGGAAAGACGAAAATAAGCAGCAAGGCTTATTATAAGCACACAGACAACTGCACGTAATGCCAGAATAGGTAGGAATTTTATTTGGGGCTGAGAGCATCTAGGGATACAAAGCCAAAGAAGAAGGCTTGCCATCAGCACTTTACACAAGCTGGATACACATATGTTAACCTGATTGCAATATTAAGGAGCCATGGGCAATCTCCAATTAAGACTAAAATTTTACTTTGTTTGCATTTCTAAAGGAAAACCATCTTAAACTTTGAATTAATACCTCCTTCATGGCTTCCTGCACTGAAGCCATCAATTCTGACACCCTAACGTTTTTCTTCTGACCCAAGATGTATTTCAAATTACACTGAATTCCTGAGGGGGTGGAGGGGAAAAAGAAAAATCTTTTTTTTCCCCAAGAAAAGTGTTTGAGTTATTTTTATAGTTTGCCACCTACAGTGATACTTCCACTAAGGCTAGTTTATTCTTCATGAAAGTGTAGAACATCTGAAAGGGATTCTGGTTTCTAGTTGTTGAGTAAGAAAAATAATAAATGAAACAATCCTTTTCCTCTGCTCCCCAACAGTTCCCACACACATCAAACAGGCTGAAAAATGTCGAGCCATTCTTACTTTAGTTAAATCCACAAATCTTTAACTAACATTTAGAAAAAAATAATGAAGCTATCCATATAGCTTTAAAATAGTGATTTCCATTTGTAAGAATGCTCCTGATGAAAACTCAACAAATTTCTATAAACAACTTATTTTTTTTCCTAACTCCACATAAGATGACTTTATAACAGCAATAAAATACAGTAAGATATTTGAAATGCTGTGGGAACCACAGCACTTGCAGCTTGCTATTGCAAAAAGTTCTTCCTTTGTATTCACCTCAAACATCATTATTTTCAAGTTTTCCTTTGGCTTTCTCTCTTAGAACACAAATTTTAAATGTAAATTATGGTGGTTGTGGGGAGAGAGTGAACATGAACTTCTATCAAATTCATATTTCATAGGTTACTTGGTTAAGAAGATTGGATCAAGGGTATACAGCTTTCACTAATATATAATTGCAGAGAAACTCTGGAGTGGAGACATGACATGCTGTAGAGTGAATGTGGCTATTTGTAAAGAATAGATTATAAAACATCTCAGTGTACATACTGAAACAATAGCTGCAGCTTTCTCGTGGTCCAAGACAAACCTTGGACCTGTAATTTCCTGAAGTACAAGCAGAAGAGATACAACTTCCACATCACAAAACCTGCACTCACAGGGATCATTATTTAGCATTTGTCTTAGATTACCCTAAAATACCCTAAAATGTACTATAAGTATCAATTTCCAGCTAAGGCAGTGACCTGCATCAACATATTTAATATTAAGTCCAAACAAGAAGACTATCAATAACTTTCTATGGCTTACTTCAGGCTCCATTACAAAGCTTTCTTTGTCCTTTAGCTCCATCAGCTTTTCTGTATTCCAGAGTCTTAATCTCCTTTAGCTCTACTGGTTTACATAAAGAGCCTGTTCTGAGATTTCTCACATAAGGCATTTTTTGTAGGAACCCATCTCCAGCAATAATGAACCAGTCAGGTAGATTTAATTCAGCCAGCAGAATATTTACGTGGAAAACACCCTTAAGCAAAAACAAGGCCTGGACACAGAATAGCTCTGATTGCAAGGCACACTTCTCACAGGGGCACCAAGTTGTCCCCACCTCCATCCCCTGCTTTCATGTTTCTAGAATTTTTCCTGGATGGAAGGACAAACTTTGATTACAGATTCAGGAAGAAAAACACTTAACTACTGACTGATGGCATCTGATAGCATCAAAAATCATACATTTTAAAGGAAAATATTAACTATAACTGATGAAGCCTTGTCAGATCCCTACCCCAGCAGTTTAAGACTCAGTTACTTAAATCTCAACATATATTTCAGGAAGATTTGTAAAAATTTCAGTTAAAATAGTCCTCTCACTTTCAAGACAGCATTTTGTTAGAGACTACACACCAAAGAATAAACAAAGAAAGTAAGCCCAATAACTTCTAGAAGAGCACTCTATATTCTCAGTAGTTTAAGTAGTACTACTGTGCATGTATGTGAAGCATCACGCCCCTATTTACTATGACAGTGAGGGAATAGGATCAACTTCCTGCAGCTACTCTTGGGACTCACTAGTAGACAACACGAGACCAGCAAAAACAATTTAAGGTATTGATGTTTTGTCTGCTCAACCCAGAAGAAAAGAAACAGCTCATCAGTCTCTGCCACTGACAGTCAACAAATCTGCCTGCTACAACTTCAGCTTCCCACAGGTACCAGCTGCAGTCACCAGTGTCTGAAACCACCATTTGCCACGGTGTGAACCTCCCCATGGAAGTGCCACGACATCTGTGGGTGCTATGAGCCTTGCATGTAAGAATGGCAACATTCATCATTTATGTTTAAGATGACAACTGGAGTTAAATTGACTGCATTTCTCTGAAACATCTGCATGGTAATAGAAGCAATATACTAGAACAAGGATAAACGGCATTCCAATCTAATCTTTTTAAGTTCATACTAAATTTTGCTCCATGCTGAGGAATGGAAGCAGAACAAGAAAGGGAAGCTAGTAACCTGCAGAATTTTCATTTTCAAACACCTATTTGAGTTGCTTCAGAACTTGGGGGGAAAAAAAAGGTCAAAAGAGGCAATTTTTTTTTCTTTTTCCAAAAAAAGAGAAAACAGCTTCAAAATTCAGTATTGTTCTCAAGCAAAACTACATCTGTCATTCTCTGGAAGCTCCACCATAATCAAGACATTCCATTTACAAAAACAATTCCTAAACTTTGAAATCTGCACAGTAATGTTATTTGAAAAAAATCTTGTTCATGTTAAAATTACACAAGATATGTGAAATTAATAGAAGCACGAATTCTTTTTTAGTTCTGCCAACATCGAAACGCCACAGTTTCAAAACCATTTCTCAAAGATTGATATATAAAACATATAATTTCATCATTTAGAAGAGCACTGTTTGTAAAATTTTGAGTCACGCTTCAGCATACGGGAGGGAAAAGACTCAGACATCTCCAGAACTGTGAAGGAACACCCAGAGCTAAAAGCCAAAGTTAGGCATGAATGCATGACTACTAAAACTCTCACATTAAATTATCACTGCATAACCCAATAGGAATTCTATTTGCAATATGAATTTCTCATTTGAAAAATAACGAGGCAGACTACACACACAAATCGTATCTTCAGTGAATTAGTATCTCTACCTCACACCAGAATGCTCCAACACAACCAAAACTGTATCAATAAACAAATCTGAGGTCAGGCCTTCAAGAGATGAGTTCCCACACCATGATTAAAATTCTGAAAGGCTGCTAACTTTGCCTTTCCCTCAGCGTACAATGTGCCCACAGTTTAAATGCTTGGAGCACAGCTGTGCCACTAGGATCTTGTTTCTTCAGCTCCACATACAAAGATCATCCTGTTCCCAAATCCAGTCTTGCTCCTCCTCAGTCTCACAGATAACACTGCTGGTCTGCACGGAGCGGAATCATCTCACAGCGGCTCTCTGCGCTTGCATTCAGCACGTTGTTTCCTGTTCTTTCCTACCAGAGCTACCAGCTGCCAAAAACACTCTAAATTGAATCAGAATTTGTACTCTACAGTGAATTATGTGAACATCCCTAATGTGAGATTTCCAAGAACTCCTTTCAACCTAATGAGGTGCTTCAATTAAAAAATAAAAAAAGGCAAATATATAACAATAATTTAAAAAAGATAATAAAAAGGCAGCCTGCTTTTGAGTTAGAGCTACCTGCTTTGTTGGTAAACCTCAGGAAAGTATTTTCCGATTGACAGAAAAGAGATATTTCCAGCTGAGTTGTGAATATTCCTCTTTTCTACATCTTGGGTAAGGCATTTGTCAAGAGCAGCTGTTATCAAGACACTGAAGCACTCAGGTTTTAATTAAAACTACTGGGAAATGAACCATTTACCCAACTATTCAGTTCACTAAGCCAGGATCTAAACAAGACCTTCCTGTCTCCAAGCTCTGCAGAACATGCCCTAGCTGTTGCTCATGCCTGAAAGTAAGAAAGAATATAAAAAAAGCATATGACATTAGAAATCTCAGTCTCCCCTTACTCATTAGGCTGTTATTTTCTTGATTTTAAGTCTGTGCTGTAGCCAAATAACTGGAGTACATATACCACTCACTTTTCAAAGAAATGGTGAGACATTCAGTGTCCCCAGCCTTCTGTTTATCTGGAAAGGCTTTGGGAAAATTCTGACTTCTCAACACAGTCACTACTGCAGAATGCCAAATCAGCTTGAAGGATCCCAGCCACTGTCAGCAAAACCACAACAAACTAGATTCAGATAATTCAAACAAAATCTTCTGGATGAGTCCAAGGAATGCAGCTCCACATACATGCACTACTTAGCAGTGGGTGGGAGGGGAGAAGAAATACGCCATGCCTTGTAGAGAACAGTTTTCTGCAGAAAACAGAGTAAGTGTTCTAAGTGAGAAATACTTGCTGTCCTAATGAGGAATGTGGAAGAAATGCTGTGTTTTTTGACGTTGATGTCATTATCTAAGTTACACTTAATCATTCTTTTCACTGTTTTGTTTATTTGGTTTGTCTGAAGTAGTCTCAGCCACACTTCAAATACCCTTTCTCTTTCCTCCCCACTCCTAAAAATAAAAGGAATCAGCTGGTTGGCAAGAAAAAAAAAATCCAGTCAAAACAAGGTTCATTTTTCCAAACCAGTTGTAACTGCACATACAGGAACTGGATGCTTCTTAACATAAATCTCTGCTGATTATCTTAACTGGAAATACATAAAGACAAAAGGAAAGGATTAGAATATATTTATCCAAAGTCTTCAAAATATTGAAATACATTCCTGATTTAAAATTCATTTCTTTTAAGTCACTTCAAAGGAAAATGAACACTTCTAGTAACCAGACTAGTTCATTGAAAAAATAAGTAGTGCTTCTGCTGAAGTTCCATACATAGTCATCTGGGGGAACTGCTTCCGCTATGTATCTAGGCTACCTGCTGGTCAGTGTTACTGATCAAAATACATTTCTTAATCCACTTCTGCTAAGTTCAAACAATACACATACAGTTTTGTTATTCACCCCAAGTTTTCATCAAGGCTCCTCTGCTTTTTATCTCTGCCACGAGCTGCATCTAAGAAGTTATGTCCCTGTAGTAGCTCTGGTTAAGTCACGGAGCATCAGTAGTTACGGCAGATGGAGCCCAGCCACCGCCCTATACCTTGCTGCTTCTGGAAGCAGGGAAGGTACATGGGCACTGAATGCCCCTAAAGGATTTTAAGCACTAGCCTTTAACACAGAAAACTTGTGTACTTGCACAACCTCCCTTATTATATTTTTAAAAATATTTGAGTAAAAAGAAGAAACTTCCCTAGCACCTCCTGTTAGGACATCTAACAGAAGAAAATCAGAAATGGGCTTTTTTTTCCTCTCTCTCTGTCAAGAATACCCATGCTGAATTCTTAAAAACTATAACCAGAGATTTGTTACTAAACATATTCAAGTATGCTTAGAGGCTAGGTTTACCACAATGAGAATTGGGGAGATAAAAGTCCACAGCACAAGGGTTCATTATTCTACAATGCCTAACAGATGTTAAAAACAGAAAACGCTGCAGGACGTACACTGCCAAACAATTCCCCAAATAGTGTGACTGTTGCTACGTTGTAATTAACACTTTTTCTATCCACTCTGAATTTTAGATGTAGAACAATTCAGTCCTGGAAATGGGACTTTGGGATACAAAGGGCATGTTTTACATCCACTGAAAAAAATTTAGGTTTGAATCAAAATATGAACATGGCCACATAGTTCACAAAACTGAAAATCTGTTCAACTTATGCTATCACCATTCACCAGAATTGTGAAACGCAGTTAAGAAATGGTCATTTTGATTCCATATTTGAGATATTTCAGAAGGCAATTACAGCCAATTGAGACAATACTGCTCCTTCACCATGGCAATTATAATTCAGGTGTAAGAAAATGTTAATTGCCGGAGTTTCTATATGTTTTCCTTTCAGAGTTAGTTCCTCCTGAACAATGCATGCCTGCATGTTAAAAGTTTTACAATGGTTTTATATTTTAACTGAGTTATAAAAAGAGATCAAAACAGCCTCTATATCCTTATACATATTTGTACTAATGACAAAAATATGAGCTTAGTAATCTTAACAACTTAAACACTTTTTAAAATATATTATTGGCCTTTAAAAGCTCACAAGACAAAACTGTATTATTTCCTTCTGTACATTTGTTTAATAAAAATAATAAAATGCTTCTTCCTAGAAGACAAAACTGTAAAAATCAATAAGATAATTATTCTCAAATAAAAACCATTACAGAAACAGTAAATGCATCTCATCATGGCTACAACTTCAATAACAGAATAAGGCTGTATTATTCCACAAACAGTAAAAGATCATAAAATACTACTATTATCAGTTTACTCTATTTCTGAGGATTGTTAATCTGAGCACAAGATACCACAGCTTGGGCTTTCACTTAATGAAAGCATCCAGGATACAAAGAGAGCACAGCAGGGAACAACCTCTTCTTCAGATGTTACTCTGGATCTGTACCAGGATCCAGACCTCTCAATCAGTAGCTAAACAATATCCACAACACTGATTCCTAAAAGCTAATATTAAAGGAATGAACATATGCCCAACAAGGTTATGATTACACACAACAAGAGTAACTAGTGCTTTTCATGAAGAGAAATACTTTTTAATTTCAATTTCTTACGTCAATTTAATATATATATATTCTGGGGCAAAACCTGAACCATTTCTTATATATCCACAGACAATAAGGACAGTCCATGACTTGAGGATACAATTTGAACATAACAAGTCCATACTTGCGCTTCGGACTTTTAACATAGGATCATGGGATGACCTAGGTTGAAAGGGACCTCACAAATTAATCTAGTCCAACCTTATGATTAAAAGAATGCATCAACTATGAGACCAGACCAGATTAATCATGACTTTGTCCAGCTTGGTCTTAAGAACCTGATGTTCTTTTAAAACCTTCTTGTAACTGAGATTTTATTTCTGTTAAATCACTAAAATATTAAAATACAGCTGCATTAAAAGTGATGCAGAAATTCTGGTTTAGCACATGTTACAAAGACCAGTAATTTACTACTTGATTGCAGGAGAAGCAAAATGAAGTCAACAGAATATATACTTTCAGCAGTGTCTCCACAAAACCAGAAATAGAGGAAGTCATTGGCCTGCTAAATTCTACTGCTTGTCATCACTGCATGCAGGTGAAAAAGGTGGTTATGTGAAAGGTATGCAAGAACATCCACTTTAACCTGTTCCTCCACCATTTCCGCCTCTCTGCTAAACACAAACACTCCTCCCAATACCAAGGTAAAGTATGTCTGTCACAGTAGCAAAAGCAACATAAAACTAGAGTCAGAAAAGGAGCAGGAGACCTCATGGGCAGCCATAATACATAGAGCTCATAAAATCACAACTGCTTGAGTTGGAAGGGATCTTTAAGATCATCTAGTTCCAACCCCCTTCTATAGGCAGGAACACCTCCCTCTAGACCAGGTTGCTTAAAGCTCCATTCCAGCCTGACCTTGAGGGAGGGGACATCAACAACGTGTTCCAGTGTCTCACTACTGTCACAGTGAAGGATTTCTTCCTAATATTTAATCTAAATCTACCCTCTTCCATTTTAAAGCCATTTCCTCTCATTCCATAACTACATGCCTTTATAGAAAGTCCCTCCCCAGCTTTCCTGCAGGCTCCCTTCAGGTACTGGAAGGCCACTATGACGTCCCCCCCCCCGAGACTTCTCTTCTTCAGGCTGAAAAGATCCTTGTAAGGGCTCAGAGTTTTGTAGCAGAAGAAAAAGTAACTGTGTGAAATTATTCAGATGGTCCTTGGAAATGAAAAACCACCCCAGGTGAATAAAAGCATACACTGATGGCAGCCTGTTGGGAGCAAGGCAGCCAGCACACAGCTATGATGCTCCCCATCCTCTCATCTAAGAGCTGTCCCCAGCCCCATGGCTCTGCCTGGCTGCTCACCCCAGGAAGGGGAATCTGTGGTTCCCCTCCACAGGCCAGCATAGGCCAGCTGTTACAAGGACAGTTCAACAAGTAACTTCTCACACCAAAGCAACTTTAAGGATTTGTTGCACCTAAGACACTTACAGTAAATAAATGCTCCAGGATGCTTTACTTAAATTGCAACATTCCATCAACATTCATAGCACACAATTTTAGTATGGTCTGCCTCAAAATCATGCTCCAGAGAAGAAACTGCTGTCCGAGAAAAGCTAATTTGCAAGCAAAATATCCCCCTTGGGAAACCTACAGCCATCAGAATTGCTGGTTTATATCCACCTTCTACCTCCCAAAGATCAGCTGTACAAATCCAGCTGTTCTGAAGCAAATACTTTTTACACACAGATTTCCTTTCCAACTGCAATTTATAAGAGATTTGGCAGCTCTCCGTGGGACCAACTGCACATTCAAGCCAGTGTTATAATGTTTCTTCTTTTTCTCAGATACAGTGAACTCAACAGTGCAAAGAGCTTTCACTATGTACAAAAACGCCAGACAAAAATTAACCATGTATTTATGCCTATAATTAGGGTCAGCATGGAAAATACAGAGGTATCTGTCACATGTTGCTGGACTTGGTCGTGCTAAAAGAACAGTGCACAAGTTAGAAGCAGAAATCAGAGCTCATATAAACTCGATGTACAGAGAACTCACAGAAATTCAAAGTGTGAGATTCAGTGAATCTTTAAAACCCGTGCTATCTAGTTTAGGACTGAACAACCCCAGGGAAATAATTCATATGAACTTTATGTTTATTCAAGGCTGAGTTAGAATTTGGCCATCACCAAACTCTGACCGCCTGATACAGTAAGGCTATAAAGCAATGATTACAATCTAACAAACCACAGCCAATTGCTGACATTCTATTCAAGTTTACTTACGCTCAAAACATGTTTTAAGCTGGAAACTGTTAGGTGGGAAAGTCAGCATAGAGAATTCTTGTTTTACTTTCACACTGTAGCTCTTTTATTTATCTGAACTGGAGCATGAGAACGTATATTTAAAAAAACAACCCATACATCCACAGACACACACACACATGGACACACTATTCAAATCATCTTTACAGCACTTAGACTATTAATGCTTCTTGGAAAAATATTTGTGATTACATGGAAATGTATGATTTATTAAGCTTTCCAAACAACTGATAATTGTCAAGTTGAACTGTAGCAAATAAAATGCCTGGACTTCTGTTCAAGCTCAGATTTGCCTGGTAACTAAGTTGAACTGACACTGCTGCATGGCATTTACGATCTTTTGCTAATTTACATCAGCAGAGTGTGAAATCCAACTGACTGCTCAGCTCTGTATCCTCTGAGCTGCTCATAAGGCTTTCTATCAACTGATTATTTGGATGGGCAGCCTGCAATTTGGAAATATTATTAGGAGGTAGCTGATCCATCAAGAAACAGAATTTTTAAATTAACATTCAGTGTCTGGTATACCACACCGCATTCCTCAGTATTGCTTTCTGCATGTGATCACATCTGGTTATGCAGCAGCAGCTGATCCCTTGCTGTTTTGTGTCCTGGAAACTACAGCCAGCACCTTTTGCCCTGTGGCCCCAGTGAAACAAAGCAAAGCAAGCAACATACCTAGTCATTGTTATGAGTTGCTTTCCCTGTGGGCCTGGGTTGTAACTTTTTCATTTCCTGCAGCTGCAGAGGTTGTCAGACAGTCTCACAGGCAGTGCTTTGGCCCTGAGCCACGGGTGGGGAGATCTCTGTCCTTACTCATAGCCCACACTTCACTTGCAGTCTTAAAACAGCAAATCTTCCCCTTCTGCAGCCTTCCTCTGCTTTTAAGCAATCAATTGCTGTTTATATTTTTTTCTTTCTTTACTTTCACTGCAAACACACCAGTCCATCTTGAATTACACAAACTGGATTCAAATTCTGCTGCTGCTGTCAGAGCTTCTTCCTACACTTCAGTATGAAAACACCCCATTTCTCTCTCGCAGTTTTCAAATACCTCCATCATATGCGAAATATATTTTACCTTTATTCTCTTCTCCCTCCCTGTTGACCTGAAATGAATACACTGAGTAGAGAGTCTCTACTTTTGTGAGAGCAAATTTACATAACGCTCAAATTCAAGACTGTTTTATCTCATTTTGTGGCCTCAGCTATTAAATCTCTTTTATGGGGGGTATCTCTAGATCACCTGTGCAATATTTCCTTCTTAATTGCTGAAAAGGAGGTCCCCATACCCACTCAAGAACTTTGTCACCTCAAACACAGCTCTTTAATCAAATTGGTCAGCCTTTGTCTTGGATCGTGTCAGTTGTCTTATGCTCCTTACTGTACCATAGATTGAGAGATACTAAAGTTGTGGGGAAAACAACAACAAAACAGAACAAAAGAAATGCTGAAAAGACATTTTTCTGTTTATAGTACTGGTAACTACTGCATCCTCAGTATGAAATCAAAAGCCAGGATTCAGTATTGCAGTATTACAGGTAAAAAAAATAAATTACAAACAATTTTAAATATGTGCCAATTTTATTCTGAACTTACAAGCTTTATTTTGCTATACTGAATCCTTGTCTTTTACCCAAAGCTTTGTGTCTGTTTAAATGTCCTGCAAACAAAGGAAAGAGAACTGCATATATAAAAAAAGAATGTTCAACAGAGTGAAAAGAAACCCTGGTAAAGGAGAAAGGTCCAAATAAAGCAGTGGGAACATTCTTTCTCACCCATACTCAATAACATGTTGGGAATCATTGGGAAAAAAAAAAAAAGTTCCTGTATGCATTACTTGTGAAAAACATGTTCTTCCAAAGCAAGTAATTTATTTTTTGTAGAGTGCACCAACTGTTATTCAGCCTCTTCACTACCCACTTGTTTGCCTTTTTGCCATTATAAAAGGGATTTTAATTTTTTAAAAATGTACTCATCTGCAAAAATGCATATTAAACTGAATAAGTGACCAAAAAAACTTACAAAAATAGATCTGATATCTAGCAGAGCGAGCGAGAGGTCTAAATCTGCAATCAACACTATTAATGAATGTCTTTTCTTCTGTGTAATCTTTTCCTATACTCTTAACAAAACATTTGTTTGCTTAATTATTATACAATTCTGAAGACAGAAGACCTCAAAGATACAATAAATGCCTTTTTTTTTCATCCCTTGATATTAATGAGATATTTTAAATAATACATCTTCTCAGAGGACAAGTAACAACTACAGAAATATGTAGGCAAGTGATTTGCTTTCTAGACTGTCATCTCTTGTCTTTCAGCATCAGAACAAAACAACACTGTCTTTTGTGACTGATGAACTTTGGACAGACACAGAGTGATCAAGATCAGTTGTCAGAATTAGTTGCTTCATGGAACACTTTTGCTGCTTTCATAGTCTTTCTTATTACCCTACTTTGGATGATCACCATTTCAGACACTTAAGACATTAAACATCACTCAATGCATTTGTACTTAGCAATGAAATATGAGTTAGCACAAATTAATCCGTTGTAAATTGCTGTTTTGAACCTTTGAAGCTCACTTCATCTCTGAGATGGCTCTCCAGCTCTAGCTATCAAACAGACAGGACTGTTAAATGCTGTTGAGAAGATCAAAATTGTAGGATCTATAGAATCTGAAGTATGAAGCGCTGGAAAAACTTTGAAAGTTGTTTCACAGGAACAACTAAAATGAGCAGATATTACTAAAGATCTACAGAGTCCAAGTGATACTGAAAAGAGTGCAAAAACTCTTCAATTAATCAATTTCTATAGGCTAAGCACTGAACAATTAAGCAGCTACCCTGTCACTTCTCTGATGATGGGTCATCTCTTCTTTAGGACTGTGTAAAACCTCTCTCCCTTTAAGCCTTGTACAGCAGCTTGTGATGCCAGGCATGCACAAATGACAGACTCGTGTTTGCTGCATGTGTACCAAGCACTTACCCATGAAGTGTACAGAATTAATCATACCTGATGCTCACAGTTAGTGTGACATACTGCATATATTTGCAGACCTTAAAACTCCAGAGGGCAATATTGTCATTTGTCAAATCATTCAAATAATCTGGAATTTTTGTTGCATTGCAGATAAAAACACATAAATAAATGGATTTGCATTAAAAAGCCCAAGTTGCAAAAATCGTGAGAAACCTAGGAAATTTAACAGTGGTTAACCCAAATGCAAGAAGGCCTACCTTAATTTATCTAAGTCATTCACTTGTTCTTTCTTATGAGAATATTTTGGTTTTTTGGGGATCTTTTGTTGTGTTTTTTAGGAATTCATACCTAAATCAATACCCACAAAAAACAATACTTAAAAACTGAGATCATCTACTTTTTTCCCCCACTCTTCTGATTAGCATATCCCCCAGTGCCTTGTTTACATATCTTTAATCAAATCCAGAACTTGTGAAAGAATAACCTCTGGTTGGGATTGTCTGAGGAACATTTTTACTATGCGGGGTAAAAAATAAAACCAAAGCACCCCACCAACTTTTCCTAATTTTTTGTAACTCCTCTATGTAGTGAACACTATCAGCTTCTTTCAAGCAATAGAAAGTTGAGTTACAGACTGAAGTCAAAAGCATCCTATGGTTTCAAGTGCACAATCTAAAGCTTATTTTTATTTTTCTTAGCTTCTAGATTACTTAGCATTATATAATAGGTTCCATGTTCGGTACAGTTCACACTGACTTCAGTCACATGCAGAAGAAACTTTAGGAATGAGACCCCCAAGTCCTGAAGCCTGACACTCACAAATGTGGAAATAAACATGAGCAGCTGGTTTTTATCAGCTGGGGTTCTGATGATACACATTAACATCACAAGGGAAGCCTATGGAAGAGGCAAGAACAGAAGAGACTTCTGAATGTGCATACAATCCTGCAAATCATGTTGATACTGGCACTTGCCTTCTTTTCTCTTCAGTTTCCATAATCAATATAATTAATGTTTTTTTTTTTCTTTAAAGCACTATGTCAAACAGAAACTATATTAATGTTGCAGTGCTCTGCCCTTTCTTCTTCCCAAACGCTGAAGGAAAAACAGCAACAGAGATTATGTCCACTGGTTTGATTAATAAATGTAACCTCTCAAAGATAAAAACAGATCTTACTCTCCCTCAGGAGTCTGACAGGCCCAATGTTCTACATATAGCATACATCGTTCAGTACAGTCTACTTATTAATAAAATTCTCTGCTTTCAAAGGTAAAGTCTCCAAGTTGCAAAGGAAATTGGATTTATCAATTCAGCGTTTAGAAAAAAATACGCCTGTTATCATTTCCATGATTTCAGCCCCTCAACCAAGGAAGTAATACTTCAGTGAACTCTAACTGCATTTTTATCATAAAAAAACCCTGCAAAATTTATTATCCCTAAGGGTCAGAGGACACAAGAAGTCAAAAATGATTCCCAGTTATATCCTTCAGATGTTTTTAATTATGCTGTATTCAGAAAGTTCCTCCTGTGTATGGTCCTGGTGTAAGAAATATGAAATTCTCCCCATTTTAAGCAAACATGTTAATACAGGGTTGGTATTAAATGAGAAAATCTGTGATGTTCTAAGCTGGGATGGATTGAAAAATTTAAAAACGAAACAAACAAAAAGGGAAAAAGGGCATATTTATAAAAAACTCTCCAAAGACAGAATTTTGTTTTGGAAAATAAGTCATCCCCAACACCATTTTCTTATTACCTTTGTTACTAGCAATAACAAGCTTTTTGAAATGCATCTTTTTCCTCCAGCATGTGCTGAAATACCTAATGAAGTAGTAATTATTTATTTTAATTCATATTGCTTTCTGTTAAAAGACTTTAAACAGCTTCAAAGAAAGCAAGCAAACATCTTTTCTAATAACTAACTACTCTGTTAGCCTAGAAAATTTATTGAGCCAAAGGAGGAACTACAGTACAGCAAAACCTTAAAAATTATAAAAAATAAAATTATTAGATTTCTACTGCACTGTTCAGGGGCTCATTCTTCCATTCAAAACAAAAGCAAAGTAAGATTTCAGAATCCAGCTGTACTGAAACAATAAGTTAATTTTGTCTCTGCTAGTCTGGAAAACTCAGTTAAGTAAATTACAGAACTTCTAACAGCTCATTCCAATGCCAAGGCACATGGATGTGTGTATTTAGGTCTTCCATCACTGAGCCTGATTTTATCAAGCCTTACTGCAGGATTTCTCAAGAAATACTGATATTACATGCAGGAGGTTTTCATCACACTTTCAACACATGACAGGTATAGATTTTCTTATCGTCAAAGTTTGATCCAATATGATATGCAACTTTGTTTACCAAAACATAATTTGCCTAAATCTCTTCCCTGTCTTCAGCCATATTTTCACTTAACAAAGGTAACTGCTGTTTATTACAGAATAGATAGCATAGCTGTAGGATCCTAAAAGCACTATGCTTTACCAAACTGAAAATTAGAAACCAAAACAGAGTAAAAACACTGAAGTGCCCATTTATAAAATACTCCACATTACTCAAAAACTCACACTTCTGACAACTAGAGTTTTGTTTTTGTCATTTCTTACCTTTGTGGTTAAAGATCCCCTCCATCTCCATACTACTGCGAGAGTGAGCAATGCAGAGGGACCCACAGGGGACCAGGCCTTCTGCAGCTGGGGACCGATCTGTAGTTCGAACCAGACACCAGTCAGGTTTGTCGTGGGGTCGCTCCAGGACCTCCACAGTCTGCCCACGGCGGATTGTCAGCTCATTACTGTTGCAGGCGGTGAAATCATGGATTACCACTGTCAGCTCGCACCCACCAGACAACTGTGAGGGAAAACAAGAACAAGAAGCCAGATGAACGCTCGTTATCAAACCATCCGTCATGCACCATTACCTATTTAGGATTCCTGGCAGGGTTCGTATTTTGGATGAGATAGCAAGCTTCTGGGGCTTTCCATGTCAAGAATAGATCGTTTCAAAATCAAGCAGTTATGACGCTTTTAGTACAGATCTTTAACCCAACTTGTCTCTACCTATGTGCAGAATACACTGGTTGTGACAGGGTTGGGTGGAGGATTTAAGCAGTTTTTCTTGCTAGACTGCTCCTTGCCCTGAAAGTTGAAGTAGCAGCCACTTAAGAATATGTCTTATGGCTGATAACTCACAGCAAAAAGCCAGATATTAGTAAATACAATCACTATGACATTTATCATCTTGCAAAACCAAGGCAGAAAGTGAGGTCTTTTTCAGATGAGCTTACTAACCCTTTTCCATGCCATTTGCAGTTCTTTCTCAGGTCACAAAATAACACAGTATACTCCATACACGAATACAAAAGTCAGAATAAACCCCTTCACATAATATGCCCAAATACTTAACTGTGTGATACAAAATCCACATTAGCTTATAACTTCCGCCTTCTTGCCGGTTCCCCCAGATAAAACCACACAAACTTGAATTAAAAGCATGCAAGCTCAAGGTTTCCCCCCCTCACTTCCAGAACACTTCATTAGAAGTTTTTCTTTTTCCCTAAGGTTATGTTCCCTCTTTGTTTCATCTGCTTTGATCTGAAATGAAAATTATTATATAAACTTTGCAAAGTTCCCAAGATTGCTCAGTGCCAGAACACTTATCCAACTTAACTAACAGCCTGGGAATGCCTTCTCCTTCCACGTAGCAACAGTGTTCCAGGCTACTTCAGATTTTAGTGTCTGAATACTTCAATAGACCAGGGTGCTTCAGTGCCACATTCCCATTAGAACCCAGCTGGTATGCCCTTCTATGGATTCAGTAGTTTGGACCAAGCCAGTCAACTCCTCCAGCTCACGGAGGTAATCCTGCAACGCTCAACTTGGACAAGGGAGGACAAACACTCTCTGAGAGTTACAGTCACGGATAATACAGAAGCATGTGCTGTACCCACAAATTGAACAATTCCTGACATTTTATTGTTGCCTATCACATTTAGGTTCTTTAAATGCCTGCTGGCTACATCCTACATGATTTAGGAGAAGATAACAGTCTACATTGTTATTTATTAGTTTTCATTAAAAGCCTTGTACCGAAACATCAGATAGAATCTTTGCTAGGATAACACTGGTTCTTATCAAGAATTTTAAAGCAGATGTCAAAAACAGAAAAATTCCAGTAAGATTGAAAGGCTAATTCCAACCTTCTCCTTACTCAAGCCTTCAGCAACAGGATGTAACTCCTAGTAGACAGTCTAACTCCAGAGCTTTCTCATGGTCTATGCTTGCTAATCTCAATGGCTATCCTTACTTGCATCCACAGACTCAGAAAAAAGTTTTCTTTGGGGGAATGCAGAGGTTAACAAGGACAAAAGAAATCCTTATACAACTACTGTTTAGAGGTGGTAAATCAAGTTCTACCCATTTTGATCCAGGCTAAAAATTAATCACATTGTTACTACTACATCTCTTCAGATAGTCCCAACACCCAAATTATGACAGCTACATTTTCAAAGCATACTATCTTCTCCCTCATTAAAAACTTCCTTTTTCCCTTTCCCCCCTTTCTCCATATCGTATTAGTTTTTTAGTCCATGCAGAACTATGCCAAAGGGGAAAAAGTAAAAGGATTATGTTGTTTTCTGGTATTGATTTATGTTACAGCCTTCTTCAGACAAACTAAGGAACAATTGAAACCATCTGGATGGCTGATGGGGACTAAGAAAAAGCTGACAGAATATGATTTCAGAGACCAAATTTTTCCCAGGGAAGTTCATATGCATTCCCCTACCAGTGCAGTGAAGACAGTAACAAGTAGACACTTTCCATAAATTCCATCTAGTTGTATTTTCTCCTAAATATCTACAAGAGCATAGCTTTAGTATTCTACTTCCTTGTTTGACCCTTCATTTCCCTGCAAACAGAAGTATACTTTGCCAACAGTGCAAAGGCCATGTGCTTTTGGCATTAATATAGATGTTATTTCTTCTCCTTTCCTTAATTGGGAGGGAAAAAGCAAAACAAACAAACAAAACCCCACAATGATCTGTTCATTAGCTACTTTTTTTTTTTATTTTTACATCATTAAGCTAAAGGAAAAAAGCAAACAAATATCGACAGTAGCGATATCAGAAAGTAATATGTTACCCAAAAAAATGTCATTAAGACTGTGTGGGGATTAGACACCATGGCTGATCAGTACTCCATTTAAACTCCCCATTCCATCACAACTAAGCAAGCAGTATGCAAGACACTTCCAAAGTGCAAGTGTTGGTTCTTCCCTGTTTTCAAAGACTAACACTGTAGATGCACCTTAAGCACAGGACTTCTTTGCAGCTGTCTAGAACACCTATACAATGGTATGTTCTACTCAGACTACCTTTAAGTTAACACCATGCAGAACAAACCTAAGAAAAAAACATGTATCAACTTTCCATTCTTTTGGGATAGCGACCATTCTTCATCTCCACAACTGTAATGGCTAGGAAACAGTGCTTTTCCCTTTGTTTCTTTGCTCATTCCCTTTCCATAACATGCTTTCTGAAAGCAGTTTCCTCCTCTGCACTGATTAAATGCAGTTGGACAGCAAGGAGTGTCTGGGATTATGTACATTGCTCAACAGCTGTTGTTGGACAGCTTTGGCAAGGCTCTCTAGGCTAGCTGGAGGGAAGAGAAGGAGGCACAGTAGAACCAGGAGACTGATTTGCACTGAAGAAAAAGGAGTTGCAAACCACCTAAATAAAAATTTAGGCTGAACAAGGGCTTTATCCATCATTCTCAAGAAACTCTTTATGTAAACTGAATTAATCATGCATGATAAAATAAATGAGGCTATGTCTGAAACATGGAACTGGAGAGACAGAGACTAGATGAGAAACAAAAGCCAGACAGAAATAGAACAGCAGATTAAAAAAGGCGTAAGGTTTAATTAAACAGCTTATCATGGGACACAGTGTCTTGCTGTTGCTGAAATTAATGTTAACCATCTATGTTCATCTCACTGGGGTTTTTTAATCACTGCTGATTGTAGAGAGGAAAAAAAAACAAAAAAAAACCACACGACATATATACAGACTCTTACTGCAGGTTTGCAGAATTCAGAGATACCACATCAGATCACTACTGACTGACTTCCATCAAATACAATGGCCTTTACATATTACCTCACTTAAGGACTGCTTATTGAGTTTACTGCCCCATAGTAATTTTACAGTAAGGAGAAATGGGAGGAAAGAAAGCAGCTAATAAGCTTTCTTAATTATTTCAAGTGCAAAAAATCTATAAATCCTTTTTAAAATAGAACTTGGGTATCTTTTCTCCCTCATTTGACTTCTTTCTCAGAGTATTTCTCTTCATCCAGACTAAAACTTGGTTTCCGACACTGAGATGTATATGCTCAGAAACACCAGCTTTTTGGCTTTTATTTTATTTATAATTTTTATTTTATTTATATTTTTTATTTTATTTATATTTTTACTGACGTAAAAAACTGATTTGTTTTTATTTTTCTTGTGGCATGACATTTTTCTGCATTTTCAGCTGGTAGAACTTGGTTGTCTCCTGCTGCTTCAGTAGTTTTTCTATTTTCCAAAGTGTGATGCCTTAACTTTAAAAAGCATGTGAAGGAAATACAAATTCACACGGAAAGCAGTAGAAAGTGTTACCAATTGGGCACAAAGGCCAATTCATTAAAAATAAAATACTTCTCCACTCACCACACAGAGCAGTAAGCATGATTCCTGCTACTTAGGATAAAACCGTATGATGGCTCCACTTATAAAAACCTACCATCTTCTCAGCTATCAAAACAGTTTGGATTATTTAACACTTCTTCCAGCTCAGTTAACACAAGCACAAAGAGATCTATCAGGCCCACACTGCTTCCTTCAGCTTGCCCATTTCATTTCCTATGCACTGGATCGAGTTCAAAAGAAGATGCTAAAACCAGATCAAGATCCAAGGCTAGGAAACAGCTGAAAGGTGGAACAAAAGGCTAAGTGTCTTCTCTTTTATTTATTAGCCACCTAACATGGTGCCTACGCAGCTGCAGTACATGAGTGGAAGGAACGCTGTGAAAGGTGAAGGGCAGATTATTTACTGAGAAGGGTACAGTACGAGCACTCATTTGGAAAACTGAGGTACTTTGATGGAGTAGGAATCTCCCTCTCAAGAAGTTTACATTTCATCTTAGACTGTGTTATACCTTCAAATACTTCAGGATAGGTCAGTGCTCTTGTCTTGTAATATGGAGATACACCGCAATATTAAAAAGAATATGGAAAGGGATCTTAGGGCATCTAGTCCACTCCTTTTTCTTCCATGAGCAGTTGTGGCTACATTAATTATTATTAATATTTATCAAAAAATTTTGCATTATTTCCAATTATGGACATTCTCTAGACTTCAAAACTAGGCTGTTCTAGAGCTCCACACTACAATAGACACAAAAAGTCATTGCAGCATGTAATCTTCAATTCAAAAGGAGTCCTTGAATCCCATCCAATCCACTGAAAATATGTCTAAAAGATTGGTCTTTAATTCTGCTTTTCACATAATGGGGGCCTTAAGTTCTTCTTTCCACCTTTTTACTCTATACTTAACATCCCCAACTCTTTATCTTACCTTGTAAGTTATGTTTGATAGACCTCTAATTAGACCTCCAGCTTTCCTAGAACTTTTCCAACAGCTCAGTAATTTACTAAAATTCTGTATTCAAAACAGGATGCAGTGCCTAATAGAAGCCTTACAGGTGCACAGTAACAAATGAGGACTTTCTGTCCATAACTATAGGGCTGTTTCCCCTCTCTTCATATTTGTACCAGACTAACAATTATACACAGTTTGAAAGCCTCTAAACTTCTCAAAATCTGTTCAATAATCTCACCATTTACATTAGTAGTTAATCAATTTCACTTGTTCACTGTAGCTCAAATGAGTCCCTATTAAACTGCATGCTATTTTGCATTTGCCATTTCTCCCTTTACAAAGGTGACTCTGAATGCTAATTTCATCTTTCAATATAGTTTTCATAGAATGTGAAGCTGGGATGGATGTTAACTTTATAAGTGATCATCGTGCCCATTACTGAAAAGCAATATGGAGTCAACAATCAAAACTTAGAATTCTATTCCAAAAACACACAAACAAAACAAAACAAAAACAAACAAACAAAAAAACAACAAACAGCGTGGAGAAGAAAAAAGCTAATTAGAAGTTATTTTCTGTTGTGAAAGCATTTCCAATTAAATCACAAAATGAGATGTAGAGAAAGATCGTCACAATACTCAACCATTTCCAAGGCTAAGGAATTTTACTCCTTTCTAACCAAATGTCTGAAGAGGAAAGAAAAGACATTTTGTTTTGGCTAATTTCACTCATTCTTCTCCCTATATAACAACTAGTTCTTAAAATCAAAACATTTTTTTAATAAAATCATGAGTTTGTACATATGAATGGATAAAACAGAAAGGTTTTACCTGGTTAGTGATTAGTATTAGGTGATAGAAACTGTTTTCTTATTCACAGTACTGAACACCTGAACAGAAGAATGTTCACCAGCAGCATAATAAATGATTCAAGCTAAACATTTTTATCACTTGCTTAAAGCTACTTTACATTAGCTGTTATTTCTAATGCTTCTGAATGTGGAAAAACAGCTCAACTTGAGATCTGCTCCAAATTTGACTGACAAGTTCTACTGCTCCAACTAACAAACCACATCAACAGTACCTAAAAACACTAAAACTCTTTTCTTTAACCTCTGCGTACTTCAAGCTTCTGGACTAAAAAAAGCTACAGCCAATCTTAACTCCCAAACGGACTACAGATAATGAATTCTCAATGTATGTATGAATGTATGAAGACTATTTCATGTTCAGCAACATCCAACATATCTTACTTATTTCACGGTCTTCTGCTTCTTGCTGTTCCTTAACACTTTTAAAAATTCTCCTCTTCATGTGTTTAACAAAACAAAACAAATAAACTAATCAAAGCTATTCTAATTCACTCACTTGAAAAGAATGCACAGACAGTAAATTTCTTCCTTGGACCCAATGTAAGACATAGCACAAGTAACTTCCTTAAGGTAGTCCGCTTCCATTATGACTTGGTTTGTTCTCCTTGTCAAAGAAAAGTCTAAGAATAATTTTACATGCTACCATGAAAACTCAAATACACTTTAAAAACAAAACCAATCACACTAGCCAACTTTAAAACTTAATTTGTCAGGAAAATATTTAAACACTTTCTCCATTTCTTCTCCTTTAAACTTATAAACCCTGTTGAACAGGTTGTTGGTAAGTATCTTCCAGTCTGGCACAAGGAAGAGAATTCTGAAGGCATTTCACTTTGCCAACTTCCTTAGTTATTCTTGTTTGATGCCTGAGATACAGTTGCGAAGGGCCATAGGAGGCAATCCATGCTATTTCCCTCTAAATAGTACACAATGAACAATTAAGGAGTGGCAATGGTTGTGCACAGTAGGGATGGGTTCTGTCACCTCAGTTGGAATTGAAGCACAGTCCAGCCAAATCTTTCACATAGCCTGACCTCTCAGTCAATACTGTGGAAATAAAAGACAGCATGTCTTGGCTTTGGGTGTGGTAGATCACCCCAGACCAACACTAGTCAGGGACTGTTCAGAGGAGAAAACTAAACATGGATTTTAATAATATATCTAAAAATGCATTAAGCTATATATATACAATATGCAATAATGTACTATAGATAGTATATTATTGTAAATCACTAAACAGGTAAGCAAGAACCCAAGGATTAAAATAGAAAGAGTCTTTCAAACTTAAAAGTTTTTCAACAGATGTCCATAGAAGAAAACCACATCAAAGCTACAGACTGACTTCAGTACAAATGTACCAGGTCAATACAGAAGATATTTTTGACAAATATAAGAGCAACCCTAAGTGCTTATTAACTCTTTTTTTCTGTCTTCTTTACAAGAAAATATTAAAACAAAGAATTTAAGTGACTTGCAAAAATATGGAAAACAAGCTCTTTCAGATGACTGTGGGAATTGTGAACAGGTTTCTCTAAGAACCTAGTCATCTAGCTGCCTTGTAACATACTGATTACTTACCTGGGTAGTATAAATGGCTCATTAGAACAATTTTACTGATGAAGTCATAGGCCAAAAATCTGTAAATGTGTTTTCAAGTCATTTACTAAGCAGTTTCTATGTTTTGTTCCCTCTCCTATTCAATTAGCTATCTCCACCTCCGTGTGAAGTCGTAACACTTCTCATTTGCCAGAAATCTTCAACTCCAAAGTAATAAGCATGCATTTCATATATGAATGTTTACCCTTCTGATGCCTATATTTCTTCTACCCATGAGAAGCTCTTGCTGTGGTATGATTATGAGACAACCCAGCCAGAATATACAGGCAAAGGTGGAAGTAAGGAAACACTAGTACTTATATCATATGACTCTTGGACTGGTGGGTTACTCCTCTTTAATATGGTGATTTTCATTAGCTTTCACGCAGAAAGGGAAAGTTCTCTAATGCGTAAACACTGAATAGTATTTCTGCTTCACAAAAGTAACCACATGAAAAACACCGACCTCAAGTTCATCAAAAAACATGTGGCAAGTTGTCAGAAAATCATAAAGGTTGGTCTAAGATCATCTAGTCCAATTGTCCACCTACCACCGATATTTCTGCACCAAACCATGTCCCTGAACACCACATCTAAACATGTGGAGGTGTTCAGGAAACATCTTCAATCACCTCCCTGGGCAGCCTGTTCCAGTGCCTGACCACTCATTTGGGGAAGAAATTTTTCTTAATATCCATACTGAACCTCTCCTGGTGTAACTTAAAGCCATTCCCTCTAGTTCTGTCACTCCAGAAATGTTAAGACAGACATCATGAAGAATTCTATGCACAGCATTAAATTTTATGCAAAACATAACTTAATGTCAGTGCTTTGGACAACTCGCAGAAGAAGGAGAGAAAAAAAAAAGTTTCGGTTTGGAATAAACTGAATTTCTTCAGTGACCTATTAGATGCAGACAATTCACCCCTGCTCCCTCACTACCCTTAATACATTTTCTCTGTTGCATACAGCTATTTGTAAAAGATAAAATGCCTCCATACTGCCACTCTTAATATACTAATTTCAGATGCTAACTCACACTGAGGAATGAATCATTAACTTTCATACCGGGGCAGCACCTGAGAAACTTACCTTATCGCTGTCTAGTGTATTCTGTGAAGTTCGTGAGGCAATTGAAATAGTATCAGGTTGGCTGCTACCATCTCCCTGACTGTCCAGGTCCTCGCCATCTCTGCAAATAATTCAGTTTTCATTACAATATTAACACTGAGTTTTTAATGCGTTAAATTTTTACTTACAGATCTATGAAAGGAGCACCTATATATTAAGGCAACAGATACTAGCTAGACAAAGTAACTGATGCAAAGATGAAGCATTCAACACTTAACTGTTTGTTCTACACAAATTCTTCTGTTCAATGTCTACACCACATGTAATTTAATACAACCAACCAGTCAGGACTATGGCACACAGTCATAAGAAGCATAACCAAAGCTAGCAAGTAGACTACTCAGTCACACATTTTAAGCTCTGTCAAAGGATACCAAGGACCTGAATATGAGAAACACACACAGAACTGTGAAAAAATCTAAAATGTACAGCTATTGTGTACTGCTGTTTCAAATGTCTTCTGTAATGGGTAAATCTACACTAGTGAGGAATTGTTCAGAACAGACATCTCAACACACGCAGCATTGCAGGAAACTGGAAATTAATTATATGACAAAACAGGCCACAATGACTCTTGGTTTGTCCAGTTCACTGAATGACATCAGAAATTCAAAACTAGAGAGGAAACAGTGCTGTTGAAATGGCATACTTAGAGATCTCTGACTATTTAAAATATTAATTACCTTCTTCCTTTCTGTTTTGTTGTTGGTGCTGTTTTCGGGATATGGATTGGCTCTTTCAATGCTCCTTTCAGATGAATGGTCCTTTCTTGTATCACTTCCCGGATATGTTTAATCCAGTCCTGTTTATTCTCTATACTGGATGCCTTTGATATGTAAAAGAAACAAAAACACCAGAATAGATGAGAGAAATCCACAAATACCTTTAACTAATGAATACCAAATGAAAGGCTTAAAGAAAGACTATGTGAATCATTTTCGAAAACTTTAACAGAAAAACAGAAACTCAAATAGTTGTCCTTATTTTGAAACAACAGCACTACTTTATGCTTGTCAATACTGCTAATATTGTTAAAACTATTTTATTTAAGATTTGGATTCTTCTGTAACTTCAAGGCCCAAGAAGGATGAAGCCTTGTGTTCACCACGATAGACAAGCTCAATTGACTTACTTCAGGAATTCCAGTAATGACATCCCAAATATTGTGTTGTTGTGTTTTGTTTTGTTTTTTTAATTCGCTTCATGTACTAGGGCTAACTTAATATAATAACCTGCTATCACTGAAAGAACAATGAACTTACATTGTGATAAACACACTTCCACAACACTATTTATGCATTATTCTTCCCACTTTTGAAATGTACAAGGAAGCAGAAAGCTAATATAGGGATTGCATTTCAATAACTTCCTGCAATATACTATCTGTATTTTGGAGATAACTCTAGAAAATATTTGAAATCCAGTTGCCCAATATGTAATGATTACTGAACCCAATTTAATTTTGTTAATCTGCAACTGAAATATTAAATATAAGCATTGGTGCAGATCTAAGTAAATTATTAAAGTATACTCTTACTTCTTTTAATTGTTATCTCCTGAAATAATTGGCTTCTAATATACTGTAAATATTTAATAAATGGGGAAATGAAAATATGATTGTTAAGGTGTAAAAAAAAATGAAGAAACAATGAATAGCTAGGAAAAAGATCTTTTTCTTTTACAAAAGTATTTAGGACAGGAAGCCAAATACAGATTGTTAAATCTTTTATATAGTGTTTTAATGAAATTTTCTTATATTATTCATGTGCTACTCTCCACTTTCAAAAACAACCAAACAAAAAAATCAGCAAAACTGTTGAAAAGTTTGACATACCGTAAAAATAATCTAAATACCCTACACTTAAAGTAGAGAGCAGAAGAGAACAGGAACACTTTAAAGTGATCTAAGGTAGAGTGTCCTTGAAAACAAAATTATTTTTTTTTTTACCATTCTGTTGAGGGAAGATTGCTTCAGATTGCAAAGCAGAGTCAGTGAAATTATGCAAGTATAAAGACTGAAAAAATCATATTATTCAGTCATGTTAAATTTCATTCTCATGCACTCACTGAATGCTTGTATATCAAAACAAATGTTAGCCTCTTAGCCTGGAATTAACTAGGAAAATCTATAAATTTGAGTGACACTATTGAGTAATCACCAAAACATATCTGAAAATGAGCAAGTTTATTAGTAGGTGCATTAATTGGTAAATGGAAAGATGAACTTTTTACTCATCTCAGCACAACTAAGAGAGAAAACAGGAAAGTTTCAGTTGACACAGTCCTCAAAATATGTCAAGTTACCTATTAAACATGAAACAGTAGGCTCCAGTTTATGGAAAAGACAAACAAAAAATGGCTTTAGTGATTATCCTAACTAGGCAAGGAATTCTACTGACATCAGTAACATTCCCAGATCCAGAAATTAAAGGTATTTAAAGGTATTGTATTCACTCCCATCCAAAGGCAAAAAACGTCATAAAAATCTGTAGACCACAGAAACACATTTAAATCTTTCAAACTTCTTTTGTTTTTCCATAAAAATGTGGGACACAAAACAAACCATCACCAACAAGCAGCAGTGATTTGAGAGTAAAAGATGTCACCTGCCCTGTCTTCTATCGGATTTGACCTCCAAAATTAAGTCAACACATTTATTTCTATTTGCAAAAGCAAGTTTGTTTAATCCTATATTAGGCCAACACAGATTCCCCTCTGCTGTCAGGTCACTTTAGTCAGATGTACACCACATCTGCCTCTATACAAAGATTATCTGTCAGCAGCTGTCCCTTTCAAAGCAGCAGAAATCATCACTTGTTGCCTTTCTAACAAGCAAGGGCTACGACAAGACTAAGTATATCCATATGTATTCACTAAGCATGTACACTAGAATTACCTTGAGAACAATTTTGTTGTCTGAAGTTGGTGTTCTTCCAACCCACAGAGCAAACTTGCAGGGATCTCCTTCAACATGTTCTGTGACACCCAATTCAGAAGTCTGGAATTAAGAAAAAATTGTGAGGACTCCATGGTAATTTTTTTGTCCAGAGGTGCAACGGGATGCTAATATTCTCAATAGTTCAGCTCTGCTATTTAAAGAGAATGTTAGAAGCTTCAGTCTAACTTCAGAGAGAATTCTTTATTCTGGTGGAGGTGTTGAGACCTCTTCAAAAGCATTGACTGCAAGCTAAGCACTTTTCCCAGTAAAGTAATACTATATACTCATATAGTACTATATACTATAATATTTATAATCTTAAATACTGAATTGCTTATTTTACATTTCTGATGACAAAAAAAAAAAAAAAAGTCTTATAACTCCAAATAAAATAGATATAAATGCTTGGTGAAGGTTAAATGGTGGTATTTTTCTTTGCTAATTTTTATCAGGGACATTCATTAGTTATTGATTTATGTTTTCCTTCAGATAAGATACGCTTAAGAATTCTCTTGATATCTTCTAAAACTCTTTACTGCCAAACAAGTTTTTCATAGTGTTTCATTCTTTCTGAAATAGATGACAAAAATAAAAAAATGTAATTTCCCTGGGGACAACTACATTAACAACCAGTCTCTGGGAATGTTTGGATGTCAGATCTTTATAAACAATTATCATTCAAAATGTTTTTGCTTTCCGACTGGAATAACATTTACGTGAATTTGTTTCTAGTTAAACAATTCATATAGGCTCTGCTCCAGAAAAAAAATAAATAATTACAAGTGAGAAATACAGCTCAAAATACAAGAAGCCTCACTCCAAAAGATAGCTGCTAAACATTCTTACATCATTACATGCTGCATTTTTCCCTCAAGTGCATCATCACTAGAAAGTACAGAGATACATTACAAGAGATATTAGACACACAGTAACTGAGGAAGGGTAGTTATTGTCTAATTTGGATGTCTACTTATTTTTGGTTTCTGTTTTTGTTTGTTTTGGTGTTTACTTGTTTTTGAAGAAAAAGCACCCACTGCTTCTTCTGTCATCTCATTTGGTAAAATGGTCAACTCATCACTGAAATAGATAATATTATATTTAGCTCAAAGAAAATTAGTCTTGCTGCACAGCTCGGAAAAGTCTACACGAGGAGGATAGTATGATTTTACTGCTTATCAGAGACATGGACCTGTTGGAGTGTATCCAGAGGAGGGCCACAAAAATTATCCAAGGTATAGAACAGCCCTCCTATGAAGACAGGCTGAGAGAGCTGGGCTATTCAGCCTAGAGAAGGCTCCAGGGAGACCCAATGGTGGCCTTTCAGTATCTAAAGGGGGGGCATAAAAAAAAAAGGGACAGATTCTATAGCAGGACCTGCTGTGATAGGAATAGAGGAAATGGTTTCAAACTAAAGAGGGGAGATTTACATTGGGTATAAGGAAGATTTGTGGTTGTTTCTTTTACAGTAAGGATGGTGAGGCACTGTAACAAACTGCACTCTGCCTCCTCTCCCTTGTAATGCCTTGGCAGCTGATGCTACCTTACCAGTACACCAGAAGTCTTGTTTGTTTTTTTTTTTGTATTTCAGGTCCTTCAGGGAATCAAAGAAAGAAATGATAACAAAGCTGCTGCAGCTTTGTTACCCACTAACTAACTTGTATCAAGGACAACAGGTTTTTGAAATGAAATAGAATGGGCCAAGTATGATAGAGAAAAAGAGGCTTTTGAACCAACGTGCTTTACCAGTGTGGACATGAAGGTGGGAAAGGGAAAAGAAGGAGTGAAAAGGAGCTGATGAAGAGAGAAAAGGCTCAGTATTTAAATCACCTAAACTTGGTCACATAACTCAACAGAAACTATAGAAGAATAAAGTCCTTTAGAGTGAGTGGTTAGGTAATTGTTCTAAATAATCTATCACAAAAACTAGTCTTGTTCCCAATCAATCCAGTGCAAACCGATGGAGGCTGTTGCCTGACAAATTTGCTTGACTTTTGCTAAATTTATGGAGTGTGAATACTGCATTCACCCAGTGTCATGCAATGAAATACATGGATTCACACGATGAATGCAAGACGGGATTTTTTTTAATATATATATTTTTAAATGGGAATGCACAAATTCTCGTATTTACATTCTTTCATTAAACCATAAGACCTCACTTATTTTGTAAGAAAAAAAAATTACCATGAGACAACTACTAGCCTTTGTAGACGATCTGAAATAAACTTATAACGAAGAGTTCTTGCCTTTCGGGACCAGCATTTGTAGAATTTCCACTGGAATAAATCTTTACTAGTGCTATTTCTGTAATGTGACTAGTAAATTAGTAAGATAAAGGCTTTCTGTAAATTCCTTCCACCCTCCTGCTTTCTACAGCATACCAATATTAACAAAGTGCCTTCAGCAGTTGCTTTTGGTCTACTTTTTTCTTCTCAAAAGCATGAGAAAACAGAAAAGTTTGAATATTCAATCTCCACAGTGTACTACAATAGTTGTTCCAGTTTGTCAGGAAAGTTTAAAGGATCTGAAGACAGTCATAATCATTTTGACAGTTTTCTAAATATGGTTACTTGCTCTCCCATACTTACAAACAGTTTACTCTTGTAAATGTACTTGCTCCTTCCACTTGAGTCCTTTACTTCTTTACTAAAAACCAAGGACATCTCAAAAAGGAAAAGGTGCCTCTCTCTTCCCTTTCGAATTAGAGTTTTGGGGTCCCATACTTGGAAGGATTCTTGAAGGATGAGCTCTCCCTGAGATTCTATATTTTCATCAAAACCTAAAAACCCAGGGAGAAGAAAATACCAGCATGAAAATTTGATAATAAGGAGACTAAAAAGCACAGCTTCTGTTAATTAAGCAATTCTATTTTTTTTTTCAAATACAGCTTACAAAAGATAGAATTCCAAAGAAGCAGTGTTTAAAAAAAAAAGTTCTAACACTGTAATAAAGTAAATGAAACTGCAGCTCAAGCCTATGCCTAAATTTAGAAATCCAACTGTTAAGAAGTTTATCAACTCTTTTGGCAGCATTTCACGAACAAATGGAACAAACAAAGCTCTGTTGGCTTCTTGTAACTTCTTTTGCAAAGAAAATTATTTCTCTTAAGAGGTTTTTGCTACTGTAAAAAGTGGGCAGCTTGCAAAGACATAGCTGATAACGTTCTGGTAACAGTGGCTCCCAAAGACCATCTCTGATACAGCTTCCCTGTGTGCATGCAACAAACATACAAACATATTGCAATAGACAATGAAAAAAGATGGCAGCCTGGAGCTGCTTCCATGTGGATCTGCCTACTACTCATTCACTCTGCAATGAGGAAATAGGAGCTCCATTATTTAACATGATTTAAAGATGGAACAAAGATTAAGGTTGAGAATACCAATGACTTTCCTTCCATTCTAGCAAAAGCATTCTCCCAGGCTAACACAGAGTTTTAGAGGTGCATGATAACAGAAGTTAGTCTTCCATACTCTTCTGAGCAGTATAAAACTGCATTTTGAAGAGATACTCCTTGCCAATAATTTTGACAGAAAAACACCATCCTTCTCAAGACAATAACAGTTCTTAGTGTTCTGAAGAGGGAAAAGTATGGAGAGCATCAGAAGTAAGTTGCTCCAGGATGTTCATTCAAAAACCTCCAGAGACACAAAGAGGAAATGTGCTCACTCACTATATTTGTTTAACATTGAATGACTCAACTGTACATGCGTGCTTTGTTATAAAACCAACTTATGTAAAAGATTAGGATATTCTCCAGAGTCACATTCCCTGTGTTAGAAGATCATTACCAATGCTGGTCAGCATTTATGCTAGCATATCCTGAACAAAGCATTTGGAATGGTTCCTTTAAACTGATGAATATTTCTGTTGTTTAATATTGGGTAAGAGAGATGACCTAGGGCATTCACACGACCAAGAATCATATGTCAAATCAAGGTGCATTTTATACTAACTTGCACGGTACTGCAAATTCTATGGAAAGCTCAAAGAAAGCACAGAGAGGAAAAACAATGTTGGCTAAAAATATCTTACAGTAAGTTTATATTCTGCAACTGCAAACTAAAGCGGCTCTGCTTTTACCTTAAATAAATATACTTTGCAAAAAATACCCAGTTTTATTATTAAATGTATGACGGCACCATCATACATGATAACATGCCAATAGCAAAATGGATTTTGCCAGAAAGTTGCTCTCAGCACATAGAAGCAATTTCTTCCAATATCAACTGTCTGCCACAAACATGATTATGCTGTTCTGGCTAAGACTCATACTAAATTGGCTTACGCTGACTTTTTACTGCCAGAAAACAGATTTCACTTGAACCAGAAGTCTGTAAAGGAACAGGCAGCAAACATATGTGAAAAGTATGAATTTCTTGGAGATCATTATTTGATACATAAATCAGAAAAATCAACTCTAATATACATGCATTCCTCTTTTAAAGAAGTTAAGGATGCTGCTTGGAAAATACAGCTGAATTTATTGTATCTGACCACTAACTTGGTAGACTAGTAGAAAACTTTTGTTGGTCTACATATTTTTCAGATCTGTAGTGGCAGAGATGTCAAGTAGGATGAAAGAAAAATTTAAAAAAAACCTAACAAACTCTATCCATTGTCCAACACAATTTATTTTCTTCAATAAGTCCACATTTTATTTAGCTCCAAATAAAAAGTATATGAAATACAAACACAGAGATGAGAGTCTTCATGTTTTTCAGGTCTCCTCAATGTACAGTAATATAAGAAGTTACTAAATATGACTGAGTTAGATTTGAATCCTACCTTCCAACATGCTGAGGTGCATGGCATCATTGGCTCGCTTTGGCACACTAAGCATCACCTCCAGGCCATCCTTAATCTCACCTTTACCTTCTTCACAGCACGTGAGCAACTCCTGCAAAAGTTAAGAAGACATGAACTTCCTGTCTTTCTACATTAACACAACAGGCAATTAAATGCTACTTCTAACATGCAAAAAAACATTTTTGGAATGTAAAATCTAATCCAAGGACATGATAGCAGATTTTGTACTTATCGGTATCTGTTCCTCATAGAGCAGCCCAAACTTTTGCCTAACCATCTCTAATTGAAATAATCAGTAGTTAGAGAAGGAATGTGCTGAAACATTACAATGGAATGTAAGGCGATGCAGTGCAGTGTCCATTCAAGACACATGAGCTGATATTCAAATTTCCTCACATTCTTTGAGTGTTTGAATGGTATCAAGATAAAATGTAGCTTACATGACCAAAATAATGTACTATGTTTCTTCTGCTTTGTTGATTCACTGAAGTTTATATTCCTTTTTAATAAGAAAGCTAAGTGATTCCTACTATCATTATAATTGCACTATTTCCATTTAACTGCCAGTACCATCCATCACTACAGCAAAACAGAACACTGCACTTAAATTTTGAATGACAAAATAGCAGAAAAATGCAACTAAAGAGATTAAAATTAAAGAGATTTAAAATTAAGATTAAAACTAAAGAGATTAACTAAAAAAAAAAGAAGAGGTAGAAGATGAGTAGCTTCAATATTACGTGGACAAATAGACAAAACTTCTGAAACTGGAAATGTTCTGCCATCATTCAGGATTTGGGCTCTTCATCCTTTTATGTTTCACACCATTTGTAGAAGAAAAGAAAATCCAACATCCATCTAATTCTACATCCATATTATGCAGCAAAACCATTTGACTCTGAAAAAACTGGTGAAATCAATCTATCATACTCTTTCAATACTGCATCGCCTATGACATTTTTAGATTCAACAATTGTTGAAATCGGTCCCCAAAACTTCTAAAACATGACAGCCTATCTCTGCAAGTTCTAACTTAATCGAGCTGCATCTTTTTTTTTGCAAGGGAAGAGCAGACAATAGTTTCAGTTAAAATAGTAGAACCACTTCCATCCAACACTACCTGAAATAATACAAAATGTTTTTCAGAAGTTTTAAAAACAATTATCCATGGACGCTGTTAATCAGAAAAGGGGACACATATATCAGTTACCATTACTTTTGTAGGCAACTACTACAAAACAAGCAATGTCACCCAGTACAGATACAGCCCAGTTCAAGAACACTGCTGCTCATCCAAGAGATCTGTTCACTAAGTGAAAGCTGTACTACAGGTTTTCGAAGGTTTTAGTTATTTTAACAGCTACTATATAACGGCATTATTAGGAACATTACAAGTACCAATAGTTGTGCAAGTATTTGATACACATACATACCAGTATTTTACAGTAGTTAGTACCATAAACACAGCTAATGGTTTGTGAAAATCTGTTGCAGAAACCATTAAAAATACACCTGTACATGCAGCCATTAATTACTTGTCTGCTCCAGAAATGCTAATGGTATTTTCTAGGTATACATTAGTAGACATGCCTTTTTGATTTACAGAAGTCTGGACAAGAAGTTTCTTATTTATGCTTTCTATCATTTTCAGCGATATTTAAACGTATGTCTGCTCAGGATGCTGTAAGTCTCAGAGCGAAGAGTAAAAAAGCATTCCTGATTTCAGAAAGAGCTTTGATTGCTTATGAGCAGCAGAATCACACAGAGAAGTTTGAATTAGTACTGACCTTTAAAAGAAGTTGATATTTTGTTATCCTCTGGACAGGTTTGATAAGGTAAGAAGAGATAGAGTTGGCCAGTCCATGTCGTTGTTGTATCTCCTACGCAAGAAGCAAACATTTGAGGACTCGTGAGCATCAACATGCAGATTAAAGCCTGTTCTGGTGGCTATGTGGTAGACATCAGCCAACATTTCTATTTTAGCAAGGAGAAGTAAATAAATGACAAGATGACAATACAGCCAGAGCAAGTGATTTGACCATGCATTTGTTGCCTGCTCGCTTTGTATAAACACATCCAAGGGTACACCTGTAAAACGTTTCAATAAACCTAAATTCAAGCAGCAGTGACAAGGGACACTGAATAAGTGGCAACAATTTTAATTTATTTTTTAAAGCAAGATCTGTAATTCTTGTTACCTTCCCTTCAGGAGAGAAAACAAAAACAAATCCCAGTGTTCCAGGAAAAAGCAAGTACTATCACATATAGGCTGAGGAATAAGTTTCTTAGATGGCATTCCTCAGATGGCATCATCTGCTAGTTAAGCTGATAGTTACAAAGCACTTTTCCCCAAGAGCTGTTCTGGAGCCACAAGGGGGAGCAAGAAGTAACACTTTCTAACCTAAGGAAAGAGGTTACACAAGAGATTGAAAAGAAATCTGAGCCACTAGTAAACAAACAAACAAAAAAGGCCTTCAGTAAGCCAAAGGAAGAAAATATAATTATGTGATAATTACATGAAAGAATTACAGATTTCAAATACCAATCATGGTTGAATTTCAAGGGCAGCATTTGCCATTTATTACAGTACTGTATGTATTTTAACCACACAATTTCTAACAGCAGATTAATGCACTGCAACTATATGCTTTTAAATCATGATTACAGTATCAGAAATTCCCAAGGTAGAAATCAAGGCAATTCTTGAATTTACTTATATATAGTCAGGCCTTCGCTTTTCTACTCTAGCTAAAGTGGATTAGGAAATTGAGAGCCCTGGATACAGTAGTAAAATAGAGGGATCAAAGGACACTGCATCAGAAATGGTGGCAAGAACAAATTTCAAATACAAATTGATCAGAACCCCTTGTTGTTTCTTAATGTAGTATTTACCAAGATTTTTCTTTGAAATTTTATGATTGCATCTGCCTGTTTTTCTGCAGCCCATCTGCTCTTGTATAACAACTGAAACCTAAACAGAGGTTTCACAGAAAGATTTTACCTTTAGAATCTCTGTCACTTTAGTGACAGACTATTGAAATTAACAGAAAGAGCTTCAGTGATATTACTATTCTAATGCCCCTCTCTCTACTTCTACAAACAACCCTAAAAAAACGTTGATGGCACTACAGGACTAGTAGCTCTGCACAGGAGAAGTGGAAACAAAATGACGTAGAGAGCAAAATAACAAAATCATCTATTAATAATGTGTTCAACCATAACAACATGTCCTTCAAGGTGGCCAGAACTGTCAAAAAACTTGAACAGCTGCTACACTTTGGTCTTCTCCAAAGTGGAATGCTACATGTAGGTCAAATAATTTTTGGGATTGAATGAGCAGTGTGGTTGGTTCAGCAGCTATGAACAGTGTTAAGTCAACTGAATTACCACTGCAATCAATTACAAGTTAAAGCTGCTCCAAGAAATTTAACAAAGATTGTCATTTTTAATTTGTACAATGCAACCTAAGCAAATTAAAATGCTAAGATTTACTGATTGTGCTGAGAGAACTGGAGATTTATGTTTTGGCTGTTGCTGCCCAAACCTGCTTGCACTTCTGAACTGCTGTGATATGACAGTGACTTCTAACACCAATTTGACAGATTTAAGAGACCAACTGAGGAATATAAATCGATGGAGTAAAAGACGTGATTGATATTCTTAAGTTGACAGTAAATTGTGGTATTAGTAACAGGAAACATGCATTGTCTTAAGAAATAAGGCACTTGACATAAATAAATATAAGTACATTACTCAAAATAGCAAGACCTATTTTTAAGATGGACATAAAGTACTTACATCAAAGTATGCTCCTGCGTGTTCTAGTATTAGCTGGGTAGAATCTGGCTTATTTTTACAGTAAGTAACATACATTTGGAACTTGTCTGCCTGCAGACCAAAATGAAACACATTATCAGAGAGCTTAATTTCTGACTCAAGAAGACTTGCTACAGTTGCCAGAGAACTTATCTTCTGTCTCAAGAAACCAAGTGACAAAGGATTATTTTTCAAGTCTGGCAGCACATAATAAAATGTATCAGAAAAATGAGACTGAAAACAATGGTAATGTATGTGAAAGTAGATAATTCATAGCTAATGAAAAGATACTGAACTGAACAAAAAAACACATGCAGGTTTAGGCAATCCACGTAAACTTCCAGAATAGGCAAGCATCAGCACTGGAGAGTAATACCTTAATTATTTTCCAGTTAAAGATACACAAATTTTTACTCAAATTTCAAGGAATAGTTACTTTTAGAGAGACTCAAAACTACAAGGGGATTTGAGAGCAAGCATCCACCCCTCCCCTTTTTCCTACCTCCCTTATTATTTCTAAGCACAAGTCTGAATACATTACCCATGTCACGAAGCAGTGTCCAACATCTTCTGGTAGCTGTTCATATTTTTCTAGCTCCTTGAGGAATATACTATGGGTAGAGAAAAAAAAATACAGTGTAAGGCATATGAAATATTTTCATTACAGCAACTGATACTGATCTATGGTCTTGTGAACGAAGACGGTTAGAAAACTTACTGTAATTCATACTAACATAATGAGCTAATTTAGGAAAAACAGAATGGGTGACAATATGTAATATAAGTTCCATATGGAGTACTGTGCCCAGGCCTGGGGCTGCCATCACAAAAAAAGATGTAAAGCTCTTGGATCCGGTCCAGAGGAGGGCCACTAAGATGATCAGAGGGCTGGAGCACTCCTCCTAGGAGGAAAGGTTGAGGGAACTGAGCTTGTTTAGCTTGAAGAAGAGGAGGCTCCAGGGAGACCTCATTGTGGCCTTCCAGTACTTGAACAGAGCATATAAACAGGAGGGGGAATGACTGTTTACAGGGGTTGGTAGTGATAGTACAAGGGGGAATGGTTTTAAACTAAGACAGGGGAGATTTAGGTTGGATGTTAGGAGGAAGATTTTCACTCAGAGGGTGGTGATGCACTGGAACAGGTTGCCCAGAGAGGTTGGGGATGCCCCATCCCTGGAGGCATTCAAGGCAAGGCTGGATGTGGCTCTGGGCAGCCTGCTGTAGTAGTTGGCAACCCTGTGCACAGCAGGGGCATTGAAACTAGATGATCTTTGAGGTCTTCTTCAACCCAGGCCATTCTATGTTTCTTTGATAAGAACTAATGTAAGACAATTCAATGCAAGTTTTGATGCAAAGATCAGAAATTGCTTCAGTACATACTTTCAGTACACAAAATTGAAAGTAGTTCCCAATGTAGGTTTCCTACCATTTGAGTTTCAGGAAAAGTTTAGTCTTCACGTCAAGAGAAATAACAGGTTGAATTATCTTTGGGTGCTCAAAGTAACTAAAGATACCGATATTTGTGCCATACTTATATTCTGTTGAGTTTAGTGATTTCCATCTCTTCATGACAATTGAAAAACCTACAGCAGTATTTTAGTGCATTCATATAATTTCTTAAAAGCTCAAAGATGACTGAGATTGAAAAAGACAGTTTCTAATGGTGTATGCCTAGCTGCAAAAAAGGAACAATTCAAACAATATAGCAATGTGAGAAAAAATCTTTTAGAATTTTGATGGCAAAGAGTCCATTATTCATATGCACAATATTTTTATTAGCAAATCCCTTAGGTCATCACGCAGAGTTACCAGTAAAATGGAAATGAGAGATAAGTCACTCACTTATTGTGGAACTCATAAATTTCCTGCATGTTTCCAAAGATAATATGCTCTTTGTTTACAATACCAGGTGGGATCTCCTCAACTCCACTTGTCATTTCCCATAGATACGTCTGCTCGGAACAAAAAAGATGTCATAAAAGGTTGTTAGAATGCTGAACAGAAGCACTCAGGTATCCATAAGCATGCACTCACAGAGAGAAATCCATGGAGATCATGCAGAAGCATCAACACCAGTTGTGACACTGTCTGTTGTGCTACATATACCTTGTGATTCTGACAGGAAAACCTAAGTTCTAAACCTGACAATTTAACACAGTTCTTGAAACTCCATCATTTAAAATGCATAGTGCTCTTGACAACCTCTAGTGCTTCAGGATATTGCTTATCAAGGTCATGTCTGCAGTCTAGAAGTTTGTGTTGTGTGTAACAGATAACAGCGAGCATTACTAGCTTGAGCATAACAATTATTGGGCACCTTTCCATGGAATCTCCCTGAATTTCTATTCAAAGAGTCAATGAGTAGCAGAACATGTGATACACATAATAAGAGAATTAACACAAGCTCTCCTCTCTTGCAAGCCAAGCACATCAATTAAACCTCAGAACTTTTTCCCCCTCTCTCTCCAAAAAAAAAAAAAAGACTAAAATTCAGTCCTGACAAATGCAAAACATATAGAATGAATTCTGAATTGGCTGATAATTCTAAGTTTCTTCATAATAGCAGAAAAAAATAGTTAATTTGGTCTTATGACAACAAACTAAAGATTTTTGGTTTTTAATATCAGAAAGAAGTAGAAAGCAACAGATTGAATCTTGTCTTCAAAACTTACATCCATGCATTCTCGGAGGTCTCTTACATAAGCCTTTTCTGTCTGAATTAGCTCAGCCATAATAAACCTTAGGTGACAACAGAAAGATTAATCAAATCTCAATCTGCATAATCGTTTTGATTACATAATAACCAGAATACACATTTCTCATCAGCTTTTGCTTATTCCACTCCTCTAAGAAAATCTGAAAACTGAAATGCTTTGAGAGAAAAGACATGAAGAGATAGCACTCTTGCATTAGTAACCAGTGCAAAATAAATGGGGAAAGAGATGGAAATTTTCTCAAATGCTTTTCATTTGATTTAACTTATCCTCTCCCCCCCCCCCCCCCTTACACATTTATTTCACATTATTTCTAAAAAGAAAAAAAAAACCAACAAGTTAACACAGGTCTAAGATGGCTTTGAAAGTCTAAGATTCTGACATGCTAGAATTTAGTGTAAGAATAGGCATGTGAATGAAAGGTGGTAGGAGCTACTGAATGGTATCACTCTTTTACTGTTTATCCAATTTCTAAGCTCTCAGACAAGCCATGACAGTTGCTTCATTATCACAATTGATTTATGCACTCTCAGTTATTAAAAAGAAATGAATTCATTACTCTTTCCTGCGGGCAGATTTTCGTTTTTCTTCATTAAGCTCATGAGCAGCATCACGCAGTTTCACTTCTGACCCAGGGACACTGGCTGGGATTATATCCAGCTGCAAGCTTTTGCTCTTTATGAAAGAAAGGAAGAATTGATTAAGGAAGCAGACAGGAGAAAATTATAGATAAATCAAAGAGAAGCAAAGATTTTTTTGTGTGTCTATCATCACGCTCCAATTTCACTTACCGATTTATTAGGATCGGAGGAAATACCCAGAGCTTTCTCTAAAGAGGTCCTGTATTTCTCCATGCGCAGAGAAAAGTCTCTGTACCTTTTATCCACTGCCGTGACACATTTTTTAATCTCTGTTGCATGAGCATGCCCTTTTTCACAAAAGCCATCAGCCAGCTGTATCAACAACTTCACCCTCTCTTTGGTTTGCTATGAAAACAGGAAAATATCAAACAGTTACTAACTCTACCTGTCATGAAGAGGATCGTTTTGCTTAACCTGCTACTCAGTACAGGTGGAGAAGTCATGAAAGCAGCAAGCTTCCTCCTCTTGTTCCAGAACTCCTTTAAACAGATACTTTTTTTCTTAAAAGAAACGTCACAGACTCTCTTTGCTGGCACCCAGTGAAAGGACAAGGGGCAATGGGCACAAACTGGAATACAGGATGATCCATACAAACACAATGGAAAACTTATTTACTGTGAGGGTGGCAGAGCACTGTAACAGGCTGCCCAGAGAGAGGTTGTGGAGTCTCCTCTTGCAGATACTCAAAACCCTTGGACGCTTTTCTGTTTAATGTACCTAAGGAGAATCCTGCTTTAGCAGGGGTTTGGTGATCTCCACAGGTCCCTTCTCTGCTATGGCTCTGTAATATAGGTTTTCTTGAGTTTTACTATTACATGACTAGAAGTAACTCTTTTTCTTTCAAAAAAACATGCTCAATATCTAATCCAGAGACTAAATTCTGCTAGGCAAGCTTTTCAGAGCATGGATATTTTCCTTGCACTAATACTAACAGATTTTGATCCCATCAAGTGTATTTCATTCAGTACACCAAAGCACTAACATTGAGACTGACCCACAAAATCTCAGGAGCCTTCCTCCCTTCATACAGGGGCTTAATTGAATGCTGTGATTGATATCATTTTTGTTATGTACTTTACACTTTAATAGATTAAGAATATATTCTTTATTTTTTTATGTTGTTTCTTTTGTTGTCATGCAGTTCTTAGAAACTAAGAGAACAAAGAAATGAATTTAGTGGTGGTTACAAGTGCTTTTTCCAATTACCTTGCTTTCTCAGATCACACGCTTTCCTGTACAAATCATAAACTACCCACCAAAGATGACATTATACTTCCACCTATTTTTCTCAGATACCATGTCAGAGTAAAAGATACTGTCAGGAGCCTGACTAACAGGGATTTGAGCAAAGCAGTTAATAAGAACTTTTTTTTTTCTTTTCTGTTGTTTGTCCTTCCAAGTTTTTCTATTTTTTTCCTTTTTCTGATGGTCATTCTGAGCATTTCACCATGGCATTCCAAGGAAGCAAGGGCTAATATCTCCTCCCAGCAAGCAGTGAACTGCAAAGGGAGTGGCACTAGGAGCATCCTTTCAAAAGGGGCACCAGCATCATCCTTTGCCTGACAGAGGAAGTAATGGGAGGAAGTGGTACTCTGCATGCTGGAAGGAATCCAACAGAACCAAGGCTGGAGCAAAACTCAGAAGAAAGAAAATCCAAGTTTGAAAAGCAAATACAATCTGTTCTTTCTGGATTCTCTTTTCTCCCTTTCCACACGTCCCATGACCAACTCCATCCCAAGATATCTTCTTGATTGAGGCAGTCCTTACATAAATGAACACCTGTTTACTTTCTTGTTCTCTGAGAAGACTGGAGAGCCAAGAGGTGGAAAAAGGTGACAGTTAAAAAGTGAAACACAAAGACAGAAGGTTACTTCAGCTCAGGTACTCTGGTCATGCACTAGTTGCTGCTTTTTCACATGAGAAAGCTAGTAAGCCTCACAAGTAGCAGATGCACCTTTGTACGAGCCTCTAGAGTCACAGAAGAACACAATTCTGCCATAGCTCAAAAGTATACAGTAGAACTGCAGACTTTTAATAAAATGAATAATCTAAGGAGTAAAGATTTTTCCACTATTTTTCTATTATTTTTTTATTAAACGTCAGATGAATAATTTGTTGTCTTGTATGTTATATCCTAAATGATCATGGAGTAATCCACAGACACGAGGATGTAAAAACAGAAATCAAAGGACCTTCGGGGCTTCTGGTTGTTTGTTGTTGTTTTTAAACCATTTTTTAAAATCAATTCTGTCATGAGAAATCAACTGCACATCAGGCTGGTAAGACTCAAGCAATATACTGATTATCTTCTGCTTATCTTTTGTTCTATTATTTTCTAAGTAGAAATACAGAGATTAAGTCAAGACAAGAAAACAAAGCTTGACAGACATCTTTATTATCTTATTTGCTGGGGTTTTTTTTAATAATATGTAATTTTATTTATCTTACCTTTGCCGTGATCTGAAATTCTTCATGTTCTTTTAACAGCTCTTGAGTATGCTGGATACTGGAACCAGTGGAAGTATGTGTGGATAAATAAAACTCCCCATTGTCGTGAATCCATTCGAGAGCCTAAAATAAATATAAAAAAACAAAGGAAGAGTAAGAGAGAGGGCAACATACTTTTGGCAGTAGATATCAACTGTAGTAAGCATTTTGTGAACACAGGTGGGTAATGGTTAAATTTTACTCTGCTCCGCTGTGGCATTTGTGGTTTCATTAATATACTCCAGAAGTGAGCAAAAACTACTTCTTAGTTGCAGCATAAGCTTGCTGAACTTCAACATAAATATGCATTTTCCAACCTAAAAATTATTACATTACGCAAAGGAGGAATGGTGACATTTATTAGATATATTAATGTATGTACATTGGTAAAAGTCAATAATATTTTGTTATTGAAACTGAATCACTAAATAACTGCATACTAAAATTATTTTCCTTCCACATCCTAGCATTTTTCCTTCTTACTACTACAAATCACACTGTCCCAAGTTATGGTCCATGTTCCGCCCACATTAATATGCACTGTCCTTATAATAGTTGTGATGAACCCTACTGTCCTTCTACTAGAAAAAAATTAAGAGTCCCCTCAAACTTCTGCTTAACACTAAAAATCAGAACAATGACCGAAGGCACGCCCTGCCAAGTTGTTTACAACCCTCAATACAAGCTGCTACGGCAGTATGCAGAGGAACACGAGCTTAGAAGCTTCTTGGTTCTGACAAGGCCAGTATCAAACATTCAAGGAATTCATTCCAGTTTGGTTAAAATTCTGAATGTGAATATCTAAATTTTAAAGACTGTAAAGGCATATCAGGATGCCATTTACGTAGCTGCACAACAGCATGGATGCAAGCCTGATGAAATAATTCTACACCTTTCATGTGCCACTGAAGGAAACAAACCAAGAACTCTTGGACTAGAGTAAAGAAGAGAGGCACATCAATTGTTTTCCTGTATGATGTTTGTCATTCTTATATCAAACTCTGCCAGTGAAAAGTGATATAGACAAGAAGTATGACTACTGTTGATATCATAATTAATGACTATTTTGATACTTCTTTTCAACTTTTTAGCCCCCCCCTTTTTTTTTGGTGTCTCTATTACACAGTGCTGGAATGAGTGATAAACAAAACTTCCCTTCAGCAAATGTCATCTTTTCACTACTTGGTAGTTCTTAAGAGTCACAACATGACAAAAATTTATCTGGATGTTAATTCATACAGTTTAGGCCAGCTCATTTCATGCAAAGATCAGATTTATATGCTGGAGACACACATAACCATAAAGGAACTGAAAGATTTAGAGGCCACATGAGTCTTTAATTTTGGAATGGTTTGTCATTTTATCATTTTTCTTGCAAACTACTATGTTATCTTTTTCTATATCAGGGCACAATGTTCTGAAAGTACAAAGAATGAGTTCTTTCAACTTCCCAAGAAAAAATTATACATAGATAACAGTAATTTCATTTTCTGGTTAATCAGTGTAGTGTCCCAATAAAGGGGGCAGTGACTAAATGGGAGGCTGTATAACAGGATTTACAATGAACATGCTGACAGATCGTTATCTCTAGTGTTTGACCATTAGTCAATAATCTCTGTACAAAAGCAAGTAGGTCACATGCTTAGCAGAGGTTGAGTTTAAGGTTATTCAGAAGTGGTGAATGGGGCTGGAGGGTGGATGTTGCTGGGTTTTTTTTTAGAGACATATTCATATTTCACTCCATTCCAGGATTTAACTTGCATTACTTTCTTCATGAAATCACTAAAGACAGATTTCAGAAATATTTCAAGAGAGACCCAAACCAGACTCCTAGTCATTAAGTTTCTGTCTACACTGCTTGTCAGAAAGAAATAAAAGATTAGCTTTTTGAGTCCTTTAAAGTACATCTAACCGTATTTCACACTATGGGTATTGCAGAACAGGAACAGATAGCTTCCTTTCCTTGTCCTGCATCCAGTTAAACAAACAAACAAAAATTGTATTTGCAGATCATTCTAATTACTAATTCCATCTTGGAACCCCATGCTTAATTTTAGGATTTGTATTATGATTAGTAAAGGAAATTATTTTAGTGGTAGTTTTTTTAATTACTTAATGGTTATTTCCAGACTGTTAAAACAAACAAACAAAAAACCCCCACCCAACCTAAAGAATAATCTACAACCTAAGAAACAACGAAAACAAGTACACAGAAACTGCAAAACCCTTCTCAGCCCTTCAGTTACATTGTTCATTGAATTATCCAACATCTCTGCTTTCTTGAACTGCCAATCAGTTTAATGAGATCCTCTTCCACCCCAGCATGTGAGAAAAATGTTGTGGTTATTTCTCTGGTCCCATTAAGTGTGTGTATGAAAGTTAACAAGTGTAACCACTTTTCAAACACAAACTTGTGAAAATGAAGCTAGCCAGTACCAGACCAAGCCAGCAGAAACATTTAGATATTCTGTATTAAAACAATTTATTTTTACTTAATTTTTGATCTTTCTGATGTTTGAAGTCCTAAAGTCAGTAACAAGTTTCTAACAATGGGACAAGCCAGTCTATGTCAAACCTTGATTATACTGGAGAGAATTTTTATAGAAAACTCTCACCTGCTTGGCACTTCTTTCAAACACCACATACTGCTGGCATTGATCAAGACGTCTCTTACGCATGGTCCAGTAATGCAGCACACGGTTCTCCCGCTGGAAGAGTTCATTCAAGATATCTAAAGGAATAAGCACAGTTTCATCACAAGTTGTGACAACCAATTTTGAAATAACTTATTAAATGCAGTGGTAGAAAGTAGTTTACACTGTAGAATGTGTAATGCACTGATTCTGTTATTATGCTTTGCTCTTTGTCATGTTTTCCTTTGTCATTACTACTTATAGAAATGTTGGTTAAAGAAACTAGAGATGTTATTAAAACCTATCTGTAATGTCTTTTCTTCTGTTAGATGCCTTTCATACAGGGACTGGTACTTATATAGGACCTGAAAATGTATTATGACAAAGATAGTTCTTGAAGGATTTTCTCAGAAAGAGTGAATATACACAAATAATGACAACCTGTCTGAAGTTCCAAGCTAACCATAGAAAAGATTTTTCCTAATATACTAGTTTCTTACAAAGTATTTAATACGTATGGGTAAACATGTAACCATAAGCCACTAAAACAACAAACACAACATAATCAGAGCATTAGATGTACAGAAACACAAGTAATAGAAATATACAAAATCACTAAATTTGTAGTTCCTCCTGAAAAAAACAAAAACAACCCCCAAAAACCAACAGTGTAATTGAGTACACTGACTTGCTCGGACTCACTGTGCCTTGATAGAATTTCCATGTAATCAAATAATTATATCCACTCTTTGCTATTCCATTTCTGAGTATCAGAAGCTGAACAGCTTAGAAAAGTAAATTCTACTGACATCCTGCAATTCTCTTTATCTGACTTAGAAGTCCTTTGAAGGCAAAGTGTTTTGTTTACAATACGCTTAAGATTTTATCTGCACTCTTCTTCTTTCACGCTTATTGTTTTTCATTTCAAACAAAAGAATCCTAGCAGTCTCTTGTGAAGCTCACTTAACTCACTGTTTCTTTCAGAACAGCAGCCCTAGAGGATTTTGTAGCTACTGCAAACCCAGATAGCAAGGTGGAATACGGGGAATGAGTAAACCTAAGATCTCTGCCAGGTGATTCTGTCAGAAGTGCATAAAAACCCAATGGAAAGTCTCTAACATTTGAAAGAAATAGAAAAGAATCCAAAAAAAAAAAAAAAGAAAGAAAGAGGAAAAAAAGAAAAAAAAAGGAAAAAGAAGAAAAAAAGGAATGATAGAAATAAAAGAAAAAAAAAGAAAAAAATAGGGTATTTCTTCACAACCATGCTTTTTATTTTTCTACTGACACCCACAACTGGACATTTTCCACAAATATGAATGAAGAGTCTCAGTTGCCAGGTATCACAACATCTCTGTATCTCCCTGCCTCATGGTTCTTGACCACCATGCCTTACTTGCAAACAACTCAGAGACCAACCATTTAGTTATGCTCAGAGAAAGGGAGCCTGAAGGGAAAGGCATCTCTGCCTATGAGTAACCTGGGACCAGTTACCTCTCACAGCCTCCCTGAGGATGATGAAACCTGACTGCACTGCTGCCAGTATCATCCCTCTTGGAAATACCATGGTCCCATTTGACACAGAGCACTGAAATCACCCATGGTTTGTCTTTGGTTGGAATCTGGTAACTGCAGCCAATGCTTTCTTCTTGCTGGGCAGACTACTCTCAAACATGCCTCAACTGATCTGTCCCTTTGCCAAATCATGTGCTGATCTGCTATGAGCGACAATGCCTCACCTGCTTTCTCAGTTTTACTCCTGCCTTAGGTCACTTCTGAAATGCTTGCATAGACTATACACCAGATTTCTGGGTGACTATCATTACATCATATAATACCCCCAACTAGACGCCATATAAAAAGAGACATCTTGATAGTGACGCAAGTGAAGAGTTCTAACACTCAGCAAGCAAGGTGAATTTAACTAACTGGAACAGTATTCGTTCTGTCAGGACATGATACAGATGGCAAGCCAGTGAGAGACATTTGGCTGAGTCCCATTAGTGTTACTACCATTAATTTCTTGGACTGACAAGGAACAGAAAAAATATTCTATAAAATATTCACAGGAAGTTACAGAACATAGGCATATCAAATTTAGACAAGCAGCTCTATTTTAAGACTTCTGAAGTAGTTGTTATTTTCTACAATTCCAATATTTGTTAAAAAAATAAATTAGTTCTTTAGTTTTCAGCTTATTCTTCAGGCTTTTACCTGCTGAAATCTCTGAGAGCCTGTCTCTACACATCCCGCACTCTCTATGCAACCTACTTAAAAATACAATCACCACTAGACAAAAGTTCCTTCATCAACCATGAATATTCAGCTGCAGCCTGTGAAGCAGAGGTAAGAAAGAAGCACTTAAAATTAGCAGCAGCAGTAAAGAAGATGATGCTCCAGTTCTGAGCTTCCTGCAATTGTCACTGAATTCACATGCCACAGCAAAGTTTCAGGCTACAGCTGCTTCCTAAAACTTGGCTTTGGCATGGTGTCTGATAGAGAATTTGAATAGTTATAACTACATGTCAAGAAAATTCTGTACACTGGTATGAAGGGACAGAATGACATCTTTCAGAGTTCAGTATTCATTGTGATTAGTTTCCCATGAAGAATGTGTTTAGATAAACTTCATTTAAAGATTTCTTTTCTAGATATCTTAGTCTGCATCTGGGAATAAGGATCAAGTGTGCCACTGAATAAGGTACATTATGTTTTTCATTTTTTTTTCTTTTCTTTTTCTGTTCAGCAGTTTTGCAGAAACTCAAAGTTAACTCCACTTTATTATAAACTGTTCTTTTTAATGCCTAAATATACTGACCACAGTCTACACATTATTTCAAGAATACATTTGAGTACAAGATTAATAATCCTGCAGAACAGACTCAACGCTGTATTTCTCCAAAATAAAACAAATGCTTAATTCTTTCTAACCCTATCTGTTTAGAAAATGGATTTAAAAACTTTTTTTTTTTTTACTTATATGTAAGTAAAAAAGAGCAGAGTGAACTTTAAAATCATTTTGTCAGCTATCACCACACCATTAAGATCCAAAAAGCCTTGCTAGTTTTATTTTGACTCTCAGAAGCTTTAGTTCTTACGGTTTATGGTGGAAATAGACTGTTAGATTGCACAGTTTATTGTTTTCCTACTTGGGGATTTCTGTTGCTTTTCTATTTTTCTAAAAGTTCATCACATGCTTTTTAAACATGAATCATTCATCCAGGATTTTAAATGTACACAGAACACACAGAACATTATCATTCTGAAATATAATTATTTTTTAAGGACATTAGCACAGCCTTCCCTACTTTTTTCTCATTTGAGCACATTTATCTTTCACAGAATGACTATTTCTGCAGAAACTGCTTTTGGAACTGAATCACGTAAAAGTTTGTCTACAAGTCCTAAGATGTTTTTCTTACCCTCAATAACCACTGCAGCTACAATTTCCTGCTTCCTTTCTGCTTTGGTTTTGTTTACTACTACTAGAAAAGTTAAGTGACATGTCTGCAACAATTTTCTATTTAGTAATTTCTCCAGAGGTTTTGTCTTATGGAGTTCTCTAAATGGTGGTATCTTGGGGATGGGGTAATCCTTTGTTTTATCTGCACATGGTCAAAGCTTCAACTCTCAGAATCCAATTATTTCCCTAGAAATATCCAATATACTATTATCTCTCCAAAAGGAAAAATTCAACAGTTGGAGACCTAATTTGAGTGCCATAAGATACATAGATAAACTTAACACAAACTGTTTTCTTCTTTCAGGAAAATGAAAAAGTGAGCATATGTCCTTTTCTGGTAGAATAACAAAATAATTTAGGATGGGAGTGACCTCTGGAGGTCATCTACTCCAATCTTTTCCTCAAAGCAATTAAAAATTCCCAAAGACAGAGATTCCACTACCTCTCTAGTCTACCTGTTCTACTCAGTGCTTTTTCACTCTTCTTGTAACATTTTTTCCATATATGCATTCAGATATTTCCTTTCTGTAGCTGTTTCTTCTGAGTTTGGCTCATCTTCTGCCTAACTCCCCTTCAGGTAGCTGTGAACAGCAATTAATTAGATTATTAGATTTCTCTGTTTCTGAATCTGTAACATGGCCTCAGTGCTCAGCCATAGTTTCAAAATGCATCAGGCAGAACATGACTAGCAAATAAGCGATTAAAACATAGTTATTTATTTCTGAATGTCTCTCTCTAATCTCTGTTCTCCCTACCATATCTATCATTTATGCATATCCTATTATTTTCTGTCCTTTGCTGCTTTCACCCCTGAAGATTTCTCGATTCCACTCTCCACAGCACAAGTTACACTTCAATGCTGTACTACACTGAATTACACCTAATAAAATCCAGGCTCCATGTAACAGTTCTTTCCTGCCTCAGCCTCACCTTAGCTATTACTCACCTCCACAAGAAATCTGAACATGATGCTAGTAGGACAAATTGCAGGAAGATTACGCATAAGAAGGGATACATTCAGAGGAAATTAATGTGAGCTTAAGAGTGACTGGCAGCTCTTTGCAAGTGTGAAAACAATTTTAATTACTTCATGTGAAGCCTGACAGAACCATCTCCACTTCTGCAGGCTTCAGTCCCCCCCCATCAAACACACAACAGCATATGGCAATCAGATTCTTTGGAGAGAAAAAGAACTAGAAATCCCTTACTCTTGACTTGCTGTTCAGGTGCTTTGATGTGCGTCACCATCCCTGGCATGTTTACGCTGTTCCTGTGCAGGTATTTCAGGAAGACATCAGCATTCCTCCGGGCCAGCGTGCAAGCCTAGAGAGTCAGCAGTGTTACTTTCTTTGAAGATGCACATGTAGAAAACCAGAAAGAGATGAAGGACCTTCCTCTTTCCCTTTTTGTGCATATCCCACTCCCTACACTTTTTATGTGTTGCTTATTAAATTCTCCTACAAGTAACTAATGCTAACCAGTAAAATGTTTTCATCAACAAACGGCAGTTAATCCTTACTTACAAACAAAATAAACAATTTTTATCTGAAGATCCTAAAAGCAATTACCTCTAGAGCTTTCAGCATGACTCAGATATCACAGATAAGTTTGCTTTGTGTATCTGCCTCTTGAAATGATTTATTGTATAAACAGAGTGCACATGCTTCTGACATCACCTGGATATGCTTAATATCCACCAATGCTTTACACAGAAAGTAATGGCTCTTCTGAAGTAAAACCAAAAGTGCTCAGACATGAAGACATGCCCTGAGAACTTTCAAGTCCTCCCTCAGCTCAGATGCTTTCTTCATCTTAATGCACAACAAGTACTATATATGGCCTGATTGTCTTATTTCTAATAAGCAGAAACAAAATACAATTTAAAAATATTAGATAAAGGTTGTGTGGCTAGATCTAGTAATGACATTTCTCAAATTATTTTAACACAATACTGGAAAAATCACATGGCAGCTGCTGAAAGATATATCTGACAGCATACTTGGAGCTAAAAGATATTTTTGAATGTCATCATTCATGCTCTGAAAACAAAAAGACTTTTGATAAAACTAAGTTATATACTGTGAAATCTTCCAAGATGATACTGGCAAAAAGACTTTGGTTATAAGCTTAGTTATGCTGCTTTGCAAGCATCCATTGCACTTGTACTCAGTATGGTTAGTAACCCCTTCATGAGGACATTAGATGGATGGAAAACCTTTCACTTATCTGAAGACTATTACAAAAGCCAACTATTCCCAGATCCTTGTCCAGCAATTTCTTCCTTCTGTACTTGTAGTCCAAGTACATCTAAGAGTTGCACAGGCAGCAGTAACACTATGTAACTGTCACTTCTTTTCTAATGCTGCAGCTTTTAAGTATTTTTTTATAATGACAGTTGCTCAAAGCAGTGATTCCCAATTCCACTTCAGCACAGTGGGAGATCTGACATCTACTGAAGTTCAGCAAGAAATACTTCTATAAAACTGGATACAATTTTATGAACTTAGCTGCGCTCTCCTAATCACTATCAGAAACGGTGAGCATGCCATGTTCTACATCTCTGCAGTTCTGGACACGTACACATAGCTTTTAACCGGGTACTACACGATTGCTTAACACACGTTTCAGCACTGTAATAGTGAATTTTCTAAGACACAGAAGACAAAGAAAAGTGAAAAAACATACCTTTAGGAATGCCTCCTTCTGTTCTAAGTGTTTACTTATCATGGGGGTAACATGATCTGTTTCAGAGTTGGGACCCAGCTTGTCTGCTCCCCCACACCAGTCTTCTTCCCGCTTATACTCTTGCTCCAGGCTTTCCAACACACTGCACACCTATCAGGAAGAATGAGTTCAGCTCACACGTAATTTAGCGCAACAAAAATAGCTAATTCATTCCTAATTTGAGAAAACAGAATCTGAAAACAAATCTACTCCCTACACATAACTTAGATTCTAACATGTTTTGACTGGGACTTGAGGGGAGGCAACAAACTTAGGCTTTGGTTTTGCAAGCACTGTCCTTCTTAAGTGGATATGCTGAAGAGGCTCTCTCTAATGAAGCTCATCTTCTCTTTTCTCTCTAACTGTCCAGATCAGAGTGAGCATCACACATGATTACAGAGGAATCAGTCTTACCAAGCTCCCCACTAACTTGACTGTTGACTAATAAAACTAAGTTGATTCTTCTCTAACTTGCATACAAAACACTGCATTAACCATCTGAAGTACTTCCATTAAATCTCTGTGCAACTTGCTTACGGTTTAAGCAAAACATCTTGATACAAACAGAAACTCATATGAAACTCATATGAAACACTCATATGGTGCATTCCATTTTAAAAATATTTTACAAGCCTTTTCTTTTTTTTCAATTACAGTAAGAATCTGAAGAATATTAAAGGAGAGAGAGACAGGAGAGGTTGATAAAGATTTGAATCTTCACTAGTAACCACTGTACTTTGCACTTTGGTAACGTACCCTCTCTGAGTTTTGCTAACTGATCAAACATGCCCTGACCAAATCAGCTGTAGACTCTTTGTAGTTAGCACAATCTGTGTATTGGTTGCTCATTTATAAACTCATGATTTGTGTTCCTAGGGCAGCTGGGAAAATAAGTTGCTTTTTGCATTTTTTGTCATAAATAAGTAAATATAAGTAAATAAAACCAAATCCAGTTAAGCCAGTCTTCTACATAGTGCTGCTTTATGCCACAGTGAAGCATTAACCAAAGCTGACAGATCAACTAGCATTTCTGTACCTGTTCAGAAGTTTTATAGAAGGCAACAGAGGCATTCACAAGCTTGAGACGGTCCTCCATCTTGAGCATCAGTTGTTGCCAATGGGAAGCAACCTTCTCTGCACACTCCCTAATCATATCCATGTCATAGTGATTAGCCTGCAGCATTGCCTCTGCTTTCTGCTGAACCTGAAGGGCACTTTGATGTGTTTTCTGAAAAGAGGTGAAATTTCAGGAGTTCAGTGAGCATGTGAGAAGGGATACATTCAGAGTTCATTTTCTTGAAGACCACAAAAGTTCGCATTTCCAATGTGTCAGTGACACTCTGTATGCACATACACACTCATAAACTAAAAAGAACTGTTTAATATTAGTCATTGCACAACTTCACCATGCAAAAAGAAAGAAAATAAATCCTATGGAGATTAATTGGCAAATCAGCAGCCTACAATGAATGTCACTGTGTAGTGCTCAGTCATATACTTCATATTTACATCACAGTAAATTTCTTTATAATCATGAATTCCAAGTTGATTTTCTTTTCCTTCAATATGAGGTTGAAAAAAAAAAGATGGAAAGGATTTATCTTATTTTGACTTGATTGCTATTTCTGTCCTCAGAGTGTCAAGATAGTTTATTGCACATTAGTATTAAACAAACAAATGTGCAAGCATGTAGAGCTTCATTATTCTCTGTATAAACATATACTTGCCTAAATTCCTCAGCACTAAACTATATTACATATGATTATATCTGAATTCAGAGTGACCCAAGAAACAGAATTTAATCTTTCTCATCACCTACCCATCAATTGGCAAAGACCTAGAGCTTTCAGAATACACTCCAGGTTTGTTTGTTTTTTTTTAATCAGAATACATAAGACTGATGTGTGCAGGTTTGTTTATTCTCAGAATTAATAATTAGCACTATATTATTGCAATAAACAGGGGAAACATCCTTTACATCTCCTTTGTGCAATGTTGTTCACTGAGACTCATGAAATACAGGAATTCTGGTGATGGTCACTGAAACATTGCTTTTACCTCTATTGCATGTTGAAACTGCTCATGTTCCCTCTGTAACTGTTCTGCCTCTTGCAAAGAGCTGGCAGTGATAAGGCCAGCGTTTAACATTGACTCCCCATTGCGGATCCAGCCCAAGACCTGTAACAAAGGAAAAGACCCTGAAATATGTAGCTCTGCTGCCAGTTAGCAAGAAAAGCATCATTGACAAAAACAATTAGGGACAAACATGGTTCTGAAATTGTTGACTAAATCCTTTATTAATTACATTCTTACAGTCAATTATACATTCAGTGTAACACAGTCAATGACATTCACTATAATTAAGCATCTACTTCACTGAGCTGACAACTAGTCTTTCAGTCAACTACTACGTTTGTGATTTTAGTTTTTACTGAAGCAAAGTTGTGTTTCTGAACATCACCTGGAAAACAGGATCAAATTACAAACAATACTGCTGAAGAGCCAGTATCAGTAACAAAAATTGAGGGCATGAAGTTTATAGAAAAGAAAGAAAATAATATTGTTGTGAAAAATCTGACTGTTGACTGTTTTCTAATTGCTTGAAGTTTTTTTGCTTTTCAGGATGCACCTTCTTGACTAGTCCACTAAATCCAGAAGAAGTCCATGGTAAAGAGAAGCCTCAGAAGATCATCCAGTGCATTCCTTGCCAACAGTAGGGATGTGTAACCTTAAGGCTCCTCCCAAAAGATCTGTGTCTTTTTGTTACTCAGAATTCCAGTAATGGGCATCCCACACTTTCACCAAACATTTTTATCACAGTAAGTCTTCTTCCTTCTGTCTAACTTTCAAATCTCTCTTGCTTCAATTTTGGCTCACCTGGTTTATATTGTCCACAAAAAATAATAATAATAAAATTACATTTTATTGCCTTCAGCATCTTTTTTTTCCCCTCTATCCCTTCTCCCTCAAGAAAGTTACCCTATCCTTTCCTCTAGGCACCACTCCTCACTGACCTAATAGTCTTCAACCACTCCCACATAAGCTTAGCTAACTAATTTTTCTCACTAATCTTTTACGAGCTCTCTCCAGTTGATAACCATCACTTCAGTCAAAAACTTTCAATTACTGAGTAAAGCTGGGGATAATTCAGGTTATTCACTGTTGTCTGTGAACTCCTCTGCAGAATTGGTGCACTATGCTGTCTTTGTTCAACTGATTATTTCTGCCAGTAGACCATGCTCTGTATTTATCTCTGATAAGATGCATATCCTTTGTGCAACACAATTCTCCAAAGCATCAAGATCATCCTGAACTGTAATTTGGTGTCTTCTCATAAATTCAAGTACCTTTTCCAGGGTTGTGAAAAACGCTGGGAGTCTGTAGTTAAGACACCCAGAAGTTGTGAGTGCTCAAGGGAACAAACCAAGACAGCCATAAGGAGCAAGAAAAAGAGAAACTTCCTAAGAACTATATGGGTCCAACAAACTGTAGTCAGAAACTAAGCTCAGGAGAACAGATTTGTTTAGAAAACACGGCAGATTTTTAAAGTTACTTCTTAATTTGTGCTTTTTCTTCCAAAAGTAAATTTCTACAATTACAAATTATTTCTTCCAGGTATAGTATAATAAAATATATAGCCTTTGTGTGAAAATGCATTTAGCCTTCTCTAGAGAATTTATAAAGAAGTAGAATGTTTAAAGAGCACTAATTCAAAGATCTTCTTGAGTTGGCATGCTATCACACACACCAGTTAGCTAGCACAGAACCTGCTATTTCAAACACACTGATTTACACTTCTGTTTGCTGTAGATTAGGATGGAAATGCAGGTGAGATTTGCACGAGGGAAACTACCACCAGTACTTTCTCCTTTCCCTTACTCTTCCCCTCTGCTCTGACTTAAAGGGCTAACATAAACACTAGTAAGCAGCAAGCCTGTTTTCTTTCCCAAGGCTGCTACCTTCTACTGTTTATTGGCATAATCCCATCAACCTCACTGTTGGTGTGGACCACACACTCCACACATCTTTTTCTCTTTTAGTCTTCAGCAGGCTAGGGAAGCATCAATGGAAAACAGCAAAATTGTGGAAAAGAAACAGATAGTTTGGAACATTTGAAAGAGTTGCTGTATTAGTAAATACTTGATTTAGCTTCTTAAAGAGATTTTTACTCTAACTGAACATGATTGCAAGACACACCTGTTTCAGCATGCAGTCCAACTGAAGGTTCTATATCCATATGGCACTACATGGAGTGCCAGGATACTCATTCTGAACAGTATTCTTGGACTCTCAAATACTATGTATGGACCAAGATGTAAGATCTTAATGTGTGAATCCAAGGCATCTTAAGCTATTCCTGAGGATTCAAGCTTGGACTACACTGCTCTAAGCATATAAACACATAGGTATATCCAAGAAGATACCCTACAATCAGAACAGCAGACAACTTCTAAAGCTTAATAAGCATAGTAAAATAAACACATTTTGGAGCTTGGTAAAGAATCTGAACCATGTAGATGCTGCATATTAAGGCAATCAAAGCATTCATTCTACAAAGCGAGTATTATATGGGAGTAATTGCAGCAATAAATAATACGGTAGCTATATATCTCAGGTGATCAAAGGTTTGGCTGGTAAATGCAAAGTGGAGTTCAGGATGAGACAGATGCTCTCAACTATTTCTCTGTTTCTACTTTTATGTCCCTATCGCATCTTCCTTTCCACATTGTTTTTTCTATGTACTGATGTCCTTAGTTACCTTGGTGAGCATCCTTTTCCGCTTCTGAGGTTTTCCTACGCTGTAATTTTCTGTCTGATCTTGCCATTTCTGCACCTACTACACATCAGGTTGACAAGAAAATTCTTTGTAGGATTTCTTTAAACTTTTATTTGTCTTCTGGCCCTATTTTTGCTTCCTCCTACGTCTTGAGGCTTGATCCACAAAATTTCAGAGCCACAAAGCAAAACAGGTTCTGCACTTGAGGGAGAAGTACCACTGGACCTTTTATCAGCTTTTTTGTGCTCACAGTAAACTTATAAATATTAGACAAGAATTAACTTGTCACAGAAGCCAAACTGAACCGTGACATAACTACACTTAAAGTTCCTCTACCTAGTACTGAAAAGGCTCCTTGCAAGTATTTGACCAAAAAATGAAGCCAGAAGACAGTTTTCTGGTCTTACTACAATAACCTGAGCCATGAACTCTGTAGAAGAATTCTGATTGTGTTCCAATCCAATAATCTGGCATGACTACAAAGCTAAATTTATGTAAAATGTGAAAATACAAGAGCAGCAGCATCAGTTTCAGTAGCAAAAAACCCAAACCAAACCAACCAAACTAACAACAAATAAACAAAACAACAAAAAAAATATGGAAACCTTATCTTTGATTAAAAGACAGAATCCCATCTACATAATAAGCATGCTTAGACTCCATTCATCAACTATAAATCTGGTAGGAAATCACAGTAATGGAACTGAAAAACCATGTGCTGTTTCAGGTAATAAAATACAAACAACAGAACAAACTGAAGAGGAGTTTTACTGTGTCATTTTACACAGATAAAGCACACCTGCTGCAACCTGCTGAGTGGTGAAGCTTCTCCCAGTTAAGAAGAAAAACAAAGATTATGCTTCCTGATATTTAATAAAGAGTCAAGAAAATCAGAAGTGGTTTTCTGAAAGGGCCACTGAAATCACAAAACTAGAAGTTATGAGACCCAAAGCATTCTAAAAGAGATCAGAAGAAATCCTATAAGACAAAATAACATTCTTTTAGTTCTATTAATTTTTAGGCCTTCAAGATGGTGAAGTGTTGCAGCTTCATTTATACTACAAAAAACTGGAAAAGAAGTTGGTAATGTATGAACCTCGCAGCCAGGCGTTCATGTAGGTTTGCCTGAAAATCACATCTATTACAGCATTTAATTCAAAATAAAATCCAAATTCACAGTTGAGTGAGATTTGTTCTACAGATATCAAATAGAATAAATTAATTTTCCTAAAGCCTACTGTATTAAGAAATAGCAGTTGGCTACAACAGCATACTACCTATATATTTATTCTAAGATGAACTGTATTTTTTTTTTCTGGTGCTTTTTAAAAAAATCTAAATTTAAGTGTCACTTTCAGTTAGGGCAAGTAGTGGTTCCAAAGATCTTACAGAATCAATGTACAATTCATGCATTAACTGTAACTTAGATACTCCTCTACAAACCATGATATTCATCTTCTGCTTGCATCTGCCAAAATATGAAACATTTGTTCTGCAAGCACATTTTAAACAGGTGTCTCCTTATTGTCACATTTAACTTGCGTGCCAACAAAGCAAATAAAGAAAGACACTCACTTTCTTGTGGGAGTGTATGATAGAAATAACTAATTTACAGTGCAATTTTTTGTTAAGTAACTGAATATTAAATCATTAATTCCCACAACACTGAAATGTTTTTCTTACTAAGCCATTCCATCCTTAACTACTGGTATACCATACAGTAATAAGACTGTCTCAACTGGTATTCGTTTTCTTTCTTTTTCATATTTTTTCTACTTCTCCTTTATCCTTAAAATAGCATGAGGTGGAGTAGAGAAACTATCCTGACCTCCAACAACAACGTTAACCTCAACCACTACTAATGTGAAAATTCATCTGTAGTTTGCATTTACAAAGATGAAAAAGTACGAAGGTATGGGATAATTCAGTTGAGTATGTGAAGGCTTGAAATAGGTAATCATATGTGTAACTAACTCTCTAGATCACACATAGAGAAGACTCTACACATTCCTTGCAGCCCTCTAATTCAAGACCATACAGTAACTTCGAGTGTTCTGCTACATTCATCAATTTCTTCAAAAAAATACTGTGAGAGTTTTCTGTTCACCTCTCCTGTGCTGCTGGGACATTACTTTGCCATCAGGGAGGTCTCTCATTCACAGACTCATGAGGAAGATGAATTTTTGTAACAGATCACAACAAATAGAAAAAGCTGGGACATTATGGGACATACTAATGCAACAGATTCCAGCAGACTTCTGTGAGGTTGTCAGATTTCATAAGATAAATACTTCTACCTTCTAGTGCCATTTTATTATTATAAAAGCTAAGTAAACAAGCAAACAAAAAATTCATCTGCTTCAGTACCTTTGCCCAAAGCAAAAGGTTAGGCGTTTATCAGAAAAGAACCTTAAAATGTACCACTTTATTATGAGGAAAATAAAAATACATTTTTCTTCTCCAGGAAAGTAAGTCTTACTATTGTTTACTATTTATACTTGCATCAGATAATATACAGAGAACTATTAGGGTGATGTTATCACTAAACATTCTCATTAATCAGCAAATGTAAGAAAAAAGTGTGTATTTAATCTTAGCTGAAATTAACTTCAAATACCTGACTTGTGTCCACATACAAACAGGGATTGTTACTGCAAATTGAAAAATATCAATATTAACAGCGGATGAAATTTCTTTAGGTTCTCAAATCATAGTCATTCCTTTCTCTCTCCAAATGCAAGACTGTATATGTAAGTTATTTTTCATTTCTATTTACAGGAGGTGTGAAAACACCCTTGTTTCCCCAGCTCAGAGCACAATTACTTCGTACCTGCTTGACCTCCGCCTGCAGATGGCGCAGCTGCACGCACTGCTCCAGGTGCTTGCGGTGCTGCTCGGCAGCCACATCCAGCTCCTGCTGCTTCTCATGGAGAAACTCCAGCAGATCCTGAACACGAGTCGCCATGTCTACGTCCCTGTCACAGAGCAGCTCAACACCTGTATGCAGACAATCGTTTATAATAGAGTTAAGGCTTTCCAAGACATACAAGGCCATTTCCACTGCTTTAAACTTACTTTTCCAGTTCCGTCTCAAAATGTAACTGAGCATTTGCTTAAACAAACATAGTTTTTTGCACTCTTTTAAAAATATATAATTTTTACAACTACTTTTTTTAATTTATTTTTAAAAGCCTGAGATTTAGCCAAGGTAACAACTGCATACAGGTTACATCAGCTGAAGGACCATAATAAATCAGAAAGGAAGATTTGCTAATGGAAGATGAAAATTGTACCTTGGTGAAATTGCTCTGCTTAACTATGAAATTAACTCCTTACCATTTATTCTAATTCTAATGACTTCCTGAGTGGAATCGCTTTCTTGGAAAAGTAAACATTTCCAGGTTTTGCCAACTTGTACATAACAATTAACAATTGTGCATAATCACAACGTGAATTCACTAATGCCATCAAATAATTTGCAGTTCTCCAGTTTACATTCAACCAGCACATTTGCCATTTTTAGATATTCCATGGAAAATCAGCTGGGAACTCTTATAAAACATTATGAAGGAGCCATCTTACCAGATGCCTGCACTTCATTGACATACTGCAGCAGATCCTGTCCTTGGTGAATGACATCAAAGGTCAAATTATTCATGGTCAGAGCTTTGTCTGCATGATGTTGGAGCCTTTGTTCTGCTATTGTAAGATCTTCCGTGTCAAAGTCATTCATCTGCTGAGAGAGCTCATCATTCCAAGACTCAAGGTCTGAAATTATCTGAGAGAAAAGGAGGAAGACAATATTCACTATCCATTATACAATGTATGTTTATTCCTAATGTTGCATTTAAGATGGAGGTTGGGAGTCACTTGTTGATTCAGTTCCCTGACCAGGTTTGATATGGTTCAGACATGGCTCATTTCCACGCAAGTATTCAATTTTGGCAAACAATCCAAAGGAATGTATTTGATAACCACAACACCTCTCCTTCAACCAGCATGTGCCTGCTCAAAGTCCCCAACATCATGGGTACCCTGGCACTATGTGAAGTATCTGCTCATCAACACATCACTTGTAAAAGATATTTAAATTGTCATCTCTACTTCTAAAGGAAACTGTTGACTTTAAACATCTTTTCTATTCTTCAAACTACATCAAGTAATAATTCAAGTAATACATCATGTGCCAGCTTAACTTTCAACTATGCCATTCTCAAACTCTTTACAAAAACAAAGAAACAAAAACAAACAAACAAAAAACAACAAGAAGTCAGATTTTCTCCTCTATGAGATAAAAAGCATTAAACTCTGAGCACTGTCAGCTTCTAACAAACAATTGAGAAGCACCGTCTGTCACGAAAGGCAGGGTACTTAGTGAATCGAGCAAGAACAAAAGGTAATATATCAAGAGTCAAATTCGCAAGAAAAAAATCATTCAGCTACATGAATTCTTGCCTCTCTGCCATAAAATGTCCAGAGAAGATTAAAATTTGTTGTTGTTGTTATGTTTTGAATTTTCTTTACATATGTATCACAACAAGTAAGCCTTCCTAGCTCATCCTCACAAGCACGTTTTCCAACACCTAGCTGAAAATGTAAAGTAATCCTTCTAATTGGGATACAAAACAGCTTTCAAGAATAACAGATACAACTTCTGTTCATCAGAATGGGTTGAATGAGTTCTTCTGGCACAGGTTTGATGCACCCATTACTTACTTCAGACAAGCCTGTCTAGTTACCATTAAGCCTTTGATCAAATATATTTTTTTCAATATTTTCAACAGCATTTTGTCACAAATTACTGCAGATCACTGGGAAAGCAAAATTGTAGATATCAAGAACCAAGACCATCTTAGCTCTTGAAATTCTACAGTTTCGGGAGTACGAAAATTCATCATGAACAGAGTTAAATGATGGGTAAGGGAAACACCCACTCCTATAGCAAGACACAGCAAAAAAGAGAGTGGTGCCAAATCAGCACTAGTGGCAAAATCGCTATCTGCATAAATATCTGTTGTGAGCAGGAGTCTGTCTCTACGCTTTCCAAGTGGAAAGTTCATCACATTTATGTAGTTCAACTCAGTAACTTCAACAGAAACTCTGGGAAAATAAAACTAGTAGAAAAATACATAATTTAGAAGAAAACAAAGTCAAATAAACTGTACAAAATTTCTGTAGCCAGCTACAATCTTTCTTGATGTCCTGTTTCCATTCCACTTAAATGGCACCATAAAAAAATGCACCCAACAATTAGGATGGTTATTTACAAACTGTAACCTCAGTCAGCCAGCTCTATTCAAAGCAGAAATAGGCTCACATTTCAGGGTCACAGTGAAAACGCAAAAGCTGCTGTACAGTGGATGAAATAAGACATACAGAACAAAGTCTTTAGCTACTGCTTAAAGGTTCTTTCATCTCTCCTTTGTATATTTAAAACATCACCCACAATCTACTTGGAGTTAAGAGTGGCTTCCCCTCCAAGAACACATACACGAGGTTTCCCTTCTCACAAAGTCCTACACAGCTCTCCCATTTGTTTCCCTTTCATTTGATCCACATCCAGCCTGTCTTGTCACCTCTCATCTTCATTGCCTTTTGACTGACTTGACATAGCTCACAAACTTCCAATCTTGCTGACAGTCCAGCCTGATAAACTGCTTACTTCCAGGTAACCCCCCTTTTCTGCTCTCATATACCTAGGCCTGCTTCTCCCAGCCAATCTTCAGGAGCTCCAAAATCCTCCTTCTAGCACATCATACCAGAAAACACCTTTTCAAAATTAACAATGCCAGGGAATGAAAAACTACATGAATTATTCTTTAAAATACAAGAGAGTATAAAGAGTAGTGAGAGATGTTTTCTTATTTTTCTTTTAAAAATGTGTTGCCATTGTTTTTTTGTCTAATAAAATAAATTTTATTTGTTGGGGTTTTTTTTCCAACACTGATCAAGCTCAATGACTGTGACACAGTTTCTAAGCTCTGTTAGAGAGAAGAATACCTCAGACTTCATGACAAGGTTCCTAGTGCTAGTGGTGTTACTCTTCACTGGGAGCCTCATAGTCACCATGAAGATCATCAAGAGTGCACGCTAGTAGCTCTCTGTTTGGGATAACACTATGTTCATTTTTCACTAAAAACAGTGGAAAACATCTAAAAGTTGCTTCCTCAAACTACCATTTGCATTATGAAAGACCTCAAAAATCAGACTTACCATCTCATTTTCATCTAGGGCAGTTAAAATTATTCATAAATTACCTTCAAAAAATATAGCTAGACTTGGCGAAACAGAAAACTATCTGTTAAAGAAGATTGCAAAACTCCAGTGTCTTTCAGAACACAATCTTTTGCTGACTTTATAAACAGAAGTGAAAAATGAAATTGATCTAATGGGCCTCATTTGTTTCATTGTTTTAAAGATAAAACCAATCCACTGCTGCTCAGGACAGAGCCCTACTTGCCTATCTTATTATCTATTTGAGTAAAAACAAAGCAGTCAACTTTGGAAACTGATGTACCACAGGAGATTGCTGTGGTTAAGCTTCAGTTCTTTATATTAATGAAATATTTTATTTTAAGTAGATTAGAGCCATCAGATCCTCTTACACTATCCTAGGATTCACCTGATAAAAATGACAGGTAGTTGTAAGAGGTCAACACTGCATGCAACTTCAGCTAAGAGGTTTCACTGATACAGTATCCAAAGAACAAAAAAAACAACAAAGAACAATAGCAAGAATGGTAACCCGTTCCCATATTATTTTATGGGGTTAAGATCATGGCCGATGCTTTGTTTAAAGTAGTTTGAAAGACTGTGCAACAGCATGACATCCCCTGTCCCCTTTAAAAGATGAGGAAACCCATGATTCAAATAAATAATGCCAGCATGGTCCCACATCCATTGAAAAGATAAGACAACATAGGGCACATCACAGCTGGGGTTCCTAACAATGCCAGAAGCCCTTACATTCTTTCAGCAGTAATTAGGTGGCTCAAGATGATCTATTTCAGCCATTAGGAACACACTGTGCAAATCTGAAACTTACAGAGTGCCAAGTTAAGGACAAAAATAACATGTTAAACCCTGTCTGCATTCTTCAAGGCTTCTCCTGCAAGTTCTGCTTTACAAGTGACACTGTTTTTTAGTAGGAGCCTGCCCTGGAAGTTTTATCATGATAGTTAGCACTATAAACAGAACTAAAGTGAATGACTAGTACACAACTAGAGTAAAGATCATAAATTAATGCTGCTCTCAGGAAATGGACAACCCACAAAAACACAGGGCAACTACTTAGCATAGAATTTGTCAATAAGTTCCTAGTGGAGAGTGTGAGCTGCCTGACATACATTTTTATTTGCTAAAATCTAGGGAGTGCTGGCAGGAAATAAGGCAGAGTATAACACAGAAGATATGCAGACTCTTTTGTACCGATTGGGGAACAAAAAAACAAACACAGGTCTCTTCTCAAAAGTCTAACTGCATTCCTAGTAGCAAATAAATGCTCATCAGGACCTGGAAAATACTATATGTTGTGGAAAAAGAAAAGGAAGAAGAGTTAGGTCACTGTGATCCAGCACTCTGCATCCTTGCCTTTTCAGCTGGATGACTTCACAAACGTCTTGTAAATACCATTCAAAAATAGAGTAGAGATAAAGCTGTGAGTTGGAAAGCGTGCACTATGCTTTGTGTGGAGTCCTGACATATGCATCAAGGTATTTAAGAGATGGACAAGTGAAAAATGCATACAGAAGAGAAACAAACATTTTTTAGGCTGCATTCATTCCCACCAGAGCTAACTTGTTGGTAAGTCGGTCCATACACAGCCTCCTTATGCTACAAATGCTTCTTCATTCTAACACTAGACTCTTCGTATACTTTATTTTGCTTCCTTCTGCCTTCAGTTAATACAGGCATTCAAAACAGAGTCCTTCAAGGACCTCATGACCAACAGCAAGACAGAGAAGGTTACAGCAGTTACAGCAGAAGAGCATGAGAACCTGGGAAGTTACAGGATAAAAGACGATAACTAAAAGAAAGAATACTGTACTACTGAAGGAAAGAAAAAGGACAAAAGGAGGATGGAGTAACTCTGGCAGCAAATCTGCTGTCCCCAGGAGCTCAGCGGCACAGTACGAACCTGCAGTGCCTAAGGGAGCCCTTTGCTCCATTTTAGCTTGCATCATTCTGCAAACAGTAAGACAAGCTAGAAACATCACTTGCCTTCCAGAAAAACTGTCCTCTTGGGATGCACCCCTGAGTGAATTGCCACTAAAGCCAAGCCTTAATTGACTGTGCAGAGGAGATCAAAATAAGGTCTGCAAGTTTGTAGGTGGCATCTAGTTCCTTCTCACTACTGTCTTACAGCTGAGCTTCTGCTGTCACACAACTGACTTGGAACTACTCCTTGCATTTCTTCCCGGAAGTTTCCAAACAGATGTTTGCCTTCAGGAAGATGGAAAAGAGAAGCATGCTTTGCTGAGGAAGCAGAGACAGCAAAGCAATCAACATTTTGCTGAAGATGCTTGGCAGCCAGGATTATCACAACCCAGTTTCTTCCTGGGAGGGCTCCTTGGCAATCCTAAGTGACATTTTTTGTTTCCAAGCCATATAAACAAAACACGCTGACTCTTTTAATGCAGTAACTGGTGCTTAGCTCTATGTTGTATAGGCCAAAATATGATGCACGCCAAGTGTCAGTTTTAGAAAAAGCAAGACCTGTGAAGTTAAGATAAACAGCTTACCACTGTAAAATCTAATGGACATCACCAAACAATAGAGACGGAAGTGCTACTATCTACATGATGCTGTCCTGAACTGAAGGACTAGAACACATCTGCAAAGCAAGGCTTCTGCAACTAGCTTTCTGGTATTATGCAATTCTCATTTAGGGAAGCTACAACAGAGAGCAATCACCTTAATCATCAACTTCACTGAAATTATGAACATAGCTCTTTAATTTTGTTAGTATGCCTTGCACCCTGCAGCTGTCATTTCCTCAAAACAAGTATTCTGAGGTTACCATACCAATCCCGTCAAACATCAAATCAAAGAATCACACAACAGAATCACAGAACGGATTAGGTTGTAAGGGACCTTAAAGACGATAAATCTCCCACCCCATGTTGTGAGTAGGGCTGCCACCCATTGGATCAGGCTGCCCAGGGCCCCATCAAACCTGCCCCTGAACACCTCCAGGGATGGTGTACCCACAGCTTCTCTGGGCAGCTGTGCCAGCACCTTGCCATCCACTGGAGATCACTTTTGCACTGATTGTAAAAATGCTGATTATCTTATAAAAGGGGATGCCTTTTATGTACCTCTTCAGAGATCAGTCAAACAAAAATTCAAAAAAAAATTATTACAATCACAATTCTGCTAAGCCTTTCCCCTTCCATACTCAAGACAGCTACACCCACATAATCTAGGTAGCAAAGTCCCTGCAGACTAGTTTCACCTCCGCAATGAGAATACCAAAATAGAGAAGCTTCTTAGTCTTCCTTTACACTGAAGTTATTATTACTGTGGAGTGTACAGTCTCACTTCCTCCAAAGGCACAAATCAAGGAACTGTGTCTGCCTGTGCCTGGCCCGCACCTGTCAATTTGCTTAACTAAACTAGAATCCAGTAAAGGTATTTAATCTCAATTTCAAGGGAAAAAAACCTTAAAAGCTATCACTTCTGATAGTTGTCTCTTTTCCCTTACACCATCTGTATCTAATCAACAGTTGTGGCTTTTACTTATGTACAAGGGAAGGGGTAAATTTAGTAGCTTCTATAACACTATAATTCCTGGTTTCCAGAATGTCAAGGTAAGCCATCATATAGCCAAACAAGATCACATTCCAATGAATAACCATTAACCTTTTGAAGCACCAGCTCAGTTTCAGTCACTGTGTACAACATTCCTAGTCAACTTAGTTGAAATTTTATGAAGTAATTATATAACAAACTCCACATGGAGTTTGACATTTGTTTGCATGCACAATCCCTGCACACAAACAGAACCTTTCCAACTGATATAACTGCAACCCTCCTCCAAAATCTGTACAATCCAAAAACTGCCTGAAGTTTTTTGGAGGGGTGTGGCACTATTTTTTTTTTTTTTGCTATTTTCAGAGACTGAAAAGATTCTTATTTGAGAGATGGAGAGAAGGCAAGAGAAATGGAGATTCCATACAACATGTCCAAAGAATTCCAACCAAACTGAAAAACATGCTTCTGATTTGGAAAAGTAAGAAGAGTGATATTGCTACAAAGCAAAATTCACAGTCTTTGTACTAAACCACCTTGCACGTCTTATAAGTCATATTAAGTACAGTTATCTTAGTTATATCAAGGCACCTTGATATTCAAACCACATTTGCCAGATGAAGCAAATGGTACATTACTGTTTTACACAAGAAACATGACAGTTGCTTAAATGTACACAGGGAAGCAATCACAGTTGGAATTAAAGAGCCCAGCTCCACTTTCTTCTGAGATTTTCACATACAAGACAAAAGTCTTAGTTCAGGTAAGAAGAAAGGTTTATCAGTCACTTGTGTCATGTGCCAGTGCAACTACAGAACCATCTCAGCATAAGTGTTCCTCAACAGCAAGAGAATTGCTGTGCAGCTTCTAGAGCAAATACTTACATCTATTGCATCTCTTTCAAATATGCGGAGCTGCAGAAACAGCTCAAGCTTAATCTTGCGTTCTTGAAACAGCTCCTCCATCTGAGATTGGGCCTCATCCAGCTGCTGCAGCACTGTCTCTATGTGGTTGATTGAGCTGTTATGTGGGGTCTTGTTACTAGAAATGGCCGAATCCCTATTCAAAGCAGAGATGGGAGAGGGAAGGGAAGACAGTTATTAAAAAGAAAACCACACAGTTTGCATGATACACATGACCATGAAATATAGGCCTTTTTAAAGGAAAAGTTAGTACTAATCATATTAAATGCAAGGTAGGTCTTTATATTTTGTTAACAGTCCAAATTATGTTTTAATAGCTGAAAAAGCATTAGAAAATATGATTACTTCTTTTTTTTTTTTTTTTTTTTTGACTACTTCAACATTTAAGAACATTCTGCTTATAGGAAAAGTTTAAAATCAGAGAGAAGCCCTTTCTCTGTGAAAAGGAAGTGGCATATGATAACTATTTACTTCACTGGATCTTCCTGGCAGTGAAAAATCAATATAAGATATTAAAAAAAATTAGCAATTATTTTACTGTAGTACCAAAAAACAAACAAAACAAAACAAAAAAAACAACAAATTCAGGTATACTAACAGCAAATCCCATAGCAAATGGGAGATGTACCAGCGCAGATGTACCCCAAGTTTATTTAGATTATCGCTGAATGAATGGACTGCAAACTGATGGTCACCACTACAAAAATGTGACATATTAGACTGCAAAACAATTTCAAGGGTCCCTGTGGAGCCCAGCATGCCAGAATACAAAAGCATGCAACTGCTCCTATTACAAAGGTAGCTCATGTAAACAAAGTCTCCTTCTTACGGGGGTAATGTTTATAAGCTGAGCTTCCTGCAAACAGAGTTACAGACCATCAGTACAGAGTGAAACATAATAGCAGTCTTAATATTTACAAATTTTATTTATAGGTCAGAGCATGTAGTCATTATCTCTGCTCTCAAAATAGAAACTAAGCCTTGCAGAATACCAGATGTATGCCAGAAGAGATTTAAATAAAAACTTGTTTTACCTTAGCTGCTGTATGAGATCTTCACCTTCTTTAATGACATTGACTGTAACCTGCAGAGTGGTCTGCTGTTGCTGACCAAAACGTTTAATCAGGTCTTGGACAGCCTCCACAGATTCTGCATAGACATCATCAAGCAGTTCTTTCTGCAACTCTTCAAGCCATGTCCACAGCTAAAGAAGGAAAAAAAAAAAAAAAAGAAAAATAAGAACCGGGATCAGGCAGTCACTGCTGGAAATCAATTTGCTTGGACAGGAGAAAATGGAGGGGAAGAAACAGGATTTGTTTCTCTTCACAGAAAAATTCCATCTTCAAGTTAATAAAAATGAGCCTCTGCTTTAAATAAGGTTTTCGTGTCCTAGAAATACCAGGAAAGCTTTATCCGTGTTGCTAAGTCACCCTTTCTTTCTCATTTTCCTTCTACAGTACTGAGTGTATCTGACTGAGCAGCAGAGAGCTCATAGCAAGAATCCCATCTGCAGCTCTGCGAGAAAGTCACCGGGAGGGAAATGCTATGGTAACACTCCCTGAGAGAAGGAAGGAAGGAAGGAAGGAAGGGAGATGTATTGTAGCCACCATCAAATTTACACTGCCAGGCTGACACACGCACACAGATAACATGACACTTTTCAGTGGCCTTCGGAAAAAGGAAAAAGCATTTCAGAAAACAATATACAGAGAGAAATCTGACGTGAGAAGTTATTTTTCTACCGTGATCCCTACAGCTACGGAGCTTACCCTGTTGTTTTCGATTTCATGCTACTACCAAAAAAAAAAAAAAATTACAAGTAATTACACCAACTTTTCTGTTTTTTTCTTTTTTCCCACTTAACACACCCACATGTCCCCTTTCAGAAATGCCTACACATTGCAGCTTATGGGAAAATCTCTAGGTAGAGGCGAGCAATGTATCATTACCAGGCAACTGAATTCCACTGTGTTCTTTCCACAGTTTTACAGAATAAACCGCTGCATCCCAAGCTCGGTGTGGAAATTATTCACTAACAAACCATCAGACACCTATTGTGCAAGTGAAGAAAAACCAACACACTGTTTGAAAAGGGCACATGCCTGTCCCCTGCAACACTCCTGTGAGTGCTTACAGCACAATGGAACAGCTACTCTCACAGGAAGCAGCCAAATAGGTCCCTCCTCTCTGTTTTATCACATCTCCAGCTCTGACTTCCAAGAACGAGGATTGAAATCTCCATTTTATCCTGAAAGAAGAACTCTCTTCTGATTGACAGTATTAAGATCTTTTGTCTTCATTTGAATGTGTCTTCAAACAATTTAAAGATTCAAATAGGCTTTGCCAACCTTGAAACTAATTAAAAGTTAACAGTTAAAACGTGGTCAGTAAGCAATGAAGGCTTAACTTCAAAGAGAATACGACAAATGCTTTATTTCTTTGCTTAACATTCTCTAGGAAACACTCATTTCATACTTTTGTCTGTATAATGTTCTGATCATAAAGGTAACTACCAATGGTGTTATAATAAAACAGAAAATTCAATGAAGAACTCTAAGTTTTGATTAATAAGTTCAGTTACAGCTTTATTTTAAAATCAAATGCTAGGTTTTTATCAGTGGTGGTTTTGGTGCTTTGCTTATTTGTTTTGTTTGTTTGCTTGTTTTTAATATCTTAAAGCCTTATGTGTCTCTTCTGTTAGGCTTTCAGTGTAGCTCTGGCTACATTTTCAGATATCAGGAAAAGTTAATGATTTTAACCAAACTCTCCTCTACAAATTTACTAAAAAGAAACACCCCAAAGTCACCAAAACCTGGAACCAGCTGTTTGTACACATTCTGATCTTCTGACTACTTCTATGCTTCACAGACAATGCTAGTCACACATTTGAATGCAATTCTGTAGTCACAAACACCACAAACTCAAGTCACAGCAGTTCCTCTTACTGAAAAGAGCACAAATCAATGGAACTTAACAAGTGTGTCAAAAGCACTAGTCAATGCTCACTCCAGCACAACTCACTGCAACATCAAAAAACAACGCTTTCAAACGCATACTTAGAAATGCAAATTTCACTTCAATACAAATGAAACTTATGATTGAGAAGCCTGACAGAACAACTTGCCAACTGTACTCAGATTTCTATGCCCAGAAGACATGTTTTTATTACTCTCTTAGTTTATAAAGTATGTCTGAACCATGGAAACAGGGTGCTGTGTTAGAGATCTTCCAAGGGAGCTGCTGCCTGCATAGTTCTTGTAACTTGCAACTGTGTAAATATACGCTGGAGAGCGAGTAACACTTGTTGACTATGGATCTAAAGCATTTGGTGCTTGGTGGAAGAGCTTACCCTACACTTACTGCACTGCCCCAAAACGGCCCAACTTACAGAGATGTTTATCAGATACAGATCAGAACTGAAATCACTTTGGGTCTCCTGAACTGCATCTAGTTTGCTACCCTTACAGGTATCCATGCTGCAGCTCAAGGAAGGTGCAAGAATCACTTTGAATTTTCCCACTGTATCCTTTCATATTAGCATTGGGTCTCATCTTTACAGAGGAAAACTGAGGTCTGTGACTCTTATTCTTCACATATGTATGCTTCAGCCACCTCTGCAACTAGGGGGGAGACCTGTCAGAGTAAGTGTTACACTGGTGATGTACTGCACATGGGAGTATTTTCCTTAAAGCATACTCTGGGTACTGGAGACCAAGCCAGCACAGAAGCAGCAGACTTTTCTTTCTACACAGCCAATCTAAAGCATGACCAGCTACCTGGAGCAGAAAGACATGGGTACTGTAATGATGAATGTCATACTGGCTGGCTTGGTGCCTGGTTGCCAGGAACAGAGAACCAATTTCTCAGTCCAGAAACAGCACAGCACAACTGTAAACACGATATCCTGGCCCTGTGGAGCCAAGGAGCTCAGAAATATACTGCATTTGCCTATTTAATTAGCCAAATCACCAGCTGCTTGTGCAGAAAAGGCATTTTACAAGTGTGCAGAAAGAGCGCGATAGTAATTAGCATTCATTACTTGTCTAGCTGTGATTCATACGCTGTTGAAAGTGGAACAATTTAAGCCATTTCTAAAGTGAACAGTTCTGAACTGAACAGTTTTGTGACACTTCTCTAGCAAGTTACTCCTTCTAATACATTACCAGGTAAGCTTTTAACACTTTTTCACTAAGCAAGTTTCTGACAAATAGTTTCCCTTGAAAACAGTCTTGATCTGATGCTGTTATTCTACAAAAGTTAGAATAAAGCCACCACAGATGAACAGAACTGTCAGGTTATCAAAGCTGGATATAACTGCCTGCCATTTAAGATGAGTTTAGCTCACAATGGGTGGCATGTGACTTAGCTTATATACAGGTTTAAAACCAAAATGAGCACTGGGTATACTGCAAATTATATTAACTGCCTCGTTTTCAGATACAAACCTAAGTGTGAAGACAGAATGAGTTTGCACAGTAAATCAAAAGAAGCCAAATGGTTTACTGGGAGAAGAACAGAGACTGGGGCTTACCCATGCATGTTTAGCAGTGCAGAACTACAGATTTTATCCTGCAATGATTTTCTAAGGTAATGAAATATTCCATCCAATACTGAAAGCAACAAGAGTCTGACAGAAAATAAAAAACAAAATACCCTCATCATTAAAAAACCACTAACTTTCTCTCAAGTGAAAATTTTTGAGCAACCTCTGGTCACACTTTTCTATGAAAAAAATAAGTAAATAAATAAGGCAGAAAGATCCCCAAACCACTAAGTCCTGTAACCTTTGTAATAATAACTTTATCCAGTGGCAGTAGGGATTAACAGCTTTAATATACAGGGAGAAAACTAGGTAAATAACTAAATCCAGCCACAGAATGAGGTCCTTCTATTCTCTTTATCTTCTCTTCACATCTTATCAGAATTAAAATTAGCGAGGGAAATCAAATTCTGAATCTCTGACAAGCACATGTTTCACCCAGCACTTTTTTTCTTGATCTAAACATAGCACACAGGCTAAGAAACATCTGCTTGAATGAGACTGCATCCTGTGCTACCTCTTTCCTAAGTTCTTGGGAGCATGCCATTAGTCACTGAGATGGTATTACTTTAATTGTCTTCAACATCCTGGAAGTTTCAGCATTTCCATCATGGGCCTGGCCTCCACCATCTCTTTAAATCCCATCTCCGCAATCTCCTGAAGGACTGGAGCTAAATAAGACCATACAATATTTTGCTGAATATAATCATAGAACAATTATTCATGAGTAACTCTCTTCCAAGTTTAGAGTTGCTTTAAGAAGTATCTGTCACTTCTGTTTTTACAAAATATAGGTTTTTTTTATATTTCCTTTTGTAATAGATATTGGCTATTGTAGTAGGCTAAGACAAAGTATAGGCCACAGTTTCTGCATTTCAAAAACTATCAATTCCTCATGTTGCCTATGCCCCCTTAGTACAGTGTTGCAGTCTGTGCATCACCACAGACAGGCTTCTTTAAGGAGCCGTTACCCACACAGGGCCAAACGTTGCTGCAGTATTCCCTAATATGCATATTTGGGCACAGAAGGGGTTTGAGATCTGCATGCTTTGGCTTTCAGTACATGCAGTGGACAAAAACTGCATCTTCTTAAGAACAAATAAGTCAAAGCCTCAGGAGTTGGTCTTCCATGACCTCTCAGAGACATTTAATGTGCGCATATTTTTTGAAAATTAAATTATATTTTGAAGTATCAATCTATTCTACAATTATAAGCCATTTCCCATTCTGATTAAGTCCATCCTTAAAGCAACATCAAGTTTCTTGCATCTTCTGGAAATTCATTAACTATCAGTATCCTGTCACCACTTGCCCCATTCCTTAGCTGAACAAGAAAAAAAAACCTCACATCATAGCTTTAGAAGTCTAGTTTCTGCTTCACACTTATTAAGCTTTTAATGCTATTTCAGGAACACCTGGACCGCAAACCATCAACTTGGTCAATTTTAAAGCCAAAGTAGCTACCAGTGTTGAAAAACTCGGGAGAGGGAATCTGTGCTGGCTAACTGGAATACAGTCCAACTAAGTCAGAAAAACAACACACTTTAATGTACTGCTGCTGAATGCTTCTCTTAAGAGAGAGAAGCTTTCCTTCCTCAACTCTTAGACTCAGAAATACTAACATACCAACGTAGTGAGCAGAGACTTCACTTCATACACAGTGCTGTATCAGCTTAAAAGCTGTCCTGCTGCCTGGAAAGGGCATGTTCCAGTTCTCGGTACAGAAGACAGCAGCTTTATTATGACATCCAAATTTAAGCCACAGATCACCAGCTCAGCAGAATCAAATACTCAGGAGCAGCTGGCAACCAGAACAGCAGATCTGTCACCTCAAGGTTCATCCTGGGATGAAATTAATGAAAAGCTGTGCTTATCTATACTGGGTAATGCAGTGAGGGCATATTTCTGGCACTGAGTCATGAGACAAAGCAAGACCATATCAACAAGCTTTTCTCAATCAAATGCACTCCATAATTAGATGTGAGTGAATCTGCCATGTTGCGGACAGAGCAAGGCCCCCATGCACTGGCACCTTTCTTTAGCAGCTTGCACAGGCTTCTGTGTCATTAGTTTTGTTCAGGAACTGTGGGTTTCTGTATTTGAATTCTCTGCCAATTCCAATTCCCTTGTCTTTGTTTCAGCCTCAGTATATCCTGCTGTAAAATTTAGTTTGAGTAAGATGAAAGACATGCATTCTAGTAACACCCTTAAACATATTGTGTATACACAGAAAGTGCTCTGAGCTATTTTACAATCAATGGGTCAGAATATACACAAAAAGCCAAGAGGCTCTTAAGAGACCATTCTCTTCCATGAACTTTCAGCGCTGGTCTGTATTCCCACACTTCACTCCAGTTAGGAAAATATCTGTTGCTCTACTTTGGCACTACTACAAACACCTGGTTTGGACATCATTTCAGTCTTCTCACTCATAAACGCTGTGGGAGCTGAGAGAGAGTGAGAAAGAATGTAAGAATTTGAATTCACACCAAAATTCTGCTGAATTCTACTCAATGGCAGATTTCAAAACAAAGACTACTGTGGCTTTTGCTCCTACATTTTGCAGACAAGCTTTTACGATAACCATTTACTTAGGAAATGTATTTTTCACCTATGTGATTTATCTTGCACAACATCTCATTTGACCTTGTCAACAGCTTTGGGCGATCAATTGCAATTTATCCATCCCCAGGCTAGGAATCAGCCTGAACACAGTATGTTAAATACCATGATTCTCATAGGAATATTTATGACCCCCACACCTTAAGTATACCTTAACCGCATCACTTCAATTGCTGAAAAGTTTGGCAAGGGCTGAAATTTCACACTATTTGAGTGGGAACTAAAATATCAATATCCACAAATATACAAAACTAGAATCAGAATTTATGTACAGGAAACAACAGATTTGCTTGGATCATCAACAAACAAAATGAGTAAAGGCAATAACACTACCTAACACAGTTCTTCAGGCTTCCCTGAATTCATCGTTTTTTTATCTCAGTGAGAAATATCACCTAATGAAGTTGGTTCATAAGGAATCCAAAAACTTGTACAATGCTTTATGATCTTTTTAAGACACAGAAAGCTCTAACAGCTTGTAATAACCTGGCCACAGAAAGTAAGCATTTCCAAGGTGCATCACAACAGGCTGCTGCATACACACTGGATAGCTTCTGGACAAAGGCAGAGCAAAATTCTGTTATTCCTAGAACGTATCAAATAACCCTTGCCACTGCTGTGGTAAGCAGAAACTGAAGTAGCTGATTTAATGAATGTGAACAGAACAAAAAAACTGAGCAGACATAGAAGTAGTGATAAGTTGCAGGCAAATTCTATGTACAGGATCAAGGTTACACAAAGCTACAGAGGGGAAAGAATATTGAAATTCTGTAATCCAGATGAGGAACATTACACATTCACAACCCAACTATACTCTTGGTAAAGCAACTGGCATCATTAGAAATACAGTCACAGAATTGTAGGAGTTGGAAGGGACCTCTAGAGATCATGTAGTCCCCACCCCTGCCAAAGCAGCTCCCTAGCCCAGGTTGCACAGGTAGGCATCCAGGTGGGTCTGGAACATCTCCAAGAGAAGGAGACTCCATCACCAGTGAAATGAATAAAATACAACAAAACATCCCACTTTAACAGTCAAGAGGCTGAATGTCTTTCAGTGCCAGATTTCAAAGCCTCAAAATAGCCCTAGACCCCGATGACCAGCTTTCATTGGTTTTGCATCTCTTTCCAAGCAGTTGCACACATAAAGGGTTTTTGTTCTTCGTGCTCATTTCTCAGTTGAGGAAAACACATATACAACGCTCACAAGACACAGAATTCACCTTGAATACCTGACAAGCAAAACACTTTTTTTTTTTTTTTAATTTTAAGCGACTGAATCATCTCTCTTCAGTTCAACAAATAGCATACCATCTGACTACTTGAATACTTCTCTTTGCCAGTTAGACACACACATTAATTTCTTAACTCAATCATACAGCAGAAAAGTCACATTCCTGAAGGTATGCACTAATTTACGCTGCAGTTTCCAATAACCTGCAAGATAAATGCAATTCTCCTGCCAACAAAACATGGATGACTTTCAGGTTTAGGACATTTTTATCCTCCATCTGCTTTGTGATGCCTTCTCAGCCCTCTACGCACATGTCTGCTAACAAACAACATGCTCTTGAAAACAAAAAAGAATACAGAAGGCACAGGGCATCTCTGAGCTTTGTTTATGTGCACCTTAAGCAAATGACTAGCCTACAAAATACAAACCACCTGCCTCATTCTTTCATCTGTATTTTTAAGGAGAATGTAAATAAATAAACAAGACAACTAAATACTATTTTTAATTTTTCCAGCTTTGTTAACTAGTCAGCCACATGACCAAAAAAACCCACCAAAACAACCCTAACGTTTAGACATCAGCTATAATGCCTTTCCTTTCCAGGCTGCAAAGAGGCTGCCATAGCAACAGCTGTGTGCACTTAGAGGGTCACAGTAATATCCATTCTACAAAAGAAATAAATCAAGATACAGATGATCTTTTTCCAATAAAACATTATTATCTAGGGGAGTAGTGGCAATATTCCAGCACATCTGGATAGCCACCCAGAGTTACTCAACAGTGACTCACAAACCAATCTGATTGTATTTATTTATTTATTTAAAAACAGCCTTTCCCTGCAACTCCTTTTACAGTCTTCATCCTTCATCACTACAATCAATGGTGTCCTTTTGAATAGCGTTCCAGCTATTCTTCTTAATGCTTAGAAAAACAGGTAACAAAAGCATCTACAGAAACAGTGAGCATGTCTCAGCAGCTGACTACTACCGTGCTTCCCAACAGGAAATGGAGCAGCACCGTTGTGCTTGAGAAAAATAAAGAAAAAAAGTTTCCCTGTAAGAATAGTTTAACATACAGTATTTATACTTTCTTTATATGTGAGGAGTGCTATGATAGCTCTGGCAAGGAAGCATCGAACAGAAAACTGATGGGGGAGCTATGTCCACACGTCTAGAGCTAACAAGGAATTCAATCCTGATCAGCTTCAAAGACCAACTGCTTTGTGCATTTGTTTCAAGTGCAAAGTAGATGATTCACATCTAAAATATTCCTACCCTGGTCCTCCATGAGGTTTTGCTGAAGAAACTGCTTTAGAACACTACACTTCCTCACTAAACAGACTATTTCTCTATGTAGGGTGAAAGGGGTAAAGACATATGCTCTGACATGCCATGCTCCACAAGCCTTTCAAATTTTCACTAATCTAAGCAGTAAAAAGATTTAACATAAGTCTAAATCAGAAAGCAAATAATCTACAATTGTCAAGATTTGTCACAGTCTATAATAAAAAACTCCTACTCGAGTCTTTATTTTTGCTCAAGCTTATCCTCAATTCTCCCATGAGATTGTAAATATGTATGATCTGCGTCCTGAATCAGATGAGAAAAACAGATTTGGCTGAAAATGAGGCATCAGCCTAATTTTTTTCCCCCTCATGTGTAAGCTCCCAAGCCCAGCTCACTGTTGAACTACAATAACATTTACACCAATTATTAGGAAAAGTAATGAGTTGCACCAGATGCTGCAAGCTAACATACCAACTCATTACACAGTATCTAGTATAAAAAGAAATATAACTTCTAAAGGAGTCTAAAACATGAGGGAAGCCATTCTCAGATATGATCTTTAGGTTATGAAGAACTGTCAATACACAAGAGTAAAATGCAATGTTTAAAACAGAAGTCCCGCTAAACAGCAGGGTTGCCTTAGTAGTCTGATGCTTTATCCACACACAGCAGCCTCCTGAACTGTCAGTCTAACCAAGTGCCTGACAATGCAGTTGCTGCATGAAAAACAAAAGTGCACAGCACCTCTGACTCCGCAATGTTATCCTTCAGTTGTATCACAGTTCCCTATTCTGACCATTTCCCCTTCCCCGTGATGGAACAAGCAAGTGTATTTACACAAGAAGGTAGAAACTGCTTGTGGAAAAAAATATTTAAAAAGTAGTTGTAAGAAAAATAATATAGAAATACATCTACAAAACCTCCAACAACCCTACTCCTAGTCCCCAGTCTACAACAGATTACAAAATTCACTGCACAGCAGAGGGTCATTACTTTGCATGCCAAAGTTTTAACAGTGAAGATAACATTGGATAGTAATGGTTTTAAGGCTTAAAGTTATGACACGGCTTATCATTGGCTTTACCTCTTTGACATGTGTGTGAAAGGAAACAGACATGTCCAGCAGGATCTTGCGTTGCTCCACACGTCTGACAAAATCCTGTATCCTGTCTTCAAGCTGATGGGCAGCTTGATATATTTCCTCTGGATCACACTCTCCGGTCTGAGCAAGCTGTTCAGCAGCTTCTAGAAGTTTATCTGCGTTGGTGTATGTGTTCTGCAGGTAAACAGATCAGTTTCACAGGATTAAATCAAAGAAAACTCAGTTATTATGTTTTAAAATCCATCTCATGAGTGAAAATCAGAAGGAGAAAAAGACCCTCGGAATGCATTTTTCTTTTTTTTTTTTAAGTAGCAGGATATAATCTTACTGAACATGTTATTGTATTTCTAGGTACTTTCTCATTTAATTGTTAACAAACTCATTTCTTAGATCTTTTTTTTTTAGTGTCTATTTGAATATCTCCTTCACCCAGAATCTTAGAATTATATTACTTTACATTCACAGCTAGAGTAAGTGTATACCAACTTGTGAACTGGCCTGTCTCAGCACTTAAAAAAAAAGAGCCACAGCAGTGCCAACAGCTTACAAGCTGGCTCAGTTTACAGCCAGAAGACTTTCAAAATGTGCATCATAGGTTCATAAGGTTGGAAAGGACCTACAAGATCATCTAGTCCAACCATCCTCCTATCACTATCCCTACCCAACTACTAAATCAAATCCCTTAGCACCTCATCTAAACACTTCTTGAACAGATCATCAGTGTTGAGGAAGTCCTAGCTGTTGATAGAGATGCCTAGCATCAAACTGATACACCCAGCAGAAGGCAGAAACTGACCAGACACAGAAAATCTCCCTATTACCATACACTCCCTTTCAGAAAGGAGGTATCCAAAATTCACGTGCCAAGTGGATCACCATTCAAGAAAGCAGCAACAAAGATTTAGAAATAGGCTATGGCTGAGGACTGGAGTGGAATACTGCCCCAGTATGCCACAGGAATAAAAAAAGAGCTGATTGCAGCAGAAAACAGAATGCAAGACATCTGCTATCTGATGTGCTGAGCATGCTACAGTCCAGGAAAGATAGGGGGATTTTAACAACTCTTAATGCTTAGAACTTACACTCTGCATGTTTACAATTCTCATTAATTCAAAGTAGGACTGATTCTGAACACGTGTTATAATTTGAGTGTCCCCTTTTTTGAATCTAACTTTGGGTTTTCATGCACTAGAATGGTTCTCAACATGAACTCATTGTGAAAGCACAGAAGGATTTGAACTCTGGTGAAAACAAGTTCAAAATACAGTACAGAAGCTTTACTGATGTCACTGTGTTAAAGTCTTCTGATAAAGTTGTTCCACAGACTACGAAAAAAAATCCTTGACAATGTAAACTGCATCTTTCTCTTTTCCCTTTTGCTCTCCCATCCCAACTCCTCCCCATATCAGTTATGTCAGATAAAAACACTGTATGCCAGAATAAATTAAGCCTATGAAAAAATGCTTTTCTTTGACATAAATGCATTGTCACACTTCTTGTTAGTATCACAGACTCCAGGAAAGGTAAATCCAAACCTGGACCTTAAAGTCAACCAAATGGGTAAGAAATCCAAGTTATTCTCTGGGGAGAGCTTGGTAAGGAAGCCCAGGGCACAACTCAGTGCAGCTTTCATATACTGAAGGGGAGTTCTCCCTTCATTTATTACACTTATGTAAGGAATTTAGTCCATGCTGCTTCTTGATTCTGACTAAGTGCATCTTAGGCTTTTCACAACCTTCAGCTTTTTTTTTTGTTTGTTTTTTGTTTGTTTTTTTTTTTTTTGTTTTTTTTTGCATTCAGAGGCAGAGAAGTCCTCCCAGTTTCCCTGGGAAAGCCAGCAGATACAAACACTAACCCACCCTTTTCAGCAGGGAGAGCATTACTCAGTGCTGAACATCTCCAGCTCAGGCCCACTGGCCCACAATACACTCTGATCTGTGCTCCATGTTTTGTGTTTCCCAGTCACTAATCACATGTGTTGAGGAGCAAAGCCGAAGATCCTCCAGGCACTCCTCGAACAACAAATACTTCATCAGCCCCAAGAACCGCACCCAGCTACAGATGGCTGAAGCAAAAGCTTCCCATTTTAATGAAAACTTTATCTTGTATATGAAGCATTGTTTATGAATTCCAAAAGTACCTTCCGCATAACAGGCCCAGGCACAGCAAGCTTCTTTTTCTGTGAACTAAAAGATGATCTACCCGAGCTTCAAATTCAAGACAACCAAGATTCTGCTTCAAAGCAGGCTGCAATTCTCAAACCCCAGCAGCAGACACATGCCTTATCACTAAAATTTGTCTTCCAAGTAGAGCTGGAGTACAACACAAACACTTAACTTGGCAGATAATAACTGCCCTTCAGAATAGAAATCATAGCAGATAAGAGAACTCTACTAACTCTTGCTGATCCCGGTCCTATGCTTATTCCTAACCAATGCTTGGAATAAGAACTTGCAATGAGAAAAGTTTGAAAGCATTGGTAGTGAGGGGCAGTCACCAGTTAGAAGACTGGACAAAAGGGACAGGAGCTTTCCCTCAAACCTGTTACCTGAGTAGTAACAACAATAAATACAACAGGAGTGAGTACAGTTTAGTGCACTGTGGAGGGGAGGGAGAGATGAATGCATATACAGACAGAGGAAGATTAATAGAAGTATACAAAACATCTAAGGTAGAGACAATTAAAACAATTTACGCATTAAATTCAGCTGATAATATCATGTTTAAGCATCAGAAAACGTATCTGAAATGAGAAAAAAAAACAAACCAAAAGTACTTTTCATCCAAGGAGCAATTAAACTGCTGAACTCATTGGCACAGGAACTGGTGTACATTCCAAAAGTATAAATGAGTTCAAAAACTAGTTAGCCTAATCAAGAGAAGTCCATCAATGACTCAACGATGGCTGTGATGCATCCTTCAGTTTCAGACATCAAACAAACCCAAACAATTGGGAGGATAAAGGTGACATTTTTATACTTTTTTTCAGCATATTGTGATGGCCATGAGACACAGTCCTTTAGTTTGGTGCATTACAGCCATTCATGGGTACAGGAAAGTAAGAATTGGTTCAAGTATAGAAGCTTTTGGAGTTAGACTTCAATTAGTAACATTTTAACACTTCTATTGGCTCCCTGTATTTTATAAAACTTTGCTGTACCACTTCCTCTCAAGTTGTGAATAGAGATGACTGAAAACCCCTGACATCAAAAGTCCTATTTAAAACAAAATGAACAAGCTAAAAGAAAAAAGAAATAAGAACAAAAACACACACAAAAAAGCCCCAAAATCACAAAACTTGGGACAGCTAGAAACATAGGCAAAGAATAAATTATATTATCTGAAAGTTATTTAAAGAAATTGAAAATTGCTTGCTTTCTTAAACATAACCTTCCTTAAAATACCAACAACAGGAATGTCTTTTGCAGCTTGCTTATATCCAGCGTTAAAGTAAAGAAGAGAAAAAATTCAGAGGGTGTGTCTCTCTTGGCAGTCACTATAAATTCAAAAAGTTAAAGATGAAAAATATTAAAAATGATTACTTATTAGATCATTTTGTCCATTATTCTGTCAGTAGAGTATGGCTCCCCATAGCATACTTAAGGTCTTCAACTAGTCTAGTTTTCAGTATTGCCAAAAATAGAAAATCCACTCATCCCCTCAAGAGATCATTTTAAACTCTAGTAGCATTCAACTTTAGAAAACTTTTGCAAAGTATTTGTTGTAAAGCTTTCTATCTTAAATATAATGAAAATTAACAACTTTTTTTTTTTTTAAACAGTTTATATCTCACTAATAGTTCTACATACTTCATATTCTTTGGTCAACTCAAACATTTTCTTCTTTGCTCAAATAACACAGTATTAAGTATGAGATCATTCACATTTTCTTAAGCGTCTTACACAAATAAATTCTTGCTTCTCTGACTCAGAAAAGTAAGTACATCCACATGGAAAACATTACAGATTTTATTTGAAATGAGGTATTAGATATGTATATGGAAAATGTAGCATATGAGTATCTAAAACTAGCAAAGTTTTATTGTTTTGTAAAATTTTATAGGAAATTAATATTGTGGAAATTTTCTGAAGCTATTTCAGTTCCTCAGACATTGGAGTGCTGTAAGATTGTGTTTACAGTATGATTTTATTCAGAGCTTAATTAGCTGTTAAACAGAAAAACGCTGATGCTTCTACTATACTGGGAGTCACCACAAAGCTCCTGCAAGTCACTTTGTATTTTCTAGTAATTCACCTTCTGTTTCGAGTGAAGGGTTACAGCAATCCTTCCTTAAATAATTTTTTCTTGATGACCATCAGGCATGTTAATTAATTGATAATTATGAACAGACAGCGAATGCTACTAATAGGAAGGATTTGAGTCTTCAAAATCTCATGGGTTTTGTTCACATTTCTTTTCAAGGCTATTATCCAAACCAATTTTCCCTTTTTCTGCTCCCTGAATTCTTTATTCTCTCTATTTCATTCAGTTTGACATTTTAAAAGTGTTACAGAAAAGCGTGTTTAGAAGTTCTATCATCAGCTCTATTTAAGGCAAAAACTTAAGAGTCTTCCTATAGAAAAAAGTAACGGGGTATGAGTGATTCAAAACAAGAGGGCATTTACAAACTCAACTGCATTTAAAGAAAAATCATAAAGCCAGTTTGCTGGCTCACCTGGTTTCTTAGGAGCCTTTAATTCTTTTTCTATAATTATTTTGAAAGCATTTTTTTTCCAAAAGAACAAATAAATAAACAGACAACTAAAGGCAGCTCTCTTGGTCTTCAATGCTCCCATTTTTTAAGACATGAAAGTTTGCCTTTTTCTGACTTGAAACAGGAACACAGAAGAGAAATAAGTAAAAGCTTATGACAGACATAAAATAGGCCATTATCAGAACTGATCACTTATTTATTTATTTATTTTTGTTAGTGGAGCTCTCTATGCCTAGCCTTTCCCTTCTCAAGTATAGTTTTCATATATTTCCACAACAAGTGCTCAGTCCTGCATATGACATTTTCACCTGTGCAACTTCTTCAAAGTCTTCATGGCGTTTCTGTAATGCTCTAGCCCGATGCAGGGATTTTCCCACTCCAGTGTGTTTGCTAAGAAAGGCTTCTCCATGGTTTTCAATCCAATCCAACACCTGTGGTGCAAAAGAAAAACATGCGACAATAGGTACACCGAATAATATTTTGTTTCAATATGAATTCAACTGTTGTGATAAAAAGACAACTATCTAAGAAACTAAGCATATAAGGTACTGTATTAATGGATTAAACTGCATTACTGCCACTGAAGGCTTTTAGTTACATCCCCTTATTAACAACTACATGAACTTAGATTAAGGCAATAACTAGTTCAAGCTAGATAAATTCAATGATTTAAAATACATTTATTTTGAAGCCTACCAAAGACAGCATAACTTCTATGCATTTATCAATTTGGCAGCTAATTTGATTAAAGTAGCTAAACCCCTGGTGATGGTCTCTGTGATTTGTGCATTCAGCTCACATTTCTCTGTCACAAACACTAATGAAAGTTTGCACATTTCCAAATAGTGCTTGTGAATAACAGACAAGTTTTATATTAGAGGAAGAGAATTTTCCCTTACTTCATATTGTGAAGCCAAAAAGAAAGATTTGTTAGAAAAATATTTTATTTAAAACACAATATAATTGAAATGCTTATGAGAAGAATGATATCTACATTCAGAGCATATGAAGAAGTCTCCCCAGTTCCACGGAAGTATCTGCCTAAAACATCAAATAGATTTCACTGTGTATTGTAAATTTTATAGCTGAAAATATGAGGAACTAAAGACATTTTAAGGATGTTAAAGCTTCTATCACAATCACTGGTTTGATAGATTTATAAATAGTAAGTTGTACATGCAATTAGTTCCTGCCAGTTAACACAAAGAATTACTGCACATATACCAATTTTCTGATGAGTGAACAAACAAAACCATCTGGTCTCTCTCCAAACTAATACATCTTAGCAGTACTTTAATTTTTTCATTAATAAGCATGCATATGGTATTTAATTTTTTGTTCAATACTTTGAGATTCAAGAACACTATACCAAATTAAAAACAACTCCACATGAGTATTTTTTTTTCAAGCCAGATAATCATTTTTACACAGTACTTATAAAGAGGTGCAGAATGGTTTACTTAATATTTATCTCCAGCATTCTTTTTAATATATCATAGAATCTCAGAATAGTTGAGCTTGGCAAAGACCTCTGAAGGCCATCTGCTCCAACCATGCTCAAGCAGGGACACCCAGAACCACTTGCCAGGGACCATGTCCAGGCAGCTTTTGAATACCTCCTGTGTTCCAGTTTGTGCCATTGCCCCTTGTGCCACTAGGCATCACTGAAAAGAGTCTGGATACATATTCTTTACACTCTCCCTTTAGGTATTTGTACATACAGACCAGATCCTCCCCAGACTTGCTCTTCTCCATGCCTTATAGTACCAGGTCTTAGCCTCCCCTCATAGAAGAGATGCTTCAGACCCTTCATTATTTCCATGACCCTCTGTTGGACTCTCTTCATTATGTCCATCTCTCTCTTGTAGTGGAAAGCACAGATTTGGAACAGCACTCATTGTGAGATCTCATCAGTGCTGAGTAGAGATCCTATCCCTACACCTGTGGGCAATAGTTTGCCTAAAGCAGCTCTAGATAGCATCAGTTTTATTTGTGGCAATGGCACATTGTTGGATCATGGTCATCTTGATGTCCACTAGAATACTCAAGTCCTTTCCACCAAACATGATTCTGAGCTGGGTGGCTCCAGCATATACCGGTGTCTGGGCCTGTTCCTCTCCATGTACAGGGCTCTGCAGTTTTTGCTGAACTCAGGATTTTCCTTTCAGCCCAATAGAAGGCAGAGAAATTAAAAAATGTTGTATTTTGCTTCATTTTGAAATAGACCTGGCTAGAGCGCCATACCTTCTCTTTCTCCATATCTACTGGTGTCCTTGACTCTAATATAATAACTTGGGTGGGGTTCCCTTCTTCCTTCCACTGTACTTGTTCAGTACTGAAAGCATTTGACATTTAGTGCAGTGATGATTTTTCTTGCCTCCATACAATCAGACTTAAGAACTATTCCTGTAACATCCTGGCTGCATTTGATAGAAACATAATCACAGAATATCCTGAGTTGGAAGGGACCCTAATCCCAAACACTATTCCCATACAAGATATCCAGGCTTTCCTTAGTACACAAAATGAAATAACGCAGTGTGATTTTCTCATTTATCTTGACTGTTAGAATCTTTTTTTGGTTTGCAAATCCACTTATATATGATATCTTTTAAACAATAAACAACCCTATAATGCTAGATAATGTCCCCATCTCCAATTGCCAGCACTTCAATAAATCTCTATAGTATGTACACACTTGTTTTTCCTGTTAAGTATTGCCAAATGAATGGTTATTTTACGTCAATATACATTTTCATTCGCTTCTTTCAAGGGTAACAATTAATGGGAGAAGGCACAATGAGGAGATAAATCTGGATTCAGTTACATGCAAATTTTGTACTATCAAGGCTTTTAACTAGTTTCAGTAGCCCACTCTGCTTTTCTCACTATTGAAAGAGCTGAAGAGAGACATTTGGATGAGAGAATTAGACTGGACTCTGGAGACTACTGGCGATTATAAGCTAACAAAATCAACAGCAAGATCTGTCCCAGAAAACAGATTAAGAAGGTAAAAGCAGCACAGGAAGAAGTTTTGTGCCATATAATGCTCAGGAACTTCTCAAGAAACCGTCACAGAAATCCAGAACACAGAGCGTGACTTGAACTTGAGAAGCACTGCTGCCTCTAAGCCAAACCACGTATTACAGCTTAGCCTTCTTACCCCAGTACTTAACAAAACTGAGGTAACCCTTTATTTGAAAATTTCACAGCACGTAAAATCAGAGTCCAAGTTAGAATTTTCACTTACACATCACTAAGAACTTTAACATATCACTTCAACCAAAGGATAACATCACTAATTTACATTGGTATTAGCCATTTGAATCTTAATGCATTTTTGCTCCTCCTCCTGAAGAGTTATTGAAGAGTTATCACACAGATTATACCAACCCACTAAGGACTTGTCTAATACTGAAGGTACATGGAAATCACTCTCATAGTGCAGTAATACACAGTAACTTCAGATACTCAACTCTTTTCATCAAAAGGGTGAATAATATTTTTCTCCGTTACAGCAAGTTCCTTTAATAAGATGCAATTAAGCTGTAACTGCGGCCTCAGCAGAACCATCGTTATGGCCATCATAGGATCTAAAAAAAATGCTTATCATTAAAGCACTGATACAGAATATATCGTAGACATAATTACTATGGAAAGATGGTTTCATCTTCACAGAATCAACATCCATGGCTGCAAAATATGTTTTGTGTATGCTGTTTATAGATACAAACTATAGACAGCTAATATTCTGCAGATTCAACACGCTCATTCTCACAATTTTTCCCCACATCATTATCCAATCCATTCCCCCCACTCCCTTTAGCTACTATGTACACTTACATTTTTCTGATTTACTTGGTGCTACTTTCCAGACATTAAGCTCAGAAGGGGAAGGTGGAAATCTTTGAATTTCTGATCTTCAAGCAGTTAAACGTAGAAATACTCTCTGTCCTAAAGAAGCAATTCACACTGGCACTGCCTCAAAACAGCACAGTAGAATCAGGCAGTGAAATCAGTGGTATTTTGATGCTGAGCAACTAGAAAGCATTCTTGACCCACCCTTCATTAGTCAAAACTGAAACAAATGACTTTTTCAACAAAAACTCGGGCAGAGTCCTTGAGGAAGGCAGATCAAGGAAGGAGAAGCAGCAAACTTATCCAGAACAGATAAAGAAGCCATCCAAGGTTAGTGGAGACTGAATAAATAGATGTTTTAAATCAAATTCTACAAGTATGTTTTACTAATTGCTGATCTGCAAACTATTAATGCCATTCTTCAGGCCCTAAAAGTTTTCACTGTTTGAGTGTCAGCAGTATTGTTCCAAAACTGTTAATGTTCAGTTTTGACTTTCTGTGGCCTAGCAGTATAAAACTCCATATTGTTATAACAATACTGCTTTATTTTTTTCCTACCGGGATTGTCAGAGCCAATTCCTTTCCTTTTCTGAGTTGAAAAGCTAATATGTATTTTGCTTTGGTAAGCTTATGTCAATTCTTAAGCATAACGTTACACTTCTATTAGCATGCTCTGTATTCAACAACTATTTACAAAAATTGAATGCAACAGTCAGTGACCTGATATTTTTAAATTCTTCCATATAAAAAAAAACCTCCTTTTTTGAAATTAATATAAATCAATTACTACTCTCATATTTTTACCTACTACTTTTATGATTTCCATGAGCTACTTTCCATACTGTTAAACTGTTTGCTCCAGTAATTTAGGAGATTATTCTCGGTGTACATAGTTAACTAGAACTGTAATGTTTTTATGGATTTTGAAAGCTTCACTAGAATCCCATTCCAATACTAAACAAAACAGGGAAGAAAAAAAAAACACAACAGTTTTTTAAGGTAGACAGGTGGAATAGGAAAAGATGTGTTAACAGCCAATTCCCTCCTCCAGTCAGCTCTGCGACTCAATATTTTCACGAACTGACTTATTTCGTTAATAATAATTAAGCCAGGAATGGGAAGAGGAAGAAATAACAAACTCACGTTGAAGGGCAGTTATAAACTCACTTAAAATGTAACTTGTTTGCTTGTCACTATGTGTCTTTTAACTACAGACAGTTGAAGAGAAATTGCACTTATTTCACTGAATCACAATGTTGGAAACGACCTATAAGATCATCTAGTACAAACGTCTTCTCATTACCACTGCTACCACAGGCAACTAAATCATATCTTGCAGCTCCTCATCCAGACAAACATAAATTGTTATTAGCCATACTCACACATTGCCAATCAATTTACAGTCTCCACTTCCCACCTCTATGATGCTAGATGGCTGCAAGGACCATGAAATAAATTCTTATGCAGAAGCAGCATTCTACTCCCACCCTAGGGCTTGTACTTACTGCCCTGTTGCACTCTCCCCTAGCTACTTTATTTCTCCCTGATGTAATGCCTGTGAATGTTCATTCTAATATGGAAAAAAATTACATTTAACTTCACTGGCAATAATGAAAAAAGATTTTCACTCTAATTGCTAGACAATCTTTAATGAATTTATTTATTAAGGTTTGAAAAAAAGCTAACAAGCTTGAAATAGTGCAAATGAGAAACAAGATATTTGAGAAAGTTCCTTTGAAGCTCTATACAAACCATACCATAACTGTCTTGGATATAAATAGTAGCAGTGTCTCAAAATCAAGTAATTTCATGCACTGAATTAGTGCCAACAAATATTCAATAGAAGAGCTAACATTTCTCCGACAAATCAGATTGCCTGGTTTAGGTTTGTTTTCTCTTTCTATTGTTAGAAAAAAAGAACCTTTCTTGTTTAAGATCACTTTTTTTTTTTCCTGAGGATTTTCAGAGCTGAGAAATCTACAAATTACCAAAGTAAGGAAAAAGCATCACCTACTTACCATTTTCTTTAATGCTTCTGCCACTGTTTGATAAATTTATCTGGCCTGGATGTTGAACTATCGTTGTCTTACAGCATGAAATGAGAAGTTGTATTTCCAAAGGGAACATAAACCACTATTCACATTGTGATCAACTAAGAGGCAGTGTCTAAATTGTATCAATATCTAAAGCTAATTTAAAGTAACATAGCAAATAGTTAAACCACCACATGCAACTCTTCCAAAGTGGCTGGTTAATGGCTATTAGACAAATAAAACAAAGGACAGCCCAATCTCTCAGCTGACTGGTCTCAGACAGAGAAGGAACATCCAGCTCTCTGCTGAAGAAGCAGGTCATGATTCTACAATGACTTTAAAGAAACCACTGCAGAAAGAAGCAGTTTCTGAGCTAACTCCACTCAGAGCCACGAACTGGGAAGTAAAAGAAAATGAGAATTTAACATTTTATGACTCCCAGGATAACAAATCAAAGAGTAGAATCAGCACAGTAAGACTCACTGTAACATTTAATGAACACCTTCCCCTGGGTAATAAACTGCCCGCAGCCTGGCCTATGGGCCTCAGACCTGAATTATGCATCTGGCAAACAACATCAGGAGATCATTTGGCTAAGTACTTCCTCCCCAGACTGAATTCAAACTAGAGGAGCAAGTTTCAGGACCCAATCCTCACTTTTGGGACAAGGCTACAGCTGAAAGGAACTATTTAATTGTATGAGAAACAAACCATCATTTCAATTGCTGAAAATTTCTTATGAAGACTACATACAGGTGGATTCATTTGTGGATTCTGCCTTGACAGTTTTGACAGGTGCTCCTCATTGACCATACATGCGAGTACCAAACACCAGACCCTCCTGACCAGCTACTACTGATGTTACAACAGTGGTGAGGAACCTCTAGGATTTATATACTGGCATAATACTGTTCTTGGTGTGGCTTTCTGTGCCTTTCCTGACTATTTTTAACAGTCATTTGGCTTTTTTTTTTTCTTCCTGTCAGCTGACATTTTTCACTCCACACCCTTTGTCACAGCTGACTACCGACAGTTTGGAAAACAGTTTGCCTTTTGAATATTGCCCATTTTTTTTCCTTTTTCTTTTTAAAAGTAATTAACATTTTTACTAATTTTACACTTAGTTCTTTTTTTTTTTTTTTTTAACTTTAACTTATAGGAAAAGATAGGATTTGGTACAGAAATTTGAGCTAACAAGATTGCTCACCCTTATCCCTGCCAGACTTAAACCACTTTGTCAATTATTGCAAACTATGGAAACCAGCTTACTTCACTCCCAACTGCCCACACCTAGCATCATTTTGCAACAGGTAAGTACATGAAATTTTACACGAAGTGCAACAAATGTGGAAGAGACATTATTTTAACAGAATGTATGTCTGGTTATCTAAAATCCACATTCACAAATTTCTGAGCTGTAAACACCTGTACACTGAAATGAAAGAATGCCATCAGAAAGTGTTGGTCTTTCTTATTTTTTATGATATAGATATACAAAATAAATTACCAATATCTCTATCAGCTGCAGACTAAAGCAAGCATTATAAGTTTAATGAATATCCACTTACAAAGGAGTTTTCTATAGCTTTAAGTTTCTAAGCTAAAACAAAGTCCAAAAGAGATAGTAATTTCTGTACTTAAGTTTCTATAAACGTCATCATCATCATAAAAATACGGCAGCTGATAACTGCTAATTCAATAATGACCACTGACGTTTAACCCAGCAGGTAAGTTAAGCACCACACAGCCATTTGCTCCCTCCCTCCCCAGGTGGAAGGAGGGAGAGAATTGGAAACAAAAGAACTCATGGACTGAGATAAAAATATTTTACTAAGACAGAAAAGGAAAACAGAAAGAAAAGTGTGACAATAATGATATATGTATAGCCACAACGCAATCACTCTCCACCTACCTGCCAACACACAGCACCAACACAACCAGCCAATGCCCACCAGCACCACAAGCTCTCACCTCCATCGACTGACACCCATAACCCTTGAGCTGCAGCCACCCCCAGCGGACTCCCCACAGCATTATGTCCTTCCGCATGGTGTCACGTGCTATGGAATAACACTTGGCCTGATTCAGGCACCTGTCCTGGCTCCGCCCCGTTAACTGCAGCTGCACTATGAATGCAGCACTAGTCCCAGCCCAATCCCAGGCACACACCCATCATCCAGCAACAACCAAATGTCGGTGTGCTGTCAAAACTGTTTTGGTTGAAAGCAGGATGGTGACACTGTCAGAAAGTCATCTAATCTGTATTTTTTATACCTCTTTAGTACAATATGCTCAGATTTAAAAAAAGAAAACAACACAAGTACCAATGAGGATATGAAACTAATACTTTGTTACAGAATACAGCTGTTCATTTTCTGTATGTTAATACTACGAACCTCTTTTCTGACACCAAGTTAAGAATTTTAACTAGAATGTGAATATCAGTGAGTATCAGCTTCTAGTACAAGCTGAGAACAGCTTCTCTCTAGAAGAAATTCCTACATGAATTGAAGTAACAAGAGAAGATCATTAAAAAAAGAACTAAGTGGAGCTAACTTCTAAATACAGTTTCTTCCCATGACACTTCTCATAACATACTTAACTTGAAATCAGTCGGACAATCATAGAACCACAGAATTGTATGAGTTGGAAGGGACCTTTAAAAGCCATCTAGTCCGACTCCCCTGCAATGAACAGGGACATCTACAGCTAGATCAGGCTGCTCACAGCCCTGTCCAGCCTGACCCTTGAGTGTCTCCAGGGACGAGACACCCCTCCAGGTGATCTGTTCCAGTGCTTCAATACCCTACTGTAAAAAATATTCCTTATATTCAATGTGATTCACCCCTCTTTTAGTATGAAACCATTTCCCCTTGTTGTATCACAACAGATCTTGCTAAAGATTCTGTCCCCTTCTTTCTGATTAAATTCCCATCAGACATTTTAGAGTTGCTATCAGGTCTCCCCCGAGCCTTCTCCAGGTTGAACAGCCCCCAGCTCCCTCAGCCTGCCTTCATAGGGAGGCTGTTTCATCCCTTGGATCCTTTCTTTGGTCCTTCTTTAGATGTGCTCCAACAGGTCTGCATCTCTCCTATACTGAGGGCTCCACATCTGGGTGCAGTAGTTCAGGAGAGGTCTCACCAGCACAGAGTATAGGGACAGGATCACCTCCCTTGACCTGCTGATTCCATGGGACTATTCAATTGTTGAATGAGATAACAGGGGTCCAGTAATCAAAATCTAGCTGGTACTGCAACCATCATCAAAACAAAATTTAGCAGAACAGACAGGCGTTTAGACAACATGGAATACAACCTACCTGTTGAACATCCTGTTGAAAAACACACAGCTGAAGCCGCTGGTGCAAGCGAACCTTTCGATGCTGCCAAATATTTTCCAGTTGGCGCTGGTGGTGAAGTACTTCATGGATGACATCCAGAACGTGATGAACTGCTTTTGAGTAGTTGGCAGAAGCAGTGAGGGAATCGGAACTTCCAGGAGTCAAAGGTCTCTGAAGTTTGTCAAGCAGTGACTTTCCATCTTGGCTCACCTGGTCACCAGAAAGCACAAAGAATTACTTGTCTTGCCAGAATTTCATTAAGTCTGCTTTTTCAATCCCTCTGCTTCCTATTTTAGATATTCTTTAAGAAGGAGAGGAGTAATACTGATGATTTCTATTATTCCAGGCGTGATTATGTGCAGCTGTTATTTAAAAAAAAAAGACAACAACCAAAAAAACCCACATAACTACATTTTTATATGCTTACTCTATGCTAGATAATTTAAAGAAGCACCACTCTTTTAAATAACAGCCTGTCTTTCCCTAAGTGTGCTTCTCCTTAACACTATTTTTTTTTAATTCAATTCTAACTTAGAAGCTCTTCCAAGTTTCACTTCCCTTTTGTTTGTAAAGCCCCTAAAATTATACAAGGGTCCAGAACTGCATTTCCAGTATCATCTCTCCCTCTTCGTTTGCTGTGAGAGGGAACAAGGAAGTTACTTTTTACAGGTTAATATTAATCTGATAAATGCATTTAGACCAACAGATGTGGACACAGTACACACTTTGATCAGATCTGATTCTGATTTACAATTTTTAGATTATTACTGGTACTGGCAAGCCAAAGACAAAACAGTGTTATGACAGACTTATACTTGATTTGCTTTAAACTATTTCAAGAAGCAGAAATATATTATTTTCCAAAACGTGTTTCAACTACTGATGGTGATAAGAAAGAGCAGTCATTTATAATTGTCTTCTCTGTCCCAAACCACAGCAAAAATATTTATTTTGCATGCTAATTAAAAAGCCATAATCCTACCTTATCCAGTCACTACTGATATTTAGCATTTGCCAAGGCTGTCGAAAGTACTTCTTATTAATGTTAGCTATTCTGTCACTTTTAACATGAAGCACAGAGAACTATCACAACTTGGTATCACTCACCCATCAGTAAAGAACTGGTGGCACACCAGTCATCTAAGCTTGTAAGCATAGGTAAGTTCCTTTTTAGTAATAAACAGTAATTATTTTCAGTAAAATAAGGTTCCGGTCTAGCCTTAAATGTATCTACTAAAATTAATCTACCACTATGCAGTGAAATCAAGTTGTCAAGACACAGCAATCTAAAATGAACGATGAAATGTGGTAATTGACAGTGCTCCTCTCTCACCACTGTCCATTTATCACAATATGAAAGGAGCTCTGTGCTGCAACAGAAATGAAGTCCTACACATAATGATAAGTAAAACTTCTATAACATTTGTACATAGAAAGATAACTCTCATCAGTCTTTGAAAGGGAATGCACATTTAATTGAGGGGAAATAAAACTATGTCCAGAAGAGGAACATGACTTGTACATACAACTCTGACTACTATTTCTCCAGAAAGTCTGGTATCTAAAGAATAAGCTGCTCCTTTACTAGATGGAAAAAAGCAGAAGAAAAGTGTCTAAGCCACAGCTCTGAAACCCTAAATAAATTTTCAGGGTGTTTGTGAGAGCAAACCTATTATCTACCTATCTAATTTATTTTGATCACGCATCATCAGGAAACAAACAGTATATACCATGGTAATTCACAGTACTTATTTACAGTTAATGGCAGACTCCAGTTCATTCATGTCCCTGTTAAAAAGCACATCAAAGAAAAGGAAAAAAAAAAAAGAAAAACAAACAAAAAAATCCACAAAGAACTCCAGTGTTTTAACTTCCAAGCTGTGTAATCATTATTCCAGGCAGCCCTAACCTTTATTCCTTGGTGAATTCTCATAGAGCATACACCTCAGACAGTCTCTTTCACATTCATCTACTACAAACATGCTATATCTCTGTATTGTTTAAAAGAAGAGATTATTTCAGCAAAGAAAGTTTACAATGAAGAAAACAAATCTTCCCATGAAACAGGGTCTTAAGAATGAATTAAGACATACAAACAAGATCACAAGTTTTATCAGCAAAGATGGTATGCGGAATAGAGATATCAGCATGTGCTTTGCACAGCAACTCATGAACTTTGGACATCTGACTAACAGTAACGACATTTATGCATGCCCTAAGATGGCAAGTATCCAAAAAAATCCAGTTTTTATATGCTAGCAATACAATCTGATCATCAGCACTAACCTTACATTCCTTTACTGCCCTTATGATTCACTTGCCCACCACAGAGTTGGTTCACCAGAAAGTAGTTTAGTCTTTTATGTAGTGTATAAATCACAAACAGTGCTTCATTGCCACATCACTACCTTTTAAAATATGCAAGCTGTACCCTAAACTGTCCTGTGACCATTGAGCACTTTAAATCATTATTTAATCAAATGAATATTTTCACATAAATTTTCATGGGACCAGAAACTGCTTTATTTAATTCAGAGTAATATTAATTCTATTTAACACCAAAATAATATAATTCTGTGATGCTAACGACCTTGGAAAAAAAAATTAAGATTAAAAAAAAATAGCTGTAAGCTATTAGTGCAGTCAGCATCCATGCAATTTCTCAGTTCAGCTAACTGAAGTACGAGAGAACTCAAAATTTGAAGGATAGGTACTTAGATTATCATTTTTAAGCCACCTTCAGAATAAGCATTTTATCTTAAGCTCTATTTACAAATATTAGAAATGCTAAGAAGCATTCTCAAAACTATTTTATTGTGCTGAGAATCCAAGATTAGAGCAGCAGCACAGGATGTGCTTACCTTATGAATGCTGACTACACAGGGCTTGCTGGTTCATAGAAGTGCCTTCAAAGCTGGCAGGACTAAGTATAAAACTTCTGGGTTGTAAAATGAGATCTGCTGGTCAAGTCTTTTATGTCAGACAGTTTCAGAGACTGATATTCAAAACACATTTAAATCACAGAATCACAGAATGGTAGGGGTTGGAAGGGACCTCCAGAGATCGAGTCCAACCCCTTTGCCAAAGCAGCTCCCTAGCCCAGGTTGCACAGGTAGGCGTCCAGGCGGGTCTTGAATATCTCCAGAGAAGGAGACTCCACCACCTCTCTGTGCAGCCTGTGCCACTTCTCTGTCACTGCGCTGGTGAAGAAGTTCCCAAATACATTTGAACTTCCTATGCATCAGTTTGTGGCCATTTCCCCTTGTCCTATTACCACACACTGCTGAGAAGAGTCCAGCCTCATCCCTTTGCCTTTTGCTCCTTCGATATTTATAGATGTGGATCAGATCACCTCTGAGTCTTCTTTTTTCAAGGCTGAACAGACCCAGGTCTCTCAGCCTTTCCTCGTAAGAGAGGTGTTCCATGCCCTTTATCATCTTTGCAACCCTCTGCTGGACTATTTTGAGGAGATCCCTGTCTTTTTTATACCAGGGAGCCCAGAACTGGGCACAGTACTACAGGTGAGGACTCACCAGGGCAGAGTACAGGGGAAGGATCACCTCCCTCGACCTGCTGACCATGCTCTCAATATCTCCGCCTTATCAGCAAACATACCAGCAGAGTACTTTCTCAAAGAACACCCAGATAGTTTATAAGTATTTTAATGACAGTATCATACTGCTATTAAAATGTAGTAATATGCAAACGTAAACTAAACATCCTTAATACCCTACACGGATTGTTCACATCACTTTCATACCATATTTAAATTTCTTTGAGAAGATTAAGATGTAAAACTCAAGTTTAAATATGACTAATAGCAACATCCAGTACACTCAACTAAGAAAAAAAAAAAAAAACAAACCTGGCATTTGAGGTTTCAACTAAAACTAAAACACTATCCAACAAGTGATGGCAGTTCACAAGCCAATCTTCAAATAACACCATATTATCTAGGCAGCAACTTGAGAAAACAAACAAGATACATACCTCAGAGTAAGCCAAGGTAATATGCTCATATATCCCCTGATGATGATGGATAGCATCTTCTAAATCTTGCAGTTCTGAAGGAAGCTCCACCTCACCACAAGCTTTACACCAAGAATCCACATTGCTCATGTACTGCAACAGAGAAAAGACACTGTACTTAATTTGGAGTTCTTTCAACAGGTAAATATACTTTGGAAATACATGAAAGGATGAGGATTTAACAGTGAGAATTGTTAAATGTGTTTTTTTCTGAACTGGACAAAATGAACATATTAGAGTACAAACAAATATTCAAGTCTAATGATACTCATGCTTTTAGCTACACTAAACTTTCTTTCAGCCCTTCACATACTGGCAGGCTTAATTAGATGTTGGCAGCCTTCATAACCAATTAAACTGCTGGCAACGCTGACACTTCAAGTTTACTCTTGCTCCTTTTCTCAAATTTGCAGCTAAAAAAGAGTTTATTTCACTACACATCTACTATTTCTGATGCATGAAAGGCAACAAAAATCTTGTCTACACAAAGAGGTAAAGCTTTCAAGTCAAGACCCTCAGTTCTTTCCTGTCAGTTTCCTGTGTAGATAGATATTCATGGTATATTAAGTCATCACCTCACCTGTTTAAAACCTTTGTAGAAAACCAGATTATTTTGCATGCACACTTATATATGTAGAATTAATGGTGAACTGTTCACTGAAACACTTCGTAGCTGTCTTGTTGGAAAGAGACTGTCAAATAGGCAAAGCAGTGGTAAAACACAAGAAATTCACACCTTCATCCCCAAAGTACTAAGTTCTCCACACATAAGCACTAAATTCATTTGGCAAGCTACTACTGTAGCAAGCTTGTAAGGGATTTACAACTCAAGCAGGGGTCTCTTAGGACTAACACTGTACTTGAGCACACAGCTATGTCAGCATAGCTGTTCAAGTCAAGTTTTTCAGGGGAAATTGAGGATACTGAGACAGAATCTCTTCTACAGACAATTTATCTCTGAAGCTTAAGTTATCTTGACAGAAGAGAAGCTGTCATAGCTGTATGCACATCTGAAGTTCTGTCAACTTATTTTTGACAGCTAGGGGGCATGAATTTTATACCCTTGTTATGCTAGGAAAGGAAAGAGGAAAAAAATAATCTGTTTTTACAGATTTTTTCACAGCTGTTAAACTTAGTATAGCCAAGCACACATGGTATCTGGCAAAATAAATCTATCTTCTCTTTGTGAGAAGTTCAATAATCCCAAAAGTTTTAAGAGGCCAAGCCATTTCTCTCATCATATGTTACTTACTTCCTGGATCACGTGTAACCTTTTGATGAAAAAGTAATTTGGTACTATGTTATTGTATGACAGCTGGAAGACAGGATGATAAAATGCTTATTTCTTTGATAATTCTCATTTCTTTAAGGGTCAGTTCTAAAAATCTCTAACATTAAGCACTAAACATCAAAAGAAGCTTTGTGTGGGACCATGGAGCTGAGTCTTTTGTTTCAGACAGCATGCATTGACAACTGGGCAGTCTTCACTTGTGTCTGTGGAGGTAACAACCCTTATCTGTCACTTGCAAGGGTAAATAGGCATTTTAAAAGGATGCATTTCTTCTTTCACTACTTATTTTTCAGTCATTTTTGTGTCTCTTAAGGGGTTATCTCTCTCATTCCAGACTCACTCTCCACTGTTAACGCAAATGCTAATATATCATGTCCAGATAGCTTACAAAGCAACTGTATCAATCCATCATAGTTAGTTATCAAGTGAAAACTTCAGAAGGAGCAACTAGAGAGACTACATAAATTAATCCCAGCAGATGCTGCAATATTTTCTGTTTCCTCTTGTATGTATGCATTTAGCGATGAAGAAGGTAACATGAATTCCTACTATAGCTGGCCAGCATGCACACGAAAAATCTATTCTCTAGACTTCTAATAAAAAACAATTATTTTTCACAGAAAAAGATAACGCTTCAGGTCAGAGTATACCCATCTCTTCATCTTTCTTGCAGTTACCCATCTTTCTCCCACCCGTAAAGCCAACAGTGAATAAACATTAAGCCAAATAACCCATGAATTAGAAAAGCATCTATGCTGCCAAACTTCCAAGCTGTATCTATCAAATGCTTCAAGCAAGTTGCTATCTTTTACAACAGAAAACCATTTCCTCCTTTTTTTTAAAGTGACTTCTCTTTAAGATCTCCTAAAAATATTTATTACAGTGTCACTAGTTCATGTACTTTACCTTAAGCTTTCTAAGATTAAACCAATGCCATCACTAATGAGAGGCACTGTATATTTGCATCTTATGCTCATTTCTCTAATCTCTGGAAAACTACACAGAGTTTCTGTATAGTTAGTTGAAAATGGGGGGAAAAAATCTTCTTAAGTAACAAAGTGTGCAGCCTCTAGATTTCTGTAGTTATCAGCTCCTAACTGGTCCATTCAGTTATCCTACAGTTATATTGGACAATTTAGCAGCCAATTTAGCATGGCAAATGGAAAGAAAATTATTTATGGCAGCTGTGTAGTGTATCAGATCAGTCAGTCATATCCACCCAAGAACCTCAGCTCTCCAAATCCACCAGAGATGTACACAGCAGACACTCTACAATATCAATGGGTGACTCAACAGCACATGCATTGCAAATCCTTCAGAACTGAATTCCCTTGAGGGGAAAAACATGCTTTCACCATTGAGACTATTAACTTGGGGATATTTATTCCTATTTCTCCTACATATGCCTCCTCTCTTGCAGTTGCACACAGATAATGACTTAATTAAAATAATTGGTATGGGCCCACAGCTAAATTTTTTATTTAACTTAGGAGAAATCTCCTACAGGATACTGAGTAAACATTTCCCTCCACTATTTCAGATTCAGAAGACAGTTAATTACCTTCTAAATGTTCAGGCCAGTTCAGCTAGTTTTCTATAAGCAATTACTATGAGTTAAATTCTAACAACTCAAGGACTGATTTTGAATATTTCTCTCAATGAGGCGGAGGGGTAAGGCCAATAATACCAGTGAATGATTTCTGCAAGTTGAAAAGGCATCATATTAATTCTATTTAAAGCTAAATGCTTATCTTTCCTTCTTTCAACTTAAAATCTTCATCTAGCTTAGCTTTTATGTCTCTTTTGTTTTGATTCATATATGTAATTTGGCTAAGATTGATCTTGCATTGGTACAGGCAAGACAGAATGGGGAGAATATGAAGGCAATAAGCTGTCCTATAGAGAACAAACTTTCATTTGAACACTGAAATCGGCAGAAAGTAATGCTCTGGCATTCTTGCTTTTTAATCACTCAATTTACTTTCAATGTGGATTAAGTACAACAGCTCAATTCACCATTCCAACATGGAAGCTCCCTTTTGACTCCTTCCACATTCACTAACCTGTTCAGCTTTCTGATGGAAGATGGAGGACATATCCAGTAACGTGCTACGTTCATCCAAGGCTGCAGCAAACGCTTTCCATTCTTGCTCCAATTGACTAGCAATCTGTTTTATTTGCTGTGAAGCGTAATGGCCAGACTCAACCAGGCGATTTGCTACTGACATGATGCGGTTTATGTTTACATACACGTTCTGTGGAGAAGAAGTAAAAGATTAGCGCAAGTTTGTAGATCACTTAAGTGTAAAGCTATACTTCTATAAAACCATTCTTTATTATAGTAATACTTAGTAGACTGGTTTGGCATAACTAATTTTTGCATGCCCGACATTAAAAGAAATCTAGGTGTATAATGTAAGCAGCCTGTTTGTATTATCAGCAACGGGCAAGGATAAGTTACTCAATGATCAGTTTAAACAAAGTCATGCTATGGACCCATTATTACAGTAAAGAGTTGACCATAGATGTTTGGGTCAAAAATACACATAGCACAGACAATATAGGAAATAAAAAGTATAATTAGTAGGCACTTGATCTCCCCATTATATGAATAAGTGAAATAGCACTCTACAAATCTTTACATCAAATTCTGAAAACATTTCTACTTTTTAAGTAACAAAATACAGAACTCCATTTTAAGGAATTCAGTAGTTTAGATTTAATTTTCCTGCCACTGTTTTGCTTCAGAGCTTAACATGAAAAGCTAGACCAAGAAAAGGTCAAAGACCAGTAGGCTTCTCTAACATACTTAAACTACATAATGACGGCTCTCAAGTCATTGCAATTTTCTTTCCATTTAACTCACATGTGTATTTTGGCCTAAAGCATCTAAAAGCTGCTCTTCATTCTGTATGAACAAACTGTTCTTCAAAAGAAGCAAACAAGTGTTTCTGATTTCTTCAAAGCCAGAAACAAGAATAACTTAACTACCCTACCAAAACGTTTCTGAGTAGCTCTTCCAGAGCTGTATGTACACAGTTCTGGGTTGAGACTTCTAACTAGGCTGACACTCAGATTTCTGGAATAAAGTTCTCATAATCACAGGATTTCTGAAGTTGGAGATCTGCTCTGGAGAACATCTAGTTGAACTCCCTGCTCAAAGTAGAGTCAAATCAGAGTAGGTTGCTTTGGACCACATTCAGTGGGGTTTTGAAATTCTCCAAGGATGGAAACAACACCATCTCTCTGGGAAACATGTTCCACTGTTTAATAATTCCCAGAGTAAACATTTTTTTATTTTTTAATGTTTAAAGAAAATTTCTTGTATTTCAGCTTGTTTTTATTACTTCTGTTATTTGCTACCATGCCAAAAACTCTGGTTCTGCTTCCTCTACTCCCTCCCATCAGATATTTTTAATATATTTTTATATTAATTAATATACATTTATATATAAAACAGCCTTCTGAGCACTCTCTTATCCCAAGAAACCAATCCCAGCACTCTTGCACAACAGATGCTTCAAACTCTTCATCATCTCTGTAGCCCTTTGCTGCACTTGCTTCAGCAAGTCCATGCCCTTCTTATACTGTACAGCCCAGAACTGGACACAAAATTTGACAGTGCTAAAGAAAAAGGATCAATTTCAATAGCAGGCCTACTCTTTCCCTAGTCTTCCTTTCTCTGCTGATACAGTTGCAGAAACCTCTCTTTTTGATCTTCTCATTCCTTACTTGGGGACTTGGACTTTCCTTACTCCATTTCTACATATTTAGTGTCTTTCTATTCCTAGAACGTCACATGATTCTTCCACTATTTCCGGTGTGCACTTCCATTCTTGTCAGAAGCTCCTGTGTGAGCCTCCTGCTGCAGTTCCTTGGCTTTATGCTCAGTGTGATGGCTATAACTCAGTTACAGAAGTGATACTTGAACATTAATCAGCTTTCCTGGAACTCTCTTCTCTTCAGGATTGCATCCTAAAGGTTTCCCCCAAGCATACTGCTGAAACGGACAAATCCACTCCTCCTCAGGTCAGGGTTGTGATCCCGCTTAATGTCTTCCTCTTCTCAAGATCACGAGCTCCATCGCATCATAGTTATTGCAGTGAGAGCAGTCGCTTACCTTTATATCCACAGCCAGTTCTTCCTTGATGTAAGAACTGTTTCCAGCAGACAAACTTCCTCCATCAACTCCTCAATCAACTATATCAGAAACCTCCTGGATTACTTCTGTACTGCAGTGCTCTCCCACCAGGAGGTCTTGAGGTGGACTGAGTCCCCCATGAGGATGAAAAAAGGAAGCATCTTCCAGCATTCTGAAGACTCAGTAAATGCTCCAATGGGTGTAGAAGCAAATACCCTGGTGCAAATACTAGTTGTGTAATCACCTGTTGACCTGCAGGATCTGTCTGCTTCTTCTCGAGTCCTACCTTCTCACCAGTAGGACTGAAGGGAACACCACCCGGGCTCCCCCAAGACTTCGGCCAATGCTCCTAGAACCAAGTAGTGATGTTTGATACTTTTCTGGTCATGTTGGCAGTTATCACAGGCATGCTCACATGGAAGAATAGCAGGATAATAGTCTGAGGGCTGGACAAACCCTGACAGTGCTCCTCCAACACCCCAAATCTAAGGCCCCCAACAAGCAGCAAACATCCACAGAAAAGGAGTCTGATGGCCTCATCTGCGAAACTTTACCTCTCAGAAGGGAGTCTTCCACTGTTATCACTTGCTGCTTCCTTTTGCTGCTCCATAAGTAAGCAATAAGCCATACAGGCTTATACTCACTCAATACAGATGCTTCATTTGACACAGCTCCTGGCTCCTCAACAGTTATGAGGTCAGTGAACCTATTCTACAGCTGTGAATCTTGAGGTGGAGCAGGAACCTTACTCCTCTTGCCAGAAGCCATTATCATCCAACCTTTAACATCATGGAAACCCTTACTTCCCAAACAGGCAGGAGCAGACTCTGCCTGACCCTCCCTTCGGTACAATTAGTAGCTTCATATCTTCAAGCTAGAAAAGATCCGGTCAATCTCTTTCTCATTATCTCTGATGCTTTGCAAGTTTGCTGACCTCCTCCTGCAGCTCCTCTACTTGGCAACACAGCTCCTTAATAACTGCAAGCTTCCTGTGGGCAAGGAAACTACCTCCGGCTGCTCCAGTTCTGGGAAGAGGCCCCTGGCACTCCCTGAAGCCCCAGGCCCACAGAGCTGCACTCTCCTTCTGTCTTCTTCACTATTTGAGCAGTGCTTCCTGAAATTCCAGTACCTAAGAAATGCTGCAGAGCCCCCAAGCACCTGTCAGCAGCAGCAGAAACACAGCCTTGCCCTTGGTCAAGGGCTGAGGAACACAGCATAATGAGCCAAGGAAAACAGAACAATGCATGTAAGAACCACTTGCAACAGCCCCCAGTAAAGGCAACAAATAAACAAGTGACAGAAGAACAAAACCTGAAATTGATAGAAATATGTATTGTTATATTACTGCACACAGATCTGATGAGGAGGTTGTGCCAAAGCCTGTCTATACTCCTACCAGCGAGAGAGGTTGGGGGCACCCAGCACCACATAGAAGCTGTCCCCTCAGGTGAAATCGCTTGCCAGCATCGAGCTCCTGCCAAGGACCTTTTACAAGCCAGCTGGAGGGAGTGCTGCAGTTCCCCCAGGCCTCACAGGACTGACTTCTCTGAGTGGTAACTGGCACAGGTCTCTATAAGTTGTGTGTGCATGAATGCAAGGGAGGGCATAAAACTTTTCTGACAATTCATACCTCATCGTATCACTTAAACTGAGCACAATGGTGCTATGTTGCTTATTTCTCTTTCCTTGTAAGCAGATCAAAACAACTGTAAGAGAACAGAACTCTTATTTCAAACAAATTTTTAAAACAACAGAGACTATGCCAGAATGCCAAATTAATCAAGAAAATGAGTATGTAGCCAGTGGCAAGAAAATGTGTGTTGATATAAAAAGTAAAAAAATAATAATTTAAAAAACAGGCTATATAAGGGTGCCACTCGGGCCACCTACATACCACAATGGAAATTCTGAAATGTTAGTTAGATATGAAGGATAGAGCACTAGTAGCCAAATAAATCAAAACCGAGCTGGGGTTAAAATGTATTCAGCTTCCCGTGACAGTCTGACTTCACAAACATGGAATGCCCACTGCAGTAGCATGAGTATGAATAAACGTACTGACAGCTGAACATTTTCTAAGCCATGCATACCACAGTTCTCTCCTCAAAAAGAACTACAATAATCTCACAGAATCACCAGAGTTGGAAAAGACCTACAAGATCATCCAGTCCAACCGTCCACCAATCAGCAATAGTTCTCACTAAACCATGTTCCTCAACACAATGTCTAAATGTTCCTTGAATACCTCCAGGGTCAGTGACTCCACCACCTCCCTGGGCAGCCTATTCCAGTGCCTGACCACTCTTTTGGAGAAGTATTCCCTAACATGCAGACTGAATCTCCCCTGGCGTAACTTGAAGCAATTCCCTCTAGTCCTAACTAGTCTAGTCTCAACTATTTTTTTTTCCTCACTATCCTATCCCTTATTTCCTGACATATCTACTAAAGGATTAAATTCCAGTATTTTAGAATGCAATGACCCCAAAAAAGCCAGATTTAGGTAAAGAGGTAAAGAATATCAAACACCAAGTACAATTAAACCATGTTTAACTGATTAACAAATTTTGTTCCATATTCTGAAGGGAGAGGCAGCTCCACTGTCATGATAGTAATGACAAATGCCTATTTTGTGCAATGCCTCAGAAGCACTGTTCTAAGCAAGCAGTGCTCACTCCCTTGGTTTCAGGAATGGGCTTCTTATTCATGGCATGGATTTACATCCTGATTTTAGTTAAAGAAAAAACAGCCATTATCTGTTTTTTCTTTAACTAAATGCCTGAGGTAATAATAAATATTTTCCTGGTCATCTCATTTATATCATGTGAATCTGCATGAGGCAACTGCAGCTTCTGAATATGCACCAGCTGTTTAAAAGCTGAAATGCTGAAGTGACAACACACTTGCACTGTGTTACATGTAACGTAACAAAACTAAGAGAACAACTCAACTTACTGCACTGCAGTACATACAGAAAATACATTACTATATATTGCACAATTATTTTCTCACACAATACCCTTTAGCCAGAAGAAGAAAAGAAGCTTTACGACACCCAGAAATTCCTCATGGCAGAATTATTCCCTGCAAAGAGTGTACGTATAAAAACAACAACAATACAGATTGCTCAGCTTAGCAAGGCAACACGATTAGTGTCTTAACACAAGCAGCAGTGTACTGTGTCATTCTTTGGCGTGACCCTGAAAAGGCAGTACACAGGGGAAAAAAGAGGTAACAACCTGTCAGCTTGACTTAACTTTTATTATACTTAATACAAAATACAGCCAGAAGATGCCCTGAAGGCTCTATTCTATTTTCTGATTTTCCCAGACCCATTTACAAAATGTTTGTTTAGCTCTAAAATTCCAAACAGGAGTTTTCTGACACAGATGATTTAGCACTCCATGTTTGGTATGCATAAGCATACTGAATGACACCTTCAAAATATACTGTAGTGAGTCATAAACTAATTGTCTGTGATGAAAATACTTAAGCAGTATTCAAGCAATAGACTTTTCAACTTGTCTGCCACTTCACCAAAGAAGGGACAACTAAAGTAAGGTATAGTATTAATGTATGAAGTAACAGCTGCTTTAATGATCTAAATGATTTAAAACCCCTCTCATATTGTCTCTCTTACAGCAGTAGTAAAGGGGGCTGCAGAACAACCAAAGGTGTCACGTGGTCTCTTCCCCTGAACAAAAATAAAATCAGCATTGTACAAAACACTGTTAAGGAAGGAGTTAACCTATCCTTCAGCTACACAAATTCTCAGAATATTCTCAGTTAACTATTTAACTACTGCTATCAGTACTGTAATGAGTTAAATATAATTTCACTCTACTCAACTTACTTCAATTTTTTTTTCCCTCACTCTCCTACACTTTTCATAGCAGACCTGGAAAAACTTAGTGCAAGGCTTTTTAGTCCAGCACCCTCACTACCAAGTCTTCCTCCCTTGCTTTTCATTTACTTTCACTTTCTCATTGTAAGCACCCATGTGTTCATCGTGCCATTGCAGCTGTGACATTTTCACTTAACATTCCTCATCATGACATTGAGTATGGTGACCTAAACCAAACCTAGTTTTCTAGGAGGACCAACTTAAAAAAAAAAAAAAGGGAATTTCTTTACAAATCTTACATTCAACATCCACGATAGTTATCAAGAGTCAAATAAGGTCTGTTCCCGTGCAGTAACACCACTGTTTTTCACTGTTCATGATCTACTGATGTGAAAATAGTTGTTACTGTATCAACTTCTTTCTACTTGACTGCTTTTTACAATTTTTTATTCACTTCTTCCTTCTTAAATGTTGTACATATAGCTTATTCCATGTTCTTTTTGTTGTTGGGTTTTTTTTTTGGTTTTTTTTTTTAATATTTTAGAGTGCTCCTCAGAAGCTAGAAGTAGTCTGAACTCAGCTTGCCTTTTCAGTCCCTTCTGAGGTCCATGGCCTGCAAGCTTTTGTCCAAGCATTAACTGTTCTAGCACCAGAAAATATACGTTATAGATGTGAACTCAAAACATCCTTCTAGTCTGATCAGTATCCACAATTGCACATTCCTTGAATGGAGAACTACAAAAACATGGTTTGCTTAAATTTAAAATTATTCAGATCTACTAAAAATGTCACTGAATACATAACATCTGTTCTTCTGCTCCATTCCCATTTTGAAAGTTTTACCTTTTCTATTAAGGATGCTAGATTGGTTGGACAAGTGATAGATTTTATTGTTAAAGTTCTATCTGTGTATTTTTACTGAAAGCCCTGACAGAGCAGGGTTATATCTGTTACTTAAAAGAGAACAAATAGGACGGAAGAGCTAGCTTACAATACCATTCTGAACAAAGACCTTTGTGAAAATCTGCACTCCTTGGTGATCTGAGACAGAACGCACAATTCACAACCTATGGATTTGGTCTCATTTCCTGAGGTCTCAGAGAACTCAGGTGAATATGGAATACTGAGCTTGAGTCTATCCCAAATGACAACTCTTATGTATTTACAAAATGCATTCAAAATACAAAAATCATCCATAGTGAAAACTGTCCATAGTACAAAGTAGAAGAAAGAGTCACACTGTCAGCTAAGCCAGTTTTACCTCACCTGACCTTCTTAATGTTTTCCTTTGTACCAGTCCCTGTGGCTGGATTTGAGCAAGCCAAGCCAGGCACGTCATCCTTGCAACTTTTAACTCTGTAATCCCAGTGAGATTCAAGTACTGTGTTCATACTTCTATTTTAGGTTCCCTAAACTCCCACCTATGTTCATCTCTAGCAATTTCTTTTTTAGTGAAATAAATTGATTGCTATCTTGATAAAAATGGTCTAATATATTCCAACAGCTTGTTCTGTGAACAGTATGAATCAACTTAGAAACATGCTTACAACTGACATAGTAACAGGATTTTATGGATTATAGCTAATAAACACAGTTTCTACTGATGGTCCCTATCAGCATGCTGAAACAAGAAGTAATCATAATACACCCTTTAAACAGTAGGCAGTCAACTTCCTCTATGGAAAGCACTTTTTTTGACTAACCTGTTTTCCAATCATTTTGACTCTCACCTACATACTAAGTAAGGGGCATAGTTGAGTTTTAATGAAAGCAAGGCCATTTCATCTTGCAAGAAAAGTAGAAGAAAATATTGAAATAGGTACTACATCCTACTCCTCACACGTATTTCTTAACTGCTTTAGCACCCCTTATATCCCAGAGGACTTGAAGAAAATAGAAGGAAAAAAAAAAGAGGACAGACACAGTATCAGCTCCTCTGACTCTTCCATGCAAGACTGATAGTACAATCATGGCTACTTTATTTTTGCAGTCTAAAAACTAGAGAGATATTTTTTGTATTTACAACTCCTATGAAACGTTATTTGCAAGCTTTTACCTTAAAAGGTCCTAAAAACTTGTTTTGAGAAGTGAAGCACTGGTTTAGTCATCCAAAGAGGAACGTGAAGCTAAAACAGAGTATTGCTTAGTTCACATAAATCTCAGGACATGACAACGGTAGTTTCATCTTTAGAGGAGAAAATCACCAAGATACTGTTCTTCCCCACAGTCAGGGAAGATAGGAGTTACTTGCTCTGTAAAGAAAAGGACTTGCCAATTATTTGTGCTTGATTTCAGTAATGGCAGGCTACATTAAACACATGAACTGTATTTCAGAGAGCATTCCTAGCCACATCAACATATGTGTGTTAATAAATGGTAACAAAGAGCATTTTCACCTTTGATGCACATCACTGCATCTATCCAGATTTTCTCTGGGACAGTTTCACTTCAAGCAGAATCAGACTGTATTAAGCTTAAGACTTCCATACAGTTACTTTTAGTATCTTGAAGGGCAACCACATCAGACTATCACATACTTAATACACAAGATGCTGCTGAAAGGGCAATTCTATTTCCTCCCCCAGTGTATTCTTCACCTTTTTATTTTATCATATTTGGCTTAAACTTTCAACCACTTTGTGCTGCAGTACTGAAAAAACGATTCTAAAAATGGCAGAAAGCCGTTAAAAGGAAAAAGGAAATATTCAGTAAATCCTCTTTGCCCTTGATGTAACAAACTCTTACTGATGACAGGAACTAAGTAGTTTTCACGATAGCTTACAACCAGGTGGTTCATTTCAAACTGGAAGATCAGATTAAATTTTTGGCATCTCACCCAAGCTCAGTAGGAGCAGCTGCAGAACCTGCCCTCCTGTGCCCTTTGGAAAGCCAAGCTACTGCTCAGGGAGGAAGGGAAGATAGGAGGGCCAGCTATTGATGGAGGGTAGCACCTGCTGCGAAGGGACCTTGTGCCCTGTGGCAATCACAGTGTGTTAAGAAAAGCAGCTGCAATATCAATTATCAGGGTTAAGCTGTGAGTAAGTGCAAGAGGTTGTATTTAGCTGCTTGGGCAGCATTTACCCTTTGAACAGACCTCCCCTGCCTGAAGTGAGCCTAAAGAAACTGCTTGGAAAGTAAGACCTATTCGAGTCCAAATAGAGTAACAAGGAAAAGCATTCAAAATCTCCAGGATATCATAGTAGGTAATTGTCATAGCTCCCTCCTCTACGCCACACAACTGAATAAATTTGCATTGCTGTAGATGGGTTAAAAGTTAAATGCCATCTCTAGTGGTAGAACATTCGTGTAAGAAATCATAAATCAACTGAAAAAACCAGCAACTTGGTAAGCGCTTGGTCAGGGAGAAGCTCAACATACTTGGACGAGTTAAAATTGCCTGACATTTTTCCAGTAATAAACAAATGAAAAATAAGACCTGCTGAATTTCAATCAGTTTTCCTCATTTTTTTATGGTACATTCAGTATAGTTGATCCCCCTACCATACAAGTACAGTTTTTGTCATTTAACCAACTAGAATTCCAAAAATGTAATGCTGATCAAATCAAAACAAGAAACTCCTAATTTTCCCATTCTTTGGGAAAGGACCATTTCATAGAAGCTACACTACAGAAAAGCTTTGAAAAAGCACAACTCTTTATGTTTGTTTGTTTTTCCCCTCTTAGTTTTTGAGTTATTTGCCCCAGATTTAAGCTGTTCCTCACATACTTCAAGAAATCATTAAGCAAAGTGAAAAAAACTCTTGTGTAACTAACAATACAGCCAAAACAGAGTGCAGCATAAAAAGTCTAAGACTGGAAGGGATTATGGTACATCCACTGCTCAAGTGTTTCCTGGCAGGGAGGTTGAAAATAAAACAAAAAGGCAAAGGAGGAGAAAAAAGCTTCTGAGTTTGAAGGGTCAACAGTAAATAATAGTCAGACAGACTGAATAACTTTAACCTTTAGAGTACAAGACCAAGAACAGCATGGAAAGCTAACCAAAATTAAAAAGTTCCAAAAGTTATCTCATGTCAATTACACCTATGGTCCTTCTCTGAGTTTCTGCACTTCATGTGCAGAGCAACAAGCATTTGTTACTTCACGCAGGACTGATTCTCTGTGCCCACTGAGGGGACCTGTGCCTTCCAGACCTAAAGGTCAAAATTACTTCCATCTATGATGTTAAACTTTATAACTTCATTACAACATTTGCTTTATTCTTTTCAAAATTTCATTGGTTTTATTTTTTTCAACTTTCACAAACACACTTGAGTCGCAGAAGAAAACGTACTCCTCCACTCCCATCTGGCAATACCAGACACAAGAATTGCCTTACTATCCCTTTTATAATTTTAGAAAGACAAATTGGTGTAGTGTACTTTGCCATGCTTTCTTTCCACACTTACTAGTCCTGTCCTGCAAACGCCCTCTTACCAGAGTTCATTATTTCAGCCCTATTTTAATTCAATTCCCATCCTTAAACTGCCAGAGATGTTAACTTCTAGCAAGCATGGTAATGTTCTTCTTCCAGTCTCTGAAAGCAAGGAACTGGATTTAGGCCAAGACTCCCCAAGTTAGTTATAAACCTCCATCCCTCCTTGTGAAAAAGAACCAAAGTATGCTTGAAAACTTGGTCCCCATTTCCAAACAGGGCATTCATGAAACTGATATTAAACAGCTTTCACACACTGCCAATTACAAATTTAATTATTAATTGTAGCCTACTGGTGACTCTTCTCAAGACCATAGTTGACAAGAAAAACATTCGTTTTAGCTCCTGTCCACTGTATCAGAAATGAGAAGTGTATGTTCAAAAAAAAAAAAAAAAAGGAAAACTACTACACTGGGGTCGACTATTGATCACTTCTCAGAGCTTGCTGCATCTAAGATGCAATCTTTTCAGAAGATACTGAGATATTTTTCTTTTGTTAGTGGTGGTGGTTTTTGTTTGTTTATAAATCATATCGCATACAATTCCCAGAGATGCAACACACTCAAGCACATATCCCAGGTTCTCTAAGTTTGGATTCACATATTTCAGAAATTCCAGGTTAGCACTGAATATTGCCAATAGTCCAAAGAATTTAATTGCTTGATCACAGTACTTCTGTACTTAGCTATCCGTTATCTTCTTCTTGTATCACATGACTTCACCACTCAAATTAAGCTTTGTACTAGTTGTAACAGAAGCGATGATTTGTTTGTATGATTTCTGAGTTCTGCCTCAAAGAGCAAATAGATGTGTCAGTGCTGTGAAGTGAGGACTGTTCTTACCATACAGTTCATGGCAAAGTGATTGTGCTGTGTCTGAAGTTCCATAGCGTGGGGATGACTGGTTCCTATCTCCGTGTAGCTGTTCAGAAACAGACCTTTGTTGTGTGTGATCCAGTCAAACATCTACAAGAAAATATTACAGAAAAAAAAGATCACTCATTTGTTATGGAACAAATTAAATTATATGCAAATAATGTGAGAACTCAGTGAAAAAAGACAACAGAAAGAATCTAAGGCCATTAAAATTAATACTATTTCTCCTGTAAGTTGATGTATGTTTTATCCAAATGAGTTCTGAAATCTGACTTCTTGGACCAACAGCAGAGGCTGTTGAACCTTTCATTAGCAGGAAGTCACTGTAAACAAACACACTTGGAAGACAGCCCTATGTTACCAAGCTTATACAGGTCTTTAGTGTCAGCATTTCATTATGTCAGCAGTTCAGTAATTTAGAATGAAAATGTCATCTCATGGAATTTGATTATAAATTTGTTCTTGCTGATCAGGTCCTTTAGCAAGATTGATATTTTTAGCTTGTAACTTTATGACAGATTGGAGAATAAAATATGTACTGCACAGCAAATAAAAAAAAAAAGAGCTATGTTACAGATTACCTTTCTTCCAGAAAAAAACTACTGAGAAACCTGAAATATGTCTATTTTAAAAGCATTTTAATATTCAAACAAAATTAAGGAAAGATCTTATCTAGCAATGGCCATCACTAGAAGTTCATAGTTACGTTAACAGTGGCACTGAAAGTTTTCACAGATCAAGCAGCATAGCAAAAGGTGAGGTTTAACACACACAGGTCTTGAAATCCTTGCTATATTTCAGCTCGTAAGACCTCTCTACAACTCTCTGGCTTAGATGAAAAAGATTGTTCTGAAAGAAATGGTGGCAATGAGTAGTTAAGTACTCACGTAAACACCCGTTAAATTATTCAGAACAGTATGAAGAGTAATATTATCAGCTACCAAAGTCTAGAAGTATACTGAGACATGAGTCTGAACAAAGAAGTGGGCTAGGATACCACAGAAATAATCTTTTGAATTTTACTCTACTGGTGAAGTATCAAGCACTCCAGCTGTCGTCAACTTCCTACTGAGGTGCCTAACATTCCCCTCTATTTCAAAAGATGGATGCATGAATCTAATGTAGAATTATTCTTGGAATCAGGAACCTAGAAAACACAGATATTAGCTTTTGCAATCACATGGAAGGACAGATATCAACTCCCCCAGCTCAAGGATATGACAAGCAGTTTCTTAAAGCCCAATTTAGGTATGCAACTTCTAGATGAGTAAATGAAGAACATTTTTTCCAAAACCACTTGAGCATCATCAAAACATATTTTGTTCATGCCATAAATAAATCACTGAACAGTTGCTAAAAAGCATTTGGGGCCTGAAAGAACAGCATTGGCTTATTCTTTTCTAACTTTGTGCCTCTGCATTCACTTGGTGGGATTTTTCTCAACTCCTTACACATGCCCCTACTATTTTCAGCTACATCCATTCAGTAAACACTTGTTTTACACAGTACAGAAGTTTCTGTTTTAAACACAATAGAAAACATTTGAAGTCTTGTTATGGAAGTCCCTGAGCAGAAACTCCCTAATCAGGGAACAGGAAAGCACAGGGGAAGAAAACAGAGGAAGAGCAAGGCAGGAGAAGTATTCTATCTGCTTGCTCTGTGTTTACTCTTCCCCAGGCAACTGCTAATGACCACAACTGGAGAGAAGAATACTAGCTTAACAGACCTTTGGTCTCACCCAGCTCAGACATTCCACTGTCAAATATTTTAAGGAATCTGACAAAGACCATACTCACCGCTTGACTGCATAGTCTGTTATTTCTTCTCCCAGAGAAAACCTCCCTTTCTTTCCTCAAAGCTATTTGTTCCACAGCAGCAAGTTAACAAGTGATCACAAAACCATTCCATAAGAAGACAGATCTTATTTGAGCACATCTAATGGTGCACTGCCTGCTATAGTGGTTCTTCAAATTCCATGACAATTGAGGGCTTCACTACGCAATAGGACTGGTTGACTCAAAACACTCTGAAATCAGTCAGTCCTCTGTTAATTACATACACACCGTCAAAAAAGATAAATCATTTTTCAGCCTGGCATCTTAAATCTGGAATCAATGAAGCAGATTCCCACATCAGCCTCTTCAGACTTTGTTGACTACCTGTCACTCAGGTCCCAAGGGTCACTCAAAAAGAGACTGGCACAATCTTTAATCATCTGTATTTATAAAGTATGAAGCATTCACCTTTATTTGATACCTGCAAAAGCATCTGGCTGGAGAAAAAGTGTACCAAAGCAAAAGTTTTAAAGTAACCACCGCTTAAATTTTTCTTTAGTGAAAGTTACCTGTGCTCTTCACAGCTCAGAACTCCTACTCCATCCCCTCTACCTTAAGAGACTAAGAATGACTATCAATAAAAAAATGCCATTTTATTTCTCATTAAAGGACTAGTGAATAACTCTAAATACAAAAGTTATCTGTAATTATCCCTGTTGCTCCTTTTGAGTCAGTCAATCACTGCTCCTTTCAATGACAGTGCCCGCTTACCTTCCCCTCCCTCTTACCTTTTCAGCATCCTGCTCAAACAGCCTGAGCTGAAAACATTGGTCCAATTTCAATTTCCGCACATGCCACATCTGATGCAGATGCTGCCGTGTTGAGTGCAGCCTGTCCAGCATGGTGGATACTTTGGGTAAAAGGTTCTGTAAGTCTGCATTCCCTGACCCAGAGTTCTTCTTGGGAAAGCTATCGCTGCTCTGTATTCGCTGGAGCAACTTTTGTCCTTCCACATCAAGGTCCTCAATAGGGGCCTTAATGACTTTCTTTTTTAATTGCGAATGTTCCTCTATCATATTGCGAGCACCTTCCAGGTCCTGAGGCATTTCCTTTTTTGACAATATATCTTGCAGTTCCTCCAGTCTGGACAGCATATGGGTTGCATTGCTAATATAGTCCTCAAAGGCAACTCTGATTTCTATCCACTCCTCATGGTTGTACTCCAAACAGCCATCAAATTCTGGGGTTAGCTGAGAAGGATCAACTACTTTGGTAAGGCCTTCCAGAGACACCATATTTGTCTAAAAGGAAATAAAAGACAAAAATTTAAAAATGCTGTTACTGAAACAAATTCGAATTTCACTCCGTTTTTTAGTTCTGTTTACACGTTGATCATTTTGCTCATGAAGTCTGTGTCCTTTTTAAAGATTTCTTCTCCAATGTCAATTCTGATCAGCCTCCTGACTTGCCGGTATTTCCCCCCCGTGAGAGAAATGGTGTTTCTTTATCTCACCACACTGAAGAAATCACATGTCTAGCTACTATTCTGATTAATGTTTGACTTGCATATTGTAAAGCAGCAGCAGGATAATGGCAAGATTTATGTTCTTGACTGCTTTCCTCTATATCAAACGTTCAAGATAGAACAATTACCATAATGCAGAAAATATAGATGAAATCTAATGCTTTACCTTTGGGGATAAAACCCAAACTCCATCTTCCTCATGCTCAGAGAAAGTATATATGATGGCGTGCACATCTAGTTTAAATATATAAAATAAACTACATTCCCTCTAGAACAACTGGCCTCATCTACCTTTTCTCTTATCCAGAACATTATTTATCTGAGAATGCTCAAGACGTCAATCAGTAGTGAGTACACTTAAACCATGAAATAATTATGAATTCATATACTATAGGGGAAATTACCTCAAACTCAAACTTAGAGCTGCCAAAGTTAGTCCTCTGTTTCTGCCAGAAATTGTCTGGCTTGATTATCAGTGCAACATGAATACAACACGGGAAGGATTCCTGTAAAATCTTCAGCAGAGGCTTTATAGAGTCCCATTTTGACCCACGCATATCTACAATGACGGTGAATCCTCTTTTACATACTTCCTCACTGCAGAAGAAAGGAGAAGAGGTTATCAAGCGTTACAAATTCAAACACAGACGGCACTTCTACAGCAACACACTCCCTAATTAAAGCGTGCTAACCTAATGAACAATCCCTAGGGCCTCGCTGTTGACTATCTCATGCATACAGCAACTCTCAGCAAGGTAGTGCAAAACTTCTCTGGAAGCCTGTTTTCACTCCACTGCCAAACTCCTGCTGGGAGATATTCTAAACTTACTGCTTATTTGATAATCTGCCTTTATGTCCTCTTTCATTTTCCTTGTCTGTATACGCATGATTCTTCTGGTCTTGCATTTCTTTCACCCAGCACATACACTGAAGTCACCATTTAAAGAAGCACCAATATGGAATTCATTTACAAATGACTCTGTAGAACACATACTTCACTGATAATAACATCCATGTTTTTCTAATCACTGAAGGGAACTTTTAAAAGACAGAAGTTGGTAAGCTGTTCTTACCTCCTACCACTTCTGCAATGTTTGGTAAACTGTTTTAGATATCCCATATTATCTGAGAGTTAAAAAGTGTTGAGTCTGCAGACAAAAACCCTTACTGACAATCACTTCTGTAACAAGATCAATTTCTGGATAGATAATGGATAAAAAAGTATTTCATGGTTATGAAGAAAACCATATCAACCGGTTTCTACCAAATTTGAGCAAATGAGCTCAACTTCTGCTGTCCAAAAGTTGCCAGGAAATTTGAGTATGAGATCTGCCAACTCTTCTGGGAATAGCGAATTTCATTTCTTTTCATCTTTTGTGCATTTCATACTGCTGATCAACAGCAGCAATCACCACCAATACCAGAAATCTTGATTTTATTCCAGGAGAACATACTACAGGAATAGGCTAATGTGAAAAGAGAAGGTATTTCAAAATCGAGTCATAACCAACAGACTATCAAAAGGGACCAAGTGTCCACTGTGTGAGTACATGAGTCACTTGCAGGGATGTGACTAACGTAAGGGCAATTCTGGAATTTGTGTGGTGAGACTTTTAAGAGTGTTCAGGAAGTAAGAACACTTCATTGGCATCCTTTACACAGTTTCATTGGTCATACTATGAGACAGATGAGTTATGACTGACTCTGGAGAGCTGAAGTGCTTCTAAAAGGAGTAGGAATCCAATTTCCTTAGAAGAGGAGTTGTTTTAATGATGGCTTAAAAAAAAAAAAACAGCTTAATAAGGAGTTTATCAAGATAATTGTTGACTCTCCCAGCTACCCAAAAATAGCAATGGTAACAGAAGAATACATGTAGATAATAACCTCAATTTTTTTCTGATCACAGTGAATATATATTTTTTAAAAGCACCACAAAATTAAAAGGACAGAAACAAATATTGTTTTGAAGATAAGACACACCTACTACTGAAAGGCTTCACATTATTTGATGAGTGCAGCTGAGCCCATCTCTTCCCTACCTCACAAGCCACACAAAATTTGTGAGGAAAAGTACTTGCCACTGATTCACGAGGCACGCACCTGGTCATCCATAAGGCTGCGCAAAGCAGCCCCTCATCACGTGATGCAGATGTGCCCCCCAGTCTCAATCACATAGCCCTTGTCATTTGACAAAAGATGAATTTATTTTGGCTAGGGATCACAAAACTTTTTTCTGGAGGTTTTGGTCAGAGAAGATAATCTGTTTGGTAAACCTGAACTACATTAATACTTTGTCCACTCAATGGAGATGACCTAAATTTAGCAACATTTTAAAATCAGATAAATTGTTAAATTAATGTAAATTTAAGGTGGAATATTACCTTAGGTGTTTTGATCTGTTGCCAAAAACTTTCAGATATGTACAGTAACTGTACTGCAGTAATTAAGTGTCAGATGAACTGTGTGGGGCTATTTGCACCAATTAGGACTTCTCAGTTATAGAGTTGTAAGACCAGTCCCAAACACATGACTTGCATGAGAATGAATCAAGCTTTTAATAAAGCCGTTTTCTTTATCAAACCTTTGCCATGCTTTCAGAGATACAAAATCCTTAAACAAGCTTCTATTTTAAGAGTCTATCAATAAACCAGCATTTACCTTGGAATACAAGCTAGGTATGAAATTAGTCTCCTAAGGTCTTCTTGCCGTATTCTGTCATGATTACTACGTGCTGGAAATGTTAGAATGGGGCCTCCACGCTTATCTCTGCCACCTGAAAAATAAAACATGTTAAAAAAAAACCAAAAAGAACATAGCGTAACATCATTCTGGTTTGCAAAACTAGCCTTCAAAATGCTTTTAGAAAATCTAATTCCTACACTACTGAGCACATATCCACTTCAAAAATATTTCAATTGCCAACATGGTCATTTAGAGACTGGCTTTAGATTCCATGTTGTGAATATCAGTGAGCACACTGTCCCAGTTCCTACAGTGAGGAAGTATCTGTCAAAAAATATGATTAAAAAAACAACAACAAAACTGAAACAAAGAAGAGCTATGGCATTACATGTACATATTACAAGAGCAACCGGGTTTGAATTGATGGGCAGTCTAATATCTCCAGCAATGGTGCTTTATTATATATTTAACTTTTCAATCAGCAGTTATATGGATTAAGTTTAATTGTAGAGTTACACTACTTTATCAGCAAGCATTTAGAATATAATGTTAATTTAATTAACTAGTATCAAGTTTAGGTATCAAATACACTAGATGAGTATATGAGTACTATTAAAGGATCTTGTTTGTATTTTTACCATTCTGATGTGCAGATTCTGAATGGCTATTTTATAGTTTTTCATTTTGTTAGCAATGAAAACAAGGAAATTCTGAATCTGCCCAATACAAAAGGCCAGAAAATCTGACTTTGACTGTACACATCTACTGCAGTCAGAATGAAAATGCAATTTTATATCAAATGCCTTGCCTGTGAAAACACAATGTTACTATGACTCAGTGTTACATTTAAGTCAGTAGCCCCTCTCTATGACACTCTCACAAACCGAATTTCATGTATACGGTCTCAACCACAGATGTGCATGGGCTATCTTCTCCTGCCCCACAGAAACATAGAGAAACACCATGCTGTGTCCCAAGTGATTTCTCATTTAGTAAGCTCCTCATTGTAAAAGCAGGTTGTTAATGGAGTCTTAAAGAACTCCTTAAAAAGGCAGGCCAAGAGCAAAAGAACAGAACCAGTCACTCGGACATCCACTGCTATTCCAGTGCAGCTTTGTGCATGACTGCTGCAGACCTGAAGCCCAGGCCTCCAGAGCGCCTGCACTGGGCACATTCCCCACGAGTCACTAACTGAAACTCAGAAAAGTCGCTTCAGATTTCTGCCAAGCTACAATGCCAGAAACCTAAACAAAAGGAAATTCATCTTCTTGTTTTCTATGACCCTCTTAAATGGGATAAGAGAGCAAAAACAACTGAACTCTTCTACTGGAGAGAGGTAAGTTTGGCCTTAATGGGATTTTGTTTCAGAGAATTCTGAGGATTTCTGCAGAGCAAGAGATGGGATGAAGATAGGCCAGAAGCCATAGCAGAAAGGAAGTACAAAGGATCAGACCAGCAGTCCAACAGCCCAAGTCTCTGCTCAGCTCCACAATGGCCAGTGGACCTCAAAGCTACTGATCTTAACCAAATCACTGCTGCAGCTACATATCTCAACTATGTATCTAAAAAATTTAGGTTTCAACTAGAAACTATTACTGATCTGACTTTCAAGTACTTGGTTGCTCAAGTTGGAAATTCAGAAACAGAAGCCAACAGTGAAGAGGTTACAGTGAATCGTCTTAACATTCTACAAGTATTTTAAATGAATTCCTAGTTGTATACAGATGTCTCAGACTGCCGTTCAAGCCTTTCCTATAGATCAACTACTTTATCATGTTATTTTCCAACACGAAAGAGGAAAGAAATACATAGTCTTTTCAGGTTATTTTGGATGCTATCTGACTTGGCTCCCAGCTCCACATACACCACAAAGGAAAATCATTTTTAAATAATAGTGCATAAACTCCTGATAAATCACATCCTGAAATTTTCATATGTAGGAGACAGAATTAGTCACACAGATTTCAGGTCTAGACAGCTAATGAAGAAATGAGTACAGACTTGATTTTTGGCAAAATTAGTTTCACTATTTAGTGGTAAACCAGATACTAATGTTCTCAACTTTTAAGCAAAAAAAGTTCCCAGGGCCTTATAATATAACTTTTTTTTTTCTTCTGCTAAAGCTTTTATCAGCTTCATGCCTGGAAAGCCAAACTTAGGCCTTTTCCAATAAATTACTCTAATTTCCTTTCTTCCTGATGCTCCTGTGTCATACACAAACTGGAATGCTAAAAGTAACAATGCATTATGCACCAGGTGGGAATTTCCTGACTCACAATAGCCTTTGTTCAAGTTAACTCTCTTTTAGTCTTGGTTTTACAAAAACACCTTAAGCTACTGCTTTCATCAGTCAGACTTCCATTTCTACCCCTTTTCTTTTATACAAAACCTCCATGGTACTGAGATATTCTCTTTGTTTATGCAAAGATATGTCATATGAGTAGCTGATCAACTCACATGAGTCAGCTAACATGAATCACTTCTGTCCAGTTTACATCACTAACAGCAGTCTTGTCAATGGTCTCCAAATGGCACCACAATCAATCAGGCTGAGAAATGCAGTTTTTTTCGTTTTTTTTTTTTTCTGAAAATGCTTTTTCACTTAGTCTCAAAATACTTAGGCAAAGTTAAGTATAAAGTATTTACGGAGAGAGAGGTGTCCATCTCATTGCTCTGGCCACTGATGGCAGAAGGAATAGCACAAAGCTGCAATGGGGAGGCTCATGACTGGATTTGAGGAAAAATTTATTTTCAGTGAGCACAGAGCCCACAGATTTTAAAAAGTACAGACGAGTAAGTGCACCATAGATCTCATTTGCCCACTGTACAGCATTTGGTTTGTATTTCTCTAAAACAAAACAACACTGCACTGCTCTGTGTCACAGATAACAGGCACAAGGTAGCTGAATTCTCTTCTATTTAAAGACATATTCAGATACGTAGAAGTCATAAACTATGAAAAACCCACTCTTTTTTTTTTTTTTTTTTTTTACAAAAATACATCTAACAGTTTGGTAAAAGAGACTAGACTGGATTGTGACAGTGGAGGAGAAACCCAAGAAAGAATCACATCAGACCTACTGTGGTTCGTGGCAGAGCAAAAGCAGTGAATGAAATGCTTTTCTAAAGTGATCCGACTGTGCAAAGAAAAAGAAATGTTGAGCAGACATGTAAAATGTATACACATGGAAACAAGTGGAAAGTCTGAAAATGCAGCAATATTATAATCAGTCTAATTCAGCCTAAAACTGATTGGAGAAGCACCAACTGAAGACAATAAGAGAAGCTCATATACTGTTTAATTGCAATGCACTACAGTCAGAGTGAAAGTGCTACCTCAGAAGATGTTTGATATCAAGTACCTTAAATCTTAACACACCAAGATTTCTGATTGGATCAGACCATTATTTCAAGAATGAGTTAGTAAACAGCGATCACTGAAACAGTCCAGTGCTTGAATGAGGAGTAATGTTTAGGTATAAAGACTGCAGCGGAATCCAAAAAGCCTGGTGAATTCAGAACTTCCAGCAACTCCTTCAGCAATGACTTCAGATTCAGATGTCTTATTTCAAGATAAGCTGGTGCTCAAGAAAGTCAGAACTGTGTAAAAATCAGTGTCCTTAGTGTTCTAAGACACAAAGACGAATTTACTTCTCAACAGTTCACATTTAGTCATTTATATTACAGAAGGCAGGACTCAGCTAAGAAAGACAGGAGACATGAACCAAAGATCTCAAATATTCCATCAATTATTTTTTTTTCAAACAGTGCTTACTGTGTGACTTTTCTGATCTAAAGACAGAGACATTTCTATGCACTACTGATAGTCATAGTTTATTTCTAGTTAAGAACGTACTGAGAATCTCCTCTGAACACACTGCAACAGCTCTACTGCAGCTCCAATATAAAACTGGAGAAAAAAATAGACAATAAAATGATAGTGACGCTTGTGACCTTAGCTTTAATAGAGATATTACAGGTTTTAGTAAGATAATTTACAGTTATCTTTAGATAGTTTTAGTAAAGATATCTGCAAGAAGTTCCTTCCTACTCTACAAACTTTAACTACTCACTGTACCTATAAATATTAATATCAAGTACTAAAGCAGAAGTTGTGCTTCTGAATGAAACAAAGCACACACACTGAAAGCCTCTGTAAGCCAGTTGTCCAATGGTCTCACATATCTATATATTCCCAAGATATAAGGCTTGACACATCTTGTTCCAAAATGCTTCAGTCCTAGTGGTGGTGGTAGTTTGGTTTGGTTTTGGGGGAGGGTTGTTTTTTTAAACTGTTTGTATTACTAATGTATCTCATTTCATTTCAGACCCATTTGCAATGGAAATATGAAATAGTATGGATTTTGGAAGACTGCCTCCAGCCAAGCTCATTGCCCACAGCTGCCCGGTCAGCTCTTCTGTCAGAAGTTAACTACCTTCACACAGGCACATTGGCAACCATTTCTGCCTGCCTGCACCTCATCTCCCCTGGTTCATAATCCATCATCTCCACTTAAACTCATCTTCAGCTTACATTTAGCTCCCTGTAAAGTGCCTTTTGAGAAGGCCAAATGGTTAAAAGCACACATTAGAGAAAGCCTATCATCTTTCAGCCTCCTCCTATGGGGTCTAAACTAAGCTCTGGATGATCTGGAAATGTAGAGGTCTGGGAATGGAAACAGATTACATTTTTCATGAAGTGCCATAAAGCAAGGTCAAAACAAAAGAGCAACGAGGGATCAAAATTCTGTATTTAATTCCAACACACAAACACAAACAACAAAAATAACCACCAACTTTCAAATATGCAGCTCGTCTGACACTAAGATTATGGCAAAGAGAACGATGCTGACTCATCCCAACAGGTTTGGAAGTACTTACTTCAGAAAGTCAGTCCCAAAATGCACTTCACAAGAAAAAGCACCTTGAATAGTCATCATTCCGTTAAGTAAAATTATTGAGTTATAGAGCATGTTACCCACTGTTAAATCCTCTGCTACTTCTCGTTAGGTAAACTACTAACTTTCAAAATGTATGCAAGCCATAGATTAAATCAGATGCTAACACATTTCATCATGAAGATATGCGTGTTTCACAGAATACACACTGAAATTTCACCTCAGCAACAAGGATATTTCAGCCATGCCTCAGACTGACCTGTAACAACTCCAACTCTGTAAAACTATCCAGCGGAAGAATTGGAAATAATACAAGGAATAAGATTACAGCAGAGGAAGCTGTTTTAAGTAACACTATTGGATATACAGGGTGTTGCAGGACAAGCAGCTTGTTCTCCATTTAACAAAACACTTACTTTCATTACTGTGGATCCTTTCACATCTATGTTAATGTTATGACTGAGATTCCCAATGGTATTTGTTCCTCTCCTACATTTCTCTGATTTTTACAATGATAGTTATAGTATTTAAAATACTACTGTTGTGACAGTTATACGTTGTACAACAAAAGAAAATAACTGTACCTGAAAGGTATGCAACTTTTTCCTTTAAAATTGGCAAAACTTCCATAGCCTTCATTTCATCATTTTTGCGAAACCCTGAAAAACATCAATATGAGGTAATTAGTCAGAAATTCACAGACTAGCTACTACATTTAATGAAAGTATGGTATAACATTTACCTTTGGAAAACAATCTCAATGTTAAAATGTAAGAATTAAGATAATCATATAATTAAGAGGCAAAAAAAAACCAAACCAAAACTGTAGACTTTTAACATTTAACAATAAACAAGTCGTAGCTTTACTAGCTTAACGCAAACCATGGTATGCTAGCAAGGCTCAGTAAAAGACAAAACACTGTCATCAGCCATTTTCATCAGTTAAAGTATCACCTGGGTCCTGACTTTAGACATTCCAACTCCAACTTTGGCTTTCTGCTTGAGCACAGAAGCAATATCAAGTTAATAAGAGTAGGCACCTTTACAGCAAGTTTTCCATCCTCTTAAAAAACAAACAAACAAAAAGCCTAATACAACATCACTGCTCCTTACAGTGTCTTGTAACAGAAGGTACACTATGCCTTGTTAATTCTACATGCACACAAGTTTTAAATAGTCCCTAGGGTGAGTGATTACAGTCAATTTTGCAAAGCCATAGATTACCAACTAGTGATCCTCTTCCATTACATTTCTGTGGCCAGATTCTAAATTTTTCCTTTAAACAACAACAACAAATCATCTTTGAAGATGCTATCTACTTTGGAATACAATAAGCTTCTTAATTATTGATAGTTTCTGGCAGTTACTACAAGAGCGAGATCAGGTACGCATATGCCATTCTTTTCTAAAATGTATTGCTATTCCTTTTTAGAGAGGGCACAAGCTCTTTTGAAATGTGAGTAAAGAAGCATGATAGTCCTGTGGAAGACTGCAGACTGCCAACCACCAGGCTTTTTTAAGAAATGCATTAGAGAAACATCAGTCAGAAATATCAGGCATGTAGGACACAGCATGTCCCCCTTTTCACTGCAACTGTTCAGTTGCGATACTGGGATATAACCTCCCATCAATAGCACACAGAACAACGCTGAACAAATCTCACTGGCTAGTTCCCTGTTTGATTCCCTGTGAACACAGCACAACCAAACCCACACTGGGCAGGAGCTCAGAGTGGCTGACCAGCAGCACAACATTCCCTCATGCAGCACAGTGCCGGCAGCAGCACCAGGCCCACCATGGCTGAGGCAGATGGGGATCTGCCACCTGCCAGTCCCAAAAGCTCCTCAGGGCTGCAGATGCGTTACTTACAGAGCACTTGTTATGGGTTAGCAATTGTTTACTGAAACTGCCTACCGTTTTATTACAGCTACGTCCACATTTAGTAGGAACTAAAGACATAACCAAGTGTTTAACAGAATCTTCGGCTTAAACAACTCAATCTAAAAAGACAGCAAATATCTTTTTTCACCATGAAATACTTGGGCCTCAGTTGACTGCTAGGGCATTCAGGCACACTTTCAGAGCTGAATGCCTGCTGTGCTGTGCTTTCAGCTGCCCTCTGTAAGCTTAATGCTGATATAGCCTGCCCAGCTTTCCTATGAACTGTGGCAATTTCTTTTCTTCACAGCAAATTTTCAGGTGTAGAAAACACTTCCTACTCACCTACAAAGCATTCAGCAAATAGTGCTGTGCTTGCTGTCCATCGTAGCTCAGAATTACCCTGCCTGCTCCTTCCAGCCCCCACCCTGCTTGCAGCACCTCAGATTGTGCTCAGCTTGCTCTGCCTGGAGCATGTCCATTTCTGTGGGCACAAAGGGGAACCTCCAGAAGAGCAGCCTGGTGACTGTGGCAGTGCCTAGCTCCAGGTCTGTGCATCCCTGTAGCTCACTGCTTTGGATTACCACTCCTGCTGCTCTGAATAGATTATTTAAATTCCAGTTCAGCAGCATTAAAGCTTAAAAGAAAAAGCTGTGGGGATTACAATCGATGGAGGAAAACAAGGAGCAAGGAGGATGAATGAGGCAATAAAGTACCGTATTTTGAGTGTCTGGGATTCACCACTATAGGCTATGGGAGGTGATGTCATCCAACCTGGGAGATGACATCATCCTCTCCGTCCCCGCGGCGGACAAAGGCTGCAGCAGTGGGCATGCTGCTGTCCTCACAGGCACACTGGATGCATTTATTGTTCCCTTCACCATGCGGTAAATCCAATGCGTTTTTTCCCTCTGAATGTGGATTTTAATAATAAATCCTATCTGTGTGTCTTTCAAAGACACTTCACTGAACAGGAACACCACCCTTTCATCACCCACCGAAGGAACGCTCGGTTATGGCTCCACACTCTGAACAGCAGCTGCCATACACATCACACAAGACACTCCTCTAACTGCCTGCTGGGAAGAAGGAGCTTAAATCATGCTAATTAATATGCGACGTGAGTAAATGAAGGAGTACATGGTCAAGCAGCCTGCTTCCATTTAGGAAATGCTTCTCCCCCAGGAAGAGTTCACTATCACAGATTCCCAGAGCTCCGTGAACACAGCCTCCCACCGGAGCAGTGCCACCACCCAGCGCTTACTGAGGCATTGCATCACACAGCAGAGGTCCCCAGGCACTGAGGTATGGCAAGGAACTCAGATCCACAGTAACTATAGCTCGATGCCCTGCATGGTAGTTCACACACGTGAGAGAAATGCTGCCCCAGCATAAGGTGGAGCTGCCCTTCAGATACAGTACCTCTGTTGAATCATCTTGCGCTGCAGGATATCCACACAAGTTAAGGCTACAGATAAAACAGTTGCATGTGCATCTTTTAAGCTAACAGATCAACTACAGAACATAATTAATTACAGTTTCCCCAAAGATGAATTATTGCTGCTGGAACATGGAAGTCTCTTTTGCACTTCTAGGTGCCTTCACCAATGCTCTGTTGAGGCAAACTGGAATCACACAAACTCACTATGCAAGGGCATAACTCAGTTTTGTAAGAACTATCTTGCTAAAACAGCAAAAAAAAAAAATCGGAAACTGAGGCTAAGAGCAGCATCTCTTTGTGAAGAGACTGAACAAGTGCTCATCCATTGCTGCCTCACTTACAAAGCTGACTCAAAACTTGTTTGAAACATGGCATAAAAAGCTTTCTGAAAAGACAAACAAGTTAAAAAGGAACACTCATCCTGAACTTGCACATTTACGAACACAATTACTTTTCACCTTTAAATCTTTTTACAATCACAAACAAACAAAAAAAAAAAGCCAAGAGATTCATCACAGAAGACACACCAGTGCTTTCAGCTCTCTTCTGATTCCAGGAGAATGACTCCATGTCATTTGACTCACCACAGAATACACCAACAGCAAAAGTGCCCCCTCCACTGGGCTGCGCCCTACAGCACCACCCTTCTCACCCCTGCCTCTTTGTGACAGAAATCAAATCCTAAACCAGAGAAACCTCATTCAGGAGTTACTTACAGCACAGCATTCCCTTCATTCCGACTCAGGGTCCTGTTCCAATAAGAATCTTTTCAAAATCCATGAGCTATGCCAGCTTGCACGGGAAGGAAACACCATAGCCTTAGGGACAGAGATGGTAGGGATGCAGAGCTACTACAGTGACACTACAACTCCAGTGACTGGGGGAGCTCATGGTAATCAGACTAACCTATATTAGTTCTAAGTGAAGTATTTGCTACAAAGAAAAATAAAACTTCCACAGAAAAAGAGACCATTTCCTAATCAAAAAGCATTTCCTACATTTTGTTCTGCACAACTTGTATCCACTGCCCCTTTGTGTTAATGAACTTTCTTTTTGGATTAGAGAGGCTCACAACTGTTGCCAGTTGATATTTAAGAAGGCAGCTCCAAGACGCTGCATTTCTTCTGTTTTATGGCATGAAGAATATTAACTATGAGATTCTGAAATCTGAACTATTCTTCCCTGCAATTGTAAAGTCATCATAGCTACATCTCATAAGAAATTGTTTTCAAGTTTATTAAAAAGACAAATAAAACAGAAGACAGAATAAGGAAGCTGCAAATGTACTAAAATTAAATCATTGTTAGACTGATGTGTTCAGGCTTCACTGTTTGCCTTTTTTCTTCCCTTATACCTCAAGCTGATGACATGAATCTTAACTCCTTGAAACCTATAGTTTCCTTTAGGTCTGAGTATCAGTTAACAACTGTATATGATAAACGTCAGCTACAAGTTTGTTTATGCATTACTTCCCATGTCTTCCAAGTGTCCAGAAAGAGCAAACAGCAGGTTCTTACTTTGCTCCGTAGAGGTTTTCAAAATAGGGCAATGGGCCAGTTTCTACAGATTGCTATAGCCTATGGAAAATACGAAACCTGAATAGATTCGCAGGCAGCACAGTGAAACCCTTCACATCTTTATGCTGAAGTTATGAAACAGCAGAGATTAAAGCAGTAGAACCATTCGATTCTTTCTTTTCTTCAGTAAGATCTGGAAAAATGCTTGCTGAGCTCTCCACCAGGTTCCTGGGAATACAGATGGACCCAGACTGCTGAGGAACGCGTGAGAAAGAACTTTCAGAAAGCAGAAAATGGCAAAAACAGTGCTAGTGAAAGGGATACAAAAGGTAACTAATGCTAATGCATGTACGGCATTACTGACAGCTTTTTTTGATTTTAACTTGGAATTTTAAGTGCCAAATTCAATTTTATGATAGGCTTAACTATAAATTCATACTTTTGTACTCAAGTACAGCATTCATAGAGCAATCAGAGCTGTCAATTCACCAACTGCACTGTTATAGCTTCCTGATATAGACATCGCCTGTGTTCATTTCTGCTCAGCAATCTCACACCATCTTTCACGCTGCAAGAAAACAACAAAATTCAGTGAAATGATAGCAAAGAATGCAGCTCTGCTCTCCACTCTTCGTGAGCTCCCAGATGACTGGTTACAACAGGTATTATGGTAACCCAGCACTAACTTTTAGGAATGGCTGTTATTGCATCTTTAGAACAGACATATTTCCTTCTAGGAAAAAAAAAAAAGAAAAAAGAAAAAAGAGGAAAGAAAAAAAAAGAGGAACTCAATCAGATGGTTTTTTGTGGATTTTTTTTATCCTTTTTTTTGTTTGTTTTAATGACATACAGTACCTTCAGTCAACATTACTAATGTGGGCATTTACCTTTTGCTCATTCAGACTTCCTCTTGGGCCAGACTGTAAAGCCTACAGGCATTTACAACAAGGATACCAAGAAACCTATCCTTAATATGACACAGTTCCAACTGCATGACATGAGCATCCTTTGGTCCCTTACAACTCTGGTCAGGCTGAAGACTGAGCCTACCAGAAGACCTTCAAATTCTTGGTATCATCCCAGCAGCTCATAGAAAAGTTTCTTCTCTTCCTGTGTTGCTCTGCAACCCCTGCACTCTCCATACATGCTGCACAGAAGCACACCATGTTGGTACAGCGTTGGTATGCAGAGATACATGCTGCCAGCTGGGGCCTCACAGAAGCGAACAGCTTAGAAACTGCCTTCAAGGAAGGCAATTGGACTTATTAGACTGTAATGTGCTGACTGTACACCATGGTCAGTTGTTTTTTTTTTTTGCTAAAACTCATTTCTCAGTGTTTGTAGCTGTTCAGCACTTTGTCATGACACCAAGACATCTCTCCTGGATGTGATTTGTCACTGAGAGAGCAATGGTTATGAAATTGTCATATTTATACAGAGAGGTGTCAGATGCCACATGCGTGGAGACACCCAAGGTTAGACTGGAGGAGCTCTGAGCTATCTGACCTAGCTGTAGGTGTTTCTGTTCATTGCAGGGGAGTTGGACTAGATAGCCTTTAAAGGTTCCCTCTAACTCAAATGATTCTATGACCCTATATGGAAGTGGTGGAGTCACAGTCCCTGGAGGCGTTCAAGAAGCATGGAAATGTGGCACAGAGGGACATGATTTAGTAGGCATGGTGGGGGTGGGTTGGCAGCTGGACTAGATGATCATAGAGGTCTCTTCCAGCCTATGATTCTACAAATACTCATTTTTCAATTAGAACTAAACCAAGACTCAAAACCTGACCTGTTTTCCTCCTTTAAAGCAAAGGGACTTGTGCATTTCAGTGCTTCTGTTCCCTGTGGGTATTCATCCTGCTCCTGCTGTCCCACCAGCGCTGCTTCTACTGACAGCTGCTACTGACATGCAGCTCCAGAGGCCCACACCGTCACAGCACCCAGTCTCCTGGTCCAACTCCCTGCTTTAACAGCAGCATTACTTATGTTTCAGTTTGAAACACAGCTCAAGTGAAAAGCGGTAGCTCCTACATCGTGCTCAGCAACAGCTGGAGCCCAGCACGTTAGTTCTTGGCTCTCGTTCCAAACCACCATCTGGAGAAACTTCTTTCCCCACTGTAACTGGTGGAGGCTACGGCAAGGGCAGTACAAATCCGCAGGCTAAGATAGCACAGACAGGAGGAACTGCTTCCATCAACCCTGAAATCAGCCAAAATACCAGAGCCATGCTGCGTGTTCTTCAGAATATCTTACTTACAGAGGCTTAGTCGTAGAAACTGGAATAGTTTACGTTTATATCTGCAGACGTTAGCACTCAAACGCCGGCTTGCTGTCTGTGTTCGTCCCCCCCCGCACAGGCGCTACTCATTCCGTCACCGCGCAGCCGCAGTGCCGCTCCATACGCCCGCGGGTAACAAAGGCCGCTCATCCCGCACCCCCTGCCCGCTCCTGGGAGAGCTCCCTTCTACAGTGCTGGTTCCCTCTTCACAAAACTCTATAAACGTGATTTTCCTGGATGAGTTCTGTGAGCCAACAGAAGGAGCTAGCATTCTGACTGTACTAACAAGCAGCGCTGCACTTTGGCACGCATAGGAACGCATGACTTCAAAAGCCTGCACGACTTCAGCAGCCAACAATGCATTTTGAAAGCAGAAGGTAACGTTTTAACAATGTCTCTTTCCTCGTGTGTTCAGTTTCAAAGATACACAAATTGTCATGGAAACTCTAAAACCAATTAGCAATTCTATGTCACCTAGAATGCACAGTTGGAAAAGCTAACCTTTGTAAAACAGATCAGCAGCACAATAGGAAATTAGGCTTCTCCAGCTGCAAATATATGTTACATACATATATATATATAATTATTTATTAAATGAGAGGCACTCTGTTCTGAAGTGCTTTTGGTATAAAGCCACTTTTGTTGCAGACAAGTCATGCAGCTGCATTCTTTGCTTCTGAGCTCTGGTACCCTGACAGGAGAGTTTGGAAACTTGCATGGAATATTCTACCATTAAAGACCAAACAAACAAAATCTGAGACATCAAGTCACACACAGGCTTACCTCACCTTTTGAGCCTTTCTAGTCATTGACTACTTGAACACTGGACAGCATGCAGCCCAAGACACTTGGCTTTTTCAAAGTGTTTGAACAGACAGCAGGTGGAACATGGAAAATGGCACTGAGTCCAATGTTGTGTTACTGAGCATTCAGTTAAAAGACTGCAAGACTTGGACTGCAACTTCTCTATTAAAAAAAAAAAACAACAAACACTTCCCTGAAAACTTCAATAGCTGATACATCACAGATGCCTTCCTTCATGCTTTCCTAACCAAGTGTATAATGCCAGCCATCTCCTAGCTTATTTGAATACCAAAGACACTGCCAGTCAATCCTTAATGCACACAGTTTTCCTGTTACATTTTACCTCCGCTGTCCCTGCTAATGACAGGTCAGTTCATTAGCACTACTTCAACTACAAGAATAATAAAAGGAGATGGAGCATTTTACCTGCTGTCTACCTCTCCACAAACTGTATCCTTTTCAGTAGTTGCTACTCCTTTTCAGTACTTGCTTAACAGAACTTGTCGTGTACATACATCAGCTTGAGATTTCTGGAGACATGCAGCAGATGCTTTGACTCAGTGTACTTACATTCTGATGAGGAACAGAAACAATGCTTACACCATGGGTGTCCAACCTCTTGGCCTGCCTGGGTTGCATTTAGTGAATAGAAATTATCTTGAGCCACACATACCGTTGCTCTGAAAGTAATGCCTCCTACTTATTTCCATAAAAGCTAGAATGAATACAAAGAGCACAGTAACACCATTTGATGTAGCAAAATCTCAGTTGCAAAATGCTATTTTTCAACATAGTCACCACCATTAGCTATGTATTTTCTCCAGTGAAGAACAAGAGCCTCCATGCTGTGCTCAAAACAATCTGCACCAGCAGAAGTGATCACTGCCACTGCTGAACCACACCAACCACTGCCTCACTTAGTTCACATCCACTGTTTTATCTTCATAGACATTCAGGAAGCACTGGTGAATGTCAGTGGGTGCAACTTTTTTCCACGTGGTGGATTTTAGTGATACATTTCTGCTTCATGCGCACATCCATGTCAGATGCCATTTTGCCAGACTGCCCCCTCTGCTGCCATCTGTCACACAACAACAAAATGTAACAGAGTATTGGTGGAAAGGTTCACCTATACCACCAGCATCCACCTCAGACATCATGGGCCAAAACAATAAAACAGAAGGCAGTATGTTTAAAGCAGCCTTTGTTAAAATGTACAACATTGTTAATATTTAAGTAGCAAAACATTTAAATTTTTAATATTTTTCTTAAAATGTTAAAGAGAGGAATAAAAACAAAGCTAGTGAGATATTTCACTTCATTTTGTTTGTTTTTGTGAAACGAAAGTATCAGTGGCAGTGGTTCCAATTCTTAGTGAGGTTTCAAGCCATTCAGAGACTTTCTGATGAAATGTTACTCTTCCTGTACTTCATCCTTGAAAACAGTTGTTCACAAACAGATATACTGCCAAAAAGCAATGACTTGAGTAAGGAATGACTGTGAAGTGTGAGTATTTCACTGTGCTAAGATATGGATTATGAAAGTCTTCACCAGCAAGGGCTCTAGCTGCACCACCCAAGCTGCAGAAATCAAAGCTAGTAACTGGGAGAAAGAAGATAAGCCCACTGCAAGTAAATATCAGGTTCGAGACCACCTAAAGAACATGAAGGCACACAAGTCCATGGGACATGATGAGATCCATTCATGGATTCTGAGGGAACAGGCTAATGAAGCTACCAAGCTGCTATCCATTGTATCTGAAAGGTCACGCCAGTGTGGTGAAGATCCCACTAAGTGGAAAAAAGGAAACATAACCCCCATTTTCAAGAAGGAAAGAAAAAAAAAAAAGAAAAAAAAAGAAAAAAAAAGATCCAGGGAACTATAGCCAGTCAGTCTCACATCTGTGCCTGACAACTTCATGGAGCAGATCTACCTGAAGGCCCTACTAAGGCTCATGGAAAACAGTAACCAACATGGCTTTACCAAGGCCAAGTCATATCTGACAAATTTGGTGGTCTTTTATGATGGAATTACAGCCTCAGTGGATACAGGAAGAGCAACTGGACTTGTGCAAAGCATTAGACACCATCCCACATGACATATTGGTTGTCAAATTAGAGAAAAATAGATCTGATGGACAGACCAATTGCTGGATAAGCGATTGTCTGGATGGTCGCACTCAAAGTTGCAGTCAATGGCTTAACGTCCAAGTGGACAAGTGGTGATCCTCAGAGATCGGTGCTGGGACCAGCTCTATTTGAAATCTTTGTCAATGACATGGACAGTGGGATCGAGTACACCCTTAGCAAGTTTGCAGATGTCACCAAGCTGAGTGAGGCAGTTGGCTCCCTGGAGTGTACTTGAAGCCCAGAATGCCAACCGTACCCTGGACTGCATCAAAAGAAGCATAACCAGCAGGTCCAGGGAGATTTTTCCCCTCTACTCTGCTCTCATGAGACCCCACCTGGAATACTGCATGCAGTTCTGGGGCCCCAAACACAAGGACATCAAGCTGTTGAAGATGGTGCATAGGAGGGCCATGAAGATGAGCAGAAGGCTGGAGAGCCTTGCTTATGGGGACAGGTTGAGAAAGTTGGGGCTTTTCAGTCTGCAGAAAAGAAGATCCAGAGCAGTCTTTATAGGTGATTTATAGCAGTCTTCCAGTTTCTGAAGTGGGCCTACGTGAAAGCTTGGGAGGGACTTCTTAGAAGGCCACATAATGACAGAATGAGGGGAAATGGCTTTAAACTGGAAGAGGGTACATTTAGACTAGATACAAGTAAGAAAATTTGTACTGAAGGTGGTGAGACAATGGAACAGGTTTCCCAGAGAGGCTGTAGAGGCCCCATCTATGGAGATGTTCAAGACCAGGCTGGATGGGGAATTGAGCAACATGTCTAGAGGGAGGTTGTGTCCCTGTCTATATCATGGGCACTGGAATTAGATGATCTTAAATGTTCCTTCCAACTCAAACCATGTTATGACTCTATCAAAGAATGGTAAAGAGACAATCAAATTTTTAAATTGAGTATCTGGTTGCAACTCTATACACTCCATTTGAAAATTTGCAGGTAAAGTATTTGTATCAATTGAAAATGGTGTTGTAAACATAAATTAATGATTTATTTTCCAATCTTGAAACCTATTTTCAAATTCCTTTATTAGAAGTGAAAGCACAGCTGCATACTCTTCACTATACAGGGCACCATGTTTAGTCAATGCATCAAAATGCATGCAATTATTTCCCATCACTTGAGTCAGCACTGCTGGTGTCCTGCTTTCAGTTGACACAGAGTTAATAGTGCACTGATGGTTTGGTTGTTGCTGAGCAATGGTTGCACGCCTGGGGCCACTCTGCCAGGAAGAGCCACCGCCTTTGTAAGTGCCTTTGTAAGTGCCAGGCAGGTGATGGGCCGCATACAGCACACAGGTCGGACTTGCCTGCATTGGACCATGACAACTCAACTGCATACAGATGTATTCCGGTTAGCTCCTATCAGTACACTTTAATGCTACTTCTGAATTTGGTAATGGAGAGCATTAACCCCAGACCAACTCCACAGCTTGTAAATGCTCAAAGGAGTTGCCAAGCAAGTGAGCAGCAGGATACATACCACTCAGAACACTAATGTCGTTAGCAGCAGCAAAACTGTCCTGATTTCAAAACAGACTAAAAATTATACTTGCATTTCAACACAAGGGATAAAGAAATACAAAATAGCTGAGACTCACTAAAAGCAAAATTTTGAAATAAGAGGACGTTCTTTCACTTATCCTTAAAATATCTATATCCTTGATGATGCTAAGGATCCAAGTTAAGCATTGTAATGCAGTATTTCAACTTGTCTTAATGGTTTTGGTTATATTATCATGTTACACAGAACATGAATTTAAGAATCAGAATCAACAGAACAATATAGCCTATTTGGATGTAAAAGAGTAAGTCTTGAACAAGCCCAACATGCATTGCAGACAAGGCCAATATTAGGAGCTTAAACTGCCTACCAAAGCAGCCTGTTGTTGGCAGATGTGAGATAATCCCATCCTTACACAAGGCCTGCTTTTGACATCTTTGAATAACTGATTGACATTAAAATCACTTTTCAAATGAATGTTCTTATACCCAGATTTGTTAAATGGTCATTCTTCAAGCTCTTGGTTCAAAGACTTAATACTGATATCAGTACCCTAACCTAATCCGTTGTTTAGGTTTTTTTAATCTTTCCAATTTAAACTAATACTGACATTACGTCAGTATTAGCAAATTTGATTCTCAAAATGACTTCCAATTAAATGAGAAAGACAAATTTATTGTGGTTGTTTTTTGTACTGAAATTACAGTCCAACAGTATTGTTCTCAACAATAGCTCTTCACCTGCACTTGTTTTGCAATATCCAAAATTGAATCATGTAGATAAAAAGCACCATAAGGAGAAGTTGCTACAGAGTTTATAGATGGCAGAACTTTCCATTCTGCTTCCATTTTACCAGGTTGGCCTAGTACCTAATAGCTGATCCAAAGAAATGAAAAAATTATATCACACCATTTAAATCCTTCTATCAAACATACTAATGCAAGATGACATAGGTAGGATAGGCTGAAAGTAACTACAGCAGCTAGTGGACTAACCACAGAGATGTAGCAGAAAGTTACTATGAGCTTTCCAAAACCGAAACACTTCACTAAGACATTACGTCTTAATCAAAGCGCTAGCTCAAAAGTCCACTACAAAGCTAAGCTATTTTGATTTTCTGGTACTGTGCAAACAGTTAGTGACAGCTCATGAAATGATTGTGGGGGTTATACGTGCACATGTGCATGCAATTACTGACACACAGCTAAAGTGAAGGAATGGTTTCTGACAAGTTCCATGCAGCCACACTATCAAAGATGTAATTTGGTAAACAGTTCCTGTTGGTTGCGGTGCCAGCTTAAGACAGAATTGCATGACATTTACCAGAAGTAGGCTAGGGATTCTTGCTTTGAGTAACCATCAAGCAGACTTCCGAATACACATTTAAGGTAGGACACATGGATGAGCTAACAAATACAAGGTGAAAGAAAACAACCTTCTGTTCAAGTCAAATGTAAACCAATTTATCTGTATTGTCACAAGTGTCTGTAACCAATTTTGCACATTTTGGCTATTTAAAAAACAAGGAACTGTAATTATTTGAAATACTAAAATCTCTGTCTTCATTAAGAGAAGGCTTATTGCTTATTGGTCAGCACCAAGGTATTGAATCCACACAGGTATTCATATCTTGAATACGAAGATACAAGGACATTAATGAGCATTTCTTACTAGTGCATCACTTCACCAAAGAACAAAAGGGCATGAAACATAAAACAGAATAAACTACTTGGAGAGATGCTTAAAAAAAGCAAAACATAAAGACTCAGCCATGAAAATTTCTGACACACACTGAATTTGTAGGCACAACCAAATTAAAAACAAACAAAAATATTTAGTGTGTTTACAGATTTCTAGAACTTCAAGGTTGTCCATGATTGATGGAGTTATCTTAAACCAGTTCTATGTTTAATTAAATGAATGCAAGTTTGTATTTAAACACTTAGACTTTGCCTTTAAGTGCGACCCCTCCCAGTTCTTCTTAATAAATAAATAAATAAAATCAAAATTGACCAAAGAAAAAAACCCAAACAAACAAAATTGTAAACTACAGGGAAACAAGTTCAAGAATCAGTTGTGGAATAGTCTTGAAAGCAGAGACTATTCTTAGTCGTCATCCCCTCCCCCCCCCCAAAAAAAAAACAAAAAAAAACCCCACATTTATCTTGCTGAATTACTTAAAGCGATTGACTGTTGTGAATAAAAATCAACATATCATGCAGTAGAATAAATGTATAACCCTGATTAAAATAACCACTTCATTCTATATATGCCTTGTACTTCTGCACACTTAACAACTATTGTAAAGTTGATATTACTGAAGAGTAAGAGCCAGACCAGGGAGCAGATCTGATTCCAGAACTGCAGCCTCCCAAAGAAACAGAAGCTCAACTTAGTTAAACAAAACAACCATACCAACACGTTTCATTTCAAGGACACTGAACATTAGAAGCTCAACTGTGAGTTTCAATTTTAACGTACTATGGCAACTCCAAGGAGAGTTAACCATCCATCACATGCTGAACTTGAATTAGGAAAGCACTTTACAGGTCCTTCTCATTTCCAAACAAAAATATAGAAATTTTTGAGGAGGATCACTGAAAACCTACATTACAATAAAAATTTACCTGAAACAGATGGCAGTTTAAGGATCAAATAATAAAAGATGGAATTACTGTATTATAGTAGTCAGTTACAATGCCATCCTCTGAATTTTCACTTTCCAGAATAGTAATTTCAGAGCAAAGAAATAACTGTGTTGTTACTGGCTCAATGATTGTTCCTTAATGAATTGTTGTCAGATGAACAGTGCTGTACAGTACATCCTTAACTCCAGAATCTTCTTCATTTACTTGTAAGTGCTATTTACTCTGAATACACCACAGACATTCATTCTTCACAATGAGCTCAGTATCTGCATGCATGCTCCCTTCAGCAGATGACTAATATTACAAGCGCGCTATTTTGATTGACACCTAATACCATAGCTGCCATTGTCACTTACATCATGCTAAAACATGAAGTGTTACCCACATCTATTTGGAGAGTAAAAGAATACAGAATTGCTTTGACACATTGTCAAGGAGCGCTGTCAAGCTTCACCCACCATAACTGTGTTTTCTGTTTCTCCATCTTACAAGGTCATTAACTAACAGAGAAGTAGAGAAGACTCTACCATATCAATGCTACACATTCATTTTAATTTTGAATAGTATGCAGTAACATGCCATTACAAGATAAAGTACAAGGAGCGTACAATCAACTTACCATTCAGAAGTATCAGTACAGCACTTTTTTGGTTTGCATCCCATTTATAAGAGTACATAGTTCATAATCTACAGGATTAACATGCCTGCGGCCAACAGAATAGGTAAACTAAATGATGTTTATAAACAGCAGTATATTAAATCCTTACTTCTTTATCAGAAGAAAAAAAACCAAGCAAACAAAAAAACCTGATTTCAAAAATTCGGATTTGACCTCAAGACCAAAGTGAATTCCATGTCATTTCCATAAAGGATAGGTTTCTATCTCATCCAAGAAGCAGTATTTCCAAGTCAAAACATTTTTCACCCAGTCATGTTTGAGCAGTCAGGTGAAAAAAATGTACAACGCATGTCCAAAACCCAAGCCATCTTTGTCCGTGTGTATCTTCTGCTTTTACAGTTTGCCTGACTGTCGGTTTCTTTAACAGTTGCTCTGCCTGGATTTACTACCAAATAGGCTTTGACAATGATTGCTGTTTAATCCTACGTAATACCCAGATGCAACTGTTCCCAGATCGGAGGACAGTTTAAAAACACAGTCTCTCTGGCTGCATACAAGTCTGGCGTCATGCACCAGAAATCTTGTAGCTGCAAAACTCAACAATAAAATGAACCACTCCGCCACAAAGAGAAGCATTCACCTCTTTTATATCTATAATCTACAAAAAGCAAGTGATTGTAAATAAGACTTACAATTCCTTACTTAGAATTTCAGTTTGGTAATCTGAAATGGAACATGTTTATACTAGGCAATGGCATTTCAATAAAGCCAAATAACAAAGTTACCACCTAAGTGCCTGGACTTAAACCGTGGTTCCTACAGCATCCCACAAATGGCAAAACCTGAAAATACCCTCAGTGCAATGTAATTCGAACTCAGGAATTAACCTTCTCTCTGCCCACTCATCTACCAAATGCCTACCATTTCAGCTATAGAAGTTATCACATAAAAAGCTTCAGCATACATGAGAACTAACTAGCAAGGAGATGCCACAGTAACGAAATGCACATATGTAAAGGAGATGCACATACGTAATGAAATCTAGAGTTATTTCCCTTAACTGTTTGATCTCCGCTTATGTTACTCTGAAACAGAATCTTTCAATTACCCCTGAACATCCACATCCCAGTTTCTGGAATGTTTATCTTCCTTAAGAAGATATTTCTACAGTCTACACAAAAGTCCACATACAGACTGTCTTAGAAAATTAAAAGCTGAAGCAATATACTTAAAGTTTGTTTCAATCACTGTAACACCAGAAATTCCTTTCCAAAACAAAACCAAAAAACCCTAACACCCCCTCAATGTCTCAACACTGTCAAGTTAGCATTATACAGCTATAGGCAAGTAACCTGAGCAGTTATTATACATTTATCAGACAGTTAATTTCAACATAACACATACCTACATTTTAGATAATAATCTACATCAACAATTAAATTATGAACTAACATTAAGAATTTATAAAGTGAGTAATAACTCCTGCCTACAGCACCAGCTGATAAACCTTAAGATAAATCAGAGTGGAGAACAAAATAGAGTTAGATATAAATGATATTGAATGGTCCATTACATTACCATTCAGAAGAAAAAAAAGGAAAACAAAAAGCTCACTTGAGTTGACAAAGGCAATATATTAAAAACAATAAGAATTTCAGTTTAATTGTCATTGTTTGAGACGGCGTGTCACAATAACACAGAGCACAATATGTGCTACTCAAAGGAATCCAGGCCATAGCTGGAGCACTTCCAGACAAAGGTACTCAGCAACTCTGTTCTGCAAGAGTTCTGCTGAAATACCACATCTTATCAGATAGCAGCTTAAGCATTATTCACAGCCTGTGGTGGTAATACTTTAGGAAAAGCTGAGCTCAAACTTGACCTCCTCATTACCTAAATTACCCATTTACACCAAAGATAAAGGAATGTGTTTATCTGTTTTAAATTCAACATGCCTACTCCTTAAACTGTTCTTAAAGAACTCAGAGATACTCAAGAAAAGGACCCAGCAGTAAGACAGTCCGAACTCATTTCAACCTGCAATATTAGTTGCTGGTGCTCTGCAAGGCAGAAGCATTTGGGAAGATGATACTTCCAGCTTCCCTGTCAGCACAAGTCTTTCACAGGGTTAACAACTTGAATAGCACAACCAGGCACACCCAGTAACCCACATATTTTCCAGGCATTTGCTAGTATTTCAAGAACCTCACCTCTTCTTTCTGGGATTTCCTAACAAAGCAGCTTGATTTTCTTAAAAAAGCTAAGAGCAGATTAGCTCATAAAAAAAAGTGATATGACTAAGTTGGGTTTTTTTTGTTTGTTTGTTTTTAAGTTAATCATGAACAGGATACCACACAGTGCATCCTAGACACGTGTATCAGAAAGCATGCTACCATCTAATGAACTATGCGAGTGGGAAAACAATCTGTGCCAAAACAAGAGCATCAATCTGCAGTAAGGACAGCTTTCCTGAGACTCAAAACACAGTCCCATCCCAGCTGAAGGCCAGCATGACTTCACATCAGCCTGCTACACAAAAATAGAATGACTAAAATCCCCTGCTCTTCTTCAGGAAACACGAGTACAAAGGAAATCACAAGGATGTTCTTCTGGACATTTCCAGACAACATGCCTGTAGCATGACTCAGGCACTTGAAAGAGTGTTTTACCATGAAATACTATTCCATACGTTGGCAATTGTTTCAGCAGGAGTGTGCCAACTATGTACACAATGTAACTTACAGGATGTCAGGGCTCACTGCAGAACATGAATGCAGCTGTGACAGACCAGTATCTATGTATTGCTAAATACCAGCTTTGCAAACAATGTGGGTAAGCATAGCAAAAATTATCCCCAGAAAGGATTAAACAAGGAAAGTCCAAACACATAAATGAACTTTCAGCTAAGTAAGGCTAGGTAAGTCATGACTTCAGGCCCCATGTCAGCTGACTGCCACCAGCAGCTGCCCTGAAAGCTCCCTGCACTGCCAGGCCAGGCTGCCAGCTGCCCTCCTCTCCTCTGTCCACACTGCCTACACAGGATTCCAACAGCTCTTTAACAACCAAGCTGCAGAAAAAAAGCAACACTATAAACTGCCCTCATTTTCCATATCCTTTTATATAATCTCATCCCCACACTCATTTTGTTATCTTTTCTTGAAGTACCTTGGCAAGATTAAACTCATGGAGCTGGAAGTACAGCTCCATTCTTTCCTAATTACATTTCTAAGTAATTCTTTTTTAGCTCGCATGAGCACTTGAGAATGTGGATGTGGGGATGAGAGGTAGTCTTTTCACCAGTCAGATGCAATTCTCCTTCTTCAAGACATTGTAATATTAAATCTTACTTGATTTTTACTCAGTATATCCTTGCTCAAAAAAAATTGTATTATTATTCATTGCTGCTTAATCTGAAAATCAGTTATAACACACAGTATCATGCATCTCACACTTCATTCCTTGCACTTAACATTCAGGCTGTTGATTCAGCCTTCTCTGCAGAGGCCTACATGTGATAACACAGCTGAAGTTCAACAGAAGTGTGCTGCTGCCTTCATTTAGATACCCAGGACTCCCCTATCACAGAGGTTAATGACAGCTTTAGCACTACCTTTAGTGCTCATGTTTACACACCCAAGCTTTAGTAGCACAGAAAGGTGTAAAGGATAACACGGACTTGTAAGAACACCCACTTTAACTGCTTAAGACATTTGCTTTTAACATGACAAGATTAGTACTTCTGGAGATTCCACAACCACTCTGGTCAACCTGTGCCAGTAACTCAGTCACCTGCACAGTCAGGAGGTGTTTCCTGATGTTCAGATAGAGCATCCTGTGTTTCACCTCGTGTCCACTGCCGTTCATACTGCCACTGGGCACAACTGAAAAGAAACTATAACCAGCTGTACTTTAAGGTCATAAGACAGTAGTGGATATTCAGATTGTCTCAGCGCCTTTTAAGTGATAGAAAGCCTATAACTTGAGATGAGTAATACACAAATTCCCAAGGAAGTACTACAAGGGCACCTGAAATATTTTAAGACCTTAAGAGATAAAGCAGATTCCGATGGCTCCAAATGCAGAGCAGTTCAGATTGGAAGGAAACTTAGTACAACCTCCTGCATGGTCAGCTGAGGTCAAACCAAGTTGCTCATAATTTAATCCAATTTAGTCTTGAAACCTCCGAGGGCCAAATTCTGCAGTCTCTCTGGGCAACTTTTTCCCATGCTTAATTATCTTCACAGCAAAAGCCTCCCAGGTTTTGGTTTATAACTGCTGTCTGTTGTTCCTCCCCCCATGCACAGGAAGAACCTGGCTGCATCATATCAGTTTCCTTCCTCTGGGTATCAGAAAGCTACTGTTAGGTACTCTGAATCCTTCTTACCCCCAAAACGCACATTACCTTGGCAGGGCAGTGCTCCAATTCCAACACTGGTGACTCTCCAGCTGGATCTGATCAAGTCTACCAACATTTGTCTTGAACTGCCCCAAAACTGGACACAGTATTCCAGATGCTTAGTACAGGGTAAAAAAGTCATCATTTCTGTCTGCTTCAGGATGCTGTTACTCTTCATTGCTACTAGAACTCACAGCTAGTTCATACTCAGCCCACCATCCAGTTGGAACAACCATGGCCTTCTAAGTACAGCTGCCATCAGCTACTCGGTCCCCAGACTCTATCAATCCACAGAAGTTGATTCATTCCACATGCTAGACCTCATTTTTGTCCTTGTTGGATTGCTTAAGGTCAGCACATTCCTCTGCCCTATCTAGGTCCCTCTCAATGTCAGCCTGCCTTCAGGCACAGATTATAGCCCCCACTTTTTAGAAGGGCATGTAGTGACAGGTCAAGGGAAAATGGTTTTAAACTGGAAGAGGGTAGATTTAGACTAGATTTTAGAAATAAATTCTTTACTGTGAGTGGTGAGACACTGGAACAGGTTGCCCAGTGAGGTTGTGGATGCCCCCTCCCTGGAAGCATTCAAGGCCAGGCTCGATGGGTCTTTGAGCAACCTGGTGTAGGGGGAGATGTCCATTACTATAGCAAGGAGGTTGGAACTAGATGATCTTAAAGGTCCCTTCCAACCCAAACCATTCTGTGATCCCAAGTCTAGGGGCACCCACAAACTTAATGAGGGTACACTCTATCTTCTTCCAGGACACCATAAAGATATTAGATCGTATAGGGCTCAGGAGAAAGATACTGAATTAATCATTAACCACCACCCTCCGAGCTTGACAATACAGGCAGACTTTCTCTCAACACACAGTCCAGTCATCTAGATCAAAATGTCCCTATTTGAATATAAGGCTGCTACTGTGAGAAGACCACGTCAAAAAGTTTACTAAAACTCTAAACAGAGGATATCCACTTCTCTCCACCATATCCAAAGACTTGTCAGATACAATTTATTTCTGTTACACTGATACTGTCTATATCCAATCAGCAATGTCACCACCTACCTACAACTGCACTTAGTCCATGACTTTCCTAAAAGTGAAGCTGACCAGCTTGTAGTTCCCTAAATAATGATTCCCTTCTTTAAGATGGGAAGAGAATTTGTCTTTCACCAGTCACTGAGAAACTCATACCACCTCCATGATCCTCCAAAAAGTATAAGCTGCTTATTCTAATGTCATGCAGATTTCAATACTGTAACATGCATCCCATCTAGTTCCATGGATTCTGGGTGAAGATTTCAAGAGCGTCTTGACTTGAACCACTTCCACTACTGGTTGTTCTTCTCCCCAAAAGTAAAAAGATCTTGCACATCTCCTGATGGACTAGAAGTCATTGAGTACCTCAGCCTCATCTATATCAGCGCTCAATAAATTATCTGCCTCATTCATAATCAGGCACACATTTTCTTGTTTATACTGCTAACATATCAGGAGTAACTCTTCTTGTCACTTTCAATGTCCATCTCATGTTTCAACTCTGGCTGAACTTTTGCTTCCCTTTCACAATTACTACTTGGCATTGTTTCCTGCAGACACACTGATATCATGAACTCTCTTGGACTTCACCAAATTCACTGCCTCAAGAGCTTTCCCCTTGAACTGATTGCTCCTAAAGTCTAATTTATCGTTGGACCTGGTGAGGAAGGTGCATACAGGACAGCTATCCCAATAGTAAATTTATTGTTATTTACATTTCACAACTTACTGCAAAAATCACACTCTGCAGATCAACTTTCTGCAGTTACTGCTGAGTACCAGAAAAATACATATCCTACAATCATCTTGTATTCTTATTTGGTTAACAAAAGTACAACTGTAATGTAGTTTGTCCTTAAAATGGTCAACAATCACAGAAAATTGTGGAATAACCAATATCAGTGTATTTTCAGCATGACAAAAAAAAAAAACCAACAATAAAAAAACACCTCTATCCCAATTCTGCTTGAATAACCTTTGAGTGGACTATTTTAAATCAATTTTTGTGCTCTTACACATTAATAAAATTAAATGAATGTATTAACAAAGTCACTATTAGAATAGCATACTAGCATCCAAAGTTCTCAGTTATTTTTCTCTTCAAGTAATCGCTCCAAAAATCATGCTATTAACTTTCCCATTATAAATCCAGAGTAATGCAACAAGAAGGGAAAGATGTCAACAAAATCATAGGCCTGTAATTTGATCACTGAAGAAAAAGAAAGAGAAAGCACTAAGATTGAAACATGCAGAAAAGATTCAAAAATAGTGTTTTGTTGACCATTAAAACATTTTTAACAATTGATCTTGAGCTAACCACATAGTCATCATGAGTGATCAACCTATCATGCATAAGGCTGTAATGAAACATTATAAATTACCATAAGATTATTCACTTCTGAAGCAAACCCAACAATTTAGCCATCTGCATCCACCTCCCATCAGTAATCTTCTGGCAAAGGTTAAATGAGCAAACAGCAGCTCTCTGTAATTTCAAACATTCTGACAGGAAAACTGGAAATGGTGGTGAGTTAAATGTTGTTGTTTTTTTCCCCTCCTGTATATTTAAGTCTGACAAGCCAAAAATCCAATAGATACAGTCACAGTCTGTTTGAGTAACTGCAGGGAATTTTTATACAAATCAGGCATTCTACTTGAGAAGGCAAAGAACACAATAATATAATGGATAGTTAGGTCAGAAACGCTACACTTGTAAATGACGAACCATAATAAATTATCTTTGTAGGAATAATCTGCCTTCCCAGATTGGAAAAAAAGATAAAGATACATGCGAGATGCAGAGGTGATCTGAAACAACCAGCATGGCTTCACCAAGAGCAGTTAGCACCTGAGCAGTCTGGTGGCCTGATATGATGGAGCAATGGTAATGGTGGACAAACTGCAACTGATAATCTTTCTGGACTTGTGGAAGACCTTATAAGACTATATCCTTATCTCTAAATAAGAGAGATAAGGATGTGAAGACTGGACTATTAAGTGGATAAAGAATTGGTTGGATAGAGGTCAGTCATGAGTGGTGCCCCCCAGGGGTCTGTTTTGTGCCCAGTGCTCTTCAACATCTTTATCAGCAACATAAACACCAGAAACGAGAGCACCCTCAGCAAGTCTGCTGATGACACCAAGCTGAGCGGTGTGGTCGATAAGACAGAAGGAAGGGGGAGAGAGAGAGACATGGACATGCTGAAAAAGTGAGTACAGAAGACTCTAATGAGGTTTCACAAGGCCAAGTGCAAAGCACTGCACTTGGGTCAAGGCAGTTCCCAGATATGAGTACAGAATGGGAGAACTTGAGAGCAACCCTGAAGAGAAGAACTTAGGGGTTTCGATGGATGAAAAGCTGGATATGAGCCAGCAGTGTGCTCTTGCAGCACAGAAGTTTGCATCAAAAGATGGCTGGCCAGCAGGGAGAAGAAGGTGATTGTTCCCCCCCTTCTCTGCCCTTCTGAGGCCCCATCTGGAGTATTATGTCCAAGCCTGGGGCCCCCAGAACAGAAAAATCTGGAGCTGTTGGAAGAAGTCCAGAGGAGGGACACAAAGATGACTGAAGGGGTGGAGCACTTCTCCGGTGAAGAAAGGCTGAGGGAGTTGGGTTTGTTTAGACTGGAGAAGAGAAGGCTTCATGGAGACATCAAGTGCTGGAAGGCTGCAGTGAAGGGAAGTTACAAGAAGTTACTAATTTTTTACACAACCTGACAGTAATAGGACAAGGGGGAATGACTTTAAAAGAGGAAAAAATAGCTTAGACATTAGGAAGAATTTTTTTTTTACTCAGAAGGTGGAAAGGCACTGGAACATGTTTCCCAGAAGTTGTGGATGCCCCATCTCTGAAGGCCTTCAAAGCCAGGTTAGATGGGATCCTGGCTGGCAACCCTGCCCATGGTAGAGGGGCTGGAACTAGATTTTTAAGGTCTTCTCCAGCCTAAGCCATTATATGATTCTAAAGCTTAACAGCTTCCGCAGAAGATTTTGACAAACAGGAAAAACTCCTTTCTTCTTTAAATACAGGCAATAGAAGTCAGGAGCTAAACTGAGCAATTGCACTGGTTTTGAGCACAGTTGGTTATGCTAGTCCTGTAAGTTAAAGCAGTAGTAGTCCAAGCTGAATCAAATCTGTTATTGCCACTCCTAATTACATTGCCATTAATCAGCACAAGTACCATAGAAAGTATAATTCTACTGATGCTTCTCTTTAACACAGCACTTAAACCTAATACGATTATGATGAGTTTAGTTGCACTTCATTCCCAGTGCTTTATATTCCTCTTGCCAAATTGCACAAGGGAGAGACTGCAGTCTTCCAATTAGCACAGTTCAGTATTGGGAAAATCCTCTTAGCTTAGACAGCATCCAAAAGATGGGCACAAAGACCAAAAGATGGACACAAAGAAGGGGAGGATCTAGAGAGCAAGACATGAGGAACAGCCTAGAGATCTCATGACAGCTCACACATCCACAGAAAGAACACTGTCTGCAAGTTTGTTAGAATCTGTTGAGCCAGCATGAGGCTGAGGGTGACAGTGTCCTGGATTGCATCGATACAAGATGTGGTCTCACTGCTACATGCCGGAGTCAAAACAGCAATCCATGGAGGTGCAGCATGTGAATTACCCATGGAAGAAAATGTTCAAGACATAGCCCTCAGCAGGGAAAGGGATGTGCACTCTCTTTTGGGAAAGGAAAGGAGTTACCTTGCTGGATTTCCTGGAACCTGGACAAACCATCAAATCTGACCATCATGCATCCATACATCGTGCCACTGATTAAGCAGACGTCTTAAATGTCCAGAGTCAGGCCAGAGAAGAAAACAATCTTTCTCTCATAACATGGTAGTGCCAGGACCCATATCAGTTTGAAGACTGTGGAACATATTGCCAGTCCTAGTTGAACTGTCCTATTGCATCCACCATATAGTCTGGGTTTGGCACCTTCTGACTTTGGTCTCTTTGGGCTGATAAACAATGGACTCCGTGGGCAACATTTTCTGAACAACGATGCCAGCACAGCAGCTGTGAAACTGCATCCCATCCAGTGGTACAGATTTTCACAAGTGCAGCATGCAGGCTCTTGTTCATTGCTGGGAAAAACGTATAGGTAATGGTGGTGACTACATTGCAAAGTAGTAATCTGTAGTTGAGAATTTGTTCTATTGCATAGTGTTATTGTGCTCTTTGTATCTGTTATAGTTTCCATGGAAATAAATGGGAGACATAACTTTTGGAGCAACCTACATAGATTTAAACATCTTTCACACTGCAGCATGTTCTGAATTGTTCCCTTCTTCTACAGCATTAGCTTAAGCCTTAACATTAAACCTTAAGCATACAACTTCTCCAGACTGGACTATACAACAGTGGCTACTTCCTTCTATTTCAATTATATATATATATTTATATATAAATATATTAGTGATTAATTATATTAATATGTATATATAAATAATTGAAAGGTCCTGTGAACTGCTACTTTTTATTGCTCTGCTGAAGATATGTCCACACAAGGACTTGAGCAATTAGGCTAGCTGCCTAGATTCATCCTTTACCTACTCAAGACAGGTTGAAATATGGCAAGTGAAACAAGGGTTAGCTTTCTAAACTATATACTGACTCTCAAGTGACTCCAAAGAAATACCCAAACAATTAGGTTGACACCTGATTTTCTTTGGAAGCCTTCCTTATTATTATCAGTCTGCCTGTCCGAAGACACAAGCTGTTATCTGTTTAAAATATTCACAGCATTTGTTTCTATGACTTCTGTCACATTCTCTGAATGCTCTTAGACCATTTACTACATTTAATAAAATCGATCTATTCTTTTAAGAGAACCTGAGCTCCCTTCACAATGACAGCCTCAAGCCTAAGATTAACTAAGCTCCTAGCATACTAAAATTCTGGATAATTTTATTTAGGAGACTGACAACACACATGCTTACTGATAAAGAACAGGCAAAATTGCCAAACCAGCATTTTAGTTTAGAAATTCAACACTACAACCCACGTTATTTCAGCTTTTCAATTTGCCCTCCTAAGCACCTATGTACAAGGAGTAAATGTTGAGATATAGACTGTACTTCAGTTTTCTGTATCACTGCAGCAGAGTTGCAGCGTTTTAAGAACTTCAATGTCAAATACACTGGGCAATCAAATGGAAGCCTATTTTCATTACAAGAAACAAACTGAAGACAAAAACTGCAAGTATGATAAAGAGAGGGAAAGTAGCCCTTTGTGTCCCCAAACCTAGTAAAAATGTTAATTGTTTTGAACAATATAGAACAACTACCAGCATGCATCATCATCTCTATAACCAGTGTGATCATTTTGAGCAGCTATTATCTAATTTTGTTCAATCCAAAACAACTTACTCATTAAGACTGATTTTTAAACTGTATTTAGCACAAAAACGAAATGGCTAAGACATTAAAATATCTGATCAGAGAGAACAAAGCTGTCACAGTTCACCTTTTCATTAACAAAGAAGGCACAGTTCTGAGTTAGTACATACACCACCAATGCCTTTACCATTCTCCACTCTGACAAAGCTTCCTAGTTGAAAGAATGGTCCAATAACCTGACATTGGATATGAAACTGAATAAAAGCCACCACCTCCTTCCACAGAGTCCTCACAAACACATCTCTGTGGATGCGGGAGCTACAAACTGCTTCAGCTCAGGTCTCAAGGACAGTATTCTCAGATCATAGCAGCAAAAGTATTAGTTATGCTTCCTACTTTAATACTGAACAAAAAATAACATTGTCCTTCATTTCCATTTCAGTTTGGCAGAAATGAAAAGATTAAAACCTGAGCTAGATTTCACAATTTAACTTCACTGTGATAGCTACTCTTTCTTTCGCGTTCTGACTCAAGTAGCTTTTCAGAAACACTAAGGAATCCTATCTGCTCATTTGCATTTCGAGTTACAGTTGGGTTTTGTCACTCACTTTCCCTGACAGCTTCCTGTAGCTGCTGGAAGAGCTTTTGTATTAGTTTTCATCTGTAACTCTTTAGTCTGCTTAGACTGCATTTACAGATAGGATTTCTCAAACATGTTTTCCTTAATTTTCAGTTACAAATTCCTTTCAAAAGACACTAAAAGAAATGGAAAAAATAATAATAATAATTAAAAAAACAGCCACACACTTGAAAAATCTGCTCAACTTCTTTCACGGTTGCTAAATAGATTGGTAGATGGAGCTTCATCCTGAGAAAAATCCCTATTTATTTGAGATATCTAGTAGGGGAAAAAACAAATCTATGCCATTAACTGTCCCGGTAGACATATTTTCAAACTGACAATATTCAGATCTTCATTTCTGTAAAACGTTGGCAGTGTTTCAAAAGTGAGTCAGTCTCTTAAAATATGTATCACATCACTTCAGGGATATAATTCAAGAGGCCACTTAAAATTTACATGGAACATTCTTTCTAAAATCTATTTCCAGAAAGTTAATGCACATTGAGAGAGAGGCAAGTAGAACTGTTTCCAATACTGGTTCTCAAGAAGTTCCTAAGCACCAACTGAAGTGATGCACCAATTCAGTCATCAATGGGCAATTCAATGAGCCGTTCATGTCCTGAAGATCAGAGTTCTTTCTTCTCTGAGATATCCTCACTGGATATCTGAACTGGCCACATTCCTGCCAATTACATATTTAATTACATATTATGTATTACTTCCACTTGACATGGTGATGCCAAGCTATCAGTTATCTAATGTTACTTTTGATATCTCAGTGTTCATCTCTTGTGCTGTTTTCTCCCTATCAGTCCACTGACAAACCAAGCTGTTTCAACTTGAGCTTTTTCCCTTGATGAGTCTCAACTTCTCAGCTACTGCAAAAAGCAAAAACACACTGAGAGAAAAAGTCTACAAACAAGAAATCTTTCCTGAATCATGACTTCATAGAAATAACTTATTTAGCTGATCTCAGTCAGAAGGACTTCAGCCTTACAGGCATGGCTTACAAGAAATTGAAAAGAAGAAAGAATGGCATGTCTGCTGTCTGCTCCCCTCAGCAGTGCTCCAGTCCTACACTGTTTTAATTCCCCAGTGTTCAAACAAAACTGTCCACACAACAAAACAATTCAGTTTTTGCTTTGTTACCCAAAAGGAAGCAGAGAAAGGTGTCCACTGGCAGAGGAACTAGGAGCATTTGTGGACATTTTGCAGCAGATAATCAAGACTGAATTAAAATCATGCCACAAATAGTATGAACGCTGCAGCAACACTTACAGGAAGTATCTCAACCCCTGTATCAAGGCACAATAAAGACACTGACACGGTACGTGCAAGATTGATCCCCAGACTGCTCATGATAGGATCCTGATAGGATTGGGATTTAAACATTCACACCAGTCCCAGTCCCATCATGATGTCTTTTTTTTTTTTTTTTCCTCTTAAACTGAGTGATGATGCAGACCATAGCTGGTGGATCCCTAAACTAATCTAAAGAACCCAAGTCCCCAGCTGCAAATTTCTGTCCCCTACACAGCTCCCACTGTTGTGCCAACAGAAGTATTTGTGCAGCTGGATGATGAAAAGCAGCAGGGTTCAGCCAAAGAGTAATCTGCTGAAAAGAGCTGAAGGAGGAAGGTCTGAAACTGACTCAGTTTTGTTCAAATCCAGCGTGCATAGGAACCAGCATGAGCAGCCAGGAAGCTCAATCTGGCACTGTTTTGAAATTGTGAACTGAATTACAGCCGAAGGTGAGAGTTCCTTTTACCGTCTTCTCAACAGGCTCTTTCTGCTGAGTGCCAAATCAGCTTGAAGACTTCTTACTACCCTAAATTCTGAGAGCTAGTTTAGTTAAGGCCCTATATTCTTGCCCCCAATGCTAATCAAATTGTGCTAACAGCTTTCCTGCCCCTGCTGCAAAAGGAGGTTTTTGGAATGCTTTTCCCTGTAGCTGTCTTCAGCTAGCATAAATAAGCAATGAAACGATACCCCAAAAAGAAGTTCACAGCACATTTGCATTTTGGACATGATTCCTAAATACCCTGTAAAAAAACTTAAAACCACAAAACTGAAATATGATTCTTTCAAGACCTACAGGTAGAGTAGAAAAAGTATTACACCTTGGGGCACATGATTTCTTTATAGAACACAATCAACTCTGCACATCTCTTGCAGCTCCCTTGGCTTTACTCATGGCCCTCAAACCATTACAAAATGAGGTAAATACTAGAAGGTTCTTTTACCTACACGTGTACTGCAATGAGTCTACAAATCATTGGCCTGTCAAGCAGAGATGGAAACCAGAGAAGCTATCATGTTTGTTTACCCCTCATACCACAGAGAACAAGATGACACCATGCTGAAATTTATCAAGTTATATTTTCTCATTCAGTACCCCAGCCTACACAAGCCGAGAAAAGGCTAATTTGTCCCAGTTACTCAATTATAAGGCTAAGCACAGACAGCTTAACACCAATCCAAATGACAAGGGATAAAGGGGGAACTCACCCCCATATTAAACATTTTCAGCCAAAAAAAGCAGAAAGATACCCCATTAGAATAGCAATATAAACAATTAGGCATTGAAATGAAGATCTGCAGCAATTCACTCAAGAAAGCATGCCTTCAAGAAGAGACATTTCTAAAGGTAATAAGTAAATAAGCCTAAGCATTATGCTCCCACTACACAAAAGTATGTTAAAAAGTTAACTTAGCAATGGGGAACTGCTAGCCGTTTTTCCTGACCTCTTGCAATTTCAACTGCAGGATTAGAAAAGCTGATTTACAAATTGTCACTGAGCCACTGCAAGTGATATCCCACATGCTAGCGCTGCTCTGGAGTTCGTGAACTGCTGAAAGATCTCCAAATTTCCATTTCCACATCTCCAAATACAACCCTTCCTGCTATTGCAGCTCTCAGCTGGTTTCCAGGTTTAACTGCACAATGGACTAGGACACAAGAGATGCTATCAGCAGCCAATAGCTGCTCTGTAGAAAAGAGCTGTGCTTGTTGCTGACATTTAGGTCTCAAATGGAGATCTCTGTTTTAGCTAACAAATTAGCAGCCTCCCTCTCTACCCAGTTCCTAACTTACATTTTCATTAACTAATGAAATTCAGTAGGCTTGCTGCTGTCTTCACCGTGGATTTAGGAAAGCATTCTGTGCAGTTCTAACATACATCTTGCCAGTAACCCAGGCCTGATGTGATGTGCATTCATCCAGCACACATTCCAAAGTTTGATGTGACAACACTTACATGACATGCCATATGCCTCAGCTCTATTCAGTCAGTATAATCCAGTGATTCTCTCCAAGTAACTTTTGATTTGCACTGAATCTTCATGTCCCAAATTACAGTAATTTTAAGACACAAGAATTTGAATTTCCTTCCAAGAACTGAACTATCAAATATCTTATGGCATTTGTCTCCAAAACTATATGTAATTTCTACCTACAGGATGCTTTCTAGATTATCATTTCAGAATCTTCTTTACCCTCTAGGAGACCTTCACAGGCTTTGATAACAGCAAATAATCCTAAAGACAAAGGAATACAGCTCTATTTCCCTTATTTACTCTCACACTTACAGTTTTTGTGCCAACCAGCAGTTTCCAAATAATAGCAATTCACATCACAGCATGAGTTTCTGGGGACTGCACATGAACTCTGTCAAAGATAACAGAACCACCTCTGTCTGAGCCAGCATGGTCAAACTCAGGCCCAGAATGAACTAAATACATGCATCATGCAGGTGAAAGAATCATTTACTGAATGTCATTGATCAAAACTGACTATCTAATGATATTTGAGTCTGTAGTCACTCAACTATCTAAAGCAATCAAGCAACTGAGGGTATCCTGAGTTGTTTATGTATTTCATTACACAACTCATGTAGTGTTCTCTTCCTCTGAAACCACTAGCTGTGATTCCGCTACTCAGCATCTTCAGCTCTGATGCATCTTCTTGCAGACAGAATTTGGGTGCACCATTGCTTTTCCCAGTGGCCTATCCATGCTATGGTGCAGCTAGCACATGTATAACAACAATCCGCAAGATAATAACAGTTCCAGTCATACAAAATCCCTTTTGAAAGGGTTTCTAAGTACCTCAGTAATACTTGTAACTACTTCAAGTACAACTTATCCCAAATACCAGTAACTTATACTATTTGACCATCCAGCTTTGAAACATGATCAAGTTTACTGGACGTTCTAGCAACAAACTTCAAGCTTCTGTTAACAAAATCAAAAGCAGTAGAAATGAGGGGTAGGTAAGAGACTTCCTTGTGACAAGAAAGAGGAAGACTGTACCCTGCATGCTAATTATCTGGTACAGCTACAACTAAAAATAAACTCCACTCCAAGTTTTCTACTTTTTCTAGGGAGCTATATACTTCTTTTCCACTCCTTAACACCCAATTATTGGTATTCATATAAGATCAATCCCTCCAAGGATAATTCGTATCATTTCTATCCTTAACTCACAGGGATTCTGCTATACCATTAAGTCCAATTTGAGAAAAACATTAATTCATCCAAGAGACTTTGTTACCAATATGCAAAATGGCTCCAAATAACATCCTTAGCAAGACTCACTTCTCTTACATGAGGCCAACTCATGCAGTCTCCCTGAACTGAGTGTCGCACATTTCTACATAAGGTAAAGAAAAAAGAATGGCTTAAATCACGTTGTACCCAAACTAATTCTTGCCTTTGCTTTTTGGTTGAGATGAATTGTTTAAGATATTATTCTAACATCCTCTTGTCAGATCTGTACTTCTGTTCCTCCACATGCCAACCAAACAGTTATCTATGCATAAATAATCTTCCCTTACTTTATATTAAGCCTAAGAAACAAGGAAGAGCTTATTAAGCAGTAAGAATTCATCATCAATTGAAATCAAAATTTTAATGAAGTTATCAGAAACACGTAAAAGCCTGCAAGGCTCTATTTCTTCTTCAGCTCTTGAGAGTCTGGAGCCATCTTCCCCTGCTGGAGCCATCTTCCCCTCCAAGAGTATGCCTGAACAGGAACATTAACACAAAGCACTTTCAGATGTGACTGACCTACCAGAAGGTTACCTGTGTACGTAGAAAGTATTGCTCAGTTTGAACGCTACTGTGTTTTCAGTACTGAAGGAACAGGACAGGTGATTTGAATACGCACAACCTTTCATGTTCAGTCTGCCACAGTTCAGCTTGTTTAAGCCACAAAATTGAAAATCCAAGCAAAATACCTACTACAGAGATTGGACATAAAACATGTATGCTTTATGAGTTACAAGGAATACGACTGATATTATATACTTCTAAATTTCTTTTTCAAAATTTAATCCTCTTTTTTCCCTTCCCCTGCTCTTTCTATCTTAATATTTTCAACTTGTATCATGCTGAGCTGTCCAGCAGTTCAGGTGATTCCTAGAAATTATTGGACTCCAGAGTGTAACAAACCATCATCAAGCATCACTCCCGTGTTGTAAGGTCACAAAATGAACAGCACCACGTGTATGTGTGGCAATCCACAGTTACGATCTTTCCAAATGATATGTGACAGAAAAGAGGAGCTTGTATGACTTGAAAACAGTACATCACTGAGGATGCACTTGCTTCAAAATTTCATTTCCACTGAGCCGTGGAATTACTGAGAAGAAAGTGAAGTTAGCAAAATCTTCCTAAAGGCACTACTAACTATACTGTTTGAAGCATCTCTTTGCTTTCTATAGTCCATAAATTCCAGAAAACTGAAGCTCAGCTTCAGTAGTCCACAATTTGGACACACCCAGCATTTTCAGTTCATAGGTAATGCTGTGGTAACAGCCTACGACTGAGAAATTCAGAGAGAATATTAATGAATTGCAGTAACACTGCTTTATTTATTTATTAACACGTATTCATTCTTCCCTGATTATGAACAACTAAAGACTACTATGTATTTTCTTACTAAATAGCTGCCAGTATTTGACGAATAAGAAACATACATTACACATTCTGGCACCATAAAGCCCAGGTGGGTCAGTTTGCTAACAGTCAAGGCTCTCTTACCAAAGTATTCATCAGAATGTCCCCATTTTACTTAAAGAAACTCAATAATTTCTAACAGCAGCAAAAATGTCTTTGATGTGTTTCTTATTCTTTGGTCATATAGTGGTCAAAGCTCTTGCACTTAATTTCCTGACTCTACCTTCTCAGCATCACTGGGAGCTTCTCAAACTGACCATAATCCCTAAGCAGTAATAATCAGCCCTGTTTTCAGCTTAATGTTGCTTCAACATACTGACAGTTCTGACACTAGTACAGGTTTGCACATACAAATCATCATCATCAACAAAAACACACCATGATCAGGTGTTTTACAATCCTATAATTGTAAGAGCCTTTTCCTGGGGCACAAATACATACTATACAGAACAACACACAAATCCTAACTTAGTAATCAAAATACCCCTCTAGTTATTTTGGCCAATTTTGGTTATGAAATCGCAATTGCTCACCTCTGCTTTTCTCTACCTTTCACTTTTAATCAGAAAGGATTTAATGTTCAAGAACACCTCTATTCATACCCTCCTATTTCCATAAGAACCACTTAACTCTTACTTGTGCACACAATCACAGCAAATTATCTAATTATTTTTATATCACTTTGTTTTCACAGAAGCATGAATTTTTCAATTCAGTTAAGCAGCAACTCTGCTATGAATTGAATCATTTTTCTGATTCAAATTATTTCTTAGCTTTTCCAGAGAATCTCCAGTTATTTTTCTCTTATTGCACTCAGCTAGTTTACTCTTTTACAGTTAACCACGTCTTCAGTTTTGCACTGACACTCCTGAGATAGGTAACTCTAACACTATACAACGGGTTCAAGTATGAAGAATGACTAGAGAGCTGAAGCTTTCTGTTAACCATTAGTGGTTACGATCTGATCTGCTCCAATTCCCATGTTATGGAATCCACCATGCTGCCAACATGAATCCTAACAACTAGTTACAACTGAAAAAAGCCTATTTCCCAATCAAGTTGAGTCACTTGAAATTTTCATTTATCTATTTTAAAAGTAAAAAATGTTAGTTGATTATGACCTATTCTATCCAGATTCCATTAGTGGCAAAGCTTTGCATTTTCTCCCAAATCTCTTTTCAATAAACTTTTCTCTCCTAGCGCTAGAAGCAGGTTTTTTGCATAATTAATAATAAAGAAAAATAAATAAATAAAGATTGTAAAATAGATTTTGGAAATGTAAGAAATCAGTGTTAATCAACATTCGAGCACTTAATTTACATTGCCAGATCCACGTTAAATGAATCCACTACGTTTTCTTCACCTGTGAATGAATCATATACTTGTAGCAGCTCCTAAAAAAACTTTTCTTCAGTTCAGACATTTCTTCAGTCATAGATGAGCCCCACCTCTAGACATCAGCAATTCCAACAACTGCTGCTTGATATCAATAAAACGATAATAACAAATTATCCTTCCAGGTTTAATTAGTCCAAGCCATGCAAACACCAGCTTAGCACATTACAGTAGGCTTTTCAAGGACAGTGTTCAGTAAATCTCCAGGTTACTTTTCTAAACTTTAAGCCCAACGCTTCTCATTTAAATGTTCTGTTTTCACATCACTGCTTTCCAGCTGCTTACAAGAATCAACTTAGAAGGACACTCCATCATTAAAGGTTAAACATAATGGAGGGAATTAGTTAATGCTTTTCTCAAAATTTAAGATATAATCAAAAGCTCATCATGTCTCCAAACTCTTGAGCTCATAATTCATTACCTGATGCTTTTATTAGACTAACAAAAACAGATTACACACTAGCACATAGGTTAAGTGCTTCTTTCAACATCTGCTGCTTAACATCAAACCAATAATTTTTGCCTTAGATGATTCAGATATTTCTAAACGTTTTGGCACATCTTCATTTTTGGTTTTGCTCCTTCTTTTTAATCAAGTCATGCCTCAAACATAACACGACACTTGCACTTCATTTGGTTGTTGAACTTAACAAATTAAAACCTTTCTATATGCTTTCAAGCATTTAAATATTTAAGTGAATCAAGTTGCAAGGCTAACCACTTCTTCACAATCTGCTTTCTGGATAACAGGGTGCCCTGCAACTAGGCATCACACTCCACAACCTTGTCGTATTTATCCCACCTCTCACCATCCTCCACTTTACCTTCTTCAACACTGGGCATTGAAAGGATTCTACTTGAAATGAGATCTCTGAGTATCCTACAACCCCCTGCTCCACCCTCCAACAACAGAAAATAAAAATAAATGCACCATTCAGTTATCACAGGTCATATTATAGAAGTACATCCTCCATTTCTAGATGGTTTTCAAAGCACTGTTCCTCATTCAGCAGCTCAAAGTTCATTGTTCCATGTCAATTGCTAAACCTAAACAAGGAATAACTGCACAAGCTAAGGAAGAAAGAACTTCAGTCATCTCCCAGTAACTGAACCTAAGTGAAAGTGACTTCTTTAAGCTTACTACTAGTCTTGCATCTGGAAAGTATTAAAAAACAAAATTTTCTACAAAAGAGCTAAAATCATTTTAATTATACCCACCTTCCCTAGAAGTAATATATGGAATACTTTCTACAAAAGTTCTGCAGACTTCCTATTTTTTTTAGAGCCATTAGATCAAGCACTTACAGACAAATGTTTTAACACTTCACTCAGCAGTATTTCAGTAGTGATCATTAAGCTTGACAATGGAAAATCCATACATTTTTCAGTGATGCAAATAAGCCCTCCTTTCATGCTTTAATTACCTGAGTTTTGAGCCTTAATTACAACTTACAAGATTCTGACTTTGACATTCTCTAGAAAACAACACAAACTGGTATGCCTGGTGCAGTATTTAATCCTAATTCAGTTTCAGAATTATTCACCATTTCAAGAGTAAAGCACACTGTGGTATTTTCTAGTTTTTGAGCCAACTTTCAAGTGCCCCAAACCAGCAGTAAATTCTAACAATAATGAATAATAATACTTACATGTTTTTATTTAATCCCAAAGGCAGCTAGGGAACAGATAAAGTCTGAAACAACAAAGATACAATTCCTTTTAAAATTTGTCCCTTACATTTTAACACTGAACCAGGAAATGGTTTACTTTTGTATCTCTCTGTTCACGTCAGTATTTGTTTTTTTCCCACTTTCAACTGGAAGAAATTGCTACTTCACTCAGTTATAACACTCCCTCAGCTAAAGGGCATTCAAAGCCCCAATCCATTGCTACCTGTGTTTACCCTGTGATATTTCCTCCTTTACTTTCTTACTTCAGATGCATTCCAAACAACACAATGAAACAGCAGATATTTAAGGTGAACCCTTAATACTGCGTGGCAGCAAAATTACACAGGCACTATACATTATTCGCCTCCTTTCTTACATATGAAAACTCTAAGGATTAATCTTGTCTGCAATCCAAAATATCTAGGTGGGTATTTTTACATAATTTTCTTTTTTTCTACAGTGCCTTAAGGCTGAATCTTTGGATAAGTAAAAACACATACTTATTTACATTCAGTTTACTAGAATTCTTAGTTGAAGACACTTTGTTTTTATGTGTGTTAAGTATATGTAAGCTTCCTAGCAGAATACACAGTTTAGCCAGACCATCACAGAATTTATTGAACTAGAAGAACTAATTAGAAAGTAATTTTTTTTTTTCAGAATTAAATACAATTTCTCTTACGTGCTTCAAAAATCTTTTCTGTTTTGAATCTTCATGTTCGGGATAATAATTTTATTACCTTATATATATAAAAACATATTACTAGTATCAGAAACTACCTGTAATGTTTAAAAACATTTAAGTTATTAAATGCTTTAAAGATGTGATTACCACACACTTGATTTTTCAGCACACTGTCAGTAAATTCAGCATATGTTGCAACTATGAATATTTGAAGTAGCTATTTTATTTACTGTAAACCTAAGTACTCCTGATGCTATCCCACTCCCCAATGGATCCTAGCTTAAAACTCTCTCAATCAGTCTCATCAGGTTATGTCAAGAAATGTTTCCCCTAGCAAGACAGGTAATTCCCATCTGAACTTGCATCTCAATTACTCTTCTATGATTATGAAACCCTAAATTCTGGTGAAGGCACCAGTCTTAGCACCATGCATTGATGACCTGTCTCACGTATATCTTTCTCTCTCCCCTCATTACTGGAAGGGTTGAGGAAAACACTATCCGTGCACTTGAGATCTCTGGTTATCTCCCTGAAATCCCTTTAGATAGATCTCAAGCTTCCTGTAGGTACATCACTGGTACCCACTTGAAAGAAGAGTGTGTAATAGTGTGAAGAATGTATTATGCTCAAATGCTTCCTAGTGATGTCCCTGATTTGGGTCCCGGAGAGGCAGCAAACATCTCTGCAAAGAGGTCTGCAGATGGGAGCCTCCGTTGCCTTCAGGTGGAATAGAGTCACTTACGGCTACAACTCGATACTTCTTCTTCATGGCATCAATTTTGATGCTGCTCCTGCTGCAAGGCCACAGGTTATCTGTTCTTGGAGGGAAAACTTGCACCTCTTCTACTACATCCAGGGCCTTATACCCCTTCATCAGTGGAAGCTGACTGGCGGACAGGGATGGGCACCACATTGCTTCCTGGAATTGAACTGGCCACACTTGGCCAATTCCACTCAAGTCTCACTGTACCCTCTCCGACCACAGCAGTCTGTTGGTGTCTTTGCCCTCATGGTTATATAGCCCTAGAGTACTGAGCTCCAGAGCCCCATCAGCTGCTCCCTAGGACTTCACTGCCTTGCGCTCTCCTTAGCACATGGCAACTGCTGTTGCCACCACCATCAGCGTGGCTACAAGATGTAGCTTTTATTCCCTTTAGATCTCAATTTTAAGGCTGACAACATTAGCATCGTGACTAGACATTTAAAAAAGGAAGTTTCGCTGAACCGTTAAACACTTAACTTTCTCTGAGAGTTCCATTATATTCCTGCTTTCCTAGGCACATGCAACATAAATGGTAAGTTCCCATTTCTCCTGTCCCTTGAAAAGCACTTGCCATGACAAATAGCACACACTCATTTAAGACACTTCCCTTTAATAGACAGTGCTTTAAAGACAGTACACATGTTACTCTGATTGAATAGCATTCAAATTGGTCTACATATATTGCATTTGATCAATAACAACTTGCTTTTAACAACTACAACAAACAAATATATAATTAAAGGACTGCCTATTGCTGCTGGAGTGCCTAACCAGGATTACAAATTACTGATTTCATTTGTTATTTAAAATTTAAACAAAGCTGCTTACATTTTTATGAAATACAGTCAGGGGCAACTAACTAGTTTAATTAAAGCTTGAGATTACTTCCATATGCTGTAAAAATAGACTTAACCAGCAGTACTGTTACAGAACTATCCAGAATAACATTTTCAGTTGAACTACACACAAATAAACTTTTTATTCACCACTTATGCTCCCTGAGTCCTTTATAACATGCTCTTAGTCTGAGGAGGAACATTCTTCCCTCTACCACTTATTGTAAATAAAAAGAAGAAAATTACCAACTCCTCATCCCAAGCAATAAGGCCAATTGGAAGGAAAAACAAAGAAACAAAATTAGATAATTTACATACTGCTATGACTTATATAAGCAATCACAATACTGCTCAAAAAGCACTTTCAGAGTAGAATGGCTGGAAACAACTCTCTCCCTTTAAAAGCATCCCTTCTTATAAAAAAAAAAACTTAAGAGAAAAGGTTACGTGAAGCAAAACAATACAGACTTAAGCCTTGCTAATTCCAAGCTAGCTATAAATATTATTACAAGTTTGAGGTAAATGTTTAAAACAAATAAATAAAACAGACCCATTTATAACTGTGATAACTAAACACTTAACTTTTATCTTCCTGACATTCAGGATCTAAACACTTCTCACTAAGATGAAAGTCTTCTAACTGTTCAGGTACATACACATGTCAGCAGGGGACATAAACAAGTTTTTCAAGAATGCTAGGAGGCTCAATTGGTATCAACAAGCAGTTCCTCAGAAAAGCTGCACCAAGAGAATTAAACCATAACCTCAGTAAGAGCTAACCTACATTATGACTTAATATCTCATTTATGTGATCAGCAGCTTTCCCCAGTTTCCACAGACCAAAGAGATGGCATTTATTTCTATAATTACATGCATTCACAGTCAAGCTTAATCCTAAAATATTCCTTAGCAGCCAGAACAGTAGCTCTGGTATTAAGCTTATTTTATGAGAAACACAGTATGATTAAGGATAATAATGGACTTTTCAAACTTCTTTGTGTATGAGTATTTAAAAGTAGGAAAAGCAAATTATTTGCACATGAAGCACAACTAATTTTGTTCTTCATCCAGGAAATATCTAAGTTGGAACTAGGGTAATAATTTTATGCATGCATTCCAAGCTCTTTTACCTTTATAATTCAGTAACATTACATATACTGACAACTGAATATCCTGTGAAAAGGAATCCCCCCACAAAAATAATGTTAAAAATAAATTATTCCTATTTTGCAAGTTCTTCTTCCTCATTTATTTGCTTTGCATTGTACAGTTAAGGATGGCATTTTCCAAATATAGTGGCATACTTGACTAAAAATAAATAGCAAACTTGAATTTTAAGTATCAGCAGCTAATCAAGTAATGTTATTTTATCAACAAATACAGGTGGTGTAGAGTTAAAAAAATAAATTAAAAAAAAAAAAGGATTTATATGAGAACACGTATGAGATTTCTTAGCTTCTCCTCTGGCCAGAAGTTGCGCCAGGGAAGATTTAGATTAGAGGAAACATTAGATTTAGACCTGTGGAAACATTTTTTCTCTGAAAGAGTGGTCAGGCACTGGAATGGCCTGCCTAGGGAGGTGGTTGAGGCACCATCCCTAGCGCTGTTCAAGAAGTGTTTAGATGAGGTGCTAAGGGATTTGATTTAGTAGTTGGGTAGGGATAGTGATAGGAGGATGGTTGGGCTAGATGATCTTGTAGGTCCTTTCCAACCTTATGAACCTATGAACCTATGTAATAAAAACAACCTATGGATTATTACGTTCAATTTATTGCTATTCTCATTCATCACTACACTCCACAATTAATTTGGCATGACTAAAATAAATAAAGGTTAGACTGCCCAGAAGATTGGTAACTTGACCAGACTGCAAGATTACAGTTGCCTTTGCCTCTGTTATCCCTTCTTGTATTTTAAGGGCATTTAGACTAAAGTTTATCATTACAAGTTTATTACATTTACTGCTTATCTTCACAAATGATATGAATACAATCATTAAGATTACAAAGTAATGATAAACTGTACTTATTATGTAAGGAACTTGGTATTTAAAACAAACAATAACGGATTAGTTCAGATGTTGTAGAAGTACTCTCTATGGTGAATAATACACACAGTGTAAGGCCTAAGATTATTATAAGATACTCTTCTACAAATCCTGTGGAAAAAATTGCCTTCTACAATTATACCATCCAAGTTCATCTTGCTCATAATGCTTTGTGTGCATCATCAGCTCCTTGGAACTCTTTCAGAAGCAGATGTAGCTGTCAGAGAATGGCCAGAGCTGCTCTCCAAGACTCGCTCTCTTTGCTAGTGCTGCTTTCCTCAGCACCAATCGAATTGCACAAGCACTCCCAACCATTTCATTTGATGTGCTTCAGCAGAAAACTACCCTCCAAACTCAAATGAAGAAAAATAAAATAAGGTGGAAAAAATCTTGCAAGTTCACAGTGTCTCCTTTATCAGGTCAGCTATTCCTACTTTCTTCCATTTCTCAAAAATAATCTCATATTCACAAATACATGCACCAGTACTCACGAGAAAACTTCATTCACTCCCAGCAATCAACTTACCTCATGCAGGATCATGAAAATATACAGTAAGATTTTACAGTACATCCTTCTGAGAGCTGATGCCATTTGCAAGATCTCTGGAATTGAATACTAGTATCAGAGCTTAAATATCAAGTCCAGTTCCAAGAATCATTTAAATGTCATTATTAATGGCACCAACACATTTATAAACCATCAGGCATGAGCATTTCACCTCAGCTTGTGTCTAAATAGAAGACTGTGATGGCACTGGTCCAAATGAATTCAAACCATAAAAGCTGTCTTCATATATTTAAGATTTTATCATTTTTTTCCTTGCAATTATTTTACAATCAAATATCATTATACAAGAGTATGGACAGCCTTTTGTTTCTATATTCTCTAACAGCATGTCACTGTCATGATCACAAATCCCACCAAAAGATGCAAGTGTGCAGACACTTCAAAGATGCATTAAACAAAGCAATTTGTACTACAGTTATTGTGCAAAGGGAATGAGAAAAAAAATCATACCTGAGTTCAAAAATTTTCCAAGGTCAGTTACTTGAAACTGGAGTTATTGATAACTACCACACACAGGATTTGAACAGACTAGAAATAAGTCACCTTACTCTGAAAGATTAAAAACTAATTTCAAGATTTTCTTAGACCCAAGGCTTATTTCCCAGCAGTCACACAATACAAGGTCACTACCGCTTTCACTTACATTCATGACAACTGACTTTTAAGTACTGAATTTTTCTCACACTGGGATATTGTTTAACTCAGACCTAATGCCCAAACTATGCTGACTCTGATTTGGAAACTGCCTCAGTCTAATTTACAAGTTAGCTGAATATTTTCATCTCTATCTTCAAGGATATGCTCAGTGTAGACAAAAAATAATAGCAGTCACAAAGGAAAGAACTAAAAAGACTGAAAAGCAACAAACCTGAACAAATTATTAATATTAGCGTCAAAGAGAAAATTAATAACACCAAGAAGCTGTCTAAAGTTGCTGTGTGCTCACATCTTCAACACAATCTAGTTAAACCTTCTCTAACAAAATACAAACATTTGTTAAATTTTGGCAAAGAAACAACAAGAAAATTTGAGTGAGTCCTACAGGAAAAAAAAATATAGGTAGGACTCCTTGGCATGGAAAAGCTGGGCAACATGAGATAGGCTTATAAAACCACGAGTGACCCAGAGAGGGAAAATTAACTGTTGGCCAACTCCATCAATACAAGAGAGAACAGTCAAAGAAAACTAGAAAGTGGCAGGTTTAAAGAAACATAAGGAGGTGGCCTCTCTCACAACATACAGTAAAAGCTATGAAACTCAACCACTGGATTTCCAAGACATAAAAGTGCATATAATCTAAGAGGACACTGAAAATTCAATGGACAATAAACTCTGCAGGTCACTGAAAATACAGAAATACCATTTGGTTTTGGAAGGCCCAGTTAAATGCTGACCGTAGCACTACAGAGCATTACACCAACCTTGTGGAGATTTTCCTGGGCATTTGGTTTGGCCATCAGCGGACAATAGGACAGACGCACATTTGATTCGAACAGTTCCTCAAGTTTCTGTAGTTTAAGACATTACACAGAAATAAAGGTGACCAAAAGACTGCCTTAGTCATTTTACTATTGCTTGGAAAACACATATGTGTAACAGTACTCAAATTAGTGAAACAACCGTTCCTCTCATCAAGTATTCATCTTTAATATGAAAGCAAGACTTCTCATCATTTGAATTCACTAGATAAGTGACTGGGGATAAGGGTTAAGCTTCTTAGCAATCTGTAGTAGAACTTCCATTGGGGAACAAGCAGAACTCATCCTAACAGAAGGTGACATTCCCACTAGAGCCCTGCATACTTAAATAAAACCACTGCTAAGATCTCTTACTTGGTATCAACACACATCTGCAGAATTCAGTAGCTCTGTCACCAAGGCACTTCTGCCTTTGTAGGGCTGGCTGCAAAATGGAATGGCAGTGAGAAAGAGGCTGTATTAGGAGGCAAGAATATCATCCCATACATGACCCTTTTTCTCTCTTTCTAGACAACTCCAAACAAGGCAACTCTGACTCTGTAGGGAGTGTTTTCAATCATGCCTGACAATTTCGATTTTACAAATTGTCTATTAACAAAGCCATGCAAATGACTACAAAAGCTTATCCACCAGAAGAGAGAAAAATGCACTGAAATTTAGAACACTGGGAGCCACACAAGAAAGTCAGAATATACTGTAGCTTGAGGTATCTGTTTCAGGCCACAGATTTCTTTGATGTTAAGTAAACCTAGAAATTTGTTGCACTGTCTTTGAACAAGGAGGTACAATAAGAGAAGGGGAGTCTCTATTCTCTTCTGGGAGAGTTAAAAGTATGTTTATCTATATAAGCCCTTTTCACTGAGAGGTTACAGGCTGACTTCCAGTCACACCGTTTTCTTTTCCTTGAGAATGAAAGGTCTAAGACACATCTGAAGTTCCCTGTCATTCCATATTGTAACTGTGCCCTTAGATAACACACAGTTCAAGCTAAGTTTTACAAACAAGTTCATGAAACCAACAGCAATTTGTAAAAGCAACGACAGAAAGCAAGGGTAGATTGAATTCTTTCCAAAGACTCCCTCTCTTCATAGATGCCCCTTCACACCCCTAATTCTAGGATAATTAAAAAAAAGTGCTGCACAACACAGCAGAACATCAGTCAGCAAAACCTTGGTGCTAAGGATTCATGTTTTGCAGGAGGTTTTACTCTGAACCAGCTGTTTCCTGGTTGCCTGAACTATGTATCTATTTGTAAAGAGAACGCGTCTTCTACTTGAATAGTATCTGAAATTAATCCTATTTTTGCATCTCCGATTCTCCACAATGCAGAGCAAAGAGCTATAAAATGGGTCAATCAACAGATGCACTTCAAAAGCACACTTTGAGCTGAATTAAATGCCAATGGGAGATAGCCACTGAAGGCTCTAGACATTCAGTCAGACCGTATGCAATACCACTCCTACAGAACACAGGGAAAAGTAATCCTTCTTCCCAAATTTCCGTTCACTAAAGAAACTTCTTTTCCATTAAATCGCACCACTAAAACACAAACAATCTGCCCACACTTTAAGATTTGGGCAGGTACACATATTACATCCATAGCATATCTGGACTTAGAGAACAATGCAGTTTGAGGCTTTAATGTTGTTATCACCCATTCAGTATAAGTTATGGTACTAAAAAGTAACTTTTTTTTTCCAGTGGACCAAGAAGCCAAATAACGGAGTGAAGCAAGCTACCCAATAACAGTAAGCCCTACTGATTTGGAACAGCACGACCAGCTGCAGTCTACCTTGCAGTCCTTCTGTGGAGTTAGATGATACTGATTTGAATATTAAACCAAGACAAACTCAATATCTTGTCTTTCCATTACAGAAATGCAAATCCAAAAAAGCAAACAGATCTTGTATATTAAAATAGCTTGTTTTATCTTCTTTTCACTACACCGCATAAGCACGTCGTGCATGTACTACTACAGTTATTTTTGGCAAAGGTTGCATCAAGATGGCAACCTGATTCAAGGACTTCCTCAAATTGCAGGCACCTGGAAGTTGTTTATATCTTCCATGGCTGACATCTAGAATTTTCATAACTTTAGAAACAGGCTAAACAGATGTGATTTTTCATGCCACAGAAATAGAAAGGAAGCCACCATCTCTCTTAAGAGAAATCCACAATTGAAACTGTTCCCAAGGGAAAACTATAATCATAAAAGTATTCTTCCCCTCATTTTAATTTTCAATTTCAGTCAGGAAACAAAATGGACATGTTAGACAAGGCCATTAAAAAGTCAATCTCTTCTTTATGAAAACTTAACAGAACATACACCATTTCCCTCACAGACTGAAACAAGTGTTTATTCCCCCTTTAATAGCCTTCAGTCCATTTGCTCATTCTTTTTGTGATGCATAGAGCAAAAGACATTTTAGCAGCATGTACACCAGTGAATACCTTTAACTAAAATAATTATCAAGTTTTTCTGATTTCATATAAGCCCTTGCAATTCTGATGCAATTCTTGCTGCTGCTAACAAAATGTCAGGAATGAAAAACAAGAGAAGTTTTAAAAATACATCTCGTTGAAGATGACTTTGCAAAGGAAGGCTCCAAAGTTATCTATTCCCGTTATTTATCATTTGGATGTGGACACTGATTATCTGCACAAATATGAAAAGGACAGTGCAGCTTTTAAATAGCAGCAGTGAAGAAAATAAGCCATTATTGATTCGTGTTTGCCAAACATTTTCACCCACTCATAACAAGGAGAGTTTAAGAGGACTTTCACTACATAGGAATAACACAGCAAGCCTCTCCAGCTCATAAAAGGAGAGTCAGAACACAAGCCAGACAGAGAATTCTCACAAACACTGATTCACAGCTCCAGTCACACTCATAGTCAAGTATGAAATGAGCAATTCAGTCAACCAATAAGCCAAGAAGGGGAAAGAGAGAGCAATTATGTTTCTGTTTAACAGAGCACCATTTAAAGTATTCCTTCTGATTCAGCACCAGCCCTTGTGATCACTATTCTTGGCCCATCATCAATGAATTTAATTATACAATTATTGAAAAAACATAGTGCTCTCTCTTCCTTGCTTGCCCACAATGAGCCCAGTACAAGTCACAGAAATTAGTCAGAAAGAAAGTGCATACTAAATACCTCAGATTTTACTTTTGAAGTTCACGTCACGCAAGCACACAGATGTTAGCTCAAGAACTACTGAAAATTAGGTGTTTCCTTAAATTGCGCAAGTAAAGCCTAACCTTCTACATCGACTGATTTTATGCAAGAAGCTGTGAAAGCTGACACCAAGTTTCTTAGCAGCCCTCGGTTACTTGGCTGAGATTCACCTTGATTAACTGACAGCAACGTGCTTGAATCCAAGTCACCTAACGCAGCCTGGCCTGATTATTGGTTCTTCCTCCACCCTTGAGATCCCACAGGCAAACTGAGCTTCAGCCCCTCCCAAGTTCTGCCTTCTTTTAACTCTCATGCACCTGATACACTTTAACAGCCCTGCTACCCCACGGCCAATGCCTACTTAGCTCCTCGTTTCTTGTTAACTGAAACAGCTGCACCAATCATTCAGTATAGAAGCTATGGTAATAAGCACAACGTTCCTACAATTCAAGCTGATCAGCTCTGTTTTGAAGACCATGTTCTTAAACAGGAAGGAATTCAGTACAAAGCAAAGAACAGGATGATGAAACCAGATTGTTCTACCATTGACACATTTGTTACCGGTTGTGGATTGAGATGCCCTCTTACCTTGGTGTCAGCTTCAGACTTTCCCTTCTGCACTTGGGAGCTAGTGGAGAACAGAGCAGAAGATGGCAGCAAGCAGTGCGTGGCTCTCCTCACTCAACTTGTGTCATCTTCAACAAAGTATTTCCTCACATTTGTTGTTACAAAGTAAAAATAAGAAGCAACATTCAATACTAGCAATTCTTTCTTTAACATAATAAGGATATGCCTCATTTTCTAAGCCAAACATTTCAGAAAGCTTTTGAAAGAGACAACGTTCTTTTCAATGCCTCAGCGTCACTACCAGTCCCAAGTGGCAATTAATTTTGGATCCTGATGCCCTCATGTTCTAACTATAACAACTACACATTAAGCAAAGGACTTCCTTCATCAAAGGACGTGAATTTAATTGAGGCTATAATCAGACAAGACTCTGAAAGCTTAAGGGAAAGACAAAGATACACTGCCTAAAAAGGTTTTAAGAACACACGTGTGACCTGGTTCTCCTCAGAATTCAAGTTGAGTAGCCTATATTCAACTCTTTCCTCGCACATAGGAGCCATTAAACCACAAGTTCCTTGTATTACACACCATGAAGTTCAGCATACCACCTCTTCAGAAGAAAAAACAAAACAAAACACAAAACCACTTTCACACCAGCTTTTAAGAAGTAGCCAACAGGTAAACATCATCATATATTTGAAGAGACAAAGAAGGAATAAGTACAGTAACGTCAACCAGCATGCCTCAGCAAAACTTAATTAATCATTTCTGGCTTTAGAGGCAACTACAACTTACAAGATCACAGCATTCACAGGGAGAGCCACAACTAGCACAAAGGAAACAACAGTATTTATTTGAAGTTTTATAGTTAAGGTAGGCTTGAGAAGTGCCTCTATGATGCTGTGTAGAACTGTGCACTGTTTGCTGTATATGTTTGCTCTTACCCTTTTTATCAGTATGGCTCTTCAGGTACAGCATTTTCCAGTCTTTTTTTTTTTTTTTTCCTTTTTTATTTTTTTTTTTCCAGGTATGAACACAACTGTTTCTATTATCCCTTAATTAACCATTTTTCCACTCCTACCATTACAGGATATCATCAAAAAGTATCCCTTTGACAAGGCTGATTTTAAAGGTAAAAATAAAATACACAACTAACTCAATAAAACCTATGTTGTTAATTAAGAGCCATTTTCAAGCTATCAGCTTGGAAAAAAAAAATATATATATATATATATGTACTGCAACACTGCATCTTTAAGACATGAACCAAAAATACCTTTAATGGACTCAGAAGTACGACTAAATAAGCCCCAAAAGCAGGACACCCGAATAGTAACATCATGCATGCCTGCTGAAATTAAAGACTGAACAAAACACACAGACTGAAATTTGATTGTTTCTTTATGGTGACATAGTTCCCATTTTAGAAATGTGAAATAATCTTCACAGATAACATCTACTTCAGTAGTTGCTGTCTGAAAATAAATAAATAAATAAATAATTGCTCAGCCACATTCAACTGCTGTGCTAACCTGAAGCCAGTCATAAGCATTTTAAATATCACACAGAATGACAATTCTAATTGCATACTGTAGGATTAGATCCAAGATTGCTGTCAAAGCAACTTCTCAGAATGTTAACTTTGAAATTACTATTAGTTCAGGGAGTAAACTTAATTTAACTCTTTTTTTTTTCTTTCTTTCCCCTCAGCTTCAGTCCTTCAGTTATTTGAGCTGCTGTTTTAGGAAACCTATCTTAATATTAACAAAGTCAGCTTTCCCTTTATGTTTTGTACTAGAAAGCAATAGTCAAAATCAAGGAGAATTAACTGTCCCTTTATAGGTTAATTTCAAGGTAGTTTACGCTTCCTAAGTCACACTCTTTTCACCAAAAGCTTTTGACCACCATCCATGTTTTATTAGAGATCATACTCTTTTTTTGATGCAGGGTTTTGACTAGCTTGCTTTAGCAGAGCGACTGAGGACACTGTCAGCATAACATTTAGTTACTGCCCACACTTTAAAGCATTTCTCTAATTAAAGTTGTGATTAATAATCTCACCTGAACACAAGATGATTACTTAGAGATAAGGTTCAACATAGCTTTTGAGATAAGCATATCCTCTTAACATACATCCACTGCTTTGCTCTTGGCAAATCTGAGTCTGGTGAGGGAACTGCCTACAAAGTTGTTTATATGCCTAGGTTCTTTCTGAATCTCAGATTGTGCTACCAACAGATATCTGGAACAACTGGGCTGCTCTTTCCACAGAGGCCCAATAGCACATTTCTACTGTTCAGCAGCAGAAATTCAAGGAAGAATGATATGGAAAAAGGCAGGGTTTTTTGTTTTGTTTTTTTTTCAAATGTTAACACAGGTCAACCATAACTTATTCTTGAGTTAAATTATCAAGATTGCACTATACAGTATAAAATTAAGGCCTTCTATCTACCTAAATTTACTTTCCTGTTTCTTGCTTTTTTCTTCAGGGTATGAAGAAATGTTAGACCTAACTAGGCCATGGCCTATTAACAGCTTTTATTTCTTATTTTAGTACATTATCACTGTAATAAAAACATGTGAGCAGCACAGTAGACACACAAGGCAAAACACTGCCTTATTCCTTTCAAGCATCAGTCCTCTCAGTGACCACACAGTACTAAAAATCACAAGTTTTCTACTCAAGATACCCATTACCCTCCTTTTCTTCTGCCTAAGCTTGTACTTCTCACAGTCATTTTTAAAACAAATGAACAAACAAAAACCCTACCTTTTGGCCTAGAAATTAGTATTTCCTTCAGAGAAACAATGCACTTTTTGTCCAATGGCCTGCAAAAATTCAGGAAGCCTTGAATCTATTATTGTGTCTGTGTATGTTAGTAGACTATTTAGCTCTGTTCTAGCAATCCCATAAGATCTTAATGACAAGAGACAGAGGCTCTAGCTGCAGGTAGGTAGTGTGGTGATTTCCAGTTTTTCTATAAGCCAACTGATCCTCACTCAGAATTCCATTGCTTTTCTCTTTACTTTCCTAGATATCACACTCATCTTTCATCATCTGACATCACTAGGTCAAGTACTGCTGCCTTCTCAAAGGTCAATTCTCACATCAGCGCCAGTCATAATATATTCTGGCAGAATCAAGATGAAGATACCAGTGCTTATTCTAGTTCTAGTTCTATTTCAACTACTGAATGCTCAACAATCTGTACCAAAGGCCTGCTCAATGGTTAGAAATTGATCAGTTAATTCCCAGTGTAAGCAACGGTTTTGCTAATTTCTCTGTCTTGTTCTCTACAGTATCAACTGTATAAAAGAAACCTGAACTTTGTCTTGGACTCTGGCATAATTCTTCAAACATGCTCCAAAAGGACTGAACGTTTAGATGAGAAACATATGACACAAATGATATTTAGGTTGGAAAAGACCTTCGGTAATATTAAAGTCAACCATCAACCATGACCTAGAGTCCCATCACTGAACTGTCCCTTAGTGCCAAATCCACACATCTCTTCCAATTCAAGTGATTCTATAGCCTCTAGGGATGGAGAATCCAACTCTTCTCTGGGCAGCCTATTCAAACAGAATTATTTCATACTTGTTTTTAATGTGGATAATAATATTGCTCTTACGTTAAACGTTCAAAAGCTAAGAGAACCAATTTCCAACACAAGGACCTTGAAGCCAACAAATACTGAAGTTATATTTATGACTAACATCACCAGATACTTCTCAACCTTGGTATCCATCTTCACTATGGAGATACAGCTTCATATCACTGATAACAATCTTCCTAGTCCCTTTGCAATAAAGGAGCTATTAAATTTAGCTTACTATGAAGGTGTAGTTTTACACATATACACATATGTACACACATATATATACTCACACAGACAATTTTTGTTTCACCATACAGGAACGCAGCTTTTACATAGCAACGTAACTCTATTCTGTCCAAAAGGAAGGCATCCCTTCATCTGCATTGGTTCCTTCTTCAGAGGTTACATGACAGTTCAGTTCAGACAGTTTCCTATTAAAACAGCAATTTTGCTGCTTGTATATGGAAAACAAACAAAAACCCACAAGTGTAGTAACTTAGGTCACTTATCAGTATGTATATACACTTAAGCCCTTCAGCATCATCTACTCTTCCAGAGAGGGTTTTGCATACAAAGCTTATTCTATCGTGCTGTGGAAAATCAAATGCAGTTTGTGTCTTTTAGGTCTAATTATATGCAAGTTTATGAAAGCATAATTCAGCATTTGGCTCCTTTTTTCTTGACATTTGACAGTTTAGATCTTTCTTAGTTTTTACAAGCATGGCAGAATCTAATGCTCAAGGAAGACAAATCAGACTGAGATTTTTTTTTTTCAATAAGCTAGCAAACTCTGCAGTTTAGTGTATTTGAGTTGTTATTAAAAAAAAAAAAAAAAGTCACCTCCTAGTGAAGTGCTAATATCCATCATTTGCTTTCCTGTAATCAACATCTCTGTTTAATAAACCAGCTTACAAATCCACTCTGCTTAATATCATATAGTCAATGAATGCATTCATTTCAATTCCTAAAATAACTCTGATGTAATATGATAATACAGTGTATTCTGCTAGAATCAGTGTCATCTACTGTCATCCACTAAGGCATACAATGAAAACTTTACATAAACTCTGAACAATGTCGTAATTGAACTAAGACCAGGCTTCACAGAAGCCGTCACTAAAAGCACTCAAAAACTAGGCTATTTAGAACAAAGGCTGCCTGTGCAATCTTTATTAGTCAATGTAGCACACATGCTTTAATACTCAAAGTATGCAACACTTTTCCATATGATCTCCTACTTATCTCTGTACACATCATGGACCTCCTATGGACATGAATGCTGTTGCCAACAGATTGAGCTCATTATCTGCCAGACCTCTGCCTTAATTATTGAGCTAAAGAGTCAAAAGAAGTGATCATATGCAACAATTAATACAGTAAAAGACACTCCAAAAAAAGATGGCTTTCCTTTGTCAAATTTATCCTGCAGTTTGGTAAATCTTATTAAAACAGGAGAACTAAAACCAGTCAGTTCTGTCCCCACCTCTGAAGGTCTGTACCTAGAACACAAGCCAAAACGCAAAGTATTAGTGAAGGAAGTAAGTGGGAGTGAAATTCCTATGCCAAGTACTGGAAAACAATGCATGAGTAAACAAATCCTAAGGATACTATGCTGCTTGCTTGTGAACACAAAAAATCACAGATATTCTTCTCTGTTATATCTACACAAAAGCTACATCATATGCATATAAAAAATCTGAGCTCAAGCTGCCCAGACAACTAAAAAGCTGTCCATTAAGCAGCCTGCCTTAATATTGAGGTACATTCATCCTTAACCTTCCCATAATCAAACGTAAGACTCTACAACTTCCTTTTCTCTTCCTAATACCACCTACAATGATATCGAGCAGTATCTTCTTGTTCTTTGATTTCCTTCTTGTTGCTTCAGTGGACGCGAACTGCAAGTAAGCCCTGGCTCAGATTCCAAGTCATAAATTTGCCTACAAGCAGAAACATTGCTCATTAAGTTTGCAGCTTAGCTAACCAACTCGTCTTTCAAACAAGTTTTTACAACTTTAATTTCAGAACAGTGGGTTAGCACAATGAGAACAGCAACATGGACATATCCATTTCAAAACCACGTTACAAAAATGAGACTTTAATAATAGTAGTTGTAAGACTTTGCTATATCACAATGTATTTCATAAATACAAAGTTTAAATTGACATACTGTAAGCTCTACTGTAACTAGTTGGGTCATTTTTCTACAAACTGTTTACTTCTTTAACAGATAAAATTGCTGCTTGGAACAGATACTGTTTTAGTTAGAAAATTCATCCAAAACAACCCTGAGAAAACACTCTTAAGCTCTTCCGGAACACCAAACAAAACAAAAACAAAAACAAACAAGATTGCAACTATTAATATATTGTCAAGTAAACATTTTTCCCAAGGCACCATCTTAAGAAAAGGGAAGATACTAAATAGAATTAACCAAGGAGTGGAGACAGTTGCTGCTTGAAGTTATGCATCATAATGCTATCATTTTTATCCATAAATTCCCATCGCTTTTACTGTATTAGTAACTACTCTAATCATACCACTTCTGTTCCCAGTGAAGTACAAGTACCCCCAAAAATGTAGCATTTCTCCAGAGAGAAAGACAGTTTATCTTTACTTTGACAGCACTACTGTGATCAGCTAAGGAAAGTAATCCAGATGGTTCTTTGCATACTAAGGTCTTTTACAATATCCTTTTCCACTACAGAAATTTTGAACACCCTAAACTAGTCTATTTTTCCTTAACCACAAAGGATAGCTTCCAAACTGAGGTTTGTGGCAGGACGGAAATCAACTCTTTGACAATAATTTCTTAAATGCACAGGTTAGTACCATCCTTTTTTATTATTTTTATTTATTGTTTTTATTGTCAGAGTCAGAAGCAAATTTACTACTTTTGTAGAAGTTGGTGCAAAAACATTACTCTCTTTTTTAACCTCACAGATACTCTTCTATTTAACTTAAACCTTTTGTCCAGTGAAGTCCAGAGATATCATCTCCAGTGCAGAGCTCATTAAAAAAGTGCTTAATGCACTTTTCCAGAAAGTTAGGTGAGCTATAATCAAGAGGTGATCAAATTCTCAGCACTGTCTTTCATTTAAGCCACTTAAAAACCATCTCAAAAGGCTTGATACAAGTCTTTACCTGAGGCTGTCAACTATATTGCTTAGCATAAGAAAAAAAAAAACAACAGGAAAGGGTTACACTACTCAGTTATGCAAGTCACAAAGGTACAAATTTAGATTTATATTTAGTTCTTCAATTCCCATCCAGAGTTCAGCTCAGTAAACTGATCTATTTTTATCTTTTGACTCTTTTGGACGTTTCCTTCCTTCATCTATGTAAATGCGTCACAGCTTCTCAAATGTTTCCCTTTGGCTAGAGAAGGATGCATATGATTCCAAGCTTAAAAAAAAAAAGTTAACACACACACTGAGTGGTTATTGTTATCTGAGTTGTACCTTTATTCTGAGTTAAGGAGAGACAAATTAGAGTGCAATCCCTGCAAACCTTGCAGCATCCAACAAAATATACTGTTCTTTCTGCACCAACAGGTAACAGCATGTAATGGCTATCTTCACCACTACACAAGCTGTATGTTATATATTTTTATCTCTTTCTTATAAGCAGGCTTAACTTAGCTCTGCTGACTCAGTAATGCAACAGACAAGCAGTAGAATTTTCCCATAATGGAAACAGAAATGAAGTTCAGGTTTGCAACTTTTTGCTCAGCTACTGAGACAAAAATAAAAAAAAAATTGGTGCCCAGAGAGGCTGAGGAGTCTCCTTGTCCAGAAACATTTAAAACTTGCCTAGATGCTTCCCTCTGTAACCTACCTTAGGGCATCTTGCTTAAGCAGGGGGGTTGGACTAGATGATCTCCAAAGGCCTCTTCCAATCCCCACAATTCTGTCTTACTAAAATTTTATTTTTCAAAAACAAAAATGGATATTCTAAGGGTTTTTTTTTTGTTTGGTTGTTTTTTGTTTGTTTTTAGCAGAGAAATCATACTCTATTTTATTTCTGTATTGGTAACAGCAGGAGGTTTCATAAACGTAGGGGTTGATATCATCTTAACTTTGACCTTCACTGCACTATAAACTATCAGCTTTCACATAGAATAGGATCTTCCAGTCAACACACATTTTGATTCATCCTGCTGTACTGGCAGCTTTCTACATTCTTTCCTGTTTTCAACTGTTTTCATTTCTCTAATTCCAGAATAATTACAAAAGGCCACGACATTTTAAACCTTAGCCTAAATTTTTAGGGAGTGTGGAGCATTCTTACATTCTCAGAAAATGGTACCATCATTGTCTTCAACACATTCAGAAGTTGGTAGCATAAAAAGCATTCAGCAAGCAAAGACCTTATTATTTTAACTTGAAAATAGTACTCAGTAGCATAGAACAAAGTCTACAGAATGACTACAGCACCGCTCACTGTATAATTTAAGAGGTTAACTAAGTAATGTTTAGTGTTTAAACAGTCCATTAATTCTAACTCAACTCCTGTGATGTTCCTGATGTCTTTTCCTATCAGTCTTGATGCATCTTTCCTTTATTGTTTTGGCCAAATTCTAAGACGTCGCTTTATTTCATCCAAACGTTTAACATCTGTTTTGGCTTTGGAAACAAACAGTATCTAAGACTACAACGTTAAATAGTTTTATTTTTTCAGTAGATCACTAGAAGAACAATTCTTGATGTTTGATGGCCCCAAAGTAATTTAATGGCCCCAAAGTAATTTACCAGTTATATGACAATCACAAAGCTCAGGGAAAATCTTTGACTGAATCTCTTGACAAAGTATTGCATAGGGCTGCAGGTTTTACTGGTGCACAGAAGTGTGGGAATTTCTTATTAAAAGAAAAGAAAAGAAGAAGTAAAGGTCTTAATTTTAATTTGGTCTTTTAAACAGGAAGTGAGGTATGAACTACACAGAAGGTATTTAACAGGTTCTTAAGAGCCACAGTGGATATAGTGTACTTCCCTGATCATTTTCAGCACTCATGAAATCTCACTACAATCCCAGACCCTCAGCTTCTAATTGCTAAACAGTTATGTATGAATCCAACTATAAAATACATAGTTGGTTGTTCAGATAGTCCACAGACACTTCAATATTAACTATTATTGCTTACATACATACAAGGACAGCAAAGAAGCAAGAGTAACGAAGCTCTGGATGTTTTCATGGCAGAACAGAACAAGCGGACCATTAGTCATAACAGCACTGTTAGGCACTTACTGCCCAGAATACCTCCCAGAACTTTATGTTAAAAGACTCATCATACAAACTCAGTTTTTAAGCCACAAAGAACACTGTTTGCCTGCATACACACAGTCATACACCTATCCCCATGAAAGCTGGGAGAACAAACCTTCCTAAATGCGAACTTCATATTCTGGCCATTGCATAAACTGGTAAACACTAACCGGATTCCTACACAGAATTCTAGGTATTATCTGTGTGCTCTGTCAAAATACTTCCACAGAAACCATGCCAGAAAAAGCAATCCACTTGCATATTTTGAGTGCTGGAAACCTACAGCTTGCTTTCTATCGCTTTTATCTTCCTTTCTGAGCATCTTTGGTCTTGAAACATGCTAGGCTTTTCCAGGAATTTTCTTACCTCCCTGCAAAGGACCCTTTTTCTCATTTAGGAAAACAAAACAAAACAAAACAACAAGCACCACAAAGCAGTAATGCTGATTTCAGTTCTTCAGTAGGATCCAGGTTACAAAAATCACATTTGAAGTAACAGCAGGATGCACAAGTCAGCATTGCTCACTAAGAAAACCTGTTTGATATTTGCAGGGCCTTTTTAAAAAAAACAACCAGGAGTACTGTCACTTATGCGTGGCATTAGTAATGACATAAGTTGATGAAACAAATTTGACTAAATGCTTTGAGAAGACTCCATTCAACAACCACGGAAACCAGTCCTATTTTTTAAACAAATGCCCAAAGACAATTAAGTGATCTCCTCCTCCTCTGTGCAACCACAAGCAGCTGGGATCCTCTGCTCCAGCTTGAGATGAAGGAGAAGAGCCAACAGAATGAGCTTTGTATCCTTACAGTTGAGTCTACAGGCTTGCCACACAGGCTTTTCGGTGAAACCTTGTGGATACAACTCTTTAATGACCCTCTTCTTTGTGTAACAATATACCAGTCTATTCTAGAGACTCAAACTGACACTCATCTACTGTAGTGTCTACTGCTAAAAGCACTTGAGTTGTTCCTTGTCATTTCAATTCCACCTCCTCACTACTGGGTAAGTGATTTGTTTTCTCAAAACAGCAGTATCCTTCCTGAAGGAACATGACTCAGTTTTGCAGATCGTGCCTATTACTTCACCAGTAATCTACTTTTTTATTTCACTGCACCAAGAAAAAAAAAAAAAAGTGAAGTTCCTTCTCCAAATCAAACATATTTCTTTATGAGAAGCAATTAGATGTGATCATTTTAATGAATAGTCTAAAATAGCTTACTGTGACCTTCATTTTTATTTTGACCAGTAGCCTTTTGTTAAATAATTAATATTACACTTGTTTCTCACAACATCAGGAAGGAAAATAAGTTTGCTTTGATCTCATTAAAATCATCGCTCACTTTCAAAAGAATATCACCTCATCCCCCCCCAATGCATTTCCAAGGTTTCTTTCCTATTTTAACACTTCTGCTGACCACACAGCCATTTCTCAGTGATCTCATCTCCTTCCTCAAGCTGCAGAGCTAAACCAGTGCAGTTTCATCCTGACTGAACAATCTGCATCTAAATTGGCCTATCTGTTGACATTAGAATTCTTTTCTTAATTGAAAAATAGTAAGACAATAGTAATATTTTCTTTTTTATTATTTATTTTAATATTTTATCTTTGCATTAGGGTACAGAAATTTTTTCTATCCTAATTTAGATTTTATTTACTTACATGATCATTTTACATTGAAAAACTTTTGGAAGCCATTTGAAACTTCAGTTGGAAGTTTCACAGTTTCTGTAGAACATTTAGCTGGGGAGAAGGCACTTCTTTAATAAAAGTTTACCAGCCTCCTTGTATACACAGTGATCGACCTCTGCAATTAGAGAAAGTCTTAGCTGCACCAAAAGTATTTCAGTCAGCTTCTTTCTAAGCACACTTCAGTGCTTTATGACTGCTCAAATGCACACCTCTCAAGAATGGGCCTGGCTTTTCTCTAGTTCTCATTTACCTTCCACTTCAAATATGTATTTAGTTCATCAGCTGCCAGCTATCACAGATGTTACAAGTAATTCCATTCCCACTTAGAAACGTTCATGACTTCTGTCTTTTTCACACACCACCTACTAACCCTCAGTATCCCAAGAAGTCTGACCATTCCACACCAAAGTTGCACAGCAGCTGTTGCATTTCACACAGAAATGCTCTGTCCTCCTTTCCAAGAAATGTCAACCCCAAACCACCATTCCCAGGCTAATGTCTCCATTGTACTGTTTCTGTAGTTATTTAGTCCTGCATGCCACGTATCAGCAACTATCAAATCGTGACATTTCTATTTCTCTTTCTCAAAAGAGCCCTCCAAACATCTTATTAAAATGTTTGTTGCTGGAATTGGACTCAAAACTTCACAAGAGGGACCACTTATTTTTCAGCTTGGATCATTCAGGACTAATGGCAGGATCACTGCTTTGCTTTAACCTTCTCAATGGCCAACAAAACTTAGAGGACAAAATAACAGATTCTTGAAAAGCAACAGCAGACTGCTTCAGAGCTTACACTGTCTGCATTCCTCACCACTTCATAAAACCCCTATACGTATTACCAGCACCTGAAAGCCATAAGGCCATGAATGAGTACTTGCAAAGGACAGCATGGAGATATGGTGTAGGGTACCACCAGAACTGCTTGCCAACTCTTGGCTTACAGTTTCGCTATTATTTTTATTAGATGTTTGTTGTTACTCTGTAGCTAGTGCAGGTGCCATGCCAAGTAACCCACACAACCGGAGTTTTGACTACACACATGGTAAGTTAGCTACTATGTATCAGCACATGGGTGAACCTTAGGCACTACCTCAACTTCATACATTCTATGTTCTGCTCTATGGATTTAAGCTTGTTTTTTTTTCCATCTGATGCCTAGCATAAGAACCATTTTGCCCATGATCTAAAAGGTAGCATACTTTTGATTAGTAGCATTCACAAAGAAGCTTGTTGCCTTTCAATAGCACACATACTTCATCACAAAATCTCTTTTCTCTCTGTCTTCCTAGAAGACTTTCTCTGCTTTGGCAGCATTTTTAATAGGATCTACTACAGATAGTCAACTTTCCCAGCCGCTGCCACAAGCAGGGTAAAGCAAACAAGACAAGAGTGTATAAAACAAGGTGACAAGGAACAAACAAAACAGTTCCTGTCTTCAATTTGAAATCCTACATTTCTGAGTTTGAGTTTTATCTTCACATTACCATTCAAACACTTTGTGAAAATTAAGCAAGCCACAACACATACTATTTAGGAGGAAAAAAATATCAATTATATACTTTTAATTAAAAAAAGATAAAAAAAAATACTTCCTATATTGTTTCACCTGATCAAGCAACTATCTGCCTAGACTGCAATAGGAAGACTTGGTTGAACTCAAATCTTAAGCAGATTAAAAGTCTCCCAGGTCACTAGTACTCACAGAAGTCTTCAGCTACATGTCCATAATCACCCTAGATTTCTGCACCCCATTTTCCTAAAATATTCACAGAAGCGTTTTAGTGTCTACATATACCTCAACACTAAGTTCAAAAGTGAAGCTTGCATTAAAAAGCACATGAAGGAAATGTGAAGTGTACAAAGTTAGAGCAAGTGTTTTTCTAAACAACGGTGGCAGCTACCTTCATATTTGACTTCCCTTCAGGGAGAGGTGGCACACAGACACACAGGGATGCTATCCCAGACCCACTCCTCTTTTTCATACTGCCCCTCCTCATAAAGGACTGCTGCCACCAGTGGAGATTCATTTCTACACTTTGTGTTTTCTCTGATCAGGTTTTGAATTATGATTGACAGTTATATTTGGATGTTATCTGGCAAAGTTTGAGTAATCATTCATTCATCCTCCTGCTAAGACTTCCAGAGCATCTTATTTTTCCTTTGTTTTTCAGACTTTTCTGTCTTTGCCCAAAGCTCCCCGACCCTTACTCAAAATCTAAATTTTGCTGCTTCTGGAAACATGGTAAGTGTTGTAATAAATGGTGGTAACAATCAGAACCTTCTCAATTGCTTCAAAAACTGCACCATCCATTCATACATGACTGAAGATACCACATGGGTTGCTGATGGCACTCGATTTATTGTACAGGAAATAATTACATCCACTTTCTTTGCAAAACAGCAATGAGTTATCAGTCAGTTACTTGCTTGTGTTTCCACTGAGACTTAGCACAGTTGCTTATAAGCGTATTTACTATATCACCTAGCCAAGAATTGACTGAGATATTAATAAGCCGCCTTCTCTGCATCCTTTCGTATTCAGATCTCTCTCCACCATTCCACAAAGACAAACTTAACAGTAAATGTACAATCAATATCTCATTTACCCAGCCAAGACAGTGGGAAAAATAGTTTCATTCTTTACACTTAAAGGCAGAATTCATTAACATCAACTAGTAGAAACAGTTTGGAGCATGATGTTATAATAGTGTGATTAACAGGCAGCCCTAATTCGTGCATTCCAAAGGTGCCGGTTGACCGGAGCATCACCTTCCCAAAGCATTAAGGACTTGAAGCTGTAAAAAAGCAAAGATTTATAAACAGCAATGAAGAAGAACCCAAACCTTCTGTATGCTCACTGCCTTGTAAGCCATGCCTTTATGATAGCCTTTTAATTCCATTTTGTACATGTATTTTCTGAAAGCATGCTCATGCTTTAGCTGTTTTCAGCTCTTCAGAACACATGTGATTTTAAGTTGAACACTAGAATACATTTTGAAAGGTTTTATCTTTAGACTTCGATGCAGAATAGATCTTGTACACCTAACACATGAATCAATAACCCACTACAGACCCTTAGTCTCCACTACCCATTTTACATAGAATTATAAAAAAATTACTGTAAGAGATCTTATTAATCTAGTCACACCACGACATTTTTTAATAAGACCAAAACATATGCTTGTTTATACACCTTCAGCTCAAAACTACCTTGTCAGTTTGCTCTGTTTATCTCTAATCTCTAACTCGCCCATAGGACAGAAAGGCACTTCCTAAAGTGTTTTCCCAGTCAAGACATAATTACTTCATTTGGCACCAAATCTGTTTCTTAGCAGTTTTACTCTCAATCCTGCTACAAAGAAGGTGACAGACCTAACAAGGTGTTCTTGTCTTTTCAGCATCAATTAGTAAGATTTAGATAATAGTTAACAGAAAGCAAGCTGCCTCTAGCTTTTCCAACTCCAATATATTTAACTTAAATTTAAAATTCAAGACATTGTTTTAATACTACTGCCTCATTCAGCTTCTTTCTTCAGCAATCTTCCTTTGTGTTTCAATTGCAACCAACTTCTACAGCTTAGAGTGAGTTTGCATTTACAGAACCAAAGCAAAAACTGGAAATGTGTACATCCCAAGTGAAGACAGACACTGTTCAATATCCTAATTAAACATCTTTCACATACTGAAACTTCATTCCTTAAGCTCCTTTACTTCTACTTCACGCTTAGACTTAGCAAAAGGAAAGGAAGAAAGCCAGCCATCCCCCTGCATTACAACTGAGCAGCGTACTAACCTGAGGTTACAACTGATGGTTCAGGCACTGTGGAGTTTTCTCCCTCCCTCCCATCCTGGAGAACACTAACATCTTTACTCTTTTTCTCTTTTAAGTAACTGCTACAGTTTTGCTGACATTCTCTTACAAGTGACAGGAAAAAGGAAGCATTTGTCATTGTAAGTACTGTCAAGAGAAAAATATTTTGTATGCTCCCACCTACAGCAAACTAAGCCTTATGCTTGTTCATTGATTGCCGCGACCATTGTGTTGCACTGAAATAAAAAATTGTACCTCCTGCCCAAACAAAAGGGAGCACCCAGATCTCAAAACGGGCCCTTTTCCTGCGGAAGACGGGGGATCACAGAGGGATGCAGAGTTTAACAAGCTCTTCCCAATCCCAAACACCCACAGAAACACCAGAACATTTTCCAGTGTATGCCATAGCCCAGCTCAACCAGATCAGCTCCATGTGTCCATAAAAAAACAAGAATCCCAGTTGTTAAATATGCTTTAAGAGTTCCTCAGTAAGCATCTGACAGATCTTTTTCTACCGCTTTAAGAGTTTCTGTTGCTGCGAGATCAAGCTCGGCACAACTTCCCTACGATCAGAAACTATCAGCATCAGAAGCCATCCCCGCACCGCTGCCGAGCTCATCAAGTCTGTGTCATCCCCCTGCCCACACACAGACGCCTATTAATACAGCCGGCAGGGTCGCCCAGAACTGCAGGATTACTACACAGTCACGTAGCCATCCGTAACCATACACACGTCTACTATGGGAACCCATCATTTGGCTTTCAACATCGTTTCTCCCAGAACGACAAAGATCAGTCCTCCCCCCGCGACCGAAGCGCCGAGGCCAACAACGAGCTCTGTGCACACTCGATGCTGCCACGCCAAACGGGGCCTGGGGGAAGCGCAGAGCCTTCCGAGGGGGCTCAAGCCCTCTGCTCCGACCGCCTCTGCCCGAACCCAGAGCGGGGATCCCTGCTGCGATCGCACCTCCTCCTTCAAAGCGAGCCCGCTGATTGCGCATCCCACTTCCGTCACGGACTTCCCTTAAAAACCACACGAACGCGGCTTTTATTTTCTCGTTACTATTACAGCCGTCATCTTTTATTCTCGCACGCCGAGGCGGCGATTCCCCCCCACTCCCCCTCCCTCCATCTCCCGGCGGTGAGTCTGCATTTTCCCCGCACGCCGTTCCTTTTTAGGCAGCCGAAGGCAGCGAGCTCCCGGCCCGGCCCGGCCCTCCCGCCCCGCCCGGGGGGTGCCCGGAGCCGCCATTACCGGGCACGCCGTGCGGGCAGCCCCCTCCTCCTTCCCTCCTCCCTCTCTCAGGACGGCTGCGTGCCGTGCCGAGCACCGGGCGAGGCGGCGGCCTCCATGTTTGATGCCGGCGGTCTATCAGCGGCGGGAGGGCCTCCCCACGGCTCGGGCAGGGAGCCCCGGAGCGCCTCGTTTCCCCCCCCCCTCCCGCCGCCTTTTAAAGCCGCGTCGCCTCCCCCGAGCCCGCAGCCCTGCGGCACGCCGCCGCTTCGGCCTCCGCGCACCAGCACCGAGCCGCACCTGTCACCGGCGGCACCGCCTCGGGGCAGCACGCGGCTGCCACCTGGGCACCTGACAAAGCCGCTTCCCTCCCTCCCTCGCCGCCGCCCCGCTCGCTCACCGGATCGGAAGAACGCCGCGATGTCCGCCGAGTCCTTGGCCGCCTCGTCGGCCCCTTCCCCCGCGCCGCTGCCGGCCGTGCCGGCGGTGGAGGCGGCGGTGGCGGCGCCGCTCATGGCTGCGGCGTGCGGCGGAGCTTCCTCCGGCTCAGAGCCGCCGCCGCCACCCGCGCCGCCCCGCTGCCCTGCGAGGCCGCCGCCGCCTTCACCTCGGCGCGGGCGCGGCTCTCAGGGCGGCAGCCGGAGCGGAGAGGGCGAGCGACGCGCGGCGGGGGCGGCTGCCGCCGGCCGCACGGACATGAAGGTATGCGCGGAATGGCAGCGCCGGGAGCGCCCACCCCCCGCAGCCACCTAGGAGGCGGCGTGTGCATGCAGCGAGCCGGGGCGCAGACAATTGCGGGAGGAGGAGGAGGACGGCGTGGGGAGGGCCAGCAGTCAGCGCAGCGCGGAGTCGGGGGGAGGAGAAAAGGATGCTCCCAGCCTCTTTTTTTTCCCCCCTCCTCGCAGCGGCTGCGCTAGCCGCGGCGGTGCCGGTGGTGGCAGCAGCTGCCGTCCTCCATCTTGCCTGGGAGGGGAACCGGGAGAGGAAGCGCGACCCCGCCCGAGGAACAAGGGCGGCGAGCGCTGGGGGGGGAGGAAGGCTCGGGAATCTCCGGCTGCGTCCGGCGCTGCTCGGGAGGGGGCGGCACCACGGTTGTGCTCCCGCCGACACCGCTCCCTATTGGCTGCGGCCGAGCGGGGGGCGCGGGTGCGTCCCGGCGGACGGCGAGAGCCAGGCGGGGTCTGGGGGTTGCATTATGTCACTCTTTTATTTTTAACCGCTTCCAGCTTCCCCCTCCCCACACAGCGCCTCTGCTGTAGAACTAGCAGATGTGTCCTGGCGCAGCCGTGGTTCTCGCGTTGAACTGCCAGAATGAAGTTATCTAAAGGAGAGGTTGGAGGAAGAGTGCTGAAGAGAGCTGCTGAGCGCCTTCAGCAACTCGTAAAGCTGAAGAATCGTTCTCAAATGCTTGTAGTAAATCGTAAGAAACATCACAGAGTCCGGTTGAAAGTCATGTAGCTTCAAGAATTAGTCACCTGAGCCTTTGATTAGCGTTAAAATCAAAGGTAACTTCAGGAGAAAATGTGGCTTTCTTAGTTTATCGCAGTCAGGTGATGTGGAAGTTGTTTTCCCAAGGTTTGTGTTAAGTTGAGGTTGTACAACTTGCTGAAAAAGCTTTTGTGCAACCACCCTTACCCTAATTTCTCCTACAGAGATGAGATTAGTTTGACTGAAAAGAATTTTTTTATGTTCTTCTTTTTTTCAGTCAATGGGCACAGGAAAATGTTTCAAATTAGCATCCTGCTGGCAGAAGCTGTTGCAATGTGAATTCCTTTCTAGCTGGCCTAGCAGCAACCACTGAGCAGAAACCAACTGGAATAAGTGCTTCTGCTCCTAAGCAAGCAGACCTGGGAGCCAGAATTAAATATTTTACACCAGCACAGAACAAACTGCACTAGAATGGGAGGAAATGGGAACGGTGAATGAAAAGAGTAAATAAAAAACATATCTCCTGAAAATTCTATAGTTCAAGCTCTTAGTGACTTGAGAGCAAGGTGATGCTCACAGTTATTTGTTTTCAGAATTTAAATTAAGACTGCTATTGTGTGCCACAGTGGAAATTAATAGGTTCCACTATTGTTGTGGATTGTCATTTGCAGTCAGTTATGCCATTGCTGGCTTTGGAAGACTGTTCTCTCCATCAGCTATTTGAAAAGGAGGTACTGCCCTCCCCCCCCCCCCCCCCCCGCCCCACTAGAGGAACCTTTCTTTTGTAAAAAAAACTGAGGGAATATGGAACAGTTCCCAGGTCCAAGGATTTTGTTTCACTCATTGATTAAGATCAAGTGGCTGAAATTTACGTACTTTACCTGCACCACATCCATGGTACAACATTTACTGGTGGATAAATCAATTAAGATAGGAAAATGGTATTCTGATGGAGCTACTAAACACTTGTAATTAAATAAGGATTTCATGCACAGATGTTAATATTGTGACTTTAGGGAATCAACTTCCTTAGTGCAGTTTTTCTTGATAATTTTAGGCTTAATACTTCCTAAGAAAGTGAGGGAGATCATGAATTGTCTATGTGGAGAACATTACATATGGAAAAGATGTGTGAGTTTGCATACACTGGAAGCTTGGCATTAGTGAATGGCCTTGTTCTCCACTCTCAGCTCCTACTGGCTTCTTTCAGTTTTTGTCAGTCTACGAGTGTTTTTGCACCAATTAGAAGAAAAGTACTCTTATTGAATAAAATATTTTAAGGGCACTGGGACCTGCTAAGTATCAACATTGCTAAGACTGAGAAATGTTTCTATTTAATTGCTTACCAGGATTTCTAAAATCTAAATAGATTGCATACATTCACAAAATAGAGATTATTTCATACATATATAAAGGCATTTGATTTTGTGAAAGTAAATTGTTCAAAAAGATTTACACCTGAGAAAAATAAAAACTGTACAAAAAGTATTGCTTCATTTTTATGTCTTTTATTTTTCACGCGTGGTGTCTTGGGTTGAATGGTCATTCTAAAACCACTGTGTCAATGCACAAAGAGCTTTATTCCAGGCAAAGAGATCTCTTGTGAAGAAGCATGCACAGTATCCAGGATGAGAAGTGCCACATGTCACCTCATGTTTTATCCTTAAAGGAATACGCAAGCTGGATATTGCTCAAATTATTTTCCTTCACTGTTTGCTGTCCACTTAATGGAAACGGTTGCCTCATTTTTGTAAGGCAATAAAAAAAAGAAGAGCAACAGCTTGATTTTAAATCACTTGTATTTGCAAGCTTTCAGGAGAAGTAAACTAGGAACTCCTCCGTTTGGATGGGCATCAGACAGGAGATAACGCTAATCTGTCTGGGTGGTCAGGCACAGTTGTCTCATTGCTCAGAATCAAAAAAGCCTTCAATTATGGGAAGGAAAAAAAGCCAACAGGCATTCTTTTACAGTGCAGTTCACTTCTCACAGTTGTTCACAAGTTTTACTACCCACTTTTATTTTACAAACTAAAACATAGACTGTAACAGTGTGAGGACAAGCATTCCACATGGGCGTTTTAAAGGAAAATATATGTGAACTTCCCCTTCAACCTAGGCAGCGTGTAAGAACTGTTTCTTGTAAATATTATTTTTCTGTAACAGGCTTTTGGCAGGTTCCAAAAGAATCTGTAATGCAGAAGTGCTTGTGAAAAGTAGCAGAGAATGCAGTACCAGTTGCTATTGCGCTTTTGGGATGACAAGGCTTCTTTCAAGTTTGTAGCAGTTAAGGAAAGCTACCAAAGTTATTCATGTGTAGCACCCCCAAGTTGCTATCTGCATCCTTATCTACATTGCGCTTCTGTTATAGGAACATTTGTCAACTTCAAAGTTTTCTCCAAGCGCAAGATACATCTCTGTTATCTGCAGAGTTGCACTGAGCCATTTTCTAACAGTTACGATTGTTATCTCCACCTTTTCCGCAGTGGCTTCTGCACCTTTTTCAAAGCACACTGCAGTTGTCTTGAGCACTGTTTAGTCTACATGGTCCCCTTCCTTAAGGTATCGAGCCAAATTCTCACATCATTGTATCGATTTTGTGAGTTTTTGAAACTTCTGCTTTTGACTTCCATCAGTTTTTCTACTTTTCTGAAGAACAGCCATTTTTTTTAGTATCTGATAATGGATGAACTATCTATCATCTGTGTAATATGTCATCAACGTACTTGAAAATATTTTTCATTTATTTCAGCTGGTAACACTTTAACATCCTTACATTTCTTATCAACTTAGAGCAGCACTGCCAGCACCCAGCAGAGCATAACATTTCATAAGTGCTCTTAACACCTGAAAGGATAGGCTCAGTGCACTTAAGCTGAAAACTTTATCTGGCCAGAGATTTGCCTGCTCATGTGGCCATGACCGTCAAATCTTCAGCAGGGAATGAAGCAAGTTTTTTAATAACGTACAGACCAATTTGTGCATTTTTGCATGTCATTTACCAAAAAAGCTAACCATCCCGATTTTATTTATAGCCAAACCACACTTCGGTTGTTTGTTTTTTTTTAATTCTCACCATTTCAGTGATGTGATATCTCTAAAAAAATCCAGCTCCCTGTACTGATACATGGCATGTACTGACTTGTCAGTGTCAAGGACGCTTCTGTTATGTGTAGAAATTATACTACCCGTCTGATGTTTTAATGACTATTGGTGGTCTACTTGCCATCTGTTGACTAACCTCAGCCTAATGAAGGGCTGGTTTTTCTTTTTACACTTAAACACTCGTGATTCTACATTACTGTACAATTAGTGGCAGCTGAACCTCTTGGCTGCATCTCAGACAAGTCATTCCACTGCCTTTGCTGTCTACGTCTCAGAAAAATGCTTGTTCTTACCCTAAAGAAGTATACATATATGTAAATGGACACACACATCTTATTTCAGATTTTCGATCACTATCATTAACATTTAGGCTACCCTGCTCTTCCAAAGTGTACTTTCATACATGTCTAAGATTTCCTAGGTAGAAATGTGTGTACTGCTTCAGAGTCTTGCTAAAAGAATTGAACATACTGTCTGAAAACAGCATGTACGTTCATTGTAAGATCACTGCCTGCCTGGATCGTATCTGGAAATCCTGTCAGTAGGACAGCGCATGCTAAAGACTCTCCAGGTGTTTTGCTCCCCCTTTTTTGTCAGTTATTCTCAAGGTAGCATGGGTCCTTGTTCTGTATGTAAAGCGGTTTTCATTTGAACAACCTGCAGTACACTTCACACTTCACAATAGAGCAACATGTAAATTTGTATATTCTTGATCACATAACATTTGTATACCAGTGTGTTTATCCCTAAATTTTCAGTCTTAAGTTTCCTGAATAAAGAGACTGGCAACAGTACATGTGTTCATCTTAATTGATGTGGAGTTTAATATGTCTACTCAGTGTTTCTTCAGCTTTAACAGAATTTCACAAAAAAACCTCTCAAATTAAAATTCAACACTGTCCTATTCTTGCTGAATTCCATCTTCTATCAATTCACATTTTAATCCTTTGAAGGAAGACCATCCCGTCACAAGTCTTCATAAGTCTTAAGTTAAGAAATCAAGCTCCACCAATTTGGATGAACTGTAACAGTGAGCAATTTTTATCACGACTGGCTTCAAAGAAGACTGGCATTGTACATGATGATGGAAACTCAAAAATGGCTCACCAATTAATCTAAGCTATTAAGCTGGTGATTGTCGACAGTTTAGCAGGCAGGCTTATGCTATGTCCCTTTCTTACACCAAGCTTATAGACACACCCTATTACTACTCTATGAGAAAACTGCTATCTCATTATCAAAGCAATGTTGAGTCCAGAAGACAGTTATCCTTCTTCTTTAACAGTAATAGTTAATTTTACTTATTTGCTTATAATCAACTGTCAAAATAGTGTGCAAGAACAAGTATAAAGTAGCACGGAAAAGCCATACATAAAATAGAATTGTAAACTACGAATGCAGACAAAATGAAGTCAATCAAAAGTGAAGAATAAAACAAATAGCATCCTGCTTTGGGAATTATCTTCCAGAAGAGAGCATTTTAATCAGTTCTCTGCTTGTGTACTTATATTCATGTAGCTTCATCAGCATGCTGGTTTAGAGTTGCCCAGATTGGAAAGCATGTTGGATGCCTGTGTCTGTATCACTTCTGTCAATCAGTATCTTCTAACAGGGACTAAAGAAATTTGAGAAACTGCGTATGCAACAAACAAACCAAATCCTTTTCTGTGCACAGAACCAAGCTGCAGTTTGAGCCATTTAAAAACTGCCAATTTAAAAAATATGCATATGTATTTATAATACTTTTGCACATGGTCCTAGGGAATTAGTTTTCATAGGGACCTGTGAACCTACTAAATTTGTTGGTTTTATATGAATGAATTCTTCATAGGTTGCTAGTCCCCCAAATGCATTCAGTGCCTGCTGACTTCACTGCTTTGAATGGCAAAGAGTCTAAGTTAGGTGAGATTTACAATTGGACCTCAAGATTTTCCAGGTTCACTTGAGGGTTCAATAGAGACATTTTCAAAACACATGATTTTCAGCTGAGGTACGAGTGAAGGCTGTTCTGCTGCAGTGAGGCAAGCGTTTTTAACTAGACTGTATGAGTATACAAGCAGTTCCCTAGAACTTGTTTCATTTGGAGACAATGGATTTGCTCAGAAAAGGCTTTCAAACTCCTGAGAAGGCCTCTTGAGACCCATAACTGGTGTTTCACCACTGCCAGTATACATGTATAATGATTTCTCCCTTCCCTTGTTTTTATCAAGGTTTTGTCTCAGGTTAGTGATGTGCTCAGACCAGTAAGCGAATGGCTTTATTTAGGGAGGTCAGTTTCTAGGTGAGAATTCATTACGCCTTCATAACAACCAGTCAAAACTGTCATCCTAGTTGGTTATACTGTTCACTAGGCAGTAGCAACAGATGTTATTCCTGACATTGATTTCTCTTAGCGAATTTTGTGAAAGTGTATGGTCATGAATTGCCATCTTCCAGAAGCTTGCCTTCTTCCAGGAGCTGCTGCAGTGGGAAGGAACTGACCAATGTGGAACAAAGTTTCCTAGTGTTTCCTTTATTCATACTGAGAAGGTCGAATTCCTTGCCATGCCTGGGCAGACACTTGGCTTTCAGCAGCAGAAAAGCAGCAGCTGCAGCAATGTTCAGTGTGCAGAGAACAGTAAATAAATTGTTTTTATTTTTGTATGTCCTCTCCAATTTTTCAATCAGAAGACAAACGCCCTCTTATTTTCCTTCCTGGTTGGTGTCTCTCTTTTTCTCCAGTATACCACAGTAAGCTAATTGAGCAAAAAGAAACTGCTTGCCAGCATTTTACTCCTCACGTGCTCGCTTTTCTTCTCTTTTCTATTTAGCAGCTAATTTCACTGGTAGTCCCCATTTCTTATTTTCAATTGAGCTGGCTAATAAGAATGGAACCCTTGGGCACAACAGTGACAAGTTTTTGATATTCTCCCTGAAAGGTATCCAGCACATACTGCAATTGGCATGTTAACTCCAGTTACAGCCAGTTGCTTCTAAAGATGTTCAGCAACTGGCAGACCATTCAGAACCTGAAAAGTTGTTTGGTGCTCCACATTCCCTCCGGAGGCTCAGCTGCTGTTTCTGAAGATAGAAATGCAGATGGGCTTCAGCTCCCATGCCTTTCCAGTTCTTAGCCCCTTTGTTAGTGCATAAGACCAAAGATGTTATCTGTGTATGCTCTCATTCTGGAATAGATAAAGGGCTTCTTGATTTGTACATGAGGCAAGTTTACAGATCAGATGCTCAGTATGGCTTACAGTGTATTGCTACCTCCCAGTTCTCAGATATGAGGAGCAGATAATGTGGACAAGAGCTGTATTCAGTTGGCAATACTCCCAGGAAATGCCCACAAACTTCTGGGCCTTGGCATACTTGTAAAACACATACTATCTTTACATTTTGCTAAAATGATTGGTGCAGATTAATAACCCAAAATAATCCTTAGACAGGTAAAAAGGCTACATCTAATCATTCCTGTTGTCCCTGTTATTCATATATAGCCCTAAGATTTCAGCAGAAGTTTCCTTCATACTGATTAGAGTTGTAAAATATTTTTGACAGTGAATTTCTAACAGTATAGCAGCTGGATCAGGAACAAGTAACACGCCATACAGATACCAATTTCAATTTATTTACTAAGAATTTGTCATCTAAACACTAAAATTTAAATGATCAGTACTTCTTAATGAGCAACCACATGTTGAGTCTCACGAAGCAATTGCTTGAAATTTTGCTACTTAAATAATGTGCTTGAATTTCTTTCCTATTTACTACTTCACCTAACACGTGTATTTCCTGTGTGAGACCTACCAACTGCATAGGCCCACTTTCCCCTAAACTTCGATACTAGTTTAATAGGTTTGGAAATGTGCACAGTTTAAGGAAGTTTTGATTTGTCATTTCTGCAAGGGCTTAACAAAGGTGCCTTGCACAGGAGATACAGCAGCTCATGTGAATACTTGCCACTGTAGCATGCAGTGAAGAGTGAGACCAATTTATGTCCTCTAGCCATATATGAAATTTGAGCATCTTCATCAGAGTATGGAGATTGTGTGACAAGCAATAATTTCTTTATAAAAGCAACTTTTCCATTCTTGGGTATTTCAGATAACAAGTTGATTCAAGTTTCATGTGTTCATTTTAAACATTCTTCATAGACTTTGATTACTGGGTTGAGCCATGTATCAATACCACTGCTATAACAACCTGCCCCTAAATTTTGTAAAATAAAAAAAAATCTCCGCTCTGGGCTGAGCAAACCCAGGGGCCTCAGCCACTCCTCATTCATTGTGCCCTCAGACACGTTAGCATCTTCATAGCCCTCCTTTGGACAGACTTTCATAGTTTTATGTCCTTCCTATACTGTGGTACCCAACATGCACACAGTGCTGGAGGTGAGACTGCACAGCACAGAGCAGAGGGGACAGCCCCTCCCCCCACCCAGCTGCCAGTGCTGGGCCTGGTGCACCCCACGTACGGCTCTTTGGGCAGCCAGGGCACACTGCTGTCTCACATTCAGCTTGCCATCAGCCAGAATCCACAGATCCCTTTCAACAGGGCCAATCTCTAGCCTCTCATCCCCCAGTCTGTACATATCACCAGGATTGACCCATCCCACCTAGTGTGGTTGGTGATTGCTTTGCCCTCTATAATTGGTCAAGACCCCCTCTGCAAGGTTCCTCTACCTTTGAGGTGTTGACAGTTCCTCCCAGTTTAGTGTTGTCTGCAAACTTACTCAGCGTACTTTTAAGTTTTCCACTGAAGTAATTTATGAAAATGTTCAAGAGAAGTGGCCCTAAGTTAAAGACTTGTGGAGCCCCACTGATGGCTGGTCACCAGGCTGATTTCATTGTGTTTGCCATAACTCTTTAAGCCTGATCCATTGGCAGATTTTTTCATCCATTGCATTATGTTTTTGTCTAGCTGTATGCTGGGAATCTTTTCCAGAAGGACTGCATGAAAAACATGACTTCTCTTCATCAACTAGATAGGGAACCTTAATAAAAGGAAATTGAATTAGTTAAATGTCACTTTCCACTCAAGTATTCTATCACCAATGACTATATCTTCTTCCAAATTTTTTTCTTGAAACTCTTGGACTAATTTTGTCCATAATTTTTCCATGCAATGAAGTGAGACTGACAGGCCTCTACTTACCAAGGCCTTCTTTTTTGTCCTCAAATACTGGGACAATATTTGCCAGCTTCTAGTTGATCGGGACCTCTTCATATTCCCTAGAACTGAATTTTATCCCTAGATAAAATTGCAATATGAAATCCTTTATTTACATTATTCTTTAAGTGCTTGTAATTTTTTTTTTTTTGTAATCACTGTTTTACCTTTGTCGTATTTCACAGCATGCAAGGGAGTAAACATGCACTTTCTCCCTTTGGTGTGAAAAAAGTTGTATTGCTGATCATTTCACCCCATACTAGCGTTTATTACAAAGATTACAGTCACTCGTAAGCCCTCAAAGTCTGTGCATCATCATGGATTTCATTTCCCACTTTTGTATCTTGTCCTGGATTTGATAAATGTTAACTGCTATTAAACACAGTTCTGCTTAAAATTTGTAATACGCAACATCAAAAGATGGAAATACTTATACTGACTTTTCAAGACATCTGGTGGACTTCTTAGGGTTTTTTCAAAAGAATGGTATCAAGAATTAAGTATTCAAAATGATTTTCTGTATTGGCTAACAAAGACTTTCATACAAGGAATTTTTCAGAAAAGCATTCCTTATTTTTTTTACTACAGAAGACGTAATGTAGCATTTTTTCCTTTTATACCACTTCTGCACTAGCTTTAAGCCATCAGTTCTCTCCAACTGTAATTGCTTTGGCAGGATTCAAATCTAGTTTTCTTCTTTTTCGTACATAATGAATTGAATTAACTCCTTCATCATTCATTCATGAGGCACATTTATTCCTTGCAGTAAATTTAGAAGCATTATTGTTTTCCATCAAATCATCAACATAATTTTTATTTCTTACTGATATTCAGAAAATACTTATATCCCTTTGATATTTTCATGTATTTTAGAGGATTAATATTTTAGAGGTTTCATATATCTGAGATTTTTAGATTATTTTAAATTAGGTAATAAACTGAATATTGAAAACATTCCGAAGAGTGATATGTTGCTTTAATTAATACTGAGGTTTTGTGAACAAGGCCAGTCATAACACTATAAACAATACAAAGCCACTCACCAAAGTGATACCCACGGAGGAGTAAGGAGACAGCTGAAGCTGGATACTAGTCACAGAGATGCACAACTGCTTCAGATGGCTGTCATCAATTTTTTTTATATGGACTTACTGAATGAGTTGAAGTGTATGGGAAAGGAGGTGAAGAGAAAAAGAAGAGTGCTGTACTGGGATAAGCATGAAACAAACTGGTATTTTCATTTTCCATAAAATGAGCTGTTATAAATGACAGAATTGTCTGGGTATTTTTTTTTTCCAGCAACTACTTACTTTGGAAATGTTAGAGGTATGATTACAAGGAAAGGTTGCTTCTCTAGTCACTAAACACAATGTGCTGTAAAAAGTGAAAAGACTGATCTGTAATGTTCATCTCCTATTTTGTTTCAGAGAGTAACACCAAATGCTGCACAGAAATAAATAGTTTTGCCAATAGCACTATGCTGCTATCATAAATCCTAAAGCACCGGTATCACTATCCTGTAAGAAATATTCAAATTGTGACTATTGTACCTGTACATGACAGGAAGCTGATTGGAAAGCACATTAAGAAAGGTGGGATCTTTGATTAGATGAACTGGTATAACAGGAAAAGCCAGACAAGCTTTTAGACATGTTTCAAACCAACTGGAATAATCTTATGTGCCTTAACATTATTTAGTTAGTTAGTTTGTTAGTTAATTAGGTAGCAACATTCACTGGCTTAAAAACACTGGCCTTCCTACTGTAAATTTTGTTTCTCCTACATCCATAGAATATAATGGCTACAAAAATACTAGTTAAAAATGATTTGAGATCCATACATTCATTATTTCCTTAGTCTCTCAGTTCCGTTTACCAAATTAAACTTTGATCACATTTGCAGTTATAAATCTCTGCATATTATATGGACTGAATTATCTCTATACATTTCCATATTTATATCTTCTGTGATTCTAAACAATTTTGCTAGTGTTTTCTGGACTCCATTGCTTCTCTATATTTTGTATCAAATAGATTTCAAAGTTTCTTTTGAGCTGTTGGTTGCCTGTGTTCAAAACTTGTAGTATCAACAGTAAATACACTGGTAGCATAATCTTTAGTCTGAACTGTGAGTTGTGGTCAATCCATCTAAAAAAGTCAACTAGCAAGCACACTCATTTCACTTTTATAATATCCTTACCATATACTTGCAGAAAAATGGAGATTTATCACATTAAGCTTGGAGGAATAAAGGTTTTACTTCTCATATTTTTTATTTTTATTTTTATTTTTATTTTGTTCTGGTATAATAGTAACAGATAAAAAAAAATTAGAATTAAATTAAAAAAAAGGAGAGATCTAATGCATTTAGGAATATGGACATAAATCTGTAATATACCTTTAGGAAAAGGTTTAGACAAATAAATATAAGAATTGAAATAGACTTCTGTCTACCTGCCTTGGGGTAGCGCTCTAAATTGGACAACCTCCAAGGGTACTTTTAGACCTTTAATTGTGCAGAATGAGATCCATAATTAAAATGTTTAGGGCTCCCGACACATGCATTAATCTAAGTCATTTATGGACATTTACATTTTCCTAGTCACTCTCTTTCACATCACTAATAAATCAAGCAGATAAGGGTGGTTCTCAAATAGTCTTGTTCATAAAAAACATCAGCACAAAAACGTTCAACAGTGACTCCTCTTATTTTCTTCTTTCTTCTTCCTCAACTTACCTATTTCTCTTTGCCCTTTACTGTGTGACTTGTTTCATTTCTCCTTCAAGGGAATTTCTGTAGGAACTTTTCACATGGAAAACAAAACTGCATGTGCTAACATGACAATTTATACAGTGAATTTTATACCAACATGATGTGTTTTGTAAAGCTGGAATATTTTCTTTGGTTCATAGAATGCTGCCTTGGAAGAAGCTTTAACTGAAGTAAAAAGGCTTCTTTTAATCTAGAGCAATCACGGCTACGCAAAGATTGATATCCTTTTAACGCCTGCATATTGATTTAATAATATCACTATAAAATGTGCAGTGGTATAACTGTTCCTATAGAAACAGTCAAATATTCCAGTGTAGACAGAACCTTTCTCTGTGATAATTTGGGCTAGCGACCTTCAGCAAGTTGGACATACCTGTGAGCTAAAAGATGTAATTCTAATCTTCTGGTATATGGCTGTTATGCGTTTTGATTATTTTTCAATAAATAAATATTTCAGTAGACAATTGTGGCTTCATTTCTTTGTTAAAAATAATAATTAAAAAGACTCTATTCTTTGTGAAGAATATTAAGACCTTTAGAACAGGTTAATTTGAATCTCTGAAAAGTCGGGCTTTGTCTATAGGCAAACCCAGTCTGCATACGCCTAGGTGTTTTCAGTGTTAGTTCTTGATCTCTTTCACAGCGAGCCATGCTTTCCTGTCTTAATGGTTGAATATCTGGGAAGGGGCTGCTTTCTACCAATCGTAGATGCGTGCTAAATCCTCTGCCTAAATCCTATGATTCAAGAACCCTTCTAAGCTGGATTTATGCTTCTGAACCAAAAAATCAGTCTGTTCAAATCATGTATCTATATCCTCCTCAACCTTTACAAAGTGAAGGTTCCTCTTTTCTTTTTGTAAGAAGTTCACATTCAAGCTAACTAAAGATACTATACTGGTCGTCATGTACAACCTAATTGAATTACTTTGAACTTTAGATGTCATTTTATTATTTTTCATTTGCCCCATTTTCTTGCCTGCCTGCCTGTGAATATATATGTTTTATCTGTTGAGTTTGTTTTAGAATTTTACAAATTTTTCAGATGATTTCCCGATATCTTGCTTTGGAAGCCATCACAGTGGCTTCATGGTCACCCTCATCTTTTGCTGGTGAGCTGCTATATCTGAGAACAGAACCAAAGAAGATGGCTGCAGAGATAAATAATACGTAAATAATCTGTCTTGATGTAAGAATGTACGTGTAAAGATTTCCTCCCTTTGTGACACCATGGAAAGAGGTGTTCTTGCTCACCCTTTACAGGTGGTATTGGAACAAGTTTCTCATAGCTGTTAGGAGTTGTTTGAACCTACTTCTTAGTGAGTTTTTAACAAATGATTCTGAATTATAGTTGAGCTAGATGACATTTGATAATAGATCGAATGCAGTAAATGTTCCAGGCAAAGGCAATCTCTGCCTTTAATAAAAGATCCCAGAGATGAGTCTTGCACTTATAGCTGTTTTATTATTATTATTATTATTGACACTATTGAGACTTTGCTCTCTAATACATGAATATCAAAACAGGAGAGCTCAGCTCCACAAGTATGAATTGTCAAGAATTAATAGTAGGATGCTGCAATGTTTCTTAAGGGTAAGGGTAGGGACGTAAGTAATGATATGAATTGCAGATAGTAATGAGTCCTTCCTCTGATTTGGCTTTGCAAGTTTCTTTGATGTAGAACTGTGAGCCTAATTTGCATAATGTTACTCCTACTCCTATCGGTCTGTTGATGAGCTATCTTTATTACATTTTCCACCATTTTGGGATTATTTACATACTTCCTGATTTTATAATGAGATCCTGTTTCACTACACAGGGAGCCTACTGATGAACATCTGGTACCTTATGAGTTTTGATACTTTTAATATGGTATTTAAGACTTTGCTGCTGTTACAAATTATTCCTCTCGATCAGAAATGACTACCATTCTTAATTGACATGCAACGTCTTGTCAGAGAAATGACAAGTGTAGATGATAAAACAAGTAGTAGGGTAATTAAGAACAAGTTCAGTTGTTGGTTTTGCCCTCCGTTAATATGAACATATGGAATATTTCCAAAATAAAAGCATGAAAATAAATACTTCGTTGTTTCACAAATTCTCTTCTATGGTACAATGTTCACTTTTATTCTGACTTAGCTTCCTTCTCACTTCATTTTCTATAGCAGAATGTCTTCTGAAAATAAGTTTTACTGCTGAGCACAAGAGTAAAGATCTGTATTCACAGATCCCTTGAATATATAAGGAAGCTACATTTTTGCTCAGGAAGTATATATGTGGTTCCCAAAGTAATGCTTCCTATTTATTTCCATGGATACTACAATAGACACAGAGTACAATAACATTATTTGACAGAGCAAATTCACAGCTACAAAACACAATTTTTCAGCATAGTGACCATTATTGTCTGATTCAAATGGATTAACTGATCAAGACACTTGATCATTGTGGGTTGTGACAGCTGTGCATGGCTTTCTGGAATGTGGCTTGGCTTTCATGTCACTGTCACCACTGCTGAAACACACCACTCACTGCCTTACTGTGTTAATGTCCACTATGTGGTCCTCAACAATGTTCACCAAGCATCAATGAATGTCAGCAGCACCATTATTTCCACATGGAGGAATTCACTGACTCACATTTGCTTCATATGTGCTTCATGTCAGACACCAAGTTGTCAGACTCTTCCTCTGCTGCCACCTGTCACGTGGCAACAAAATGTAGAGGAAAATTGGTGGGAAGGTTCAACCTTTACTTCCAGCATCACCAACATCAGCCTCTAATGTGGTGGGACAAAATCATAAAATAGGAGTCACTACTTTTGAAGCATCCCTTGTAGATCAATATTTTTGACATTTCATTAAACTTCATGAAATAAACATTTACTATTCTTATTTTCGTGCATTGATGTGATTATAATATTAAACGTTTTTCTTGAAATCATCACGTGGCATCACTTGCTTTCCAGCTTCTGTGGGATATTTTCCTCTTATCCTCTAGTATTTTTTTCTTCTTTGTTTTTGACAGCACGGTGAAGAAAGAGGAAAAAAAATTGCAAAAATAAAATATTTCCATCAAGATTTATTCCTTAATTACTTCAGGAGATGGAGTCTTCCTTATTTCCCCAAAGAAATGAAAATTCCTTGGAGCTATTCTATTCTGGTCCCCTAGGTTTATCTTTGGAACTGGAGAGGGGGAGGATACATCTGCACCTTGGACTAAGGTCTAATACTTGCTAAATTTTGAGGCTCTTCAACTAACTATGAGAACTTCACTTGTGCAGTTGGTAGTCTATTCAAAATACATGCCCATGAGAAAGTCTTTATTCAGCTGTAGAAATCCAAATGCTTTAAAATAAAGATTCTGGACAACTGCATCAAATAGCAGCAAGCTTTCATTTCATATACATATATACACACACTTATCTTAGCAAGGACAAAGTTGTGGACCACTCTCTAGCTGGCAAAGAACCAGTTGACTTTGGTAACTTTTTATTTCACAGCTTGCCAACTTGCCCATCCTTTAACTCAGTCCTGATGCCTGTGAATGTCTGAAAGTGCTTATTAGCAGTGAGGTTCTTCTTGCTGGAAATTGTATACTGGGTTCAATGTGAAATTTAACGGATCTGCTTTTTTTTTTTTTTTCTGTTTTAAATAGCAGTCCCTTAAAGTAGAGTTTACTCAATAATGCAAGCTATTTGAGGAATTAGGTATGCAGGCTTAAATCAGACATCAAATAATTACATCACTTACTTGTCCCTCACATGTCTGCTTTGTAATATGTAGAACATGCCCATGTACAAGAATAAAATAAAATTTAAAAAAAGAAAGAATTTTATTCAACTCTCTAAAAGGTACAGTCACTTGGCCCATGTGATTTATTTTGACAGGGAATATTTCCTCATTTACCTCTTGTGATGTAACTAGTAATTTACAATTTGAGTGATAATACATGGTAAAGCATTACTATTTCAAATCATTTTTGCATATTTTAAAGGTCTGAAATAGACAGTAGGTTCTCTAATTAAAATGAGGCACTATACATCATTCTGTTATATATTTCAAAAAGCAAAGCCCTTTAGATCGTGCTTTAACTTCTTTTAAAAGAATGTGAGGAGTTTTGAAGGGTACATGGAGAAGATCACTTTTCACTTTTTATTTGATGAGTCAGGTTTATAATAAAATGCCTCCAAAGACCAAATAAAAAATATTTGAGATGGCAGAAGGCAGGATATTAATGTATTGATATGATCAGGGTAATAATACAGTATGTTCCTGAGCTTGAGTTTTATAAGAAACTTTGAGAACTAAAATGACTGCATTTATTCACGTATCAAGAAGTTACAAAGTGCACTTTATGGTTTAAAAGATATATTTAAAAATAGGTGATATGTGCATGCATGTGGTTATTACTGCATTGTCCAGGTGAAGCTGCAGAGTAAATACATGGAGACTGTCCCTCCTCCTGAGAAAACGTCCTCTACACAGAATGACGGGGCATGAAGGGCTTATGCAGCAGCTCCATATCCAACAGTGCAGGAGGCAACAGCTCACAGGCCAAGCACAAGTCATCCACATTGTGCTCAGTTATTTAATGCGAGTTGTGTTCCAAAACCTTCCCTGTTTTCACTGTTCTCAAGGGTTAATTCAATAAACAAAACACAATAGAAGCTACTGAAAAGTCTGGAGCGGGAAGGAAGCTGACTTGCTGCTCCCTTAGTTTCCCATGCTGCCACTGTTATAAATCACCATTTTCAACAAGGTGCTTACAGCTGACCTAGAATTTCACTTTCTTTTCTTCTAAGTACAATTGAGAATCAGTCCTAAAAGCATGAGACCTTATCATTGGAGGGGAAAGGGACTAAATAGTTTCACTGCTGGTGGGGAGATACTCCTGTGAAACCATCATCCATCTCGAGTAATCACAAAAGATGGAGTGTGAAGCTCATCCTTGGAAACCTGGTTACAGAATTTCCTTTAATGTCCATACAAATAGGAATCAGACTTTTTAATTTACAATAAAACCTGATGGATATTTTAAGAACTGGTAACACTGTCTTATATCAACTTCTTAAATTCTTGGCTTCCTTGCTCTACCTGCAACTTCAGCTTGTGTATGGGAAGGACTTACATCACTTCCCTTACCTCCATATTGCTATGCTTTCCCTCTCTGATTTTTACATTCTTTGTATTGTTCAGTCAATTTGCTGAACAGCTAAGTGCTTTAAAACTGTGTATATTGGATTGAAATCTGTTTTTCCATAACCTAATCCATGTATGGTGCTAACTCTTGGATTAGGGCTTGCATTTAAATAAAACATAATTCGAGATAACGGTCGAAGCCATTTTTAGATGGCTTGTTTCATTTTTATACAGATTTTTCTGAGTTTGAGTAGAAATGAAATATGTGATAATGAAGAAAATGACACTGACTGTCTTGAACCTTTCAGAGCAGAGAATTATTACAGCTTGTGCAATGTTTCTCTACAACTTGATGTGAATACACATGGGTCTGACCTAAGGATGTACATTCTATACAGAGATAATTTTTGAAAGTGCTATTTTAACTGCTAGTCATGCAAATACCTCATTGTTTGCAGGACATTTTGGATTGTATTTTAGAAGACATGAGCTAAATTCATGCTCTTTGTACACTAAGGGCTAGTTCCTTTATTTGGCAGATTTTCATACCATCCAGAAAAACAGGGGCTGCACAGCATTGGAGAGTAAGGCCTTTGTTTCACAGAATCTGATGTGCCTCTAGGATGAGAAGAAAGCCTGTGCAACAGGTTTCTGTGCCCTGGCTGACTTGTTCAGACAAATTAACTTGTTCTGACCAGTTTTGTTCTGTCTGACTGAGGGGAGGCAGAGGGGTGTGGAGTGTCATGACGCTGCTTCACTTTTCTCAGTGAATGTTGTTGATTTATAGCTACTTAATGGATTTTATTTTGCACTCGTTGATGCTCCCCCTCCAATCTCTGTTGCTGCAGAAGCCTAGTGTGCTGTAAGCCTTGTTCCTGGGGTAGGTGAAGCACAACAGACAACAGCTGCTTCTGTCTCCCTGGTAAAGGACCAGGTTGGTCTCACCAACACTGGCTGCATATCTGTGGTCTTCTGGCTGTCAGGTGGTGTGGTGCTCATCCTCAGCCTAGCTACTAGTGGTCACTGCAGCACAGGTACACAGAAGCTGTGGGCTTAGGGCAGGCACTCCCTACAGCACGGCTAATAGTGCCTAGTGTGTAGAAAACAACACCTGGGGCTATGAGTAGCACGGTGTGTTTATTTCGAGTATATATGCTACATGGATACATGTCATGGGATATGTGGATACAGGAGACACGAGTCAAAATATTTGTACCTGGAAGCAGGAAATTAGACTCTGAAGTCAGTGTGTGTGTATATATATACACACACACAGATGTCTATATCTTGTTTTTCAGCAACAGAATACACTGCAGTTCCCTGTGCAGACACAAGATATTCACTCGGAACATCTGAAAATCAAACCACTTGAAAACATGGACTGAAAAGACCGCTGGCAGGCATGGCAATCGTTTTGCATGCAGCTCTCATTTAAACTCACCTTTCTGTAAGCCTTGGTTATTTCTGATCCCACCCAGGATGAGACTGTGCCACCTGGAAGTGAAGCACAGAAGAAACAAGCTCAGTCTCTTGCACACACGACTTGGGCAAGTCACAGAGGTATAAGGAAAAGCTGACATTTACTTGCAGCTGTGGGCAGTGCTGCCTCTAGTTTATCACTCCACTAGTGAGCAGACAGATCCACTTTATCTGTTTCCAGTGATGGACTGTGAGCTTGCAGCAAACTTACACTTCAGAGCCTTGTGTGCAAGGCTGCTCTCTGTATGCTCAGTGTGAGGTCTCCTGGCTTCTTGCTCCACGTGAGAGTGGGTTAACGCTCTCTGAAATGTGGGCTCAGTGATCACGGTGTGCTGGCAGCAGAGCAGCAGGAGGCCTCGCTTGCATCCACAAAGGTCTCTTTGTAGGGCCCATAGCCGTGGGCGTACAGCAGCTCAGGAATACACAGCCTGTCATTAGCAATTATCCAGGTGTCGTAACCAAAGATCTGCCACAACACCTATAGTCCCAAAATGCAGCATGCTTCTGCAGTGTAGCTCATTCTCATCGATTCATTGCTACATGGAGTGTCCTTTGCAGCTAATTAAGAGGTTCCGTACACATCACTACATATAACAGACATACAAAGCTTCCTAGATGTTATTAAATGCTGGAAGGATGTGAAAGAGCAGCAGAATAAACAAAAACCAATCCAACATATCCAGCGTGTTTATGGTTACCATTGTGGAGAGCTGTGTACATTCCCTATTGTTTAAGAAATCCTTCTTGAATCACAGAGAGGTTCATTTAGAGCCTCAGAGCTCTTCACAGACCACTTCTGAATAGAGAGTGCTAAACAGCCACTGGTACTATTTTCATTTTTTTTTCTTTTTTTCAGCGGTTGTTTAAAAGAAGAGATTTATTCATTTATTCAGTTAAATTCACCGGGGATGGCTGTGCTGGAGAAGGGACTGAAAGCTCCAATTCACTTTAATTTGTCTGCTCACTTACACTCTGTGTTGGAATGCAGCAGCAAACAGCCAGAAGTTTTTTATTCATGAGCACGCTCTTCGAACAAGGACATTTGAAAATAGACATTTAGTTCTGTAACCACGAATGTAAGTTTTGATTCCAGCAAAAAACGAAGCAATGAACAACACAGAATTAAGTTCTTTGTGGGACTTGGTATGGCAGAAATTGGAAATATAAAATCCTGTAGCTCATGCCACTGAAGCATTGGATCCTCTTTCACACTTGGAGCTCTGCTTAGAGCTTGCAGTTGAGCTAAAGTCTCACAATGGGCCCATCATTAAGCAAGTACTAAATCTCACTGAACTCGTACAGGGTTGGTGCTTAAATGTAGTGTTGGTTCATGCCATGAGAGAATGGGTAAACCAAATAAACAAACAAGAGAGGTAAGAAAACAAGTGAGATCAAACATTCAGCACAAAGCTTCAGTAGTTAATACACCTAATGACACCAGTAAGCAGAAATGATGGAAATACTTCCATGATACAGCAAGGCAAAACTTTATGCACAAACACAATGCATAAACAAAACCCAGATAAACTCCAGAGTCCAGCTTATAGGTCTAGGATACTACCAGTCCTCTCCACTGAAAGTTCTCCAATGGTCTAGGGGACGCATTGGGTGTTGTCTGTTTGTTAGGCTCAAGGTGCTGTAGCTGCCATACAGAACTTCGCATCTCCAGCTTGGCCCTAAAGGCCACTTCCTGCAGCTCTGGGCCAAAATTGCTCATCCTCAGTTGAGTCAACGCCTGCAATGCCCAGGGCATAGCGAGGTAGCTAAGCTCTACATGACAGGTGTTCAGTGGGCTCCTTCTGGCACCAGAAAGGATCACAAATTGCCCCAGCTGCACGTATAGTTGTGTTAAGTCCATGGATTAACCACCATTATTACATAGTTTTTCTCCCTTTTTTTTCCCCTAAAATTATGATCTACAAAGCATTGACAGCTTACTAAAGGGATTTAAGAGTGTGGCTTTTTAAGTTGTATGATAGATCTCAAGTTTTATCTACCTGTATCTCTCTGTCTCTCTGTGTAACTGTTTGGTTTTGTTTGTTTGTTTGTTTGTTTTTTCTTAAGTTATAGTTTTGTTTTGATCCCTTTTTGTGAATAGAGAAAAATGAGTGATATTTGCTGTATGACGTACAAGTTTATGGTCATCGTATTTGATACATAATTCTCTGAATAAATGTTAAAACCAGTAGTTAAGAACTGAAGTATAATTACAAAAAAGGGATACCTGTTTAAGTAAATGCATGTTGTTGCAATTACATTTTTATTTCATTTCCCTGTCATCCTTCAGCCTAGAAATCTTTTCAGAAATGTTTGGATCTATGTATAGCCACTTCCCCAGTTTTCCTTTTTTTCCCCAACTACTTTACATGGCAGATATGATGTGATATGTGTTTGTGTAATTTAACAGTTTAAAGAAATTAGAGTCTTCTTAGTCACACTTAATCATGCTAACAATATTCTGCTGTCTGTGGAATCACTGTCCCACAGGAATTTTTCTCTGGGTGTTAAAATAAAAGCCTTCTTGTACACCTATGAAATATTTGTTGTTGGATAAGGACATAATCATTTCCTAAACATGCATATTAAATAACCACTTTAGCCTCAACTACTGTACAGAGAAGGTGGGACACAAAATGCCTTTGTACGTGTGTGTCCTCCCTGATGTGACAGAATCTCCATACATTAATACTATTAAACAATCTGCTGCATTTCTCTGCATCCTGGAAATCAGCAAAGCCAAATGAATGAGCTATGGCACTCTGAAAGCCACTCTTTATCAGAAACATCTCCTGGAGTTTTGAGGATGTGAATAAACTACAAGGGTTTAATTACTTAATTCAAACTTTTTTGAGTAAAACATTTTATAAATATATATATTTTTTTTCATGGGTATTCACAACAGATATTTTTGTTCCTTTACTGTTGAGCTGACAAACATATCTAAGACATGTAGTGAGGGCATTTATTCTGGGCGTTTTTTTTCCCCTGGCACCAGTGCTAGCTTCCAGCCCACAGCCACCACCTCTGCTCCCCATTCAGCTCCTGGGATGTGCCAGCCTCCTGTCGAGCCATGCAGTGCACTGGATGAATGCATTTCTTGATGCTACAAGCAGCCTTGTCCACATTTATGTGGTCCTCAGGAGCAAACAGAGAGAACAGAAGAGGCACAGACTTTGGAAAACAGTTCCAGAAAACAACACCCATCTCAGTAGAGCTGTATTTTTCACCCATTATTTATATTTTCTTTCCTAAATTTTTTGACTAATCATAGCATAGCATATGTTATTGTATAAATATTAGTGTATCATATCATGTCATTATGAGAAGTTCAGTACTTTATTTTACTGAATCATATAGAACCATATAATGGCTTAGGCTGGAAGGGATTTTAAAGATCACTGAGCTCCAACCCCCTGCCATAAGCAGGGCTGCCACACACCAGAACGAGCTGCCAAGACCCCCATCCAACCTCTCCTTGAGTGCCTCCAGGGATGGGGCACCCACATCTCTTCTGGTCAGCTGTGCCAGTGCCTTATCAAGTGAGTGTCTCACTCATTTACTGTCCTATCTCTCAGTTGTTACTGTGGTAATTTTGTGCTTACATAAAACTAGGTTACAAACATAGAATGAGAATCCTAATTCAATAAAACAAAAACTGATAGTTCATACATTCAGTAATGAAATCCTCCTAGCATTACAATGCTGTTGCTATCACTCTGAAATAATATTTTGATCTTAGAGTCAATTTGAGAGATCACTATCTGCAAGATGGTCAGTAGCATAACTTGAAAATGCAGCATTTTCTGGATGCCTGCTTCCAAGCCCATGAAGGATGAGAGTGAGGCTACTCAGCCACTCACAGACTGACATACCCACTTCATGATTTGCCACAGGCCAGACTGAGTTAATTACATCTATGGGAAGGTGTACCACTCCTGATATGTGAGGGCAGAACACACATTTAAATCATGAATAATACAGCTGCAAAGGCAGCATTTCTTGAAGGCAGAGTGTGACCAAGCAGATGGTATGAATTCCTTCAGAATTAGCTTATTCACCTTCATTTGACGATACGTTGAATTTTAACAGAATAAATCATTAAGGATTGCAATATTGTCATACAGGCACGAAAGATACTTGAAGACAGTGGAAGAAAGAAAACACGGCACAGAAAATCACAGTTTTCTCACTTTTATTCTACCTTGGTAATTGAGTGAGAAATAAGTCCTATAAAATGTCTATTCTCTTGAACAGTGGGACAACCCACTTGGTGGTAAAAAAGGGTGATCAATTATGTCACTGACATAAATGAATTAAAGAAGTCATCATCAAGTATAAAGACTGTAATTTTTGACTATGTGGAATTCCGCAGTGCTGTTAAATAGGTAACAGCAGGTACTGGCAGACAGACAGCATCAGAAGAGGCAGAAAGTAAGATGGCTGTGAATGTGTGGTGAGGTGTGGTTGCCCAGAAGTCTTAAATAAAAGCAGCTTGCCAAGGAAAAGTGAAAACTCAGGTCACTTTCACAATTTATGGTCTTTTGAGAAAAGAGATGAGGTATGGCAGTTCCTTGGTACACCAGGAGTATTCTAACTTTCGCAAAAATGCTGCAACATTATGAAGCTGAAAGATGAAATATTTTAAATAGGTGGGATTCCCCTTATTTGTTGTTTTTTAAAATATATCATGCAAGTTGCTAAAACTAACACTGTGACACTGCAGATAAGGATGTGACCCAGCTCTGGAGGTATCACTAGTGGTTCCTCTTCTTAGAGATGTGGAGTTTTTGGGACATCCCACTTGAGTTCAGGAAGGTCACATACTGACAGAATGTCTGAAGCAACCTAAGCTGACGAAAGTCAGTCTCTCAGCCTGAATCATTTGCCTTTAGATGAATCATTTTTAAAAGTCCAGTGGAAAAAATGTAACTTCTAGCATCTAGGCCACTGTGTTTTCTGTTTTATTTTTGCTACTAGACATCTTTTGCAGTGAGTCACAACATGATATCCACTGGCAGCTTAAAATGTCTTGTACATCAGCATGAGAGAAAGTTCATGGTCCAATATTCTCGTTAGGCAAGGGTTTCCAAAGCAGTAGTAAGTGCTGATGTGAATGGCAGGTGTGGTTTTCTCAGTATTTCATTGCACTGTTTTTCTCTCTGAACTTGAAATGCATGTGTTTTTCTGTTCAGAAAATATGAACTGACTGAAAGAAAATTAAACTACAGATATTTCAGACAACATTTTTTTCCTTACTTTGTCATACCCTTAGTCTTCTCACAAAGAAATTAGCGTACTGCCAGGGCATGAATCTGAAATCAAAGTGGCCACAGACTGTTTTTGTGGCACCTTGTACATTTTAAAACAAACACTGAAAATAGTCTTTCTTCTTCCATTGTGGAGGAATTTCTTTCTGTTTGCATTTTCCTGCCATGAAAGATTTCATGCAGATAATGGTTTTCAAAGAATGCAATCACTTGCGCAATTTGAGACAATAGCTTAGTACTTTTGTTTCCTGTCTCAGCCAAAGAAAAATAAGGAAAGCTCAACAGAAGCCTAGCAAATTTTGGACCACTTTATCCTACTGTTATGAAACAGAAATAATCAGGTATGCTAAAATATAAATCATATTAACACCATCAAAATAACATTATTATTTACTGAGCTACTGAATCTATCACGCTGCAGATTTTCATATTTTAAGTGGAAGTTCAGAATACACACAGAACTACATTACAGTCTTCAAAACAATGCTGTTATGTTGTATTTTTCTGTATGTTATAAACTAAGCTTTTAAATGTGTTGTCAAAGTAAGTATTGCCAGCTTAATATACGTACTACCCAATGTTATGAGAATATAAGTATTTTCATAATATTTTATACAATGGAATATAACATTAAAAATGATTTTCTGTATGAAAATACAGCAGTATCTGTAAGCCCAGATGTGTGCACTGAAAGGGCAGATCTATACATGGAAAATCAAAGAGAATTATGAAATGTAATTGTCCATGGAATTCCAGTTCTGCATCAGTGTTTCATGTGAGTTGCTTGACAGTTCTTCAGCCTTCAACACTTCAGTAACATTCAAGAACTTTAGGCAACAAACTGTGACCAGTAAACACTTCGTATAAAATGTTAATATAATCAAATATCTACTGTTCATCCTCGGGTTCCGTCCTGTGAACATGGAGCACAGTATTTAATTGAGAGTGTTTTATTGTAATGATAGTCATTTGCTAAATATATACTGACATTATGAATGTGCACGTGTGTTCCAGACAAATAACATGATCTTGGTTAAAAATAAGGATCAGTTATACTTACCAAGACTCAGATTGAGTTGAAATTCATCAAGACCAAGTGTACTGTCCTACACTAAGGTTGGGACAACCCCAAGCCAAAACAAGAGCTGGGCAAAGAATGAACTGAAAATAGCCCTGAGAAGGACAGTGGGAGTGTTGGAAACTTAATTGACTCAACATGAGCCAGTTGACAGAGGACATGAATGTCCTCAAATCCACTATTGTGAGACCCCACACAAAGTATTTTTATTTACTCAGAGGGTGGTGAGGCACTGGCACAGGTTACCCAGAGAACTGTGGGTACCCCATTCCTAGAGTGTTCAAAATGGGGCCCTGGGCATCCTGATGTAGAGGGTAGCAACCCTACCCAAAGCAAGGAATTAGAATTGAATGGTGTCTAAGGTCCCTTCCAACCCAATTTCCTTGGTTCTATGATTCTGATTTTGAAAGTGATCTTAGTCTAAGGAATAGCAAATTATTCAAGTAGAAAATTAGAAAATGATAATAGGAACAACTATTAGGCAAGGTACAAATTAACAGATATAAGAAAGAAGTGATCATTATTCATATAAGATTAGTTTGCTTATGGTTATCTACTTTGTATCAGCAATTATGAATACCAAAAACTGGTAGACTCATACAAGAGGATATGCTGTCAGTAGACTACTAGCTCTCTTTCTGGCTTCCTCTCCTGGCCCTTTCACTGTTGTCTCCATGTGCTCACAAAGCTGTGAAGGGAAAGCATGGGATTTTTTTCAGTCCCTGTAGTTCTGGAGGAGCCAGAAAGCCACGTGGGACTTAGCACATGGTCAGGCAGCAGTGCTTTCTGCCTGAGCCCTGAAATCCTGTATACCAGAGGAGAAGACAACAGGAAGCCTCTACTGTTTGTTGAGGTACAAAGACACTATAATATGGGAAACAGCTGTGTTTGTGTGACTTTCCAGAGGATGCAGGAAAAATATGGGAGGAGCCAACTGTAAGTTTGAGCACTGATTTATTAAACAGTCTAAAAATCCAGTTTTATGACACCCTCCCTGTGGACCTGGCCAAATTGTATCCTGGGTTTTTACTGATTGCCATTGCTAGTGTGTGCCATGATTTTGAATGTAGGTAGACATGAAGGACGCATTCACGTACAAACACTAATATTTGCTTGTATTCGTACTAGGATTTATTTCCTGAGAGTCATCCCAGCATTTCTATTTGGAAAGGCAGTAGTACATTGTACTTTTTATGGGGGAAAAGCTAATTAGTATTTTCAGTACGTTACAGGACTCAGTGAATATAAATTGAATTTACAAACAGCATTAGAAGCATTAGAAGAATTTCTACCTTAAAATTCACTGTTTTCTGCCCACATTTCCCAAAGAAAGCTGTGAGGCTAGTGTCTTTCTCTTTGATTTGACTTCTGCTACATCGAGGGAATTCAGTCATCCACATCTAAATTGGCAGCACTGAGTGAAGCTCTCAGAGGGCTCTTTTCTGCTTCCTGCCCCACCAATTGTATGTGCTGGATATGGACAGCACAGTTTGGCTGCAGAAGCACTCCTGCAGCTGCTCTGACCTCCTGGGAGGCTGGGGAGAACACCTGAATCAGGAGAAACAGACAAGCGTATCTTAGCACGGAGGGATCTTCTATCATCATAGTCAGAAAAGAGAAGGGATCAGAGTCCAAACTAGCTTGTGTTGCACACAAAAAATATGACAGACTCCATTTTACAAAGAGCTAATGGAAAATGTGTTCATCCAAAATGTAACTCCCAGTCTGTGAAGGCAAGAATTGAATTTAAATTTCATAGTCAAAGGTAGAGATAGGAATAGTAGGAAAATTTTACAGACAGTACAAATTATACACTAATTTTAAAATTAATATTGCATAACTGTACAGAAGTGTCTCTGTTCCCTCTACGTTAAACAATGTATTTGGGACAGGAATCTTCAGAAACAGCTTCTCAGTGACTTGCACCTTCCTATCCAAGACTATCAACCTTTCCTCAACTCTTCTGCCGGTCTCTAACATTTTTGGTGACCAAGGGAGTCACTTTTGACCCAAGAGCCAATTGGGGGAAGTGAGCTGCATGCCTTTCACTGCCGTCAGAGGCAGGGCAGCATTCCTCTGCTCGCAACCTGCACCCATCTGTCTACCATCAGCTGGGGGATACTAAAATAAATCAGGAGTGGGCTGATGCAGAAGCAGTGTTACAGAAGGTATGTTCACCACAGGAAATGTGTAAACAAATATTTGGATGATCTAAAAATATGAACAAAGAGGCTTCTGTGACACAACAATGAACTTTCTGGCAGATGTTCTACATACTCTTGTTAAATAGCAAAATGCAATTACTAAGTAGTTTTAAGCAATCAAAGCTATAGACTATTCAGCATGAAGGTAGCATCCCTAACATTAAATTTTCTGTTTAACTTCTTGCTCAGTTTTTGTAGAGCCTCATCTACTTAAAACAGATAGAATTACAAAGCATCTGAAGAGAGCTTGCTTGGAATCCTACATGATGTTCTCTTTTGGCCTGACTTCTGTTATAAAAAAAAAAAATAAAAATCAGGATTATATCCATAATATTTTTCAAAAAAGATTTAAAAAACTTCTGAAGTTGATGATATGTCTAGACTTGTGCCCAGCACTAAACTCCTGAGAATTTCCAACCTTAGTACCAGCAGCTGTTCTGCCTCATTGTATTTGGTCAGTAAAAAGTCTGCGAGAAGCACAGTTTAGAGGCAGTGCTATGACATTTTTACTCTTCAGTCTTCAATGTCACTATTTCTCCCAGTTAAAGTACAGAAGTAACACATATCCTGTTGCTTCAGGTCTGTCCAAGACATTCTCATGTTTATTACTCTTTTCCCCTGTGTTGAATCTCTGCCCAGTTATGTGTCATGAGCAGATTTCATTCCCTTATGTCCATATTCCTTCACCCTGGCCAAAGATGTGTATGCGAGGAATGAAGTCACTCCCAGTTATTAGTGATCTCTGTGGCACACAGCCCTTCATACTTCTCCTGCTCAAATTCTTATTTTACATTATTGCTCTCTGCCTTTGCTATCCAAGCTAACTCTTTTTCTGTGGTTATTGACCCTTGCAATATAATAATTATCTACTTTGTAATGATGCCGTGACAGGCTTTTTAAAGAGGTCGCGTGGGAAGAATGCTCTAAAAGACCAGGTAAATTAGGATCACAGTTTTGTTCTTCAAAAACAGTCTGATTTGTCAAAATAAGCTCCCTTCTGTTATTTTACATGAATTATCTCCAGTTAAATTCTAACTTTCTCTGAGTTTCTTGACTTTCACACTAATCAGTACTTTGTCCTCTTCTCTTTGTTGACTTCGTATTCTTGTCTAGCATGATGTTCCTTGGCAGTGAAGTGCTGAATGTTAGTAATGGGATTTGTTTGATGGTCACATCATGTAGATATTTATATATTTTCTCCTTTGTTTAAACGCAACATATTTAAGGTTTTTTTAGAGGCTTACTTTAGCAGCTAGAAAGCAATCACATACAGACTCTCATATCCTCCCATCACATCAATTATAGCTACTGTAACAACAACCATTCCTGCTACCAGACAGTTTTCCTAATGAAAAGACTCTCAACCCCTCTAGGAACAACAGTAATTAATTTAGAGCTTCCTCTCATCTTTCCCAACATGAATACTTTTGAGTGAGCTCCAAAAGCACTGCTCTGCTGCTCTCATTGCTCTACCATATTTCCTTGCTCTGCCTGTTGGGGCTTCCTTTTTAGAGAACCCATAAGGAGAGACAGGAGAACAGACCTTCACAGCTCAGCTGCTACTTTATGTTATTATCAATGTCCTTCCATCATGTATCAGATTTATAACTCTAACAGTGGGGTAGTTTCTTCTTAAGGTATGTTTCACGAGTTACAAGCCCAAACATCTGGTCAGCTTCTGAGATTGACTATAACACCAGTGACAGTTTCCAGTGACTACTTCTTGACCTTTCAAACCACAATTACAATCTCTCATTATGTTTTCTACTTAGATGTAATTGATATGCCCATCTATTTTTCCTTCTCTGATAAATGCATGTAAACTAATTTTTGCTATCTGATAGTCATGTCCAAGAGGCACATAAATTACCGGTTTATCTTCAGAGAGAACAGAGAAAAGTTCCAGATGCTTACATCACCCAGTCAAAAAATCATGAATAAATAATAAAAAAATTCATCTTGTTGTTCCTCCTGGTCAATCATTGGATGCTAAAGGACAAAATGTTCTTTCTTTTCTTTACTAAGATTATGATCATAATTGTGGTGGACATTAAGTCTCCGCAGGCCTGCCATTCCCCTGCCTTGATTGATGGGGAAACAAATGAGACTAGGGAACTCCTGGAATGCCCAAATGGCATGCGGATGCACAGGACTCTGCTAGAGTGCATCTTCCTTCATTTTGTTTGACAGATTGCCTTTCAGGAATAGTAAGAAAGTACGATTTCATATCAGTCTTATAAATTTGCCTAATAAATTATAATAAAATATAAAGTAATTCCTCACATAGTCAAATGTGACCATGGATGTGTGAGTTGAAGATTTTTTCGTAGTTAGATTCTGTTTGATTAAGTTTATCGACATCAGAAATATGGAAAATTACAATGTTTTTCTACGGAGAACCATTAGTTTTGACTGCTTTGGGATACAATACAAGACTGCCTTACCTTGAATACTGTGGTCTAGCAACTGCTATAGAACCACTCTAATTTGGCTGACATAGGTAGAGGTGAAAAAGTGGGTAGCATCACCATTATCAATAAGGTATCATTAGATTTTCTTTCATGGTCACAGTACACGGAAAGAAAAGCAGCCATTGTAACTGAACATTTGTATTTTAAAGGAAAAAGTAGATTTTGAACTTGTGGTCATGGTAACAGAAAGCAGACTTGGATTTAGATCCTCTTCCAGCTAGGATTAGATATATTCAAGTGCTTGGGATCGTCTCTCCCTCTAGTGGTCGGTTTATAGAAATAGGAAAACAGGTTAATCTGATTTAATTCATTTTTTCAGGGCTTCAGGTAGAAGCAAGAAGATTGGTCAGTTCTTTTTTATTTTGCTGGATTCAAGTAAAAGGATAATGGAAAACAGGATAAGATTTGAAAGTCTTCAGTATCTTAAAAACTTGACAGATTTAAATATGTCAAAGGCTGTCTTGAGTATGCTTAGACACATAAGCAAGAGTACGACATCTGAACAATCCTTTCATTCAACCTAGAATTGTAAAGCAACATCTGGAATGCTGTTTTTTCCTACAAATTAAATTTGGAACAGAAAATACTTGTATGCTTAAAGCTTTTATGTAGGTAATATGTGTAAAGCGTGCACAATAATCTTCAGTTGTGGAAATGCATGCTAATAGTTATCTCAATCAAATAGATTTCTGTTTTTGTAAGCACCAACACTGTGCTTATAAAAACAGCCTGGAATCCATTTACAATGACATGAATAGCTCACTGGAAGAGAGGACAGCAGTGGTTGTTACTTATCTTGATTCTACTGTGACGCTTTAGTTATAGGACTTTCTCTTGTAAGATCCTCACAGACAGACTGATACAGTATGGACTAGATAAATTCAAACTGAGATGGACAGGTGTATGGGAACTGCTGAGTCACAACCTGAACCACTGATTGAGCACCTGGAGAAAAGAGTGTGGGCGATACACAAGGTGGCTATGCCATCCTTTTGCGGGACCTCAGCAGGCAGGAGATAGGGCCCAACAGGAATTTCCTAAAGTTTGATAAAACAATATACCAAATTCTACACCTGGGGAGAAATAATGCCATGTGCAATCCAAGAACTGCAAAGCAACTTTGAAGATAAGGACTTGTTGTTCCTCGTGGAGTATAAGCCAGAAGTACACTCTTGCAGTAATGCATCATGATCTGCATTAGGAAGAACATTGCCAGCAAGTCAAGGGACATGGTCCTTCCATTTGACTCACACATAGTGAGGCTACATCTGGAGTACCGTGCCCATTTCTTGGTTCCCTAGTGCAAGAGACATATGAACATAGTGGAATAAGTGAAGCAATAGCCACAGAGATGATTAATGAACTGAAGCACCTGTCATATGAGGAGAGGCTTGGAAAGCTGGAAGAGCTCAGCCTGGTGAAGAGAAGGTTCATAGAATCACAGAACCATAGAATGGCTCAGGTTGGAAAAATCTTTCAAGATCATCAACTCCAACTCATCGTAACTCTAAAAACCCACTGCTATATCCCCGAGCACCATATCCAGATGGTTTTCATTCAGGGATGGTGACTCAACCCCCTCCCTGGGGAGCCTATTCCAGTGCTTTCTGTATTCAGCCCTTTCCGTAAATAAGTTTTTCCTTATATCCAATCTAAACCTCCCCTGGCGCAACTCGAGGCCATTTTCCCTTGTCCTATCACCAGCGAGAAGAGACCAACCCTGCTCTCACTGCAATCACCTTTCAGGTATTTTAAAGGAGCAATAAGGTCTCCCCTCAATATTCTTTTCCCCACACTAAACAGCCCAAGCTCCTTCAGTTGCTTCTCATAGGGCATGTTCTCCAGGCCCTTCACCAGCGTTGCTGCCCTTCTCTGGACCTGTTCCAGAACCTCAATATCCTTTCTGTATTGAGGAGCCAAAAATAAGCAAACAAAAAAAAAAAGATAAAAAAGAAACACGAACGTTACTTGAGGTAGGACCTCACCAGTGCTGAGTACAGAGGAAGGATTACTTCTCTCGTCCGGCTCACCACACCATTCCTGATACAGGCCAAGATGCCATTGATCTTCTTGGACACCTGGGCTCACTACTGGCTCTTATTCAGCTGACTGTCCATCAGCACACCAAGGTCCCTTTCTGTCAGGCAAGCTTTCCAGCCACTCCTCTGTATTCCTGTAGGGTTGCTTGGGGTTGCTGTGAACAAAATGCAGGATCAGAAGGATCCTATATATGTGTCTAAACACCTGAAGGAAGAGTACAAAGAAGACATGACCAGGCTTTTTTCAGTGGTGCCCAGGAACAGCACCAGAAGCAGTGGGCACAGATACAAATACAGAAAATTCTGCTCAAATATAGGAAAAAAAATTACTATGAGGGTGGAAAAGCAACAGGTTGCCAAGGTGTTTTAAGTCTCCACCAATAAAGGCATGAAAACCTCAACAGGACATGGTCCTGGGCAATCTATTCTTGTGGACCTGCTTTGAGAAGGGGTTTGGAATAGACAGACACCAGATGTCCCATCCAGCTTCAGCTCTTCTGTGATTCTGTGTTACAGTGTAACCTTCATTACCCTTACTGATAATAGAATCTCGATGAGGAGACTATGATAAGATATGTTTGTTCCAAGAGTTACAAATAATTATAGAGAAAATCTTAGTGCTAAGGAGGAGTCTGAAATAAAGATGTTTATAACAAGCAAACCAAGAAGAGAGAAAATCAACAGGGAATGATACAGAATGAACAA